>NC_092022.1:17575000-18775000 GCF_042242105.1 Pempheris klunzingeri | reverse complement strand
TGGGTCCGTGTTTATGTGCAAACATATCTTCCTTCTGGAACAATTTACCATTAACCAGGTGGTGCGATAAACCTTTGTGGCAGGTAGTACAATGCACAAGTAGGCTTTTATGTATACAGCCAGGGAGTGTTTGAGTCAAACGCTAAGCAGCATAAACAAAGGTAAATAAGGTGGGCAAACAAATAATGTGAGCAGATGGAAACCTACACAGAAAGCCTCATATTAAACAGATGACATAGCCACAAGCATAATGCCATTATTTTTCAGGGTTATTCAATTATCAGATTCCCATATTGAAATCAGTCCAATAATCAATCAATCAGTTAGGCACCACTGAAAGTCAGCATCAACATTTAGGGGGTATCTAACAGATGATCTGATAAGACTATATACACTCAGATAAAGTCATGACCGAAACTGCACCGACAGTTTTCTGCATTTTAAAATGAATAATAGATGACTGCTGAGACGTTGTGTCTAGCAGCAGCAATGTGTCATTCATGGACATGTTGTAACTTAGATGGTTAAAACTGAGGTCATCCGTCCAACCTAAACCGAAAAACAATCTAATCAAAACAGGCAGTTGTTTGGCGAGGTTTTCGCTCCGTTTACTTTTGCTTTCAGGATTAGCTCTGAAGACAAAGGGCAGTGTTTCCTGTAGACATTTTTGAAGGTGTCAACGGTTGTAAAAACCAGGCTGACTACTGGATACGTTCCATGTAAGTTCCTTTGTGCATTATTTTAAAAACAGATTATATCTGGATAGGGCAGGATTATTAGAAGTCAATAGTCTTGCTGCAGTGCAGCTGTTTTTCAGATGGACTATGCAATAAGCCTGTGATGAATTTGTACTGTCTTTAAAGTGTTCTCACCACAGGGGTAACTCTCCAGCAGTGCCCGCCTCTCTTCAAAGAATGTAAAGGAAACACTGCAAAGAGGCCTTTCCTTAAGAAAGAGTAAACAATATAGACCCTTTCCCATAAGAATACATTTTTTGTCAACTGGTTTCACGCATTATTGAAACAGCTATAGTTTACCTATGTCAAACAGAGAAGCTTAAATTGTGAAATCCCCTTTAAAAAAATTAAATGAGTAATGCTTAAATATGTGTACAACAACTAAATGGGAATGACACAGATAAATCCACAAGAGTCTCTACAATTTATCTAACTAAAGTTAGTGCTTTGGTGAGCTAACATTTGCTGATGATGCAGGTCATCCTTTTTTAGATCATCAACAACAAATGCTGCCTATGATAACCAAGTAATTATACTTTAGTGCTGGAGTGCATTATGATATCAAAATTTCCAAAAGGCAAAGACGTATCACAACCAATGAAGTATCCCCGCTGTTACCAAGGTTTCCTATTATCCAGCCAATGTTAGCCAGCTGTTTTACCTGCAACTACAGCTTCTCTTACATTGTTCTATTTTAGTTTAGATATTTTAGTACGCGGTTCACTCAGTCGGTTATTTGATCTAGTTAGGGTTCAGTCTATATTGATTTCGTCTTCGGTGTCCGACTGATCAACCAAAAATCCTGGGTTGGCTGGGCCCGTGTCAGTAAGATTTAATAATGTAGAGTTATATTCTTTGTCAAATTCTGTTTCAATAATGTCCTCGGGGCACATTTACGAAGCTGGTTCATATCATCCCAAGTTAACTTAGCTACACCTTCCTCCACAACACACCGCACAGCCGACCGTGTCCCCGACAATCGACACTTAAAATGATATCCTTAAAATACCGAATTGAGGTTATCTGTTGTTGATGTTTATGTTTTATGGATTATAGCGATGCGGTTTATGAGTAAATTAGCTTAACGCACTATGAATGGACTCCATATCCGTTAACGCCAACCATCGCGGTCTGGGGTTTAACGTCGCATCTAAACGGAGAAAACAGGAGGGTTGAAAGTTAGTCTTATTACCTAATGTTGTATATCCGCTGTCTTTAATATCGCGTGTTAGCTGCACTGGACTACAGTTTTCGGCCAACCTTGCTGGTTTGCTTTTATGTTACAGGCACAACAAAAGCTAGCAGCCTGTCCTGACGCTAGCTTGTAAGAAACGGCTCTCTCTCTCTCCCTCTCTCTCTCTCTCTCTCTCCTGTTCGCCTTTGCCAGCCGGTATTATCACAAGAAATGTCACGTTAAATTCAAAAATCACTCGGTGAACGGGGGAGAGTTGTTGTACGATCGTTTACTCACCGAATTGAGTGCGGGCGGACAGTCTTTAGACCCGGGGTGGTGTCTCAGGAATGAGCCTCGGAGCAGGTCTCCCTCGGCAGCGAGCTAGCCACAAGTTGCTAACAGGGGGCGTGGCCTCGGTAAAAGTAAACAATGCTGACGTCACGTCCACACGCGAGACAGTTTGAGATCAGCTTCACGTCAGGAGGCAGAAAGGCTCCCACAACATTATCCCGTTTATTACTGACATTTTACAGCCACAACAGCCAAGACTCCTCTATGAGCTATATGCAAACATGTAATTATTGTGATTTTAAAACAGGAAAAATGGTAATCTTAACCCATAAGAACAAGAACCCTCTCCTCATTTAAGTTAAATTATGGGGGATATAATACAGATGAAGTGGACCACAGGGAACACATTTCTGAATTTATTTTTGAGACCCTATCCCTAGATCTGAAATGTTAAATAAATGTCACAGCATTATTTTTCCAAGCTGTTTTTCTTTTTCATGCAATATGGTCAGGACGGGTTAATTGTGATCTAGGACAGTATAAGAATTGTTAAGTTGTTTGAAACTTACCTTTTAATATCAAAAACAAGCTATTCAAAATGAGATAGTTGTGTCACAGGTCTTAATCAGACAGACCAACATTTTGATACTGAGTCACATACTCACACATGTTCAGTATTTGTAACTTAGGGACTTCTTGAGTTAAATTCAAGGATAAAGCTGTAAAGGGAAATGTTCAGAATATTTAAAAGGTCTGTGTCACTGTGGGTTCTTCTGAGTTAGGAAGCAAAGAAATTACAAAAATAAAACTAAGACAAATGAAATTTGACATTTATTAGGTAAAACGTCATCCACAGAAGCAGATAAAGCTGAAAAATGAAATGGACCATTTCTGCATGTATCTTGCAAGGCACCCCACGATGAGATCAAGGCAAAATGACAAGGACAACAAAACAATTTAACAATATGAAAACCTACATATGTCACAATATGACGAGCTTTCAGCTCAGTCCATCCTGGACAACATTAAAGCTTTTGCTCCTCGCAGCCCTGATTATCTTAAAACATCAGGTGAAACATTTGATCAAACAGAAATTACATCTGCCGTCAACTCTATGTGGAAAGGCAAATGCCCTGCAAACGCCTGCTGATTATTTCTAAATATCTTGACATTTACCGTCAAATTAAAGCTTGCAGTAACCCGTATCACTGCATCACTCACCAAACAGAGTCTAGGTCATTAAAAAGCATTTTATCCGTTTGCTCGATCTAATTGTAGGTAAAGGAGAGCATCCTGCTACCGAGGCAGGCTGGTCGGATTGTACAAGCGGTCCCATGGCGCACTGCTGCTGCATATAGTGATGCTGACTGCAATAACTACTCATATAAAACCATCTGATTATTTTAAGGCAAAGACAAGACTGTCTCCACATGGAGATGAGATCATTATGTCCTTTCAAATGCAGCCGTCTTGTAACTATTTTTTATGTCCATGCTTTGATGCGACCACAAGAGGGACACATCTGCCTTTTGGCCGTCATGAAATGGTAGCCTCCTACTTCTGAGGTAAGCTGTGTGCATGAGCCCTTGTGAAATGTTTTTACAGTTCAGTGTCGCACTTTAAAATCCTCAGTCAATGCTGTCCCCGTGGCCATTCAATGCCCTGCATTAGAATGATGTAAAATGAGATTTACTTAGATATTTTGTAGGTTACCTTATCTTTTTGCATGTTTATTGAGAGAATTTACATAATTTGATTATTGGTAACTACATGCACACACACATATAGTATTCTGTTTCTTGATTTAGAAGAAGATGGAAATGAATAACAGGGTGTGCCTTTCCAGTAATGTTAGTAACGGTTAAGAAATCTGGCACAGTGATATGGTGATATTGATATTGTTGAGGCGGACATTTAGTCATTTTTAAGTAATTTTTAAGGTCCCGTATTATGCAAAATGCACTATTTAATATTTGGACAACATAAATATGTGTCTCTGGTGTGCCTAGGTATCTGCTCAGTCTGTCGGTGAATGTGTGTGAAAACGTGCTGTTTAGATTTGGCTCCTCTTATGATGTTAGAAGGGGATCTGTTGATCATGTGACCTCCTCCAGCTCTTCAACACCTATCTGTCCGCCATTGTTTTCTTCCAAACTAACAACAGCTCCCCATAAGCGTCCCAGATATTGAAGGTGAGGGTGAAGCGTTAGATTGTTTTCTTGTGAAACAGAGCGTTCACATAAGGGCTAAAAACAGCTGCAGCAGCCATGTCTGCTATGAGAAAAACAATGTGTTTTTGGAACATAAAACAATATAAACCCGTTCTAGTAGGACCTCCAAACACAAATATGAACTTTAAAATTAACATAATATGGCGCTTTTCAGTCAGTAATTACTGTCAAGTAGATGAGGTGGATTATTTGATTCACAGCAGTTGCGATCTAACTCATGTACACAATTTGGAATCTAAAGGTATAACTTTTTCTGCCAATGAATAGACTAACTAAAAAATTCAATGCGCTCTTTCTTCATTCATTGCACTATTGATAACCTCATGGCCCAGACAGTAAGTTTTCCAAACAGCAAAAAGCGAAAGTTTAGGCATCTTTATTTCTCAAACACGTGTAAAACTAATACAGAAACATGACTATATACAAGTCCAACATGCTGAACACATGACATTCTAAACTGCTGGTAAACACAAGGCACCATCCAAGGTCAACAATCAGTTACAAGGTCTGAAATGAGTGTTCAACTGTTTATGTGCAAGGGTACAGTATTGTCCTTTCTTTATCCTACAGTATGTGCTTTAAACATTTTTACAGGAACAACAGAAGAAGAAAAGGGAAAATTAAGCAAGTTTGGCAAAGCCGGTGGTCGGAAAACTAACCCATCCTGTGAGCATTCTTTAGTAGGAACATTTGACTAGATTGAGAAATCACAGCAGCTGTCTTTGTCGGTTTCAATGCATATTCCATAACTACACAGAAATTACCTCAAATGTTTAAGTATTATGGTATTAGTACTAAAAAAAGAAATTAAAAAAATCAGTTTTGCTGTATGTGGCCCAGAAAAGTCAATCACACTCCCTGACTCATGCACTTTGTCACTTTACCCCAATATGATGATTATCAAAATACAAATACAGCCTTTTACATTATAAAACACCAGAAAAAATAAACGAAAACACTTTAAAGCTATGGATTTGAGACACTGAAATTGTTTGGTGCAGCAGTAGTAAACCACCTTTGATGAACTGACCCGGCTGCATCACTTCATCAAACACCCATGATTTGTACAAATAGCATACACTAAAAATAGACCCAACTCAGTCCCTCAAGGAAAGCGAGATCTAGAGCAACATTTTTTTTCCCCCCGCAGTGATAGATTTCTGTGTGTCATGTGTTAATTGTTCATCGTTTTTCCTGGGGCCAATATCATCTACAAAGGGCATGCTTCACAAATTTATTTTTAACACAGGTCATAAGAACATGCACAGAAAAAAACAAAAAACATAAAATTTGTCATTTACACCTCTCAGTCACTATTAAAAGCAGAAAAAAGAAACCCATGACAAAATGACCCAAAACAGCTTTACACTTCTTCAGAAAAAAGGGACAGAAAACCAAAGTGTATTTGGCCTCAGTTATCTCAACTCCATATAATCCTGGAGGGACTGACCGGTGTCTCACACGCAGTAAGAAACAAAGTGCTTGATTTAGGACAGATGCTCCGACAAAATGACAGCCACAACACTGCAAATTTGCTGCAAATTCTACAGAATAGAAATGATTGCATATATTTTTCAGCATCTACTACACGTTGTGTACTGAGGTCGTTGTAACACAAACATATTCTTTTCACAATCCACTCATATCCTAAAGATGAAAATAAAAAAAATGTGCAATTTCTTTTGCTCATATATTAGCACTACAGCATACTAAACATTTATGTTCTCCAGTATAGGCATCAGTATTTTGGCTGTAACATACAAAACAGAGAAAGAGCTGACTAGAAAAGCCTTGTAATGTATTTTTTTAAGATAAAGGTTTGCTTTGTGGAGCTAAGCCTCCTCTTCAAAGACCTAACTTAGTCTGTGCTCAGGAAACTGCACAGAATGCTATAATACATCTAAAAAAATCTGACTGTACATGATCTGTCGTTTTTGGTTTTGCAAAACTTTGCAGTATAAAAACATACAAACACTGCCGTAAGATAAAATCAAACTAAAATGGTTTTTGCTTTCGACTAACAGAAAAGTATCTTGGATATTGTTATGAATGACGGTGCCGCTCAGAAGATGGGATATTTCATTGACTGAGGGCGTTAATACATGGGCTGCATTATGACACGCTGAGCAGCTATGAGCTCAACTGCTTCACAATGTTCCCAAATATTATCCACAACATATTCATGAGAAAACAAAGAAAAAAAAATCTCAAAGGTTCTGATGTGCAAAATGTGCTAATGTCTTCCTCGGCCTCCTTCAAAGGCGTGGTGCTCCTCGTGTGCTGAAATATAAGTAAAATGAACAATTACTCACATTTTATGGTGCTACTTTTTATCCTTTTTATAAAACCACAATTATATGATTGTTTATATGCCAAGAAAATACTCACGTTTGTAAAACACCGCTTTAAAAGGTATCTGTGGAAGGAGCTCGTTGATCCTTCCTAAGATTTTTGACTCGTTAGCACAAGACGCGTTTCCGTTCCAGACCTGAAAGACGTCTTCTCTGTCTCTCACACTGACACTGACCCCGACCACTTCATCATCTGCAAGGACGGCACCAGAGAATTAGAGTAATACAGACTTAAGAGTACTGTGTTCATGTTACAGCAATAGTATTTTGATAAAAAAGCAGTTATTCATTTCCTAAACCTAAAGCCGCTTCATTTTCACATAACTCAACCATGAAATTTACCTGAGGCACAATAATCACTGAACTGCTCTCCAATAGTCGCCAACAGCAACTCCTTCCACACAACAGACTGTAAAAATAAAGACAAATTTGTTAAATAGTAAAACATTGATAAGAAAATCGTACATAATAAACACTTTTATTGATTATGTCACTTACAGTGCATTCTTTTGGTACTTTCATCTTCCAAACACCCCCTTTAGCGTTGCTTTCCTCTTCCCTGTATGCAAACCAGCGGGCAACATTAAACAAACCAATTCCAGACCACTTTAACTACTATGAACGCTTATGTGCATTTATGTTAAACTCACCAGAGTGGTTTTCTTTCGCCTCTCATCAGGTGATAGCTGCATCTCAGTGGCAAGCTGGAGACGCCGGGTATGTTGTTGTAAACTCTCCAGAAGTTCTACTCCAGTGCCAAGGTGAACAGAGGAAACAAGTTATTTTATTGGGCCATTTACTGGCACAGGGAGTACAGACAGTTGGCCTTGTTAATATTTCACTTTTGTTACAGCGAAGAAAATCACTGCCAAAGGTCTTTTCCTGATTGCACTTAACCAAACACACGCACACAAAAACATCCTTCATGAATCCTTGTCCAACCCGGTTGTGGTCAGGAAGTCATAAAGGAGTACGTGGGCTTTTCAATGTCCTGCCATAAATCATAATATATTATTATGGATTATATTATTATTTTGCTGTGTCAACAAACTCTACAGAGGCACTTTATTAGTGAGCTGTAGCAGATAATGTCATTGACAAGCAATGGGCAAAACCCTTAAAATAATCAAGGTGATAACAAAACAGCTAATGATGTGGTTTGACCTCTAGAATGCTACTAGTGACTATATCCTGCGTACTGTTGGCTTTTAAGCAGAAGGACACCAGTGAAGAACAAAGCATTCAGTTTATTCCAAAATGTGTCTTTATTGAAGTTTGGCTGTGGCCCTTGTGCTAGTTGGGAGAAAGGATCTCAGCATATAATCTGGATTTGAGGGTAAATAAGGGAACCTGCTATTAAAAGACTGCGCTCTTGTACAAAAATGTAGAGCATCTTACCTGGACGGTCTCCACGGTGTAGATTTTCTTCAGGTTTGATTCACATTCAGCCGCTGTTGTTCCTGGTAGAGATCTGACCAAAAACAGACATTTGATTAAATGTCATTCATTTGAGTTGATTCCTTAAAAAAAAAAAAGCAATCTCATGAAAATACAAGCTCCCCTAACTTGACATTTTCTGAATACACTTCTGCCACAGACATGTTCCAGTGAGCTGACCTCCGGGACAGGTCGGAGGGGGATCCGATGACAAACAAGCCAGTAAACAGTAAACACCACTGACCCCATTTAAGCACAGCACCCTCTGATTTGTGCACCCTGTGGGATGATACGGCTTGTGTAACTGTCCCTTGTGTTCAATTCAGTTGTGATTACTTAACATTTATCGTGCGGTCACTCTTAACAAAAACCTCAACATTTTTTAAATTGGGAACTTACTGTAGATCTTCAATAATGGAGAGTTTGAGCTACATGAACTTTAATCCAACAAAAAAAGGGGGGGGGGGGCTTCACTGCACAATGGCAGCAGGCACATGAGCAATGACTCAACAAGTTTTCAACAATAACACCTGGGCTCATGAAAAACACAAGTAAAGGCTGAGGATGAACTCAAACTGACCTCGTTTGAAATCAAGTGAAGTTCTTATGTTCAGCCAGAGAGTCACAATTACGCCCCTTTTGTTTATTTGACCAACTAGAGGTCTTGCGTATGTAGGTCAGGGAGAAAAACAAGTTGGCAGAAAAGCTGCACCAACACCGTTTAAAGGCGGCGTTTGTTTTAATAAATCACAGCAAAACAAACAATCCCCGTGTCGCTGGTAAAAAACACACCGATAATGTTATTTGGGTTGACTTGTAGCAGGCCTGCTGAATTCGTCATCTCCCTCCTTTGTTCTCATTAAAAGGTCAGCTGCACACACACACACACACACTTCACCTCCTTGACACTGGCTAAAGATTAATAATAATACGACGGAGGGGAGACAATGAGAAAGCAGCGCCTTACCTATCGAGCCAGAAAGTCCACGGAGAGTGTAAAGGCAGGGTGTCGTGGTCATTGCTGCTTGAAATCCCCCCCAAATCTCTGTCGCTCATGTGAATGTTGTGCTCCAGCAGACCCGGGCTGGACGGAGTGCTCAGTTGTAACGCAGCTACTGGGACTGCCATTGTTACCCCCCCGAAAAAACTGTATCACCTCGTCGAAAACTAGCGGAGCTCTCGGGCCGGTGCTTTCACCAGGGCTGTTATCGTTATATATAGGTTCGTTAGGTAAAATTAACCTCGATCAGCTGCTGAGTCATTGGTCGCTTCGCCGGTTTGCGCCGTCACAACAACAGAAAAAAACCGATGACGCCCGCTGACTGCCTGCGGCATCTACAGGACGACACACGGATCCAGAAGTTTCTGTCACTTAAGTCCGTACATACCGCAACTGGCCATATAACTACTGGCTATCGCTATTAGAAGAAACAATACTTCACTCCTGGCTAGTTACTCCACTCCTACGGGCACATTCAAATGCTTTGTTGATCTCTGGTTAAACTGGACCGTTTCTTCCGCAAATGTAAATACGTAACTCAACCTCGGACATGCGCAGTGTGCGCTGCCACCAGCTTTGTTGCTTTGCTACTAGCTACCGCTAACCTGCTAACTAGCAAGTATTTCCTGCCTGTGCCTGGACACAGCTATGGACATCGACGCGTTATTGGAAGCGTTTCAAGGCAATATTTACAGTTATACAAACGACTGTTAAATTATTAGCGAAGGGAATTTTGTCATTTGTTTGGCTGAAATCTGTAATGTTTGCTAACTACGTTACGTACGCTACCGTAACTTAGCCTACTATCAACGATTAGCGTGTAGAAGAGACACTTGGGGACAATCTGATCAGTCTCTACTCGGCCTAGCAAGTTCAGTGTTATTGTCAACAAGGAAGGAGCTCATTACATTTTAACGTTACTGCTTTTTCGTTTACTCAGTTATTCCCTTTCTGTTAGTTAGGGACTATGTAAACAGCTAGCTGTGTAACATCACCATAAACATGCTAACTTAAACTTTTACAAGAACTTTTTAGGTAGTTAACTTAAATACTGTTTGACGATTTCACGATGCGGCGTTTAACTTGTTTTCTTCTCTGTCACTTAACACAGCTGGTGGTTGACACTCTACCATCATTTAATCATTGCCAATGTACAGTTAAATGTGCCAGACTAAGCCTGAAATTAAGGAGGTTTTAACATTTTACCTGACTTATTTAGAAACTATTATTCTGTAATGATCCGATGCTTCTGGGGTAATGGTGATGCAGGTCAAAATATCGTTTAGTGCTATTGGGCTCAGATATGTATGCTGTTTGGATTCATGTTATTACCAGTGAAATAATTTTAATATTTTTCATGTGTGCATTTACAGATTTTGAGAAGAAAGGCAAGAAAGAGACCTGTCCTGTTCTAGAGCAATTCTTGTGTCATGTTGCCAAGACAGGGCAGCCACTGTGAGTACTCCACAAGGGCCCAAGCAAAACATTAACACTAATGACATCAGTTTTCCTGCAGATGAAGTCTACATTGTTTACCTTCTTGTCATTCTTATTAGGGTCTTTAGAAAAATGTGTTCAAAAGCTTTTCATGTGTGGTTGATTTTGCATTGCATTTCCAATATCTTCCAGGATCCCATGGTCACAGTTCAAGGCATACTTCATGTTTAAGTTGGAAAAAGTCATGGATGATTTCCATGCTTCAACGCCAGAACAGAGAGGACCGCATAATCCAAATGTAGAGCATGTTCCCTTCGAAGAGATGAAGATGAGGATCTTAAAAATAGTGGATGGTTACAACGGGTGAGTAAGCCGAATAAGCCAAATTGCAAACAAATCCTTCTTCACAACTACACAAACAAAACTAAAGTCAGTTGCAAAGGTAAAAATGTATTCAAAACTGAGCTTCAGTGTCAGGTCAGGTCAGGTCAGGTCAGGACAACTTCATGCTGTGCATGTCATTTTCCTAAATACATATTTGCATAAACCGCTTTCATCTTCAAGCCAGGATGCAACTTCATGAATTTCTACATGGCAAACTAATTTAATTATTTGAAAATGAAAATTAGATGTTTCATGCCAGAGGTAAGAAATTACTTGAGTTGAAAAGGACGTCAGCAGCTACTTTCCTTGGTGTGTCAGTCAGATCTACACATAGTATTGTAACATTAAAACCTATTACTCAAAAGTACTAAAAGTGTAAACTTTCCCCCAAGAAAGTATGAAGGAGTGTGTTGACAAACAGTCACAAACTTGTGACTAGAGTTGACCAAGTCTGTCTAGATTAATCCAAGTTTTTTTCTCATTCAGCTCCAGTGCAGCCAGGTTTGGCAAGTGTTGATGCTGGCCGTGATGCTCTATTTGTGGCTAATCCCAAATATACCTCTTGATAACTTTTCCAGAATCCCATTCACCATTCAGCGTCTGTGTGAACTCCTCACGGACCCGAAGCGGAACTATACAGGAACAGACAAGTTTCTTATGGGTTTAGAGAAGGTGAGCACTACACTGCACAATTTTGTATTAAAGTCCACAAACTGAAAAGTGAAGTGTTTTCACTTATAATAAACAATTTTATTGACAATTTTATTTTCATGGCTTTAATTGGATTCTAATATACAGTATATGAATGTTTTTCTATTGCAGAATGTAATGGTGGTCAGCTGTGTGTACCCCACATTAGAGTAAGTACATCAGCTGCTGAGCTTTGGCTTCCCTCACTCTGCTGGCAGCAGTATTTATATCACGTTGCTTCTGATGCACATTGACAGCTCCCTTGACTTTGCTTATTCAGTCACACTTTTAAAGTTACAATTAACAGCCAGTTGTTTCTGTGCCTCTTTCTACTTCTCCCGAAGGAAAAATGGGGCATCCAGTGTAAACAGAATGAATGGAGTGATGTTTCCTGGTAACTCTTCTCTATATTCAGACAGGTGGGAGCCACATACTTGTCAGTGACAGACCTCCACAAATCTAAGATTGCCTCATACACCAGCAAGTGGAAAGTTGAATGAGTTTAGAGCCAAATATCCAAAAACCAGGCCATTGTAAGGGCATTTATATCTGGCCTGTCAGTTTGGGTCTTAACAGTTCTACTGATTTGCCATTTTGTGACGTGACTTGTGTAAAAAGAGGTAATTTTTTTTCTTTCTTTTTTTTGCAGTAGAAATGTAAATGGACCAGGCACACCAAAACTGCTCAACAGACCAAAGCTGTCATTGTCGACTTCGCTTTCGACCAACGGGCTTCCTGACTGTCCTGTCAGTAAAGAGCCAGAGCCAACCACAGAGGAGGTGGAGGAGCACCCTATAAGGTGACTGAAATAAGCGCAGTACATATGTGGTACTGTGAGTATGTAATACACGGAGTGAGTCTATGTAATAGTTTTTATTTGAAATGTAGGAACATTGATAATATCTGTCAAGCTCAGGCATTTTGTTCAAAAGCGGATCTTGTCACGACCCCATATTTAAAACGAGTGCATATGAGCTACTAATTGCTTTAATGTCAAGTATTTAATTTGATGAACCGATTCCCTGTGTTTCTGTCATTACGGCAGTGATTCCTCACCATCAGAGGGTGAAATTACACAGAGCAGCGGGACAAAGAACAAACACCCCGAGGAGGAGGAGGATTCTGATACTGACAAGCATGAGGTCAAGAAACTCAAGTTTGATGAAAAGGAAGAGGATGAAACGGAAAGCGAAGAAAAGGAGTCCTCTTGTTCTAAAGGGCCAGAGAGCTTGTCAGAGACTCCACCGCAAGAGTCTTCAAAGGACTCTTGTGGTCAAGAGTACAAACGTGGAACATCTTGTGAAAGACCTGTCTCAGAGGATCATGGTAAGGGTCAAGTAATCTTCACTTAAGGCTGACGCTTGTCAGGGCTCAACATTGACTTTTGAGGCTAAGTACATTTTCCTTTCACTTGTCCACTTACAAAAGTCACTTGTATGGGTAAGAGTGACATATTACTTTTATCATATAGTTTGTCAATGCAGAATTCAGATGAAGAAGTCATTTGAAAGTGTCCAAACAGTGCAGACATATAAATAGTTCAGTCTCTGAATTTTATTAAAGTGACTATATGGAACGTTTTCACCTCGAAGATCTTGATGTCTGCTCACCCTCAGCCTCCACCACACATCAGCCGTTAATGCCCCACTGAGTATGTAAATGTTGCCCTCCCTCACTACTCTCAAAGCTAGCGCAACGCGCCAGCAGGGACATTCACTGATAACTGTGCCAGTTCGTGGTAGTGAAATGGAGCTATTGCTGAAGCTTAGCACATACTTACACTATCGAGTCTATACCACTACCCCTTCAGAGAGGAAGCGACTTAAGGGAGAGTCTCTTGCTGCGTTTCAAATCACATATTTTTTCTTTCTACTTTTAGTATGTACTGCCGCTGCGCATACAAAATATGTACTGTTGCACTCAGCATGCATACAATTGGAACGCAGTGTGGTATTGTGGGTATTGGAACATATCCGCTATTTCCCCTCATTCAAACTGTCAGTTGCTGCTACATTTTTCTGGGCACTTCCACGTTTATCTGTGATGTCAGTAATGTCGTTTCCTGAGCCAGACACTGAGGACCACTCAGCAGTGTTGCTATGGAGAAACTCGCATCACTCCATCCTAATCCTTGACAGTGTTTCAAATAAGTAGTCTTAATGTATTTAGTTAACTTAAGTCATTTTTTAATTTTAAGTAATGAATGGCACATAACTTGAAGAGACAAGAGAGAATGGGATTCCTTTTCTTTCTTCTTTGTTTTCCAAAAAATGTATTTGCTGAATCAAATTCCAGTTGCCTTTTAACACTGCACCTTTTAGGTTTAGCTGAAATTGTTTCTGATATGAATAAGAACAATGTGCAGTCCTTTATAGGCACCATTTCCTTCATACAGGTATGCCAAGCCGTTTTTTTTTTTTTCTGATGTTAGAGCACTGATTATACACAGTTTATACATTCAGTTTCTGAAGTACAAATAAAGATTTGTACTTCAGAATGTAACCGTTTAATATTCAGAGCTGCAACAATCGGTTGACTAATTGATCAACAGAGAATTAGCATCTACATTTTGATAGCTATTTCATCATTGAGTCATTTTCAAGTAAGAATGCCAAAATGGTGTGTTCCCATTCTCTCACCGGTGTATGCCTTTTAGTTTCCTCAGTCTTCTATGAAAGTAAACCGAATACATTTGGGTTTTGGGACTGTTTGGCTTTGGGAATTTGTGAGCGGCATTTTTCACTGTTTTCTGACATTTTATAAACAAAGAGAAATAGTCGACATATAAATCAATAATGCTAATGTATTCCATTTTGGTCCTCAGAGCCCAGCAGCACACAGACAGAAGCTTCTGAGAGGGAAGAAGACTCATCTGAGAGGGCAGATGTTGACAGTCTGAAGAGTGACAGCACTGATCAACCTGAACAGCCTGCTCCATCAGAGAAGAGCACCAGCTTTGAGCAGGAGAATGGAGAGAGCAGCAGCAGCAGCAGCAGCAGCAGCAGCAGCAGCAGCAGGGATGGAGAGGGCCTACCCAGTGATAAGGAGGTCCCCTCTTCTAGTAGTTCACCTGACTTGTCAACAGAGGGCGACGCTGACAATTCACACAGTGCAAAGACTGCGATTGAGCCTGGGGAACATGAGTAACTCAAAGGGCAGCCTGCTAACTGACTGTTTTTTTACACTGTATGATACCACACTAAGGGTATATCTGTAGCACTGTGGACCTCTAGACTTCAGGACGAGGAACGATGTGGACTCGGAGGTTCCTCTTTTTGTCCTCTTCAGTTTCACCCACTTCAGGCCACATGTTGCCTGGTCTTTAAACTGGAAGGAAATGATGACGGAAGATGATTATGGAGAGTCTGCTTTTTTCACAGTTGACTAAAAGTTTTTCTAATCTTTTTTTTTTTTCTTCCTGATTTTTATATCTGAGCATTATAATTTAACTTTAATAACTGATGTATTCAACAATTTCATTCTTTCTTAGTCATTCGGCATGTATTTCCAAAAAGATACATTTGACAGTTTGAGTTGTGTTTTGGCCTAAGCATAGTTTTGACTATCTTTCTGATGAATGTGTGTCTCTCCAGTTGAATGAGGACATGTGCCATTAAGAATGTGAAGCAACACTTCACAGATGTCAGTTTGCTTTTTCTACGAAGCACATACCATAAAATGTATTTCTTATCAACATTATATTGCACTTGTATTGCATTGACCCCTTGAAGGATGTGGAAAATGTCACAGTTTTGTTTTGTCACTGTATGAAGCCAATACAGACACACAATATTGCCAGTCGTAACCACTGGTTAGATTGAATATTGGTTTGGCTTATGGAAACCATTTCTGCATCAAAATCTGTCAACAGAACACAAGGTACTTTTACACTTTCTTTATGTGATACCTTAGTTGTACAACGGTCCCTTTTGATAGCTTGTATTTTTACAGTACGTACCTGTAAATCAGTTTTTGTAGACTTGTAATACATGTCCACTGCCTTCGTAGAACCGATAATCGCTGGAAATTGAATGCTTGAGCTTGTATCGTAGTATTCATGGAAAGCAATAAATGCTAAAATTTAAAGAGTCGTATGCTCGGTTGATATTAAGGCGCTTGTTCGTGCAAATCCAGTCATGTTTCATACCTGCAGAACAATGAGGGCAATAAGGGTTTGAGATGGAACTCAAGGAATAATAACCCACCAGTAACTAGATGGGTGACTCCCACCCCCACACTTTGTTCCTCCTGTCCAACATGAAGTTCATGACTGTACACCTCTGATACTAGTTACCAGATTTCTGCTCTTTAACTTAAATGCTGGCATAATATGCTAACATAGTGATTGCACACCATAACCTTGAGATGTTTGACATAGCAGCGTTAGCGAAATATGCTACATTAATAGCCGTTTAGTATTTATAGTTAGAATGTAGTGAATGTTACGCATGTTAGCTTATTAAGTATTAGCATGTTATGCTTGTCAGGCCATGTCAGTCAGTCAGTCCACCACTTTGGTCCACACTGAAATATCTCAACAGCAACTAGATGGATGCGTATGAAACTTACAGGCATTTATGGTCCCCAGAGGATGAATCCCAACTTTGGTGAACCCCTGACTTTTCCTCTAGTGCCACCATGAGGTTGACATTTGTGGTGAAATAGCTGGACAAATACTTGATGGATTGCTATGAAATCTACAACAGATATTTAAGGTCCACGACACATTCTAACAACTTTGGTTATCGCAGTACAGCAGTAAAGTTTTCCTTCATGCTCTGATGCACTATGATATGACTGACTGGCACAAAACATGGTACTGACATTCATTGTTGCCAGATAACGTATTCTCATGATTTAGGTCACCCTCTGGCTGTTCCTCAAGCACCGCCAAGAGGTTGACTTTTCGCTAAAATATCTCGACAACTATTGAATCACACATTCTGCGTCCCCAGAGGATGAATTGTAATAACTTCTCCTGACCTCTCATCTAGCGTCATCATCTGGCCAAGATTTCATTTTGTCCGATACTTTGTTTTATAACCAAAAACCTGCAAAAGTCACGACATTCCCATTAGCCCCAGCAAAACTTTTCCTTAAATACTACGTTTGCATGCTAACATGCTACACAAACACAACTTGTGAACATGGTATACAGTATAGCTGCTAAACATAAACCTGATGGCATTATCATCGTAAGCATGTAAGCATGCTGGTATGAGCATTCAGCGTTCAGCTGTTAACATGGCAACTAACTTAGGTAAAACAAATGGAGAAAGGGAAATATGGGTCACAGTTAAAATATGGGTTAGAGTTGAAATACCTGTTATAGAACAGGGTGTGTGTCATTGTAATCATGTGGGGATAACATCCAGTGATCTCAGTTGGCCTTCACACTTCTAAGCTAAGATTATCACTATACCTGTCGTCAGCACGTACCATAGTGCAGGAAGGTATTGGGCCAGGCCAAGCTTTCACCAGTAAACAATGACTGTGGCAGCCACTAACAGTGACATAACTACTGTTATTTCCAAATATCCAGTGGCTGCTCCTCTGCCTGATACTCACGCAAGCTCACAGTTTGCAATATGTTTTCCACCCATTTCCCAAATGTAATTGCCTGCTTGATGTTAAAGTTGCAATGCAGCGTCCATTATTTGTCAATTTAGTGACACCACTTTTATTATAGACTTGAGAATGAAGCAGGCATGCAAACAGTAATCAGGGTTGCAGTAAATAACCTGGCCCCTGACAGACAGAGCTTTCAGGCTTAGCCGGTGTGATTCATCAGGTTAGTCAGGAACTTCTAATACCAAGAAAGATTACTTAAGGGGGTACATCACACATTTACTATTCCGCTTTCATAAAGTTTGGGGACTTGGAAGTGAGAAATTTACAGAGATTTGTCTAAATCTAAGCAGCAGCACATACAATAGATTTACTGTTAGTTTCTGTTCCGGACAGCTAGAAGCAGGGCCACAAGGGAATCCTCTCATGATCTGTTTGTGATTTAATTGATTTTGACAAGTGCCCATTTCTAATCCCTTATCATGTGATCCATTACAGTCTGTATCTCATCCTCACTTTCAGAAGGGATTTGCCACAATGAAGAGCCCAGTAACAGTTCAGCTTATATGGACTTTGATGTCATTTTGATGATTTTGGTCTTTACTGATTTGCAGGTTGCTGCAGTAATTGGCTCAGTGTTTGAGAACTAACATTTGTGAATTTTGTAATGTAGAGGGAAACTTAGAAAGAGTTACTCAGGTCAAACCATTTCATGTAATGTAAGAAGGGATTTCAGTCTTTAGGGAGCTGAAGAAACATTTTCCACAATGGGACAGCGCCTGAGCGAGGAGAGTGACCCCGACAAGGAAATTGATGTGGCAGAGCTGCAGGAATGGTATAAGAAATTTGTGGTGGAGTGCCCAAGTGGAACTCTTTTCATGCACGAGTTCAAGAGCTTTTTTGGCGTTACTCACAACAAGGAGGCCGCAGATTACATTGAGAACATGTTTCGAGCGTTTGACAAGAACGGCGTAAGTACAAACCTCTGTGTGGACGGGTAAACCTTGTACATAACCATTTGTCTCATATTAGTATTGACTCCACACTTGACACGGTGATAGTGTTGATTGGAAGCATTTATTACATTCGCAGTTAATGCCCCTAGTTGAACACATATTATTAGAGCTAAATCAATTAACCGATTAATCGATTACTTGATTGACAGAAAATTAATCTGTTATTTCAATTAACTGGATCAGTAAGGCTTCAGATTCAAGCTTCTGAAATGTGAAATTACCATGGCAACTTTTCACTATTTTCTGGCAGGTTGTAGTCTAAACAATTAATTAAGAAAATAAACGTATGTTTTTAACTGTTGCATCTAGTAAGACTCAGACTACAGTACAGACATTTTGCCCATCAATTGCATTTAGATTTTTACATAACATTTCACCTTTTTTTTGCCTGTCTTCATGCACACAGGACAACACCATTGATTTTCTGGAGTATGTGGCAGCCTTGAACTTAGTCCTGAGGGGCAAACTGGAACATAAGCTTAAATGGACATTCAAAATGTATGACAAAGACGGAAGCGGGTGCATCGATAAAACAGAGCTACTTGAAATCGTGGAGGTAATATTTACTATTATACTGTAACTATACGTGACTGTTGGATTTGTAAAGCTTTCCAAAAATGACAGAATATTTCAGTAGGCTGTGATAAAATGTTATCATTGCAAGAGTTGTTGTAACATACCTTCCTGTCACTTTCAGTCGATTTATCGGCTGAAGAAAGCGTGTCATGGAGAGCTGGACGAGGAGTGCAACCTGCTGACCCCAGACCAAGTGGTTGACCGGATATTTGAGCTGGTTGATGAAAATGGAGATGGTGAGTCTGACATTTTAAAATGTGCCAAGAATGATTGAAAAGGTCTGTGTCAGGCGGATGTAGTGGCTTCATTGGTGTGTTAGTGGAAAAGTGTGCATGCGTTCATTGTTGTTTGTGCATATTGAAGGGGAAGGCGAGTTTCATGAATTCAACCCAAGAGAATAACTGTCCTTTATCATTTTAGGGGAGCTCTCGCTGGATGAGTTCATCGATGGAGCACGGAGGGACAAGTGGGTGATGAAGATGCTGCAGATGGACGTGAACCCCGGGGACTGGATGGGCGAGCAAAAAAGCAGTGCTGACTTCTGAGGCTGGATCATGGACTGTCAGTTTGTCACATACACACATCCTTCATGTGTGACCCATTATGTGGGGATTTTGTATCTGTTGCAGTTTTTATGTGTATAAAAGAAGACAACAAGACAGCCACCCTGGCATGTTTTGCTATATTTTGCTTGTAAAGGGGCTTGCCGTTTGTTCATTTTGGTTCAGGTTCCACTTTTAATCATGTTATTGAGCAACAGTAGCTCTGACCTTATTTACTGCCATCTGTCATGTAGCTCTGTTCAGATGTCTGTATCTAATAGATGCTGCAGACATAAGGTGCTTGCTGAATGTTCTTCTTTCATTTTCTGTCATAAAATCAGCATAAAGGTTAGTCAATAAACATGCTTAAAGCCCCTACACATCCATCATCCACCATAGAGACGTGTTTTCATTTATTTAGGATGATTAGGCCTCTTCTCAGGAATGTGTGATCTCATTGAACAGAATAAATAAAAACACCTACAATAATAAACACAATACATAAATACCATTTTTTGCCTGTTTTGTTTTATGTTTTGAGGATTGAGAATAATACAATGTCAAAAATAACTATATTCATGGACATTACATTTGAACAACTTTAGATATCAGAATTAGTAAAAACAAGTTTGCAGTTTTCAACAAAAGAAATGTTGGTGGAAGTTTAGTAAATAAGAAAACATTCTTTACAAATAGTTATGGATTATGGTGTTTCATTTAGTGCTTTTTGTCCCTAAACTTTATTTAGAACAATGTTATACATTACAGTTTAAAGTAGGCATATTGATTTTGCAGTCCTCAGTTCAACATTCAACATATTCAAAATAGCAATGCTATATTGATGAATTAAAAAAAAAGAAAAAAGAAAACTCACATAGAAAACTCAAATTAGCACAACAGAAATAACACATTTAAGGACTCGATGTTATAGACCCTATCAACAAATTGAAACCCTACAAAACACATTCCATCTTGGTCAAAACACCAGAAATGATGACATGGTCTGATTTTTCCTGTTTCAGCTAATATTAGTGATAAAGGAAAATACCTCTTTGATTACTTTCTAAAATAACGTACTAATTTTGCCATTCATTATTTTAGTATATTAGAATTTGGTGCACATCAACGATACGGCATTTTGCATTTTAATGCCCAGGCAATTGTTCAGCTTCTGCCAAAGCAGTAATGTGTGGATGGACATGAAGGATTGTGGTGTTAGTATGAGATACTGTCTGCACAGTGAGTGAATATAACCCTGCAAACTTTTTTTTTTTTTTTTCCATTATTCAGGAAGTACAGCCTCGCCACGAAGTCTCAATTCTTCTCGCGACATTTCACAGCTGCTTCCTGTCCTGTCACAAACTGGCCAATCTGCTCGGCAATAAAAGAGCACCCGGAAAACCATTTTTATATATCATTAAAGCGTCCACCTGCTGTCAGCTGTTTTAAGTTAGACGAGAGGATATACAGTGGCGTGACAAACAAGGTAACACGAGTTTTATGCCGGTAATCCCGCGTTGTTTAAAAGTGTGTTCACGACTGTACACACCTACTCACCGCAGCTCTAATGTCGTCTGAAGTTGAGAAACCGGTCAAAGCTGAGGTAACGCTGACATTCATGTTTCTTGTTTAGGTTTTTACATGCACTAGTTTCCCAGTGTTTACCTCTTGTTCTGCCATTCCTCTTCCTGACGCGGTGTAGTGGCGCCCCCTCCCGGCCGACCAGCCTGCAGCCCACAGCTGGAGACTGAATTATGTCACCGGGAACCTGTTCTCGTGCCCTGAGGACGAGGCTCTGGCCCACTGCATCAGCGAGGACTGCCGCATGGGGGCAGGCATAGCAGTGATGTTCAAGAAGAAGTTCAGTGGGGTGGGAGAGTTAAAGGAACAGAGTGAGTCAGACATTTTATTAAAAATTCATCAGGAGTGAAAATGGTTTATTTCAGGGGTATTGGCTCCCAGGCGATCGCTGTGTGCAGCACAGAGATGCTGGTTTTGTTTTTACCATCAGTCTGTTAAAAGCCTGGATTTACAGCTGCAAAAACACTGTTTCACAGTATCACATAAATATTCTGTAGCAACTGATAAAATAACTGGGAGATTTTTTTCGGCTTCACCGGCGTGAAGACACATGAAAATGTTCTAGATGTGTCTGTGAATCGTTTTTGTCCACATTTCTCCCAAATCTGTCCTGTTAAATGTGATCTCTTTGGAAACTTAAACCATTTTACTTGAATTTAAAATAAACAACTGTGAGTCCGTTCTCACATGAATGTGGGAATTGGTAAGGTTTAAGGTGTTATGTCTATGGCTATGTTTTGGGTTTGTATTGTTTCCTATTCTGATGTTGTCCCCAAACAGGAAAGCTGACGGGACAGTGTGCTGTACTGAAAAGAGACAGGAGATATATCCACTACCTGGTAAAGATGTAACCGTTAATTACAATTGTTACCCATGCAAAATTTAAAAAAAAAACATATGACATGATAAATATTGTTTCTTTCCTTGCTCTTATAATGCAGATCACAAAGAAAAAGGCCAGCCAAAAACCAACCTATGACAGCCTGAGACGGAGCCTGGAGGACATGAAGTCACACTGTGAAATGAATGGAATAAAAAGAGTCTCAATGCCTCGGTTAGTATCACTTCTGGCCATTTAGTCTTACTTCATCGAGAGAAATAATCTTGAACCCTGAATCAACACATGATAAAATGTGAGCCGATAAGTGCTGGTTCTGTTCCTGTTTAAGTTGAACAGCATGCTTTTCTCTCTCTCTCTTTCTGACAGTATTGGTTGTGGCCTGGATCGACTGGAGTGGAGAAGGGTGTCTGTGATACTGGAAGGGGTCTTCAAACACACAGACATCTCCATCACAGTCTACAGCCTTCCTGAGAAAGCAGAGACTAGAGTGATGAAGGAAAGCACACGCAGATGACTGATGGAAACGTTTGTTTATTGTAATATTTAGTGTGAGCACTTCTCTGTATTATTCCCACACTGTGTGGCCACGATGATTATCCTTTTACAATGTTATGTTATAGATTGAAATAAATGTTCTTTTATGCACGTCAAAGTCAACCGTGGACTTATGCAAGATGACACATCGGACACATTACTACTGAGCATTTTATTTATTTAGTTTATTCATTTATAGTTATTTGCACCTACAGTCACTTTTGCAGTTTCAGCTATTTGACAAGATTAGGGCCACTGCCTAAACATGGGTCATCTTGATTTATCAATGAATCCAGATGCCATAGGGTTTCGTCCACCTGTCCCTTCTGTTTTTTAAAAGCACGTGGTATTTTACACCACGACACTGAGCCTAAAATATCAGGTATCTTAATTTTCCCATTCATCCACCAGGCAATTACACAAGGCTGTTGACTGAGCAAACAGTGTATTTGCATTTCTCTGTGGCCTTTGTATAACTTCTGAAGTGCTTATTGTAGCCTGTGCAGATGGTTGAGGGATTGTAAGAACCATTATGGATCTGCTAGGGTATTATATTTTAATGCAGCTGGGACACACGTCCGAAATACTAGATGCGACTCCAAGATAGATGCGTGGAACTTGACACCACTAAGTAAATCCCACACATCCATTTTCTGTAGGACAGGAAAGCCTTTGAACACAACATGAAACTGAAGTGGGAAGCAGGGAACTAATACGACACAATCTCTCTTCAAAGCGGTCTATTACATCAGCTGGATTAAGTACTGTAACTAAAGGGGGCTCCATTTAATAATTTGACAACATGTACTTCAGGTGTGAATAATTATAAACCTCAGTGGCAGTGAGACTGTCTGAACAGGCTCAGTAGTTTGCTGCCTGTGACCCGCCCTCTCTCCTTTGGGGCACCTTCAATAATTCATGGGGAGAAGGCATTAACCGCTGTACGCTGCAGCTGCCTGCCCGTTTCCCCCCCATATATCCTGGCTGGCTGGAAGACTGTACTTCGGCATCATTGCAGCCAACCCCCACTCTCCTCGTCGTCGTCCTCCCTTCCCATCCCCCTTCTTGCCTGGCAATTCGACTCTACACTGCAGCAGAGCCACCTAACCGTGCTGCAGTAAGTGCAGGGAAATCTCCCTTCATGTGACCTGCTCTCACACCTCAACACGGTGCAGATGGTGGACCGTGCATCCAAATCTGCCCTCATTCCACCTAAAAGCAACCTCTCCCTTTTGTTCCCATGCAGCTTCTGCTTGTCCCACTGCGGTCCACTGATTTGCCGCCAATGCTCTCCCCCATTCCTGCTCTCCTTTTCTCTCCCACATTACCCCCCCCCCCCTCTCTATTCTTTGCTCGATGCGTATGAAATTGCAGAGCTCAGCATTCTTCTCCACAGGCACTTAGGGCAAAGGGAAAAAAAGAGAGCGATGAGCTGGGCGGGCGGGTTTCTGGTGCACCACATAACTGGCCCACTTCCAATTAAAGAAGAGAGCTTATGTTATTGAACAGCAGCTCAGCCAATCAGGAAGCGGTGCAGGCAAAGGCAGCAGCAAAAAAGCAGCAGAGCGAGTGGGCAAGAGCAAGGAAAAAAAAAAACTGCAGTGTGTGAGTGTGTGTAGTTTTTATCCCTCCCCTGAGCAGATCTGTATCAATTTGGGTACTCCAGTGTTGGGGTGCATTTGAATGGGAGTGTGTGTGTGTATATGTGGAAGAGTTTACAGGAGGACAGAGTAAAGGTGTGTCTAGAGGGCTGTATTAGACTTATTCATTCTGAAACTGGAAACAAGAGAAAGTAAGAGAAGATTGATTATTTTTCTCTCTATCTCAAAGTGTCTCGGAGCCTGTGGAGAAGGGGAAGAGCTCGGTGTCCAGAGGAGAGGAACCTGCACAAAAGGTAAGCAGCTGTGCTCTTCTACTCCGGGCATGCTGGGTTTTTACACTTCTGAAGTTGTTTTTATCTTTTATTCTCAGTGTATTTTCTGGCTTATCTGCCCTCCTGCAGTCTCCCACACGTAATTACATTTGAATACATGCGTTGGTTTTATACTTTGATGATTTCTTGACATTATAAAGACGTGACAGAAAAGCAAAGGGAAAAGCAGAGGGAGAGAGAGAGAGAGAGGGAGGGAGGGAGGGGGAAGGTTAGTGCGGGACTCCCTGATGCTTCTAGGCAAGTTTCTGTGCACACGGTTCTCTAGTGCTGCAGTATCCCATTACATCCCTGAGAGGAGCTGCCTCAGCGTTCATCCAGAGCCAAGCAGGGCTACCAGCTTTCTAAAATTACTGTCACCGTTTTAGCTCATTTGTTATCCCTGGTTGGGATAACAGTAAAGTTTTGTCCCTTGTACTGTCAATTCAGCGCACACTTAGAGAGAGAGGACAGCAGCCTTTGCAGGGCATGCTCTCATTGTGCACGCCGGGTATCACTGGGGTTGCTTAGATAACACATTGGCTCTGATAGTGTTCGAGCCTGGCAATGAGTTTTTGTTTTGTTTATTCGGTGTTCTGGGACTTCCTTCAATCAGAGCCTGCAGCAAAAAGTAGGCTCTCTGATTGGGTGAGCTGGGCTCACTGACTACAGTGCACCAAAGAGGCCCAAATAGATAGATAGAATTATCATGTCTGTGTACCTTCACCGGAGTATTTATGCACTGAAGATATGGTTCATTGTTGTACAGTGAGCTCAAACAACAGAGGGAAGTAAAGGTTTGCGTACAGTGAAGTACACTCGATCCATACTAACACATTTTTTTTCAGTATGGATTTATTATCTATTTTTTAAGCACATTTCTTTAATTTATTACAAACCACTGTCTTTTTTTGGAAGTCTGACCTTCATCGTTTGTGAATGGAGATACGATACTGTCCAGCAGTGGGCACTGTGTGTTTTCTCTGTTGAAAATATCTGTGAACACTGGCCTGCTGCAGAATGGGAGGAAATATGGATGGACTTTTGTGTATTTTGTGTGGGCACGCTGAAAAGCCTCATTAGACAGGATAAAGAGTACAGCGTGTCCTGGTGTTTTCATGTTATGTAGAAGACATGCTAATACCTTTCGCCCTCAGATAGTAGACACAGGACATACATCATCATACATCACCCTGACCAGAATCCCTGATCCCAGGAACTGGTTTTAAATAATGTTTCAATTATTCAACACAGAGTCATTTGCGGTGATAAGGAGAGGGCTGGGAAGGAAATGTAAGTAATTTCAGCACCATGGACAGAGTTCAGAGCAAAGGCTTTTCATCAGCACTTCCCTCAAATTGTTTGAAGCAAACCAGTGTAAGTTCCGACATTCTAAGGCAAACCTAATTCTTCTAAACATGTCTATTCAGATGACCTGATTAATTGCATGGCTGTACACATGTCCAAGTCCCTATTTGATATTGCAGTTGGCTTTGCCCTTTTATTCTTTTGAATTTTCAGTTGAAGACACAAAGAAAACATTTCATTATTCATGCCCCTCTCCTTTTTTTTTTAGACCACAGTCCTTCTCAGCAAGATCCATGTGCTTGCAGAGGTGCTGAAAACACCGATCTTAGCTGTTTCCTTGTAAAAAAAACCTTCGTCCTTGCTGTCATTGTCTACCTGTATTATCACTATACGCTCCAGTTGGGAGTGTCAGTGCTGTGGTTTTTTTCTACCTTCCTATCCACCGCAAAACTCAGAGTGACACATCAAACTGTGGGATGAAGCTGACTGCAGCAGCAAAATCATTCAAGTTGAAATCTGCGTATTATGTGGTTCTATGTGGGTGACAACACGAGAACAAAAGGATAATGTTTTTAAAAGTGCTGGAATGATGCAATGATACCTGATAGTGGCTAGTAACTAATGATGTTTTTCATAGATCAATTTAAAAACAACTGAGGTGGTGGTAAATGGCAGCACTGTTGTGTGAGAAGAAAATGTAAAACATATAACGACTGCAGCCCCTATAGTTGTGATACCTTCTGCCACATAAAGCTTTGTTTCATGTCATGGCTGAGAACAACCAGGAAAGTGTCTCTGCGGGATGCAGCAGGCACACTGAGAAACTCATTCAGATTGCAATGATCGGAGACCTCTTCCCTTTTGAATGGGAAACGGAAATGAGGCCCCACACTGTTCCCAAGAATTAGCCAGTATCCCACTTTACGATAGAAGCAGAGTACAAGCGATGCAGGAGATTTAACCACTTCTAATTAGATAGAATGGGTGGTTTAAACACACAGATCTATATACTTTGATTCACCTAAACTTAGGTTTAATTCAGTGTTTTAGCATCTTCTTGAATCTGGATTTTTAGCATCACAGCACACACAGCCCTGGCCATGTGCAAGAATTTACATGCACATGGTGCAAGAGTAAATGCTGGGTAAGGATTGCTGGTGTGATGAGCTGCCTTTCCAAGTTTATCTTTGCATTGCCTGTTCTTATGTATGTATCAAAATGATGTGCTGTAGCTCTCTCTAACATTGATGGGGTTTTTTGGAGAAAAGCAGCAGCTGGTGATCTTGTCATTGCTCATCCTCCGTGTATGACACCCTCTGTCCCAGACTGTGCGACATGGGTGTTTAGTGTGCCCCTGCAAATTATGGTGCAGGCAACATAGTGGAGCAACAACGGCTGTTACTGTAACATTACTACAGTTAGCAACTATCCCCAAACTCTCCATGTCAGGATGAGAAGAGGCGCAGTTAAAAGTCACCAGGCAAGCAGGAATAGTGTTGTGTTATTTAGGTTTTACTGATGAAACGCTGCAGGTGTTTAAGCTAAGCAGGAGAGACTCGGAGATACCAGACTGACACCTTGATAAATACAGTGAAGTGTCAGAAGGACAGCGTGTGTGTGCCCCCGCCATAACCAGGAAGAGGGCACTTTATCATACCCCTCAAAGGAAAGGTTACAGGATGTATTTATGCATGTATTTGTGTAAATGTGTAAATGCCAGTGTGCATATGAGTGGCAGAGAGCAAGGCACTGTAAGTGAAGACTATGAAAGACAAGACTGTGTGGGACACATGGGCTACAGTCATCTTTAAGAGCAGAGTGGAGAAAAATGGGCTTAAGAAGGACAAAAGCAATGAGGAGAAAGTGAAGAGAGAAAGGCAAGACAAATGATACAAGTATGGGCGAGAGAGGGTGAGAGATAGAGCGAGAGATTGAGAGATTGTCAGAGGCAGAGCAAAACTGGAAGAGAGTGGGTGTGCATAGCAGAGCTACGAGCACTGCAGTACATTGCAGTGCCCAGCCCCCGCTGTGTTCTCTGCTCACCATCCGGTTCCATGCACTGAAAAGACCCCTGCAGCAGCAGAGCTGCACGGCGCAGAGGGCTGCCTGCTGATGAACAGCAAGCTTACAAAGAGCTTCTGACCCACCGTTTGTGCATTCTGGACATCTGACGATGCACAGATCTTAAAGGAGTGATGGTAACACGGCGTTCATGACAAAACAGCCTGCCAGCGCATTGTCATGTAGAGAGAGGGAGTAGTCAATTCACGCTCCCCTGGATTATGTAAGCGTATAGCACATTCTCCTCAGCCGATACCAGCTGAATGATCCCACCTTCCCTGGCCACGTTTTACTCATTAGGAACATCTGCCTCACTGTTTGCTTTTGTTTCAGAGGCGGCATCTTTGCAAACACTGACAGACTCTTTATTGAACTTATTGAAATGGCAACAATAGGAAGACAAAAACCACGTACCCTTAAATAGCTAGTCTTTGTGTGCATGTGGTTTGAGATTTTGTTGATGATACCCTGTGCGATGAATAGCTGCTAAATCCCTCATCTGAACTGGACTCACCTTAAAAGACAAAACACTATTTAATCAGTTTTAAGTCAGGCGGTTTACAATATGCATGACTGACTCACACGGGGTAGCCTCGCACTTTACACTCTCTCTGACACACATAAACATTCATCCACGTACGCACTAGCACACCAACGCATGCATGCAGATGTGAAATAAATCCTAATCATGTGAAGGCTGAAGGAAATGAAGGAGAGGCTTGCTTCTGCTTCCATAAACAGTTGCTACATTTCCGTCCCACTGCCTGCCCGGGGGGTGGACGGCTGAGGCGTGAGAGCTTCCCCCTTTGTATGTTCTCTGATTTCCCTCCGCTCTGCTGATGTAGCTGATTCACATTGGTAGCATGGACTCTCTCTGCTTTCCTGTGACAAGGTCTGATTGTGTCTCTCGCTGTGTGCAGGAGTAGTTGAGTCAATTACACCTCGCGAGACAGGTGTTTGAGCTGTTAAGTGTGTTTGCCTCGGCACATCAGACGGTGTTTGCTTCTGATTTGCAATGAAATCAGCACCAGGCTTTGGAAAATGATGAGGCAAAAATATGTGCAGGGAGTGAGTCATGCTGCAACTAAAGATAGCATCCCAACTTGCAATCATTGTAAATGCATTCATTCACATCAGATGTGACAGGTTGTGAGTTGTGGTGTTTATAACGTTGCCGGAAAATATATGTAGCATGTTTTCATATAGTGTTCAGCGCATTGCAAGCAGTGGTGGAGAAATAGACTCTATATTTTATTAACCTGCGTTCCACATGTGTAGTGATTCCTACTAAAGGAAAGGAATCACTACACGTGTGAGAACATCCACTCTTGCCAAATATCTTAATGGTAAGAATAAAGAGGGAATTTCTAGTCAACAGCACACTATGCTAAAGGCGATGCTTAGAGGAAAATGCCGTCTTTGACTATAGATAGTGGAAAATGTAGTCATTAAAGGGAAAACAGTCTGTGGTTTATGTGTGTGTGTGTGTGTGTATGTGTGACAGAGCCAGGGAGAGTGGAAAAAGCGGTGGAGTATTGTAGTGTGGGTGAGCTGCAGTAGGGATTCGGAGTGCTGCATTGAGCTGCATAATTAATGTTAAGAGGGTGGAGCTAAAGGCGGAGACAACTTGCCATGAAGAACAAGCCGCTGCATATCTGCTGGAAACAAGACTATCTCTTTTTGTGTGTGTGTGTGTGTGTGTAAATCACTCCTGAGTACAGACGAGCACGGAGGTGATATTTTGATGCAGAACCAAGGAGGCACGCTCAGTCGTTCGGTCCAGCCCCGTGTCCCCGTCCCATCTGCTCCCTCGGCCCTCAAAGCCAATCACTCTCCACTGAGCTGCGTACCACAGCCAAATGCCTCAATGCTGGCTGCACGACGCTGTTAATCATCCAATTTGTAGCAAAACAGCTTCCTATATGACACATCTGGTGTAACTCTCATCTGGTCTGTCTGAATTGGACCATGAGGAGGGAGGAAGGAGGAGGTGGCTTTACTCTGCAGGATGGTGTTATATTTAGTCATCTTTTTTACACAGGATTATGTTGTTGTTCATCTACGTGGTGAGACTGTGCCGACTGCTCATAAAAGGACACGCATTCTTGCAGGAGATCTGCTGTTTTTAGGCTCTTTGTCTTCAGAGACAATCTGTATTATTCTTTAGCCAGTTTTATTTTTAAAACACAGTTTTCGTGCACATCTAGAGACATCTGCCAAATCGCCCATTTATTCAGCTCACACACGCAAGCAATGTGAGAATATATTTAAGTATGCACATGCATGTAGCTGTGTTTGACCAAGATTCAGTCGGGGCCTGTGGTGATCACCCTTTGATTTGATTAAATACTTCTAGAGGCATGTATTAAATGCATTCAGGCCTAACTATGTATGTGTGTGTTAGTCTTTGATGCTGTCAGAGTTCAGGATCCTCTTTATCCTCTGTCTCCAGGATGAAATTGGTTGGCCGGTGACCGCATCTATATCTCACCGCCCTGCTTTCACCCCTGTCACCTAACCTCACCATCACTCCAGCTCCTCTGAGTTCTTGACATCTCTTCTCCTGCAACATGCTCAACATTCATTTCCTCACAGATTTGCAGCAAAGTTTGCATGCTTGTGAAATAAAACCAGTGCTTTTCAGTGTCGGCCATATGTTGTATTGAATATGTTCTATTTTTTTTTTGACTTCACTTTCTTGATATGCGTCTGCCAAAAGCTTCTGTGGGGATCTGTCCTTGTCAAAAGGGCTGAGGGATGGCACAGAGGCATTTGAAATGCACCCTGTGTCGGCTCCTCAACCCTCTCTATACGCAGTGAGGATGCTGGTAATGACAGCAATTTCATTCCAGTCCCCCAAGAGTCACAAAATCACACTTAAATTACAACCTCGACATTATCAGGTGCAAGTCGAGGCGGATACAATTGAACCTGGGAAGAGAAAGCCCCAGAAAGAAGCAAGGGACATCCTGTAGCTGTAATATCAAGCTTGTTTAGGAGCAGTGATTTCATTTGTCTAAATAACAATGGTTGCCTTTATGATAGCCTGCCAACAGTTGTCTTAAGGAACATGCCTGCAGGGTCTCAGTGAGTTTAAAATGAAGTTCAAGGGTTTTGTATGTATTTTCCTGTCTGTTTTTCTCCTGCCCAGCCCATTCCAAAAGGCATCTGGCAGCAAAGTCTGAAGTGTTTTTTTTTTTGCTCAGAGAAACAACACGGAGCCTCATTAAATATATTTTTTTTCTGTCCCTTGAAACGAAGAGACATTTTCTGTTCTCTTCTCTCCCAGTCCCATGGGGGTTTTTGCTGTGGGAGAGCTGAGTTGCCATTTCTTAGTGTTGCCAAGTGAGAATCTGCCCATCTGACATTCAGAGCGCTTGGAGCGGCGCAAACATCAACAGAAACCTTGAATTTTTTTTTCTTTTTTTTGGGCTTTAAAATAAACTCAGGCTTTGAAATTGTTCAGAGCGTGTGTTATACTATGAAATGTCTTGAAATTAGTTTAAACTGGCGGCTGCTGTTGTCAGGAACATTATAATTTTGTTGTTCTGTGCAACTTGCAGGCTTCTGTGATCTGTGCCTTTTTTTTGTGTTTGTTTAGAAATCAGAGGTATACAAGGACTTGTATTTTTCATTAGAGGGATGCTGAGCGATGTAATATCAAGCAGAGAGAGAAATAAGGAGAAGGGGAGGAGAGGAGGAGGGAGAATACTTGAGCTGTGTGAGTAGGTGCTCTGCATGAAGGCTGCTTCTTTTCTCTTTGAGTTTTTTGAGGCCAGTGTGCAGGCGAAGGACACAGCATACAGAATAACAAAGAATCTCTGCGAGGTCTGACAGTACTGCTGAGCATGGACACAGTTAAATTTACATTTTATACTTGTTCTAAAGCATTCTTTAGTGTTTGTAACACTGAGGATGTTCTGTGTATAACAAAGGATTAGAAATGCAGCTTTTTTTAAAGATAGTTTTGAATAGTGAATGGAAAAACAATAGCTCATACGAATAAATCATGTCTGTTGGAGCTAGATTCGTCACAAAGGCTTGACCACCAGTGGGATACCTGCTTTTTTTTTGTGACTTGAATGAACAATTGAAGTTGTGTGAGTGGCAGGTCACTTATGGTGCTTTGTAAAGCTGAAGGTGCTCTACTGAGTGTTGAACCATCCTCCTCACTCATTCTCTCTCTCCTCTCTCAACCCGGGTCATTGGGCTGCTGCCATTCCCAGGATAAAAGATTCCCGGTGTTCATTTGTAATCGGCAACCTTGTTTTAAGTCACACGCTATTGCAGAGAAGTGTCAGTGTCAAACAGAAACAAACATCCACTAATCTAACTTCTCTTCTGCTTGTCGTGTCGCGGTCGTGTTTGCCAGCCTAGTTGGAGACGTCTTGCAGATTCGATCTCTTCCAAAAAGATTATTGACTTGACAGCAAATTGGTTGGCATCTGCAAGAGCATGATGGAGAGTTGCAAAATCTATTTCCTCCATGATAAGGCCGGTAATAGTTGGGCCTTGCAAGAAGGACACGACATTCATTGTACAATATTGATCAAAATAATTGCACCCGTCCTTTTGTCCAGTTGTATACACCCACTCACAGAATTGTTATCTGGAGAGCTGTTCGTTAATACATTTTTTGCAATCTGCATTCTCATCTGGAGAGTTTTCTCGAATCATCACAGAAAGCTTCATGATACAGAGAGCCACAGCGTACATAGTCTTACCAACTGTGTGTCTTTTGTTTAAACAAGAAGGCTTTTTGAATTGTAGCTCTGCTGTACTAATCGCCAAGAGCTTGCATGAGAATGGTTGTATAATATCTGACAGCTCAGGAGGAAAAATAGGTAAACAAACTGAGGGGAGCGGGGGGGGGGGGGGGGGGGGGGGGGGGGGGGGGGGTACCAAGAAGCTGCTGTAGTCCTGCTCTATGCTGGAGGGAACCAGAAGCATTAGTGAATCACGACTTTTGCAGAGTCTAATTTTTCTCTCCACATTGGTTTTGTGAGTCAACCACATGCATTTTGGCCAATGCATTACATTCCCTACCGCTAATGAATTTCTCCCTTGCTGTCTGAAACAGTCTCCCTTGTGTCACGCAACAATCATTTGTCCATCTTCATCTCTAAAAGGCCACACCAGCGTTCACCCTTATTTCCTGCTGTCTGTTTTTCTCATTTTTGGCCCGACCCTTGCTCACATTCTCCTCTTCTATCTGCTGGTTACAAGCAGTGGTCTGTCATACTTGACTCTTCAGCCAGTCGGCACTTGGGACACAAACAGGACTAAACTGCTTTAGCCAACAGTGTGAACATGGCACTATTCAGAGTAAATATGCTCATAATAAACCTACAAACCATTGCTTTTTCTGTTAAAACAAATAGGAAGTTTGTTCTTATTTTAAATGCATCAAATGATATTTTGTAACCCCTTGATCCCCTTTAAGACACAGCAACTAATGAGCGGCCCAATTCAGAAATTAATGACAACGTCATTGCCTTCACCACATAATTAAAAACCAGCAAAATAAACTACAACGATCTGTTCTACAAAATGATTCCTAATGTGTTGCTGTAAGTCATCGTGAAATGAATTTTTGAGAATCCTTATTGGCTCTTAAACTGATGGATTCTTGGCCTATAGTTTTTCATATGGAGCTCTGGAAGTGATGTATATCCCTGTGTATTGTCTGCTGTTATGTAAACCTGACTGCTGTGGAGAGTCTGTCAATGCAGTGCAGGATACAGTTTGGACATGGCTGGTTTGTGCCCCCTCATTGAAATGCACCAAAAGGGGCCGTGAAAGTGAGCTTGATAGTTAGAATTTTTTTTCTCTCTATTAGGCTTTCTCATGAAAATTGTCCTTGACACAGTGGCCAGTAATTCAGTTAGCTGTTCTGCCTTAAGAAATTCACGAGTGGTGCAGGAGCAAAACACTCACCTTCTACTGCAGAGTCCTGAGCACAACTCCAGCTTAATCATCAATTCACAGTTGGTTATGTTGGTGGGTGGGACGCAGTTGAGGAATAGTGTCCTTGTCACTGCACCAGCAACTCCTACTGGTTAGTTGGGGTGCCTGCTTTGAGCGTGTCGGGATCTGGAGGATACCATTGACCTTTGGGTGTGTTACCATGCGTCATGGAGGAGGCACATTGCTGTCAACACGGTCCGCAGGAATACAGTGGAAAACTGACAAGGATCGCAGAGTGCAGGGAAGTCAATTGTTTATTCCAAAGAAGGGAGCGATTTTTAAATTTACGAACTTACTAAATTTACTAATATATAGGAAAAGGTGATGCTATTAACGTTGATAATTGTTCGTTAAGTGGTGGATTAAGTATTCAGATCCTTTACTCTAACTGTAAACTGTCTGTCTGTATCTGTGTTCTTCACTTTTCTCAATAACCGTCCATCCAATCCACAGCACACTTGGCACATACATGGCTGGGGGCCAAAGGAAATGCAGCATCGAGTGTGAAGTTGTTTGGATGTCAAATGTTGAAGATATCCATAAAAGAAAACATTTTTGCAGATCTTGACCTCTCCAGTTTGGCGGCCAGCATGCTCTCCGAATGGCCACTGCAGCAGCCACTGCACTATTTGTAAAAATACTCTACTACAAGTAACATTTCCTCATCCAAAATTGTACTTAACGGTGTATTCAACAACTCTGAAGAAAGACTGTTGGTATTTGCACTCAACAGAAAAACTCCCACTAGCTGCTGCTGTTAGCTGCTGTCATTAGCTTTTTCCCCATGTCGCTGGACACTGGATTTTGTTGCTGGACTGGATTTCAGCACACATACAGGTATATAATTAGCTAGTAGGGGTGTAAAGATTTCCCCGGTATGAATAGGAAATCAAATTTAACTTCAAAGATACGACTATATCGATGGGCAGACTTCTGAATCGATCTAAATGTAACATGAAGTGGTTTTGATGAACTGGTTGTCTCGGCCTTTGCTGTTAAATATAAATACCAATCTTCCACAGTGACGTTTACATATACTAATGTTTGCATAATTCATTTCGGAGGCGGCAACAGCAAAATAGTCAACGTTTACGGTGCACAATCAAATGTAAAAGCTAAAGTTTGGAAGACTCATGGAGGTTCAAAGAAGCATATCGTAAAACCTGGCTCAAAATTATGCTTTAGTACAAGCTACTTGTGTCAACGGACTTCCCACCACCGGTGATTCTGCTGTACATGTGTGATTGGCTTGTTTATTGATAGAAATATGACTGGTGGAGGTTTTTGGTGAAGAAACACCGAGGCTATCCTCTTCACATTTACTTGAAGGCTCCTAGTTCAAAAATGTGCTCTTGGTATTGATATCCTTCTCACATCCAGCCTCATTATCTTTCTCATTATTTATCTATCTGATTTTTTATGCCCTTTGATCGTTGTACAGGCATCGGTTTGTAATGTGAAACAGCACCTTGAAAAAGTTTTTCCCTTGAGATGAGTTTGAGTGTATGATGCAACTGAGCACTGTGATCAGTGGATATTGTTTTTGGATTTGACAAGACTGAATAATTTTACATCTTCTCTGAAATCTCCACTATCTAATATAATAGGTTTCAATTATTTCATGTAATTGGTCTGATAATTACTTTTTAAGGCTACATAAGTTCCTTGTAGTAGCATACCAGCACAACACTAAAAATAAATGAGCCAGAATATTTTGTGATTCAAGTTAATCCAGTTGCCATCATTCCAGTTAGCATCAACAGTTTTTCATCAGAAACGTATCCGTTCTTTTAAGAATCCATTAAAAGGAAACAAAGTAACTTACAATAAATTCCCACAATGGATGTAACTGCATCATTTACTACTGCATTTACCACTTCTTTCACATTAAAGTTGCAGGATGAGACTCTTTGAACCTGCTTGCCTGTTTTGCATTTTCCAGACAGAGCCATTCTTTATAAAATGAAATCAAATATGTTGGAAAACAAGGAGGGAACTGGTGGGCCAGGTTTCTCCACTGCCTCACCTCTACGAGAAATGTATGGACTTCTGTGGACGAGCTGATTGTGTTGCTCTCAAAGTGTGAAAACACAGTGAAACAGTACAGTGCCATTACAGAGTAAATCACACATACATTAAAATGGACATTTTCTGCTTATCTAGTTCGCGACATGCGGCGCAAAAGTTTGAGAATCTCTTTACAAACGCTCTTTTCATTTTTGCAGCCTCACCATTTCAATATTACGAAATGAAGGAATGAATCCAAATTGGAAAGTTAAGCTACAATGGAAGTTAAGCCAGCTGTGCATTATGTGTTAGTGCACATTTTAAACAGCCTGTGTTGCCGGCTAAGCTGCCTCCTTGTAGGGTTTTTTTTTTTCAGACATTTTGGAACATTTAGTAGATGCAAAACCGAGGCTCTTTCTGAAGCATTTGCATTGTGTAAAGAATAATTTATATATACCTTCAATATGACCCCCCAAAGTAGAAAAAATCCCTTTTAATTGATCTTTTTAAAATGGCTGCTGTAGTTTTAGATACAGGCAACATCACCCACAAGTCACGCAGTAATGAAACACAGAGGGTATCCTAGCAGGGATTAGTTCTCCAACTGTGAAGCTAGAATCATTTACAGATATGTCAGTATTTATTTAATAGCAACAATAGCGGATGACATTAAACCCTGCCAGTGCCAGAGGTGTGGGTCTTAATGATGTAATGTGTAAATCTGGTGCAGCTAATAATAAGTGCTGCTGTTTGGAGGTACAGTGCTCTTTTAAATGGGCATTGCTTTTCAAGTTGCTTTAACTGGATAAGACTGAAGTTCCTCTCTTGATCTGAGCAACCGAGAAACAAAGAATAATAAGATAATTTAAAATAAAAAAGGGAAATAAACAGTGTTGTGTACACCGGTTAACCCTTTGAAATGAGTTTAATCATATAAAGTTGTATTTATAAGATGTTTATTAGGACATTTTTGCTCTAGCTAACACATTTCACAGCAGATAGAGAGAGACTGGGTGAAATACAGTCAAAGTGTCTCACACAGAGACATCAGCAAATGTAAACAGCAAATAATTAGACTGGTAATTCTTTGACTGGGTGAATGACAAGACACAATATTGAGTTTGACGTGCAGAATAACTGATAATCAGCGACATAATGAGAACCCACAGTGACTTGATTCTCCTGACATATCTGCAGTTGGGGATATAATGCAGTTTCCTGAATGCTGTGGTGACTGTTGTATATTTTCCAATACACAATGAGGTCTTGAATGACTGAGTTACGATTGGACCAAGCTGTTTATCCTCTGACAGATACCAAATGGAAGTGATGTTAATTTGACTAAATGTACTATGATGACAGTCAGTTAATCAAAACTGTCACAAAACAGGAACCCAGAGAGACCAAGTGCAATTTGAAAGGCTCAGTTTGTACTAAATGACATTAACTTCCACTACTATAAAATGGTTGCCAGGTGTTTTGACTGGTGCTACTGTTTATCAAATACGTGAATATTGTGGAGAATTCTCTGGTTTATTTCCTGAGAAATATTCAGGGCACAGTAGGTCTGCAAACTGAATCCATGGCTTTGTCAGCGATTAGTCAGATGCCAGACGAGCCAGCCCTTAGCTCTAAGAGTGAAGGCGTTGCATTATTGAAGTCTGAATACGGGACATTTTGTCTCTGGAGGAGGTTAAGCTTTGAAACACCAACGAGGGTAAAAGACCCAAAGAGAAGAGGGAGAATCATCCTTACATCCCGTCTTGTGGATCCTCAATATTTTATGAAGGATTTTTAACATTTTTTTACTCTTTTTACAGTAACACCTTCTAGCCCAGGTGAAACAGAAAAGATGGATGCAGGAATGTCGCACCGCTCACATTGAGCAACTCTTCCACTCGTGGCTGTAGAAATGTGACCTAGGTATTATAGATGTCTCAGTATGACACATGTTTTCTTGAGTTTCTACATTTTGACCCTGGAATCATTTTACCTGGACTTTCTGATCCATAACTCACAATGGAAATCAACCCAGACTTAAAGATCAATGTTGTTCTGTACTCCTGTGCACACATCAACCATTGGCTGTGACAAGCAGCAGATGGTGTGCTCTACAGTGATTTACGGCTGCATAGCCGGGGGTGCAGTACTTTTTGCGAGCCTTTCTCCTTCTGAATAATTGATAGGATACTGTCAGTTGGCTGTGTAGGATTTCACATATTGTCAATTGAGTGGAAAGATTTGGCTAGTGTTATGTATTTCTCTAAGGCTTTCTGGTTTTTAATTGTTAGGGCATTAGCTCGCATCTGTTAAGATGCAGCAAGAGGTAGAAATTATGGTTACTTTTATTGTGAAACCTAATTTAATGCGATGTAGTAATCCTACGGCTACCTGTAAACCTGGGATCGTTTAGCAGTAATAAAACGGATGAGAAAAACAAGATTGAACTAGTTTAAAGGGGAGCTGGTGTACATTAGAAGTGGATTTGATGTATTGGACTGCATCACATAATCATTAACACAGTCAAGTATTTGTTTCTTATTGTTAACAAGGCTAATAAACATGTTTCAATAGTTGTTCTGTTTAGTCCTGGTCCTTTCTGGTTGGAGTAACCACACCACTGGGCAATGCAGTTATTATTAGTATCCACAAGTGATGTTTAATACCAAACTGTTTTGCTTTTCATCAGAAACAGGTCTTTGTTTGTGGGCCCTCCTCCTCAAACATTTTACTATAATATTCCTATAATATCATTGTTGGGACTGAGAACATACGTGATACAGTTTAATAACTTACAGTCAGCTGATAATACTGTAATAATTAAAGCACCACATGCTGTTGTGTAATTTCTTCATCATCACTTATACTGAATGTTTACACTATGGTAACTTAATAATGATTTTGCTGTGTTTAGTCTGTATTTACTCCTTCTATACCTCATGATGCACCCAAGATTATCTTAGTATTAATTATCAAATGATAGCATGTTCTTTTGTAGCTGCTGAAAGGTAAATTCGTGATATTTTTGTTGATTTCTCTGCTAGTCACAGCTGCTGCTGGACCAGCCAAAGCTGAACAGAGTAGGATATTCCTCAAGCACCCACATCAGGATCACTTCGGTGTTACTGGCCTTTGCCTCTACTTTACCACCATGAAACAAGAGGCCACGCAAAGCAACAATCAGCCAAATGGCACCGACATTAGCATTACTTCAGTTCCAAGGAGAGTGCACTGTCTGAAAGTCTGAATTTATCAATAAACAAGATTTTACTCTGTGAAACCAGCAACGAAAGAAAAATTCCATCCTCACTGTCAACTGTTTGACTATAGTATGAATAAAGTCAGCAGTATTGCCGGCTCATCCTTAAAGCTGAGACTAGCAGAACAATCGTGTCAAATATGCTGTAACTTAAAAAAAAAAGACCCATATATACCGAACAACATTACCTCTGGCGCCAAGCATTGCTGATAAATCTTTTTACACAGTATTTTCAAAAATAATTCAAAAGACTACCAAATCCACCAAAACAGCCAAGCAAAACAAAGGTTGAGGGGCCCTTCAGGGAGTGCCAGACAGACAGCACTGTAGGAACACCACAATGTTGTTATTTTCTGCCTTACAGAGTCCAGTATTGAGTCGGCTTATCAGCTCCAACTGAAACCTGCTGTTGCTTCCCATGTTACCGGTGCACATCATGTCGGGATAATATGTTAGGCTCACGAAATGGACCCATGTTAGGAAGTGTGGCTCTTGAATAATTCAGAGTGCATTTTGGCCAGAAAGTAAAGCAAGTTGTAAAAACATTTAGTCAGGGCCCCCGAAACTGTTTGTGATTTTTATAACCAGCTGACACTGACTGCCAAGTGACTGTCTGGTGGCTCCTTTGTAGCACAGCGTTGGATCTAACCATTTCAGTTACGTTTTGCCAGATTTTACAGAGGCACAGGCTAAGAGGTCAGCTGTCTACATATAGATTTGTGTTGGCATTGATTCAGTTGACCCTTGCAATAATGATCCTTTAATTGTCTTATTCTGCTCACGTTACACCGAATGCTACACCTCGCTAAAAATACAAAAAGGAATATGGAGATTGTTTCTGTAAGAGTTTCTGGGAAACAGCTGTTGATCACAATAATCAAATCTCACTCGCATTAAATTAGATTCATACCAGCAGAGTGTAAAATGCTGAGGAGAGGGGACAGAATGCTGTGACTGTACAAAAATGTAATAAAATCTTTGGCTGTTTTGAAAATGAAATTAAGCCTTATCTTAGGAATGGTCCACTGATTCAGGCTCCTGAAAGTTCATAGCAGTTAGCTGCTCCAAACTGATAAGTGCACAATTACCGTAGTGTTTCTAACAGGCATCGATTGGTCTTGTCTTCTCTTTCCCTCCTTCCATTGATTGTTGATGTCGCTCTCAGATTACGAGGCTACGTGAGGACAGGTGATAATACACTACTGTCTGCCTGCAGGAACATCCCCAATGTACGCCTTATTGTCTTTCTGATTGTGTTTATGAAAGTCACGCATTCTTCTGTGGCGACGGAACATTTATTCCATCCATTCATTCATTCATAGATGAATGCATTCGTTCGTGAGTGCAAGTAGCTGTTCATGATTATTAGCCACTGTGCAGCTGATCACTTCAGATATTTTTTGAATGGAAGCACATCTTTCAGCTTTGAATGCCGCTCCGGATTTAATTATTAACCATTGAAGATCCATGCAAACTCACCACCAGTATGCACATTTGAAAGGGAAAATAATTTGTCTATATTTTGCAAAACACAGTTGGTGACAAATTGAAATTGTACGTACGAAAGCGCCAATTTTAATGACCAGATGATGCTGTAGTAAGTCATACTACAGCATCAGAGCCCATTGAAACGTAACACCCAGAGTTCTCATTTCAATCAGGGATGGATGCTTTAAAGTGCATGTCTACCTTTCTCTCCTCTTCCCTGTGCTAGTATGTTTCAAAGGTCAGTACCTAATTTAGTTTTTAATGAGCGCTTAATTGAAAACGACTCTCCGTCTACTTTACAGATGATCTCAGTTAAATATCGCAGTGTTCTTAGGTCACATCTTTTCATCTTTCAATGACTTTTGGAATACATGAGAGATGTGCTGAAAGGTAATGTCATTCATTCCAAAAAGTAAGTAATACTACTCTTTTATACACAATTGAATAAATCAACGGAGGAGGACAGGAATGTGTTGAACTGTCGAAAAGGCAGCAGGTTGTAGATTAAGGACTTTAAATGAGGGATCATCATGGTAGAACAGTTAGCCAATTGATGGTATTTTTAAGTGAATTCAGCATGTTGTGGCTCAGCTGTAGCACAGTGTCATAGAGAGCAGGCCCTTATATGTATGTCCTTGACATATCTTTTATGCCAATAAAGACACGTTTCGGTGGCAGAGGATGGATTATTATATTTTTCATACGCCATTTATTATATGGTTAAAATGTATGTTATGCCGTATAAAGGAGATGTTTTGCGATTTTACAGAAAGCGTCCCTGCCTGCTTCTGTGTACTGTGACTGTGGTGAGACTGATTTGAGTCCAACATGATTACGCAGCCAGGAGAGTCAGTTTTTATGTGGTGTAAGGAGATCATCATGAGAGGTTAGCTGTCACACTCAATCTGTGTTTGACTAATGGTGCAGTGGTTTCCAAGATTTGGGCCTGCCTTGTAATAGAGTTCACTGACGATGTGAAGGTGAATGATCCCCATGAGCAGCCACTCTGTTTGCCACTTGCGGCTTGTCTATCGTTTGTCCTACAATACCTTTGACCGCATTACAAGGAGCGAAAAAAAAAAAAACAGAACGTCCACCCTCCTCTGACAAGTTGATGACTTCTGTAGTCTCATAACAGGACTGCATTTTTCATTCTCACCCATTTCGGACCACCAAATCATAAAATATAATCATAACGTAAAGGATGTGTGAGATCAAGACAAATTTGTCTTCCAGCAGAAATGTGGCACTCACCACACAGTCTGAGAGGAGATAGATTGTTCCTCCAGCTATAGATAGACCTTGGTAGGTAATATTGTTTATTATGTTGAGAGGCCCTGTCCAAAAGAAATACCTGCTTGCAGAACACATTACTAAAACCTATTTGACATTTATAAGAGTTTGTTGGCCCCCTGGGGAGTTTGTTGTTTTTGTAGCTCCACACCGCTCTCAGGAAGCATGTAATTCAGAGACATAGAGGTCTGGAGGCTTTCAAGTGTTTCTCTTCTTTTCCATTTGTCTTTGCAAAGATTACTCTCTCCTGTAGTAGTCAGCCAATTATTTCCATTACTATAATAAGCTGTTGATTCAAACAATGCATTGCAGAATTTGATAGGCCACCATATGGTTTAGATTTATGCAATGTTAATGCTAAGCAGAGAGTAAATTGACACATCTCATTATTTCCCTCGTAATATTTAATCTCTCGCTGTGTCTAGTGTGGTTTGTAGTGTTATGTTTCATTCACTGGGCAGGCAAGGAGGGAAGCAATTAATCTGAAATTGTGTGCTGTTTCGTCCCTGCTGTTGACCATTTCTCTGCGACTGGGTGATGAATTGCCTTATTTCTGTACATAAACACAGGTCTTGTCTCCCAGTGAAGCAGGTAGCCGGAGGGAGGCGGGCACTCTCCACCAGGATTTATGGACAGTAGCTTTTTGAAAAATTGCGATTGTTTCAAACAAGTGAAGTAAGATCATCGTTTTCCTAAAAGCTGTGAAGACTGAAAAATAATGCCGCAAAAGCGAGATCTTTCTTGTCGGTGTGCTGTGTCATGCGGCTGATGGAGCAATAAGTTTTTAACTGCTGCCAGGCAGGACATTGAAATTGATTTTATTCAGCCATTTTAAATTTAGCTGGGATAGATCTGCAGCCCGACACTGTTGATTTTAACCTGTGCTTCTAAATTGAATAAGATCTCTGCTGGACGTAATGTAAGATAGTCCTGAGTCATCATTGCTACATCTCTGCTGTGATGGATCACAGTCCTTTGTCATTGTTCTGCCCTCACTATGTGTTTAGGTGAGCAGCGATGCAGCGAGCTAAGCACACTCCCAATGAAGGTTGAAGACATGAGATGGCTTTTACTGCGAAACTGTGAATTGGAAAAAATAAAAATCAGTGGCAGTGATTCCAAACCAGAAAACAATTAGATTACATAGATAAACAAGAGTTAGACCAGAGATATAATAAAACATATAATAATTATCCGTTTGGGAAATTCTCCTTGTGTCTTGTTATTACACTAACAAGGAAACTGGACATGAAGGATAATAAAATTACTAGCAACGTGTTCTCTGTGATAAATAGCACCTCTTGGACATTTCTGATGACTGTGATTTATACTCTCACTTTCATTTTCCACAAGCGTAGAATCGGAGGATTTCTGACTTGACATGGAGAGAAATGTTTGTTCTTCTGTGATTAACATTTGCTGTTTTCAGCCATTAGCCTCATCACTGTTGTGTAAAAAGTTCAAAGACAATTGGGCATGAGAGACAACATGGCAATAAATATTGCATTAAGAACTGTGCTCTTCAATGATTGGCCACAGGAAGTGAAAACGCCATATTCTGTCAATATTGTGGTTAGAGTGGACTTAACACCAGAGCAGCTAAGCTTTAGTGTCAGACTAACTAGTTTCAACATATCATTTAGTTTAATCTGGACTTTGCACCCCAACCTTGAGAGATAATTCATGCATCGTAAGTAAATCACAGACCGATTTATTACATCTCTGATCTAACAGAGCAACATAGCACATACAGTACATTTTTGTTTTTTCGCCAGATGAGTATTAACATAAGCTGCTGTAACTCCGTAAGTCCTCACTTGCTAATGCATGTAGAACAAAGGGTTGTAGCCTACCGTAAATGAGATCCAAAAAGTCATGCACATAAACTTTGTATGAGTAAAAGTAAAAAGAGTAAAATACACAACAGCTATCCCAAAGATAATTCAATGGTTACTTTGCATGCTGAATTAACCATAGCAACAGAAAGAGGTGTAGAGATACCTCATTGGCTGCTGCTGTATGTCGCCGCTTCACTTCTACGTGTCGCCACATTGGGTGGGTCAAGATCCGCTAATATGTGTAGACAGACTTCATTACAAAATCGACTGTAACTGGATTAGTTCCGAACTGAAATTTGGTTTGTTATAAATGTGAGAAACTGAACATAATGCTGTTTACATGTTTGAATTAAATTCCATTACTGGGGGTGGATCTATTCAGCTGTACACCAAAACATTAACCTTCTGAATAGCTACAGCTTCTACTGTAGGCTGGTCTCTGAATAGGCAACATCAACTGTAAATTATTTTGAATGTCAGCTTTTGGGAGTTTCTCCAATGTAAATTACTACATCTGTTATATTCTTATAAATCTTCCTGGTTGCTTGTTACTGTATTAATAATTAAATCAATTCAACCGTTCACTTTGAGACACACATGATAACTCCACTTCTGCAGGATGGTCAGATTATTACACAATGTCCCAAATATTGTAAATCTCAAATATTTTGTTTCAATCTTCATTGCTTCACTTTAGATACTGACACATAGCCTACAATACAATATCATAATATACTATACAATACATTACATTACAATACAATACAATACAAAATATACTATACTATACTATACTATACTTTACTTTACTTTACTTTACTATACTATACTATACTATACTATACTATACTATACTATACTATACTATACTTTACTTTACTTTACTTTACTATACTATACTATACTATACTATACTATACTATACTAAAATACAATATAATACGACAGTCGGAGCCTGCATGTGCCAGTGCAAGCTGATCCATCTCTTATGACTGATTTTAATTCCAACATAAAACCAGCATCCTGTTCAATTACTCACATTTTTAACAAACCAAATTTCTCCGATATCAATTCAAAATTAACGTTAACGTGAGTGAGAGCTGATTTTGGAAGTCTGCATCCCACAATACAGTTTACTAGCAGATCTTGACCTTCACCATAAGGCGGCCGCACAGATGCATGCCACATGAATGAAAGCTAGCCAGCTTGGTTATCAGCAAGCTGATGCTGCAAAACAAAATTCTACTAAACCACAATCACAAAACAGCTGTAATTAAAGGGTGCCTACAGACAATACGTGCATTTGAGGAATAGATAAAAGATGGCTGTCAGTATTAGTCCAGACACAGATCTGACAAAATGGTGGATGTAACGATGTCAGTTAACCTTCTGTATGACTGTGCCAGTAGGGGTTGCTACTGGCTACAGATTATTCATCTGAAACCAACAGCTGGCAGCCATTTTCAATCACTACACTGATGTGAAAACTGATGAGATGGCTGCGACAACAAATTAATAATATAGTTTTTGTTAAAATAACATTGAGAGTGTAACTAAGTACATTATACGTATATGAGTGCTTCCGTACAAACTCGAGGTACATGTCCTTCACTTGAGTATTTCCATTTTATGCTGTCTCAAAGGAAAATATTGTAACACTCTTTGGGGGTCAAAATAATGGCAGCATGATCCTGGTGGGCTTACAGATCAACCAGAGACGTCACAGCGTGTGTGGGCAGGGGAGAGCTCTGCCCCAGGCTAACTGATTCTTTCCATAAATTGTAAAAGATATGAATTAACACCATCAGACAAATTCACAAACACTGACAGGAGTAGCAGTTTTATGCTCATTCACGACATATTCTTTAATGTACAGTAAATCCTAGCATACTAAAGATGACTTTCAGTTTGATCGAAATTCAAATGAAATCTTTCAAGCACAACATTGTTTTTCTCTCTTGTGTCTGTCCTGGCTGTATCAGAGCATGAAAAAGCCAAAGTGTCATCAATTGCTTGTTTCTGCTGACTGTAAAGACTCCCACAGTCAGCAATCTGTCATGTAAGCAACCACCCATCACGCTCTTCACCTCTCACACTCTGGGAAACGGTATGGACTAACAGCAAAGCCCATGGCAGCCTCCACCTTGATTCATATTCAGACAAATGGTGCAATGTGCTCATTGATGAAAACTTTCAACAAAGAAATAATTTGAATAACCCTTAAAGGCCCTAAAAAACAGTTAACACAATCAGCCTCTTACTATGACTAATGGGATTGTACCACATGCGCGATATTCTCTGCAATTCTGCTTATTTCAAGTGAGAGATTTCTGCATTTCTTTCTTTCTCTGAGCTCCTCTCACTCTCAGCTTTATATATAAATAGACGCTGCGTTGGCCCGTGGATCGTACATCAACATCGCCGCCATATAGGTCAAGACTGACCTGTAAACACATGCAAGGAAACAGGCTGGATAAAAAGCACTGCAACTCTTACATTTCTTGATTGGTTTCACTGAGTTGTTTTTATATTTAAGACTTTATGATCTAAATGGAGTAGAGGAAAAATCTACTCCACGAAGGTCATAAGCCTTTGAATATAAAAATGACTCATTAGAGTAGGTTAAGAAATACGAATATTATAGTGGTTTTTATCCACATGAGTAGATTTGGAGTAGGTGGGTCAGTTGGACAAAGATGATGTCATATACCTTCAGCACTAATCAGGATTGTGGTGAGAGGGGACGAGATGGTCATTAATTCTCTGTCAATCAAATCTGAAACCACACACACACACACACACACACACACACAGTCTCTCAGCTGATTAACTGATTTCTTCAGTGTTTAACTCTAAATAAATAACAACTAAATAAGTTCTACTATGACTGTTGCTTATTTGACATGAATATTTATTGTAGAGAAATATATAAGACTCATTACTATAAAGTATGCATGACTTGAATATTGACTTGGAATATTTTACTCTTTTTTGCCTCCATTCATCTTTTTACTGCTTTCATTTAGTATCTAACTTGTGCTGACCATCCTAATACCCGACCTACCTGGGCAGGCACTAAGATATTACCTGTGACCTATAGTAGCTTAAAGAAGAGCTGTTTATAAAACTCTATGTAGGCGTCACAGCATTTCATGATGTTGAAATCATTCTTTCCAGCCTGTCAAACACTCTTTATGCAGGTATCTCAGATCAAATGGGCTTTTGTGGGTGTGCATGCATGCCTCCGTCCGTCTGTGTACCTGTGTTTGTGTCAAAATGTGTGTATTGTATGTCGTCAGAGGGCCAGTTCTTTAATGTGTTCGCCTGCCTTCCGGCTCTATGTTAAACCCCTGCATTGCAGCACTGCCAGTGGGATTTCAGCAGGCACAGCCCTTTTTTCTCTCTAACCCTCCATCCTCACAATAGAGAGATTAAATTTGGGCCAGATCCCTCCTGCGTGGAAAGCTCCTTGCTCACACATGCACATCTTCCAGTGTTCATACGCTACGCTCCAGAGAGCGCAGGGCAGCTGAGAGCCCCCCAAAAGTCTCCTGTAGGCTCCCTTTGCCCCACATGAATCGCCCCCCCCTCCCCTGTCTGAGTGGGAGCAACAGTCATGGAGAGCCACGTGTCTTGGAAACAGACACAGACACTGAGAGAGAGGGAAAGAAAACATGGGATCCTCAGGGGCTCAGCAATTCAAGTGCTGCGTGAGAAGCTGCACAGTAATCACGTTAAAGAAGGAAAAGCCTCTGTAGTTTGGTGCTGAGTGACTTTTCCAGTTGTTTGGACTCTATGGTCCTCTTCATCAAACACAGATCAATTGGGGAATAAGAGGCAACGTGAATCACAGAATGTACTTTCTCTTTGACAGCGGTGTGATTTTAGCAGTTTGGAATATTAGCAGAAAGCTTTATTTCAAGTCTCTTGCCTTGGACTTAGACAGAGTCAATAAAATCAACAGTCGGCACAGACAGCTAAAGCAGAGCCTCAGGAATAATTTTTACTTAAAAAATATCAACTGCTTGAACCGGGTGATGTCAACAAAGTGAAGAAAGATGAGGTCCTTTGGGGCAGAATTTTTGGTAACGACGGTGTAATGACATTTTGGAGATGTTTATCAGTAGTTTCAGAAGATATTGACACGAAAAATGTTGGAGCAACAGTGATGATCGGTGTTTATGTGATGGCTGTGAGGTCAGATAATCTTAAAAAACGTAGATCCCCTGAAAACCTGGCTTTAAGTATATTTTGTAGCATATACTGCAGCATAAAGGATAAATAAGTGTTCAAAGACATTATATGCAACTTAAAGATAATGTTGGCAAGTTAAAATGTGCAAAAACATATTTTGTCTCAAATTTCAACAAGGCGTTTTGTCTATCAATAACCCAAACAACATTCAGCCTTATGTGCTGATGAATTAGTAGAGTATTTGCAGAAGCATGTTGGAGCATGATCAAGCTATTTAGGCCTATTAGACCTACTAAATTCATAGAAAAGTTCTTCCTAAAGGTCTGGGAATTGCCTGTGTCCTGACATTTAATGATTTGGCTTATCAATGCTCATTTTGATACGACTCCACTGCCAACATGGTTTGCTGGTGTGGACTTATAATGAAAACCAAAGGGCAGGGTCTTCATTAATTTCCCTTTCATTTTTCCCTTGCATAGTTTGGTCCCTTGGGGACATAAATTGGTGTGGGAAAGATCCAATTATGCTCACCAAGAGGCACTTCCCTTTAACGTGATTGTATCTGAGAATCTGCACATGTCAGCTAGCCAATAAATGATCTTTCATGATTTTTTTTTTCTGAGTGAAATTTGACCTCATGTTTGTCCTCACATGATGTTGTTTATATCTGCTGGGAGATCACGTCATTAGACAAGCATATAACAGGCAAGAACATTTATGTTAAGGTTTGAGATTCAAATCAGGTTTGATTGAGTGTTTTGGTTTTTTGATTTTGAATTCAGTCCTCGTCATTTGACCTTTCTGTTTGAAACAATGAAAACGCCACTTGTGTTCTTGAAGTGTTGCAGTGTGAAGCAGCGTCGGAGCAGTGCTTCTCTCCTCCCTGTCACTGCAGCCCCTCAGCTAGCTGCAAATAACTCAGTTTGACAGTTTCATAGTACTTCCATGAGGACTGCAGGTATTTTACTGTGTAGGAACCTAAAGCGTCCCCAGCCTATACTCCTCCATATAGCATGAAATTATACTTCAGCGCACTGATATTCATCATCAGCCATGTTCTTGTCTAGAAATATTTTTTGAAGATTGCTTGAATGAAAAGGTCGCCAGCAAGATGTATGTTCTTTTGGTAGTTTATCAGTGTTTGGTTTCATTTTTCTATGGCATCAGCCGGTCCAAGTGATGCATTGATCTCAAGGGTGTTATTTACTCAGATAGCAATTTCAATGGCGTACATTTTACAGTATGTTTAGAAATGTAAAATCAATCAATTCACAGAAGAAAAGCTGTTCTGGTGATGGCAGATTTAAATTGTGTGAACTGTTTTCCTTCACTGACGTGCACAAATGGAAGTTAGTTATCTCTCCCTGTGGATGTCTTTCATGATACAATTACAATAAAGCAATTAAGTCCAGTGAGTCATGAAATTGATTGTTTTGCCAAAATAGAAGACGGAAATTGGGCCACAAATAGAATATTCCACATAGGTCTAGGTCTACAGAAGAGCATGGACAGACTTTGACTGTTCATCAAAGTTCTCTTGTTAGCATGATGTGGATTGCAAGCATGTTTAAGGGCACAATAGATGGTCCCTGGCCATGATATGCTGCTGAGAAACTGACTTAGATCTGGTTGTAGCACCTAAAAGAAATACTTTTGGGGTACTAGATGAGAAAATGGATACCACTCTCATATCTGTACAATTACAATAATATGAAGCTGCCACCAGAAGAGTGTTAGCTTAGCAATAACACTTGGAGGATGGGGAAACGACTAGCCTGGCTCTGTCTGAAGAACAAAGAAGTCCACTTATACGAGCTCACTAATTAACACCTTATGTCTCCGATCTCCCTGGCAACCTCAACCCAGGAAGAAAAACCACAAACACTCCATTTTTAGTATGGATTAAACAAAGACGATATGATGTATTAACTCATGAGCTTTGGAGGTGCTGGTGAGCAGATTATATTAAAGTGCTGGGCTAACTGTTTCTTCTTGTTTTCGGTCTTTATACTATGCTAATATAAACATTTTCTGGCTGTAGCTTTATATTCAACATACGGACATGAAACCGTATCAATGCTTTATCTAACTCTTTGCAACAGCGTATCTCCTGAAATGTCAAACTTTTCCTTTAATATATTTGAGCATTTCCTGCTTCCTATAATTTAGTAAGTATTTAATCAAGCATACTCTGAAATTAGTCAATCTAGTATTGTAAAAGTGATTTTTTAAATTTATTTATTTAACGTTTGTCCTGCCTGTTGTATTCGTCTGTAAAATACCTCAATATGCCAAAATAGTTATGAAAGGCCGTTGAATTCATCTTTAGGGGTTAACCCTGCTGTAGAGATATTTTGCTAATAGAAAAGTTACAGGTTGCACGTTATCTATTTTGTGAACTCAAAGCTCTTTAAATTCAGGCTTTGTGCAGCGGTTTGGAAAGCTGTTTTAGGTATACTGTAGCATGGTGATTCACAGCCCATTTTCAAAGAGACAGTCATTAGACTGGTACTCCAGAATGACAATGAATTAATTCAATAACTGGTGGGTCGTAGTGTGCAATGGATAGTTGTCAGTGATAGTTCATTTGTCGTGCAGCTTTGTGGATCAAAACCATTGGCTTCAGGCATATATCAGCGCATTTATGTGAGAGGGAGACAGCTATAAATGTTCCTGTTGTGGCTCAAAATGATTTTTTTCTGCAACAATGTTCTGTAGTGTGCAAATTGAAAGTTGCATTTACTTTTTATCCGCACTTTGTCATTTTAAGTCACACTAGGTGTTCACAGAGTGCGGTTTAATGCCATGGATTATCTCCAAAGGATACCTACGCCAGTTTAACTGTCAAACACTGTACGTTTACATAGTCAGAGAGGACTGAGCTTCAGCAAAAATTAAAATCAACTTTAAATTTGCCAAATTTCCCCCGTCCCAGAACTCCAAAAAGTACAATACAGATGTTTCTTTGACTGAAAGTATGGTCAGTGCCTCTCTAAGTTCACATTGTCTTTTTCTTTCAGGATTTCTGACTGACAACATTCTCACTGTGATTACCACCAGACACTTTTCGAGATTCAAGATTTGGCTGTAAGTGTCCCACCAGCAAAGACATTGGGTGCATGAGTCAAGGCTGCGAGCCAATACTGTGAACTTAAAGGCTGTGAGATAGAAGAGAGAGAAGGGGGGGAGGAGGAGATACTCCACTTCATCAGAGCGATCCAGTGTCATTGCCGTGACCGTCCTCTTTAAGAGGGACAGATCACTGCACACTGTTAGATGCTTCCATCCTCTGCAGCTCCCCTCTCAGAAATACCATCCATTCCTCGTCATTTGAGACATGAGCTTGCCTCTGCTCCTTTACTGTCCACTGAAGGCATGGCCCAGATGGCAGACTGTCTATGGCTGGATGCTTTCTGAAACTGTCCTGTAATATAACACTCTGATGAGCTGTGGGGTGAAACGCTAATTGACCTGAAAGGAAAATTCTGTTGATTATCATTAATGGCTTGGTAGATGTGAATTCTTCCTGAAGAATGGAGTTATTTATACTAAATAACAAATTCTTTTAGACAGCTATTTTGGGCTAAACATGAGATCCAAAAATGAAACCAGTACAGTACTATAAGATATGTACCTGAATAGTTTTGAGCCTTGCGTAATCACATGTTTTGGACTCCACTCGATGTCAGCATGAAATGTTGTGTGTTGGGTTTTCCCCACTCTCCCATCTGTTCTTAGAAAAGCTTTGCATGTGCCAGGAAGGGGGGAGCTTGCTGCAGTGTGTAGTGAGCAGGAAAGGCGTGGCGAGGATGAAGGTGCAGCCCACTGTGAACAAGCATGATTTACTGTAGGATTGGCTCTTAGTGCGCTGGTCTCCATCATACCCAGCACACTCCAGCACTCAGCTGATTAATCAGAGTCATTTCCATGAGTGATGGAAGCTCCGCTCCCTCAGGGGCTACAGAAAGCTAATAAACCCCAGTGGACAACAGCCACGCCTGGAAGGACAGTTACTGGCCGCTGCTTTTATACCGGCTCTGTTACCTCAGCCATCTGCCATTATTCAGCCCTCACTGCCTCATCGTTATTAACATTGATCAGCTCAGCATCTACTGAATGAGATTCAAACCCTGGGGGCTGGTGGTGCACAATTAAATATCTGTATATACAACACAACTACAGGTTGTAGCTTTTTATGAATGCATATATATATTTATGTGTGTGTGTGTGTGTGTGTGTAAATATAGTTGTGAGCATTGATTTGTAAAGTGTATCAAACTACACTTGTAATTGTACAGAATTTGCTATCTAGTCCTAAATTGGTGTTTTCACCTTCAATACCCCTTCAATCTTCAACTGCAGCAAACACAAATTTTAGCACTTTCTGAACAGCATTGCGGAGACACGTTATGAAATGGTTCCCTCTCACTCCACCAGACCGACAACGGGCCAACACAATGAAACCCAAAGTACTGCATTGTTGCACTTCCTCACATCTGCAGCACCACATCCCAGCACAGACACAGAACCAGATCTAATCCCTGGCTGACAACCACAGCGTTGTATTTTTACCGCACATACATGAAGGCAGCATTCTCTAAAAAGACTTGGAGATCAGGGGAGGGACAACAATGCATTGCTGCCTCATGTTTAGGGCCACAGCAGACATAAATCTTGGGACTTCATTTGATAAGAAGAGACACAAGATGATGTTTGTGCGTGTGGATCTTTTTTTCATGCAAATGTATTTTTTTTGCTCTCAAGTCAACTGCAAAGAAAATAACTATCTCAGTCTTTTCTTTTTTGACATACGTCTCCTATTTTCTGTTGAGGTTATATTAAATTTCTTGTCTGTCTCTGAAATACAGTCACCTTGTTGAAACACAGCCATGTGATCATTACTCAGAAAAACACATGGCATTACATGTGATTCTTTAGAAAAGGCTGGGCAGGGCAATGCATTTTAATGGCTTCCCACAGTCATTGACTGAACGACTTTAATATATCTATGCACTTAGTCTCCACAACACACACGCCTTATTAAATATGTATTCTATGTTGCACTGAATCTCTCTGGAGACTTGGCCTGTTTAGTTCAAAGTGAGGTCTGTTTTTGTTTTATTTTACTCAATGAAATTATGCTGATGATTACTAGATTATTAGTGTATTTGGTGTCTGGTGTAGCAGCAACAGTCGGCAGTATAAAACTATGATAAGAGCATTCATACTTGTCATCTGTTGTTACTTATCATTATGCTTCTGTGTTTCATGTCACATGGGACAGGTGCCTGTGTCACTCACCATGGGTTTATCCAGCATGCTATGAATCTTGGTTGGATCAATATCCTGTTCCCACTCAGACACTGAATCAGACATGCCTGAGTTTCAGGGCACTGGACTGTAAGATATCTCTTACAATGTGGAAGAGTGCACAAAGGAGCACAGGCTTGACTAGCTTTCAGAGATTCAATAGTGAGACCTAAATGTCATACCACATTGTTGATGAGGAGGGAATAGAAACTATTGGGCTTTATTTAGTAGAAATCTCAGTGGTGGGCTGACATTTTACTTTCACCCAACAAAAAACAAGGGGGAGGTGCAGATATGCAGGAAGAGCTGAAGCAGCCACCCTCATTTGATTCTTCTTCTGTGATACTAAAGGCGATATTCTGTACTTTTTCTTACTGTCAAGAAATCCATGAAAAAAAAGATCAAAAGCAGCAATGCATTAGGTCATTGTACACTAACAACTATTGTCTGTGTAGCCAAAGCCGGATTTAGCTTGTTCCTCTATGCTGAAGAGCTCTACTTTTAAGATACCATAAGCCACACTGTTGCACAGGGTGACATGTTCCTTCATTAGTTAACTACTTACCAAATACCAAATGTGTATCAATCCGCAACCTAAAATAGTCCCTAAGAAATGCAACATTTACTCCTGTTTGAGTAACGTTTGCTAAAAACTACAATGCCCAGCTTTTTCAGGAAAGTGGTAAAACAAGGTATATATGACTTTGACAAATGTATGTGTTCATGAATGAGCTTGGTGCCATAATATCGCAGCACACACATCGTTGGTTTTGATGTTTTCATGGGGTTTGTTGTCAATGACAAAATACAAAATAAAGCCAGCGTTATCCCTAAAAGTTAGTACACCATAGCAACCTAAAGCCAAATGTGAAGATATAAAGAGAATATATCAAAATGAACAGAGCTGTGCTGGTGTCATTATCACCTCTAATTCAAAACCAGCAACCATGTATTACTGCGTGGACCCAAAGCTGAGAAATGGTATTGCCGCAGACAGGGAACAAATTACATTTCTGTCTCTTTCTCTCTAGAATTGTATGTTTTGAAATTACAAAAAGCCATCTCTTTCTCTCTCTCTCTCTCTCCCTTCCATTTTCACTGATTGAGACTTTATTGATTTCTTGTTCAAGTGCTCATTGCTGGCCAATAAGGTGGGTGATTCACTTAGGGGACAATGATAATTCTCGGTGACACACAGTAATACCCGAAGGGCTCCAAACTGTCTGGTTCAGCGTTGGTGTTAAATGAAAGAGTGCGTCACATTTTGTCATTAAACAATCTGATTTACACACTTGTATGCCTACTGTAAAGGGGGAAAAAAGCAGTGTGAGCTCAGAGGTCTGGTTGTCAGTAAGTAAGTATGTATACTGCGATTTTTTTATTTTCCAAGGCTTTTTTTTGTCAACTAATCTTTAGATGCTTGTATAAAGCAGTGTGCAAAAGAAAATGTGTTGATCAGCAAAGCTTTTTAAATCATACCAAAAGCGCTCACATATGTATATGGTTATGTACGTCATAGTCTGTTGGTCTTTGTGTGGTTGTCTTAGGATTTAAATCTACCTTAATGACTGTGGGAGTGGTGCAAATCCAAAGACATAATTCAGATAAATGGATAGAGATGGCAAGAGCGAAACCGACTCAGCAGCACACTACTGCTGCGGTAAGCAGACAGCAAATGACATGCTTCTGCTTGTCTTTGTCACATTATCTAGAGGTCTCATCTACAGTATGTCATTTTTTTCCCGTTTACTTATTTACATACACTCTTTTTTCGTCTCGTAGTTGCAGCCTTGTAAGCTTAGTAACACATCTGAGCCCTGTGGAGTCCCCGAGCAGGGGTGCTGTTTGAACAAGGGTGTGGGTGCCTGTCGGACAGTAGGGCATATGGATGCTTTTGGATCGCCCTCGTTGGACCGGGGCACATATTGCTGCATACAGCACCTTGCAAGCAGCATCACAAATCAGCCGGCTGAGTAGTGCGGGCTGGAGTGCAAGGAGAGATGGAAGATGGAGAGAAAGCGAGGGGGAGGGAGAGGGGAAAGGGGAGGGGGATCCTTTCTGTGACAGAGATAGAAGGAGTGGAGAGAGGGAGAGGAGGAGGGGATTGAGAGAAACAGAGGTGGGGGTAGTCACCGAGTGAATGTGTGAGCGTGTTGTGTTCGTGTGTGTGTGTGTGTGGGAGAACAAGTAGTGCTGCAGTGGAAACAGTGCGAAGAGGACTGCAGTTTCTGGTGCTGATGGGAGAGCAGTCGAGGGACGTTATTAAGGCATTGTAACATTAACCCTAAGTGCCTCTTTGGTGAATGGGTTAGCCTGTTGTGGAGAACAGGATTACGGAATTACGGTAGTGCTGGTAAGGGTGTATTTCAACTCTCCTCTCAGCATTGCTTGAACACTTCCTTTCAGGAATTTTGAACAGAGTTATTTAAGGATGGGGGTTGTAGCTGCAGTTGAGGATTTTTACAGGCTGTATCTGATTTAGCATTTCCTTTTTTGTTGGTTTTACCATTATGCAGGTGCAGTGTGCATGTCTACCTCCTGATGCATGTGGTCCAAACTTTACTCAATGCTAATTCATAAGCTTTGTGAAGGGAATACCGAGCATCCCCTGGGTCCTGATCTGGCCCGGGCTCCAGCTGTGGACGTTGCCTTCACGCAATTTGTGTTTAATCCGTTATGATTCCACATCACGCACTTTTTAGAAGAGGGGGTGTAGCTCTCTATAAATTCATCTCATTGATCATGCCTCATTTAGCTTGCCTGGTGGATGTAGTACATATTTCCTGGAGAGTGTCCAGGAGGCTGCCCTGCTGACAGATGCTTTGCTTACCCCAGTAGCCACACCGACATCTCTCGCAACCTCCCTGAGCACTGAGAAACTAACATGTGGAGCCAAAAGAAAACGGCACACCACATTGAAATACCTCAGGTCTATTGTAGTCTAACCGCAATGTTACAAAACAGACACAAACCATGGCGCTCTTTATCTTGTGAGAGTAGTCAGACATAAAAAGAGGCTGACAGTTGTGCTGAGGAGTGTGGAGAGTAGAGGGTGGGGATTTTATAAAGTGCTGCAGGATGCTCTTTTTTTTCTGCTGTCTCTCATGGGACATGAGGCACAGGCAGCACTGAGGTGACAGTACCAAGGACAAAACCTATCTTGGGCTGCGTGTACCTCTCACTACCTACTGCTGACTCTTTCAGGTCTGCATCACGCTCATCATTAGCACAACAGTATCCAATATCCAATGTAATTCAAATTCATTATAACAAACTGACTATGAATATAATAGATAGGGTGTTATTTTTGAAGAGTTGTTGGGAGCCTGGGGCTTTTAGCCAAGTGTGAACCTCAGCAGTTTCAAAACAAATCCAAATTTAACAAAATTTTCACATCATGCGCAAAGAGTATTATTTATTATTCACAGGGCTTTGTGTCCTGAAGTAGCATATTGAAATGTAAACCAGGTTTATTCTTTCCCCAGAGTCTCTGGTGCTGTAATTATCAGAGACAGTCAATGGCTTGTATTTGGAGCAGTCACATGATCACTCAGGTTTCAGGAGTATAGTAAACAAACACAGTCCACAGGATGTGAGGGATCATATTATATGTATATACAGTTGGGTGCGTAAGCTACTATACCTGCATACATGTTTACTCCTCCAGTATCCCGACTGCAGGAGACTACTTGATACTGAGCATGCTCTGAAGGTTCTGTTTTTTTTTTTGTCAGGCTCTAAAACATTCAGGCAGGCTCATTAAGTCCGTACCTCAGGCTGCCACTCCCATTGGCTCTCACACTGAGAAATACTCTCCGAGTCTCTCATACATAACCAGAAATATGAGAGGAAATGCTTTGAAGTTCACAAATCTTATTTCTTTTTTCTGTTGGCTCCCCCCAAGAAGGCAGCTGGTGCCCGAATGCTGGAACTGCTCAAAGAAAAACAGAAATAAAAGAGGCTTATTCTAATTGTGCAGCCTCCTAGTGTACTGCTTGAGTGGGTGTGCCCTCTTGCACCCACATCACCCTTGTTTCCCTGCTTCCTGCTGCTTCATTAGGTTGAAATATTTCTTCTCTGTCTACAAGCAGGAGTATTTTCAAAATGACAAAGCCACCCGTGTTGGAGTGAGTCAGTGGTTTTCTCTTTGACACATTAGTGCAACTATCACTGCGATTGCTCAGCCGCTGTCAGCTTCTCACTCCAGGTGAGAGCTGAGCCTTCCCAGTCCTGGCCCCAGCCCATTTGATGGCGTGTCGCTGGCAGACGATGGCAGAAAGCTTCAGTGTTAAGCGGTCAGACGCTGTCACCAGTCACAGCGTCCTGCTGCGCTGACAGGGCATTTTCACCACTCTTTAATCTTTTGAGGGAGAAAAACGCGCCAATTTTTGTTGCAGGACCTCTAGCAGCACAGAGGAGATGATTTGTAATGGTCAGAGAAAGTACAACACAGAGCAGGGTAACACTTTGCTGTAGAGTGAGTGAAAATATTTTCAGTGTGTTTCATCATACAATGTTGTAACATTGTAGGCGTTGTAGGCATTGCAAAACCTTTGAATTCACACTGAGACTTTCTGCAGAGAAGGTTCTGTGCATATTCAGTAGTCAGCTTAAAAGAATAGTTTGACATTTTGGAAAATATGCTTAATGCTTAAATGAGTATCTATACCACACTTCTGTCTATACAACCAGCAGCCTGCTAGCTTAGTTTAGCACAAAGACATAAAGCAGGGGAATCAGCTAGCCTTGCTCTGTCCATTTGTAACAAAATCCACCTACCAGCACCCTTAAAGCTTAAGAATTAGCATGTTAAATCTTCTCTATTTAATTGGGACAAACGACAAATTGCAGTTTTACAGGGATTATGTGCCAGATTATTTCCTGGCGGGAACCAGCAACTTCCTGGAGTTTCTGCTGGTTGCCTGGCAACTACTTATAGTCAAGAAATAGTCCGGCACACAACCCCACGTAAATGATCAGTTTCACACTTGGGGTTTTGTACAAAGTCAAACAAACAAGATTTAACATGTTAATTAGTAAGCTTTAGAGGTGTTAATAGGCAGATTCTTTTGACCTCCTAACAGAGCAAACCTAGCTGCTTCCTCCTGTTTCTATTTTTTTGCTAAGCTAAGATAACTGGTTGTCGATTCAAATTTAATGGACCAACATTAGATTGGTGTCAATCTTCTCATCTAAGCACTAGAAAACAAATAAGCATATTTTCCCCAAATGTCAAACTGTTCCTTTAATTCAATTATAGCACAAAAGGAGATTTTGTACTCGCAGTCTCGCTCTTTACATATTTTTCCTTTTTAAAACAAGAGTGTCAGAGGATGTGGCCTATCTGCAGTGCTGCAGAAGCCCTCTCCTCTTTCACATTTTCTCCACACGGCCTTACATGCAGATTGGGTCACTATCTCTGTGACAGAATGATTAATCGACCTATCAGGGGACAGGGAAAGGGGTTGTGCTGAGGGGGCGAGGGAGGATGTATGGCAACTGGCTGTAAATGATCCCTGCAGCTCCTCGCTCAGCATTCAAACCCTGGCGCCTCCTTTTCAAGGATCCCTCCTGATAATAGCTGAGTCACATTCAGCTGCAGGTGAGAATAAGCATTGTTTTATCTACACAAGCAGGTTTGTAAATGATGCTCTCTGGACCACCCTTTTGGGTCAGCACACAATGAGATATACAAGGGAGATGATGTGTGAGGCTTTTTGACATCTTATCTCGGTCGCTGCCCTCAGATCAGCAGTCTCACCAGCAGGATTTCCTGATGCACTTGCATTCTGTTGACATGAAGGTGTAATTGCCATGTTGACATCTCTGATTAATGGTCATAGTCTTTTTTTTTGTGGATGCTAGTATTCTCTATGTTTGCATTCAGGACATTTGTGCAGCCCTGAGGCTAAACAGGGGGTCTTATACCTCTGTAGATGTCCTGGATGGCTGCATAAGCAGTTCTGCTGACTGTGTTGCATATTAGTTGCTGAGTGAATGTGTTCTGTAAATGTCATTCACTCCGTTTGCTAGACAGAGATCACTAAAGGGTTTATCACCGCAGAGTGAGCCTAAAATATACAAATTTAATCAGTTCATCTTAGAAAGAACAAATATTAAATATTCAAATTCACAAATTTCACCATTTACTATAGACAGATTGTGCCAATATTAGGTTGCCATCCCAAATTAACACAAATAAGGGGACGTACACACCTTAAACTGTGCCTTGTTCGTTGAATTTAATGATTTAATTACTGTTAAGTCATATTACAGCTTCCTGACAGATGTTTGGCACTTTCCCATCTATGTATTATGGCAGGAGACTTGAAGAATCCTGATCAAGAGTCTCAGAATCTGGCTCTGGCACGTGTTTTGGATTTGAGACAGAGATTTTGTCAGTTTTGTGGCTTTCTACCATGAAATGACAAAAGAGGGAGAGTTTTCCAACTACAGTAGGCTACCTTGCAGAAATCTGTCTCTGCCACACACTTGGCATTTATCTAACTGTGCACGCCAGCTGCGATCTGTTTAGCGACAGGACTGTACACCGACACTACATTATGTGCATGAGTGATAAAGAAGAGATGTCTTTATGCAGCATCGTTCAAAACAGCAATATAAGACCAAGGAAAAGCATAGCCAGATGCAAGTACCAGCAGCTATAAAGACTAAAATGTGAATGGACTGAAGAGTCAGAGGCATCTCTCAGCTCAATATTTTAAACATTACACTAAGGTAAAAAAAAATAAAAATTCAGTAAAATCAGTAATGAGTAGAATAGTAGAAAAGACAATTGCTGCATTTCTATCATTATAATGACTGCGTATACAACTAGATATACTTTTGGGTTTGGCTCTGACAAAGTTCCAAATAGTGTATCATCCTTCAGTGGTAAATAACAAGCAATGCAGCCATCAGTATCCTCCCTATAATCCTATTAGAATTTGGCCAAAATGAAACCATGATGACTGTTGGAGCCCCAAGTCCATTTCAGCAGGGGTAAATTACCATAGAGTAGCAAGAGTTCAGGAACAAAGCTGCACATTATCTCTAATTGAAACAACTCCACCATCTCAGCTCAGCTCTCTGACTACAGTAATGCTCTGTCTGATGGATCTAATAAAAAATACTATGCCCCCTGTTCTCTAAATGTTCCAGTGCACATTTTCAGCCGAAATCGAGTCCAGGCAGATCAGAGGTCGACTATGACTCAACGGTTGTCGAGCCAGTTTTCTCTTCCCATTTCTTCAACTCTGTTTATCATAAATTCAAAATGCGTGTCTTTGAACAATTACCCTTTAAATTATATCCTCAATATCTTATGCAACTTGGCTCACACCTAAAATAGCTCAGTAGGATTCAGATGAAACAGTCAGTCAGCATGAAATGTAGCAATACAAAGTTAGCACACACACACACACACACACAAACACAGCTTCTCAAAAAGACAGAATCAGCCACACTGTGTGAGAAATACCATTCTGCATAAAAGTTGCATTGGCCTGAATCTGAAATGATTAAATTAACAGTCTCTGTAGTACTTAAAGCCTTGAAATTTGCCAACTTCTTGTACATTTTTTTTTAACATTCCAACCCAGCTTACTGTAGCGATCACATCACTGAGACTTAGAGGAAATGAAGCTGCACAGGATGCACAGACAGTTCAGCTGGGGGCCAAGCACTCCACCCACCCACACATAACCCGTAATGTCACAGATGGCGGGGGCACAGTTGGGGCTGAATGATTTCATTGGGGTCACATTGTTCAGATTACTTTGTATCTCTGAGGACCCTTGTGGCCTATGACAAGCGAGCAGCAGTTGCTGTGTTCTTTCTTTGAATACAACAACCTTTCCACGGTGCCTAATATTCAATACTTAATTTGCCGCCCCACTGCTCCTGACTGTTGCCCTGAGGTGCAGTCACATGACCCCATGACCAGTTTTCTCTCTATTTACAGAAGCCATTTTGAAAGTGTGTGCTAAGATATTTTGGTAGCATGTTTTGAATGAAGTGCTGCAAGTGATGTAAGTTCAGATTTAAACACACACATATGGTCATGAATCCACACACACACACACACACACACACACACATATATATATATATATATGTATATATATATATACTATATATAGATTGGCCACTGGCAGACAGCTGCGTAAGCTACCATAGAGGCAAGTTGTCAGGGCCAGGGGAAAACAAAGGACTTTGCTGCTTGGCAGTAGGTTGTTAATTAATGGCTCTTCGTGGTACTTGTTGTTGTGTAATGAAACAGCTGCATGACTTTAGCTCACTCTCCTTAGGTTGTTTTCTCTTGGATCTGACCTGGGTGCTAATAAGCCTTCAGTAAACACAGTCCCCCACCCATGGAGATGTCTGATCTGCCGGCTAGGGTTTCCTGACACTGGGTATGATGTCACACCATGTGGTCAATGGGTCATCACACGCATGATGTCAGATAAGGGAGCGGCATTTCTTAGTCAAGTGTTATATGTTATATGTGAGAGCAAGAAGATGCAGTTATTATCATTAGGGTTTGACAGGTAGGAGGTAATTAAGTAAGCACTTAGCCTGTAGGCATATTTGAGTGTTTCTAAGTGACTCATATTTTTCTCTAATGATGATGATGACAACATATGATGTGATAATCCGTTAGTGTGCATGAGGATGGTTTATATTTTATCCTACTGATCTTATTTATCTAATTTTCTCTTATTTATTGCAGAAAATGCATTCCGTTCAGACCATTAAATGTTCTGCAAATAGCACCCACATGGTGAAACTTGAACCACAATGTCCCTAATTCAAGTCTGGCTGGTGACCTTTGTTGCATCTCTCTCTCACGTCAATTCGTGTTATCGCTCGACTCTCTGTTGGTACAAAAATGGCCCAAAAAATACTTTAACAATATGTTGAAAGACATAAGTCATCACATCAAATCAGTGAAAATTTGCTGTGATATAGTGTAAGAGTAAGAGTCAAGGCAAAAGCCATCATCTTATCTAATCATCTCTCATTGATCGCTGTTGTTAATTCTATACTACAAATCATAAAGGAGAGGGTGCGGAAAAGAAGTAGTTAAGTTAGAGGAGGATTTGGCTGTTTTAGGAATATGTTTGCTTCTACCACTAAAGCAAAAGTGAATAATATTTGAATCATTTGAATTCGGAAAAAAGACTGAATGTGTTTTTGAAATGAAAGGCGCAAACAACACACCTCTCCTCAAAGTCTGCAAAAAGTGACTCTCACAAACATTAAAGCCATCTGCCTTCACCTTTGTGTGTTTCTGCTGGTTAAGTGTTGGAGGCACGTTTAACCTTAATGTACCGTGGTTCATTTTTCAGTAAAAGTGCTGTGTTTTTGGGAGGCTTTGCTGCACCCTAATTGTTTGTGCACCAAAGATAAAAGTGCTTGATCCCCATCCAACTCAGAGCAGTGTATTTAGTGATAAGGGCCAGATCATGTCCATAGCTGCACTGCTCTGAGCCGTAGAGCTGAGCCATTTTGTTTTAACTAATTCTGATGACTCAAGCGCTAACGAAATGAGACGTACATTGGGAGATTGGGCTGAAAACTCCCACAGATCTCAGCAACTGAGCATTATATGAAATTCATCTTGGATAAGAAGTCTATTTTCAACTTTTTTCTTTCAGGGAAGGTTTCCTGAGCAGAAATGCTCTTGTTCCAGGATGGCTCTGCCCCACACTCTCACAGTGGCACACATTTGCACCTGGAAGCTGCCCAATACAGCCACAGTGTGATCTGGTCACTATGTGGCTCCACTGGAGCAGATGGAGGTTAACAGCCTAGCTCAAAGGCATCTCCGTGGTGGTAACAAGCGAGGTGCAAGCAGTGCTTTATTACTTCCCTCCAAGATTGAATCTGTTGGTTCAGGGATTGAACCACTGACCTTCCAGTCAGTCTACAAGCTTTAAGAAAGTGTGGAAATTGTTGCATCTATCTATCGTATATATCTAGTTATTTCTAAATATGCATAGTTCACGCCCCGTGGTTTTTAGCCACGCAGCTATCATGGCTCGATTGGATGGCAGTGTCTGTCGGCTGAAGTATCTGCAATATCTCAATAACTATTTGATGGATCGCCATCAACATCGGCGCAGACATTCATGCTCCTCCGAGGATTTATCCTAATGACTTTGTTGATCACCTATCTGTTCCTCCCAGCATCACCAGCATGTGACCGTTTTCACCCAGTCAGTTAGATATTTCAACATCTACAAGATTGATTGGCACAAATTATATGTAAAGATATTAATGCTCCCAACACTATGAATCATATGACTTTGGTGATTCTCTGACTTCTACCCTAGCTCCATCATGAGGTTGACAATTATGGCTTTTGAGTAAAATGTCTCAACAATTATTTGATGGATTGCCGTGAAATTCGGTACACACATTCATGTCCCCCCTCAGGAATCGCGGTACTTTGTGTTTACTGCTAATTAGCAAATGTCAGCATGCTAAATTTAGACAATGAACACAGTAAACATTGCACCTACTGAACGCCAACATGTTATCAGTCACTGTGAGCATATTAGCATGCTGTCATTACCCTTTTGCTCTGAGCACACGTGCCTTAGTACAGCCTCATAGAACTGCTCGCATGGCTGTGGACTCAACTTATTGAAGCAGCTAGATTTGTTGCTAAGCAGCTCCTCTATTTGTATAGATTTCAGGATGGAGCTATTGTGACCTACTCATCATTCAGTATGTTTAGCTCGGTCCAGTTTGGCTTCTTTAGTTAGCAGACATTTCCTCACAAATCTAAGTCTTGTTACAGACTTCCTTCTTCTAAGAAAAAACAGTTTGTATAGTTGAACTGTCCGGAGTGAGTGAAGCCATTAGTCCTGCCATGAAGCAAGACTAATGGCTGTCATAAAACAATAGCGCAAGTCTGCGTCCTCTCTGCCCGTCCTCACTGTCGCCCTCAGAGTGGAGGAGATAAAATGCTTGAGCCCATATCCATGAATGTTAATTTAATTGGTCTGGCTCTGTCTGATGTGGGGGACAAACAGAGTGAAGTGTACCTAAACCTCAGATGTAAGCGGATGCTTTTAACATAGTCACAATACCTACAGTGATGTGTAATACAGAGCGGAGACAGTGATGCCTCTGATCGCTGTTTTATTGAGCATAAACGTGCGATGGGTTAAAGTGATTCTGAGCTATTCTCTCAATTTTCTCAAAAACTGAGCTCCCATCTCAGTATATTATAACAGGACGTTGGTTGCTTGTAACATCAGCATATATAACCACAGCGCAAGTTATTTCACAGACATATATTTTAAGACGTTTAAACTGGTTCTGGTCCCTGAATAATATAAGCTTATCCTTCCCACTGTCACTCTCAATTTGAATAATTTATATGTGGCAATAAATAGACGCAGAATATCTGGCAGCAACTTGGAAAATTGACACTTGAGAAATGGGAAATTTCTCTTTTTTTGCCCGTAGCACCATGACTTTAATAAAATCAACAGCAGAAGCCCCCTCTTGTTATGCTTGTCATCTTTCTCTGCTTTCTGAATCGAGGTCTCGCCCGATCACTCATCACTGTGTCGGCAGGCTGCTTTCAGCTGCACTTGTCACACTGTGATTTCTGGAACCGATAAGAGCTCTGATTGAACGTTTGTTTGGCCTGTGGAAACACCACTGGAGAACAGTTTGTAGTTGTTCATTTTGTTTCTTTCCACGGTTAAACACTTTTCCTGGTCAGGCACTGTTGGTTTGGGTACAGGGCAGCGTCCAGGCACAACAAAGGTGTGATAAATTGAAAAATTGATAGTTTATCTTAAATGTTGTCTGTAGCTTATCTCAAATCAGTGTCCACTGACCTGACAACACTGTGAATTATGTTACGAACACTGTAAAATGGCAGACTGTGGTGCAGACTGCCATTATCAATCATATGAAATAAATTCTTGTACACCCCCTCAGTGGAAATGGATTGAATGTTACAAAGCCAAAGAGTCTAGACGTTGGCATAAAAAAAGAGCTTTGTCAAACTTTGTTACAGTTGTTTTGCTCTTTTGGTATTGTACGAGAGTTGAACAAGCATGATTGATTCATACTGTGGACAATATGTCCAATGAGTCAAATTACTGTATTTATGACCCTCAGTGTATTAGCCATGTCATACTATCCTTACTATCTATATGATATTCCGTATTTATTAATCATTACATCCATAGTTATTAATATATTCTTATATAAGAATCATCACCTTATGAAGTACATCATAAGGTATGATGTTGATTTTTGACATTGTGATTTATTATTATTTGTGGTTTGAGATGCAACCTAGAATTCGTCTTGGTGTCTGCCTCTCCGCATGCGATATTAGAGCTTCTCCCGTTCACCTTTTGCTGCAGTTAACCGTACAGTATGTGGGCCTCAGGCTGATGTGTCCCTGTCAGAAACTTCAGCTGATAATTTCATTTTTTGCAAGCAAGGTGCTTCCAGCTGTCTTTGTTTTTGTCAGCTGGTGGACAAAAATGCTTCTGGCAAAGTCAAAAATGATTTAACTCTGATCATGATTCGATCTGGACGTATTTTGGTCATACTGTAATTATTCAACTAACAAGGAGTGAATAGCATATCCATGGAGGGGGTGTCTGCATTGTCTTCATAGTACGCACCTCACTACTGGAACGGATCGGAGTACAAACTGATTTCATTCCTCCAGGGAACTAAAGTATAAACAAGTTATGCCTGTTTGTATTTCTAATAATATTTTTGAAAAATTTAATTAGTGTGTCTGCCTGCAATGAATGCTTTGCATGAATGAATATCTTTTTGTAATATTGTCTTTATGTAATTTGTTCTCAGGTCTATTTTATAAAACAAATCTCGATTTCAGTGAGACTTCATGAAAAAATTATAGCTTTATTAACCAGCATCGTGACTTATGTAGAGAAAAAAAACGCCTTTATTTCACCAGCGTTTGCATCCATGAAGTCGAAGCAATGTGGCCCATCGGTGGCAAATCAGGCAAAACTCATTTCAGAGTGCTTGTGTGAGCGTGTTTGCTCTTGTGCCAGGTGTACCAGAAAAGATTGGTGGCTCAGGTGTGGACCTTTTGAAGATATCCTCTCTTAAGCACATTAGCAGCTGCAGGAAATACAACTGATAATTTGTTTCCCATCCAATAGGATCTGTAAGACTTGCCTGTGCTCCAAAGTCATATTATATTATATGTAGTTGGCCCTCTTTCATCCAATACATACATGTTTATAAGGAGCAATTTTGGGGGTCATGGTTTTGCTAAAGGACACTTCTACTTCCATGCTTCTTCTACGGAGGCAAAGGCTCAAACCACCGATCTTAGAACAGCCAGCTCTCTGCACCGCCTGATCTATAGCCACCTTTTAATCATGTAATATACGTTGAAACCACATCCACCCATTTAAGTGAAATGTACCTTAACTGTAAACAGTTCCCTCTTTTGATTGTTTTCTGGTGACTTGTTGCATTGTTATTAACTTGAGAACATTTGTGTTCTTAATTCAATAATATTTTGTCTACACAATATATATATTTGCTCAACGAACTGTTATTTTCCTTTGTCAAATGTCTCAAAAAACATGAAAATTGTCAGAATAACTCAGCTTTTTACTGAGCTGCTGTCACTATCTGCGTGTGAGTTTTACATGCAGGTGGGACATAACTTTGCAGGTGGAAAACGAGCCATTGGTGGTTGGGCACTAGCACGTGCAGCGTGGGCCACTCCTAATAACACTGTTTGCGTGCTGTTTTTCAGGGACTGTGTGTGCAGACTAAATGTCGAATTGGAACTTGTTAAAGCATCAGACAACACCCATGGTCGCTGCTAAGCCAACGGGGGCCAGTGCCTTGACTGTGACTCCAGCCCCTGTCGCATTAGTTTCTGCTGACAACTCCACCGAACCGGTCAACAAGAACGATGCCTTTGACGAGATCAAAAACAAGTTCCTGAATGAAATCGACAAGATCCCACGTGAGTGCCGAACAAAACCCAAACCTGTTCTGATCAACCAACTTGTATTGATGTGACTCCAAGCAATGATTTTGGAATCAGATTTTCTCTTTTGCTGCAGGCATTGGCAGCCTCATAATGTCTTTATTCAGTATTGATCACCAGCTGCCCTTCCTAACGGCAGAGAAATCTAATTTTCACCCAATCTAATTGCTAACCTAGCACCTCTCACTAAATATATTTGGCCCAGGACATGACATGGAGTAGGCTAAATGATTGGTTGGTCAAATGTCAAAGTATTTGCTTCTTTCTTCTCTGTCTGGGTGTGGATGTTCCATCTGTACACATGTTGGTCTGTATATTCTCCTCAGTGCCGTCCTGGGCCATCATTGCCATTGCCGTGGTCGCTGCTTTACTCATTCTAACATGCTGCTTCTGCATCATCAAGAAATGCTGTTGCAAGAAGAAGAAGAACAAGAAGGGAAAGAAGGGGAAGGGTGACATGGGAATGAAGAACCTGAAAGGTGGAGAGGTACGTTCCACCGCAGAAGGTTTCATCACGGCCGAGGGAATTTACACCCACACTGTATATGAAGCAAGGCGAGCCAAGGCCAACTCTAGACTGTTTATTAGCCTATTATGTAACAACCGCGGGGCCTACAGTGTAGCTTTTTACTGGAATAGAGAAAAAACATTCATAGTGATAAGTTTGACTCAGCTAATTATATAACAAACAATAATTTGGAACAGTAGCTCTCATGTCACACATTTTAATCAAGTAACAAGTTTTCTGTTTGAAACGTATTAGATTACATATCACTGGTGCAGGCTGTTTAACTTGTTGATGGCTTTCTAACCCAGTCAGTCTCCGCAGGTGTTAATTACATTCTTTATCCACCATGATTATGTTTCATTCTTCTCTTTCTTTTTTTGTTATTTAATGTATTTGTCATGAATGTTATTGTTGCTGTTTCTCTCACTTGTGCTTTGGGATTTGAGTGGAAAATGACAGGACTCTTATCTATTCAGCCCAACCACTGTTTTCCCAGTCATTAAAGAGTGATTATCAAAATGAGTAGTTAGCGCAGTGCTGTTGTTTTGGGCCTGTAATTATGATTTTTTTCACACACAAGATTGATGATTTGACCAAGTCAAATAAGAATACATCTAAAAGAGGAGTTATTTTTAAAGCCAGTGGTCTTCCTGCACAAGATATGATTGTGCTAATGAGGAGGCTTCTCTAGCTGTCATTTTCCTCGCTTCCCACAATGTAGCTGACTGCATTTGCTGTGATTACCCTTCTTTGGTGTCTGCTGTGAGTTCAATCTCTTCCTTTGTCTCTGCTCTCCTCCTTCCTGCTTTGTGTCTTATGTGTGCTCCGTGTATCTTGACTGTGGTGGACTTCTCTGCCTACGGTAGGTCTGACAGCACGCGGCACCCCTCTCTGGCCGCTCTGTGTAAGCACAGTCCAGGGCAGGGGGGGAGCGCCGGTGGGGGTGGGCTGGGCTTGGAGGGGTTGGATTGCAGTGATGATGACAATGAGTGCTATGGCTTCCTTAGTTTTTTGCAAGCTTAGGTGCTGCGGGTGCTTGAGGAATCTATGGGAGCGATTAAGCTGCTTCGCAAAATCCACTGAAGTGATATGCCGCACCAACTGCTATGTCTTGACTATCCAGAGATTGCAATTTCTTGGCAAAAACAACAGAACAAAGATATGTTTAAGTGTCTATGGTTTGAAATGAACATGAAACTCATCCTCTGGTTGAGCCTTTGAATGACGAGTGCACTCAGCAACTCACTAGAGATCACTAACATGCATGTGCAAGGGGTAAGCTGGATATTTGTCAAATAATAGCTTGATCTTTACCTACCTGAGAGCTTTGAGCATGTTTCCACCACGGCAGGCCTCGATTCTACAACACATCCTAAAAGCTGACATCTTAAAAACTACCTCTCTCCAGAGATACATTGACATGACACTGAAATTCATATGCTGTGCCCCACTTGTGCAAACACGTTCTGAGTTCCACAACAGATAAAGCTGTTTGTAGTGCTTGACAAAGACCAGCATATGCCCTTGCAGTAGGTACCATTGAATGGCCACAACTTGACTTGAGAGTAACTTTCCTGGATGACCCATGCTGCTGACATACTAGGTGACAGTCATTGACGCCCTCTTTCCTTGAAGCACTTGGGTCTCACTGAGGAGAAATGGTGGGCCAGAATGTTTGCCCATGTTTGCAGTCAACTGCTGAGGCCTGATTTATAAAGTTAAAGCTACAGCAAACTGGTTTTTAACACACATTCCTGTTAATAAAACCTCAGTACTGAGCTCGCAATTCACGCCACTGAGTTGACAAAGGGCATGCATTCAGACATACCATGTCTTTATCTTTGAAACCCCACTGGTACAACAACTGGTAATTCTCAATATAGCATGATCCCTCCATGGATGCGTACATTTCACTCAGAACAGAAATTTTTGGACCCGACAAAAATTTGTCAAAGAGGTTTTAAGAGAAAACATCAAAGCCTAACTTTTAGCTGAAATTATGAGTTAATTCATTACATTTGCCATTATTAAGAAACTTGGATCCTGCATTGTGTGGCCTGGCATGCTTGAATGAAAAGCATTTACCACAATAAAGATAGAGAATGCCACATATAAGGATGTTGTGTGAGAATGACTGTGTGTGAGAGAGGATGTGAGTATTAAAGCATGCATGAGAGCCAGCATGTGAGCAAATGTGTGAGCGTGTGTGTGTATATGGGGGGGGGGTGCACAGTGCAAGATGGTGTGTAGTGGCTGTGATGGTGTGTGTTTTTTCTGTGTGTGTGTGTGTGTGTGTGTGTGTGCACTGTTCCTCTTCCAGCTCATCAGTGAGTAGCTGGACCCTCCAGTCTTACGAAGACATCAGTGTTTTTTCAAGAAGACAGCCATAGGAAAGTAGGCCATACTGAGATATATCCAGCTCCATACAGTGTCCGACATGAAAGTTTACTTTAATATTTATATCGGAGGAGATTGCTCTCGCTCGATTAGTCACGTCCGCCTCTAAAGTGATGAAAGACTGAAGAGTGACCGAGTGTGATGTCAAGGCAAGATGGAAGATAACAGAGGACTTGATTTATCTTCTTCATCAAGCCCTGATTATCTCAGGAGCCGTACAATGTCAGTCATCTGCTGGATTTTGCTCTAGCATATGATCAAGAGTCATAATAATTCACATTAGAGCTGGAAAATCTGGACTTTGTTTGAAATTAATTGTGAAATATATCAGTAACTCATTTAGCTACAATAATTAGGCCGAAGTAATAATAGCAGCAAAGTCCTATCAACAATACCAGTGTAAACACATTAATGAGACTTTTGGATGTCAGGAGGAGATAAAAGGCAAACTTGACGTGAGCCTGTTTGTCAAACAGCTTACAGTATCAGGTGGAGGATATTCGCCTGCCATTTTAAGCAAGTTTGAGAGCTTTTCAAGGAAAGTGCCAGGAAATCACTGCGTCAGTGGTTCGATCAAATCACGTGTGCGGCTCATGGCCCTGTCCTTCAGCTCCAGCTTTTGACAGACTGTGTATGAAATACTGTACACAGGGTGGACAAAATAACAAGAACACCTTGCTGTATAGTGCAATGTAGTGTGCTGGCTCTGTGATAAATACTTGCTTGGTTCACTTTTGTGGCAAAAAGACTGAGCATCATATAATATAATATAATCATAATATCCTTCAGTCTGTTTTACTTGTGACTCTGGCTCGTCTTTGCTGATGCAGCTTTCACCTGTGTGGGATAATGCCATCACGATTTTTTAGACTTTTTTTAACAACTTAATGTGACTCACTTGGGATGAGTCATATTTTGGGATTTGTGCACCTGCCTGTGTGGCTGCCTGTGTACCCGGGATGCAGTCGTTTGGAGTTGGAGTCCTATTTCATGTTATATTGCTGCTATTTTGTCCAACCCCTGCATTACAGGCAGCTACACAAGTGAGTCATATTGACTTGAAAAACAATTATCAGTAATGAAGGTTTTCACCATCTTGATGAGTGAAAAACGGAGAACATGCCTGCTGTACAAGATTGCAGTATATTATAAGGTGTTCTTGTTTTTCTGTCCACCTCCTATATATTGACTGTTTATATCAGTTTCTCTCTTTTTCTCACTTGTTCTCTCTCTATCTGCCTCCACTCTCTGCATAATAACACAAAGTTCCATTTAAATGGCATTTCTACAACATGCTTTGTTAGAAGAGAAATTTCCTACCTCTGATTTTAGAATGTAATGCTCATGAAAAAAAAAGAAAACAGCAAATGGTGTCACCCAAGAAATAGTGAAATCAAGTCAGGTTGCAACCGTGGTCATCGATGAAAAGATTGCACTAGTAACACCGGGGTGAGCGGGGGTAAGTGGCAGGTAGGTGCTGTGACTAACGCGACTGCTGATGCTCGAGGTTTTGTGTTCAACACAGCCGCCATCTGAGAAGCGTCCTCTCACTCGCTCTTCTGCCACATCCCCCCTCTCTGTCTTTGCAGAAACAACAGGATGATGATGATGAAGAAGATGATGTCGAACCGGGACTGACTGGAGACGAGAAAGAGGAGGAAGTGAAGGAGAAAGAAAAGCTCGGGAAGCTGCAGTACTCCATCGATTATGACTTCCAGGAGAACAAGGCATGCGCTTGATTTTTTTTATTTTCATTTATTTTACTTCTTCGGGTTCAAAAGTGTGTAAGCGTTGCATAGTACAATTTCCTTGGTGTCACATTTCATTTGACCTGTTTTTTCTTGGTTCATTATCATAAAAGAAAAACAGGAATCAAGGACATAGTGAAGGATTTTCGGGGCATGAGTCGGAGAAATGCTCACTGACTTTAAATCACACACCTCCTTCCTCCTTCCTCTCCAGCTGACTGTTGGAATCCTGCAAGCAGCTGATCTCCTCTCCATGGACAGCGGCGGCACCTCCGACCCCTACGTCAAGGTCTTCGTCCTCCCCGACAAGAAGAAGAAGTTTGACACAAAGGTTCACAAGAAAACACTCAATCCTGTCTTCAATGAGACTTTTACATTCAAGGTAAGCTGAAACACCTCGTGGTCACCCTTTACTTATTACTTATTAAAACAACACGTACATCGAGCTTTTCTTTGATAGGCAGACAGGCCCTGTTAAAGGTGAAATGTTCCTCCTGTCTTTTATTATTTCTATGAGCGCTTAGCTGCTCAGATTCGAATTTCTTTTTCACCAACACTTCTGGCCAGTAGTGAGAAAACAGCAGCAGACACACTGAGGGTGTCTGACAAGCAGGATGTGGAAGAGAATCAAATTAAAGAAGAGGGGCACCTCTGTTGCACCTTGCCTGCTGACACAGCTCTATAAAAAAACAATTCAAACAGCTTTTCCATGTCAAAGTCAGGCTAGTTCTGCTGAAGCTGCAGGCTATTAAGTCAGGCGATTTGGAACTCCAGGCAAAAGTCACAGCACCTATATTGCTATATTGTTCTGATCTGACTAAATGATACTAAAAATAATACAACTGAGTAAAATCGGTCTCTTTCTTCCAGATTCCTTTCCAAGAGATGGGAGGGAAGACTCTGGTAATGTCAGTCTATGACTTTGATCGCTTCTCTAAACATGATGTCATCGGAGAAATTAAAATACCCATGAATACCCTTGACTTGGCAAAGCCAATTGAGGAGTGGAGAGACCTTGACAGCGCAGACCAAGAGGAGGTAAGAGTTATTCGGTAGGGTGTTGTATTACATTTACCATGGGGCTGTTCATCTCCAACACTTCAACTTGTGTACCTTGTAGAGATTCATTTGATAATATTGGCTGCTATAACGCTACCTTTGCTTTATAATTCTTCTAATTCTCCCTGCAAACTCTAATACTGAAATACATTTTATCAGACTCTCAGCAAAATCATGTTTTTTCCAATGGAGCAACCTGAACAGCTTACTCAGCTGATGACATTGTACAAAAATAACCATGAGCACAAAGTGGCAACTTAGTCTGTTTACCAATGAGATTCAGAGGGCTGAAGGACACACTTTTTGTTTTCCTACCCAGCTGCACTTTGGTTTCCTCTGTAGCCCAGCAGCCTGTAATGCTGTGCCGTGCCAGAATATGAAAAACAGGCTTTAATCAATGAAACCTCCCCAGAGCCGTCTTAAGAGGGAGTGCTCTACAGTTGCTTGCCATCTCAGATATTTTATTAACTTTGAAAAGACCAACTTGATTTGAATACTGTTAATTCCTGCCACTAAGACATAAGTAATGGCAGCAGGAATTATTTTTATTGATGGTGCGTCTATAAAATGTAATTCCAAAGGGACAGTTTGTATATTTATGCAGTGTACTGTGCATCAGAGAAAAAAATGGAAATTCTGCATCAGCCCTCATTTAATTTTCTCTCCCCGTCCCACCTCCTCACAGCCAGAGAAGCTGGGTGACATTTGCATCTCTCTGCGTTACGTCCCCACTGCTGGCAAACTTACCATCTGTATTCTGGAAGCCAAGAACCTGAAGAAAATGGACGTGGGTGGACTGTCAGGTATATACACGGAGCTGAGGATCAGATATTGTGTTTCATTATCACGTTATCACATTTTACACTATTTCAGTGCTCACAATTTGACAAAATTAGACACTGTGGTCAGCTGTGAAATTTGGATGCTTGCAGTGGGTCTGCAGTGTAGAAAGCAGCGTGCCTGTGAGCACAGCCATTAGGTCGGTCCTGCTCTGCTCACGTGCTGACGCTGCAGTACTTATCATGCACCAGCACTCGCTCCCCCTGGCTTCAGTACTGGCCCCATCTGTTGGTGCATTACAGCACTGCAACACACACGTGCACGTGCAAGGCATTTTTGTCCCATTTATCATGATTTTTTTTTTCCACTTTCAGATCCCTATGTGAAAATTAACCTGCTGCAGAATGGAAAGAGGCTGAAGAAGAAGAAGACAACTGTGAAGAAGAACACTTTGAATCCGTACTACAACGAGTCCTTCAGCTTTGAGATTCCTCTTGAGCAAATGCAGGTAAGGGCATGAACTCACTTGGTAACATCCTTCAAGATCTACCCTTCGGCAGAAAGAGTTCCACAGAGTCCTGCAGAAAAGCAGAGAAACATCCAACAATTGCTGGGGAGCAATACTTGGAAATAATGCTGTTTTCTTTTATCCTGTGTTTTATCTCATGTTATGTTATGATCTTATGATTGACAACGTTTATAGACCACAGATTTTAGATTTTCAGGTAAAGCTAAGTGTGGGAACACACTTGTATTTAGGAGCAATTTGTAATGAATTATCATCTCATCATCCTCCAATAAGATACTTGATGAAGTACATGTAAAAACAACATGCCCAGCCTTTGATTGTTTCCCTTCTAAATGCTTTTATTACATTTTATTATATTAGCATTATATTAATGTGCGGCTATGTAAACAGCGAACAAGACATTCTACCTTTTATAAATGAAATGTTAAATTTATAAGTAATAAAATGTACCCTTGCTTAGTTAACTTGCTGCTACAACCTTATTTAGTCGCTTATGATGGCTAATGTTGGTGAACTTTAGATAGATATTGCTGTGTAAATAACATAATTGAGACTATTTGCTAAATTCGTGACTCTGTTGGTGCTATTGTCGCCATATTTTAGTTTTGAAAGGAATAGTTTGATGTTTTGGGAAATGACATTACAGAAATGCTTATTCACTTTCTTGCAGATAGTTAGATCGATACCACTCTCATCCGTGCCTGGTAAATATGAGGCTATTGCTGGAACGTTATCCAATAATTGACACTTGTGGCCACACTGGCCACTGTTCATACCCATGCAAAGAAGGAACACTGACATTTTTTTGGAGAATGCTGTTTATGCTCATTCATTTCCAACGCTGTTGATCTGGGAAATAAATCAGCATCATACATGCAATAGACATGATTTATCAAGTACTATAATCTTAACAATTAGAGACACTTAAACAATAAAATCCTTAATGTACCTGAAAATAGAGGACACTCAGTTGGACGCATTTTTGGCGCTGACACCGGTCACCACATTGGGGCCACTGCACGATCCATCAGTGGACACTTTGCAGCATCAACTGCAATACTTGCTTCTTTAATTATTTGAGTAAAATTCTACATTAAAAACCTCTTTCAGTGAAAGTAGTATTTCTGATTTTGTAAAAGAAACTACCTGAAATGACTCACTTTCCGCCCATACTATCCATCATCATGACGCTCTGAAATGTGTTCTCATGCTTCCTCTCCATTCTCCCAGAAAATCCTAGCTGTGATCACAGTGCTGGATTACGACAAGATTGGCAAGAACGATGCCATCGGGAAGATCCTGGTGGGAAGCAAGTCCACAGGGGCCGGGCTGAAACACTGGTCCGACATGCTGGCCAACCCCCGCCGCCCTATCGCCCAATGGCATCCACTGCAGCCAGAGGAGGAGGTGGATGCTGCCCTCGCAGCCTTGAATGCCAAGAAGTAAACTCCCCCCAGAACACATCGTCCCCACCTCCACCTTCCCACCCATGCCTTTCCCATCCTTTCCCCAGGTCCCACATATCAGTGTATATTCAAGAAGAACACCCCAACTCCCCCTCCACTCATCCTCCTTCTCCCACCGCCACCCTTCAAAAGATCCATAGATACTATTCAACATGATGGGAAATATAGTTTAAAAAAAGCATCATCTTATATGAAATCATGTCATTGAAAAAAGAAGACAAGTTCCAGGATGGACAGATACTCCGTTGATTTCCTTTAGATCTATTTTTGTATTGGGGTTGTGGTTCCATTAATAAGAATACAGAGTAGACTATGAAGAACAGTAAGAGTGCTATATGGGAATCTGGTGACAGAGGGGATAAAACATACATTCACTCATATTGTACTTCTCACCCTTTCCCTTTAGTGACACAGTTTGCTTAGAATAGTGCTTAATAATAAAATGCTTTATACTGCCATATGATAGAGAAATAACACAAGCAGGTCCATTCCTTAGGTGTATTGTGCACCATGTTCCTCACCTGCCAGTTGTCATACTAGATGATTCTGTTAGTTTGAAGTACATTCCTAGATTTGGGTAGCCAGTAGGGATAGGCACATATCCAGTTACCCACAAACACACTGCCTTTTTGATTAGTTAACCTTCCGCCCATCGTCTCAGGAAAACTGAGAGGAAACTGAAACTCCATGCCTTTTTTTCTAAACGGGTTGTTATTATTCAAATACTCCACTTGATGAGAAAGAAATGTTGGATTCAAAAGCTTGACCGCTTGTTTTTTTTTCGGTGACGTAAGGCTCACGACTAGTGTTACTTTATCCATGAAATGGCATGTCAGGGAACAGGGAGTGATGGATTTTTAGTTAAAAAAAAAAAAAAAGGGGGTATTTGTGAATTTTTTTTGACTGTGCAAAAAGGCTGCGTCTGTCATCTGAGCAACAAAAACCGTGGAAACATCAGAGCAGGTGCGACAGAGAATGATTCCAACCACCAATGACATGATATTTACAAGGTGTCGATTACTGCCTGCAGTCTACCACCTCCCCTCCCAACGCCTCTGATTCTGTATCTCACTTGTTCAGTGCTACTGCCATTAGTCATGGACTTGACACAAGGGTTTTACTTCAAAGGAATCCCTATAACCGTCTTACAGTCATAAAGGAGACAAGCCTTCAAAGTAACAAAATAAGCAATTTTCAACTACCAGGGACGCCTTCCAGTTAGCGGTGTTGTTCTCTTCATTTCTTTCTTTCTTTCTTCTTATTTTTTCTATCTCTTGTTTTTATTTTTTTATTTATCCAGTTGTATTTTATTTTATTTTGTTTCGAACACTTTTATTCCTCAAGCACTTTAAATCCAGATGTTGCGTTTAAGTACCCTCAGAAACCAGAGCTTTAATTGTTTATGTTAGGAAAAACTGCTGGTTTAAAAACAACAAAAAAAGAGCAAGGGAATGCTTTATGTTTTGTTGTTGCAGCTTTCTGTGTATGTGTTTTGATTGTTTGAATATTACGTTTCTCACTTGATTGCAAGGACATGGTCTGGAAGAAGGCACTGATCCATGTGTATTTTATACACAGCTTACCAAACTGTTGAATTTAATTGCACTACTGGGTATTATTCTGTTCTGTGGTAATTTGACACTGTTCTTTGATCTGTGTAGCTTTTGTTTTTATTGATAAAATGTTGTGAGATTGAATTATTTCTGTGGCACGTGTGGCATGCCAGACAGGTCTCCTCACGTAAATGGACTCCTCTGATAAGAAAAGAGACACGTTTCGGTCCAATGCTGCTCCCTGGCACCTTCACAGAAGCTAATTGGTTCAATGTGTTGGGAAATTATTATTCTGTTGAAGAGACAGTCTGAGGATAAATTTTGTCCCGTGACAAAATCCAAACATGTTTGAAAAAAAACCTCATCAGCCCCGGATGAATTAGTAAAATCCTAATTGTTGATTAAAACCCTGTTCTGCGCAGAGTGCTTGGGCCCCAGTACACCTGCGTGCAGGTCTAGTTATTACAAAAAATCAGTGTTGTTCGTAAGCACCAAGAGCAAAAACTACCCGTTGACTGTGTGCAAGAAAATCAATGTAAATCAAATGTAGACAGTACAACAACATTTTTTAGACTGTAATGAATGTTGGCTCTTTCTTCGTTGGCAATTTTAACTCATTTTTTTATTTATTTATAACCAACATAGACCATGTTCAGATATCTGTTTTTCATCTCACATAATCTTTTTCTTCTTTTGATGAAGCAGCACTAAAGAAAAGGCAACATGGAAGCAATCAAGCAACCCATTGGTGTGTAGTTTTGCCTGTATACATAGTTCATACACATTGATACTGCATGTTTATACAAAATACTGTACATAAGAGCATGTTTTAGAGACAAAGCAAAAATATCTCGTGTACGTAAATGGGTGTCATTTGTCATTTTAATAACACAACGAAGGGAAAAAAAGATGCACTGTATATTTTCTAAATGAAACAAATGTGTATTTATTTTCCATGAGGGTCATTGGAGAGAATGTCATACAAATATTAGAGTACTATTACTAATAAGAAACTTTCCACGCCTGAAATTCTTAAGCAAGTGTGTCGTCCAGTACTGTGTGTGAGTTCATGTAGGATGAAAATGTAGCCGCATGCTTGCTGTCCAATTCCTTGTGATCCAGATTTTTTATTTGACATCATTTATCTTCCATACATTTGTTTCAGCACTTATCTGAAGGCCAATGTTTGACTTATTTCTAAATTTTATTGCTATTTGCCTTTTTAAAAAAATATATGTTTTGAATTTTTAATGTTTGGGATGCAGGGGGGTCTCCAAGTCCATACGGTGACTATTTTCTAATAACAGATTTGACACAGAATTATTCTGAAATAACTCTAAATAAGAAGATTGAATAATTCTTCGATCTGTAGGTGGATTGTAGGAGTTGTTATTTGTGCCAGTGTGGACCCAGAGGTCTGTTGGATCATATCTTTGTATGAAATACATTTCCAGGGGCCAAAAGATGAATAATCCCATTCCTGTGCACACAAATGACTTGGAATCCCTTCTTCTCTCTTTCTTTACTTGGAAGTTTTTATTTTTCACTTCTACTTAAATGACCTGAAACCCTTCACGGCTGTGTCTCTTTTACTGTGTTTATTATAAAATATGTGTACGTGTATACAAGATAAATGAATAAGATAAAACTAAAGCCATAAAACTCAAGCACTAACTCTTTAGAGCTCAGCTGAGTAGCTAGAGTTTATTTATGAAGAAAAAAAAATCTGACATGTCCTCATTTTCCTCGGCCAGTGTTTCTCTTTTACATTCCGTTCACAGGTCTTTGTTCACCAAGAGGGCAAAATCCATTTTACTGTATATGTGAGCATTGAGAACAGTTGTGAGTTTAGTAGAGTGAGTGTGTGTTTTTCTACTTTCAGAGCTGTTGATGTCCTTGTTTCATAGAGGTAGCTGATTTTACAGTATTGTGATTAGTAATGTATATGCCTTGTTTTGATAGTATAAATAACAGATATAATATCACAATAGGTTCTCAATAATACTGCTAAAATTATATATATGAGAGTGTGCTCTATTCTTGGGCTGAGTGCAATGTATGAACCAAACTTGGTCATTCTTCAAGTTTCTCTTCTTCCAGTTCAGCAGCAGAATGTACTCGTGACTTCGTGTACTATCAATAACAGACTGCTAGCGATCTACAGCTCACCGCTGAGGGTTTTCGTTGTTTCGTTTTCGTTTGCTCAAGCAACAAAACAATATAGTAAAAATATGTATTTTAAAGAGAAAAAAAAGAGAAATTTAAAGCAGTGGCACCCAAGTGTTAGGCCTGAATCTCTCCCATAGAACTATGCATAGAGTTATGATTTTCAGAAACACATGGCAAAAAGTATATGAAAAAATACAGCTATGGTATCATGTCACGCACATGATATGAAATTAAAGACGCTAACTTGCTTTCTTTGCCGCGAGGTGAGAGGATCAATACCACTCTCTACCACGTCTGTGTGTTTAGCATGAAGCTGGAGCCAGGAGACGGTGAGCTCGGCTTAGCGCAGCACGGCTTAGTTTAGCACAAAGACCGGGGGAAACAGTAAGCCTGGCTCTGTCTTTTGGTAACGAAATCCACCCAACGGCTCCTCTAAAGCTCAGAGTAGTCTCAGCTGGTTGCCTGGCAACCTCAGGGCGACTCCAGGAAGTCACTGCTCAAGGACGAGAAATAGATTAGCCAGGCCAGCTGTTTCCCCCTGTTTCCGGTCTTTGTGCTAAGCTAAGCTAAGCTAAGCTAAGCTAACTGTCTCCTGGCTCCAGCTTCATACTTTCAGGACAGATCTCTCTCTGAACTCTTGGACAGAAGGCAGATATGCCTGTTTCTAAAACTGTTAAAATGTTCCTTGAAGTTCACCTCAGTCGCTGAATTTTCTCTGAAGTAAACGTTAAACTGCCATCTATCTACCCTGGCAACAATCTTTAATGTGTTGTATGATGCCGCACATTGTCTAATGCAATATTATACTTACTCACTGTCCCACTAATGCTACTGACTGTGACCAAATGATGCACTCACTCTATTTGAATAATTCAAATACAAGATTTCAGTGCATGTCAAATATACTGCCAGTTCCTGATTACACTTGCCTGCATTCGTCAGCACCGTTTGAATCTACAAAGCCAAAATAACGCAGAGGCAAACAGAACACATCAGATGATGAGGCAAATGTGACTGCAGGTAAATTCATAGCACATTTAAGAGATCGATTCATTCAATTTCCTTTCGCTGCTTGGGCCACCACAGCCGCATGACCACCTAAGTTCTATGGGGGACCGAGACTGGGAGCTGTGTGTGCTTGTGTATGTGGGATATGTGGATGAGGTGAAGGCCCTTTAGCAGACGGTGCAATAACACAGCACTAGAATAAATAAATATGATATGAACAGTACAGGTCTGCATGCATGGGACACATTACTCATTATTAAATGTGCATCTTTGTGTGTATGACCGTAATACTCAAACAATCTTAGTTATATTTTAAATATGGGGGTTGTTCTGTTCTGTTGATAGCCGTGTAGATGTAAAATACCTTATGCACAACTGCATCTGAAACTATGTGCTGTTTCAGCTGTGCTGAGACAGTTTTAGAGCACCGTTCACTCAACTGTCTTTTTTTTTTTTTTGTTTCGTTTTTTGAACAAACGCTGGGATTTAAAAAGGGAAACCATCCAAAGTTCAATAGATCATTTTCCACTCTGTCAAAATGCGTTGAGAGTCCTCTCAGCGGGTAAAGACACCATTTTGAAACATGTTGTCTTGTCTCCTCTATTACTCGCTGTATTTCTTCTTTGTATTCTTGTGCATATGTGTAATCACTCCTGTCTTCTGCATTTCTGTGATGTGTACTTCTGATGTAGAGTGTAGGACTGTATTCGAATCAATGCCAGAATCACATTTGCTTTCTGTTTGTGTCTTTGTCCTGTTTATGTGTAACCAGCTATGTACCATCAGTATCATTATGCTGAATAGGGAGCGGGCTCGTTGATTTCCCCTCTGAATCTGCTTCGCTGAGCGTAAAGATTGCCGGCCTTCATGTTTACAACATGGACATACTGTATACTGCCAAACATGCAGGACCGTACCAAACTCCCCTCTTGAGCGCTTAGTCCTCCACCTTTCATCCCCGATGCAACTATATTCTCAAGACTCTTTTCTTTGTCGTTTTTTTCCACCTCTTTCTCTTCTTCATCATCTTTTAAAGCGTCGGAGGACAGTCAGGTTGTGTCCTCTAGCTGTGTTTCTTCGTGTCTAGTGTCGTGGTGCGCGTGTTCATGTCAGTACTTGTGCCTACTGTGGATCGCATGCTTTAGCCCTTGACTGGACACAAACGTTGCTCACAAACTCCTCTTGACCCTTATGTGGACAAACGTTGGGGATCCTTATAAAGTTATCAAGGGAACCAAATAACTTATTACAAATTTATCATATGTGTTACCAGTTCTGTAAAAAAACAAATAGGAAATAAAGGCCTTTTAATTACCATGACTTGTTTGTGTTTAATTTGCAGTGTGTTCGGCTCAGCTGGCTCCTAATAATCTGTCTTGTCTCTGATGCATAATTTATTGATGTCACACAGAGAAACATTTTCATTCCTTTACAGTTTATTAAGCAAAGTGAGTAAACCAAAGTGCGTACATTAGGCAATCATAAACACGTTAAAACGCTTCTATACAATATACCACATAGTTCAATACATCTACAGTATATGTGGAAATGGCCGAAACGTACTGGATCTTATTTGTAGCTTTGAGTAAATCAGTTTACTGGATGTGACCAAAGATAACACTGGTGTTGCAGCATGCTGTCCTGGTTGGACTCCAAAACCGTCACATTGTTAAAGGAATACATGAAACACTGGTCAATGCACCCGTTAGGTGAGGAGAAGACAGATACCAAAATCATTCATCTCTCTGCTGCTCGTGCTGAAGGAGTTTTAATGCAGACGTGAAGCTGAGTCTGGCAGTTTTGTACATAAAATGTATGTAATATTGTGAAGGTGACAGCAGCGGCTCCTTTCATGGTTTTATTTTTACTTCTTGTGTTAAATAAACCAAACACACAATGTTTCTAATTTCTCAAACATTTTGTGGATCTCGCATACTGAAGAACATTTCAATGTCGTATAACAGAATGTCGTAGCACCAGAAAAAATGTCCCCCAAAATGACAAGAACAAAATCTGATAAACTTCATTAAATTAGGATTTATTGCAGGTCTGTATTGGGTTGCAAACCTAATAAAATGACCTTTCAGTGATGATTAATGATTAATGATTAATTCTGCTCAATTTATTGTGATGATATCATATCATGCACTCAACACCACATACAATGAAAAGTGCTGGCAACAGTTTATTCTTTAAAACTTTGGATTGTGCTTCATATTAATGATCACTCAATATTGTGGAAGCTAAAGTATCAGAAGATTTTACAGCCTGTTAACTGCTGGATGATTTTGGCATTTGTGTTTTCGTCACGTAACAGAAAGATGACCAAGAGGTCAGCCAAAATAATCTGTGTATTCCTTTAAAAGAAAAACGGAGTAAACAAAGTAGAAAGATTCAAACTAAGAAATGCATAAATAAATAAATATATCCCTATTAAAAAACACAACATAGGACATTTTCAGTCACGCACACACTCTGACTGTCTCCTCTGTGTAGCCATTCTGCTGTTTTGAAGCTGAGACATTGGATAAAAAAATGCTTTACGAAGGAAAAGAAGAATTTTAAATAATGAAGAATAGCCACTGAAGCCACACAAAGAATTGATGAACAGAAAACATAGATCAAAGATGAGCACTGTCCACTCTGTACAAAGTACACACACTCAGCACTGTGCCTCTCAGGGCTAGCACACAGCCCTCCTCAAACACCAAATACAGTGGGGACATTATCATACACTGTATTAGCTAAATAAAAGTTTTATTTTCTAAATGAACAAGATTTGAATGAAATGTCACAACTGTACGTAACCACTTGGAAATGTTTTGTAATGCAAATATATGTAATGCAGTATATGTGAATATGTCTCAGCGGCCTGATACTTGGACCATAGAAAACTGTCAGAAAAACATGGATATTGTTTTCATGACAACCCAAAACATGTGTCATATTAAGTGTTAATATCTTAATCGTGGCGTAAAAATGTTCAAAAGAATGTGTGAAATCAGTTGTTGTATTCTTAACATCTTCTATAAAAATGCCTTCATATAAACACATTCTAGTCAGGGGCAAACACCTAGGTGTCATCAAAATATCTCACAGCACATCTGTGCTGGTTTTAATGGCTCTCGAATGCCTTGTGGATTCCCATGAATATCTCATTTTTGCTTCAGGAATCACACCGCCTGTCTGTCCCTTATGTTGTGGTCGTATATTCTGATGGAAATTATGAAGATTTTTCAAATGTGTCTCCATGTAAAACTGGCCTTTGGACCCTCGATGCTCCACACAGTCAACATGTTTAATTCAGTGATGGTATGATTATTTCAGTTGTATGAAAGATGTTAAAAAAATCCAGCGACATAATTGGCTTCTCTCTTCTCTCGTATGTAAGACAACATTAAAATACCGCAATGCACAATGTAGCAACAAACGTGATCTCAATGTGATGTGTGGATATATTATTAGGAACAGTATCTTCATGCAAAGCCCTGGATTTGTTTGAACTAGGCCTTATATGGTTATTCAAACAGTACAACTGGTCCCTATTTGGTTAATGTGAAATACTGGATATTAGAAAATATTAATAACTAATCAAGTAGAAACAATTATTATAACCCCATCATCATACATGGTGAAATTTGACTGAAATTTCTTAACATTTCTCTTTGGATCTGGATGACAAGTCCCAACAGGAATTTATTTCTGCCTGAAACGTCCCATCAACATAACCCAGAGAAGAGTCACAACTTGGGACATCGTGGATAATTAAACTGCCATATCAGGGTTGGAGCGTCCACAGACACAGAACAGGAGCTTCAGACATCTTTTCATTTGGACAGTTTGCTGATGACTCGAATGAGAGCCCCGTTCTCATCCTTTAGCCTCTGGTTGTCTGACTTGAGCTCTGTTAAGATCTGGGACAGCAGAGGGAAAGAAATGATATTAGAAAATGACATCATCATCACAGTTTTACACTCAGAAAAATATATGTTAAGACGGTTTGTGGAAACAGTGAATTTTGTGATTTAAAGCTACAGGTGGTGCAATGTCACAATCCACCAGGACGGTTCACTGTAAAGTTAAAATATCTTCAATCCACTACTTGCAACAAGTGGTCTCAAGGTTGTCCTTCAGTAAAGTCTGATGCCAAGTAACAAGGACATGCTTTACAGAACTTGATCATGCAAGTGAGAGGTGACTTTGACAATGCTTTCTGCATGTGAAATGTGAAAGAGAATAAAGTCAAAGAGAGAGAAACTGAGAGAGGGTCAATTTCCCAAATCTAGGTCATGTCTCTCATGAGGAGTAATGACTAAAAATAACCGCCGTCTTTGCCAAAGTATTTCCCCTCTACTAGAGACAAACAATAACCCTCCACTCCAGCTCCGGCATATTAACGAAAACTGGTGAACGAGCAAAGGCACCTGCCATCAACATGTTCATAGCCTATAGCAGATCACGATTGGAGCCCCTTCCCTATTTTCTCCACCTCTCTCTACTGTATACAGATTAATAACCCAAAGTTCCAGTATAGAAACCCCATAATGATGGAAATTCTTTGCTCTAAATGCAATTTAAGGTCATTTTGCAGCATTTTCTTTTTTTACTTTGTTGACAAGAGTTAGATGAGAAAATCTGTCACATATCTGTGCTTGTGTCTCACCCAGTGGCACAGGACTCGAGGGCTAATGATCTCACATGTTTAATTTCCTCTGCAAGATTGACTATGACGGCTGTTTCCTTGGGAAACAACTTTGCATTGATTACACAGCACATTAAACACGACCCACATGTATTTGACTGTTGCACGATCAATGACATACAACATAAATGTGTCCAGTCTTTATGGTGCAGTGTGCAAATGTAGATGTTTAATCTAAAAGATGAACAGAGACAAAAAAAAAATAAAAAATCAATGCAGTGTTCATGTCATGTGAGGCCCCATGCAACATGAATGCATCTAAAAATACACTTCAAAGGAGGCTTATGAGAAATATTCTGGGGGGAGGGGTCAGAGGGGCTGGCCTCTCATGGCCATAAAGGAGACCGGGTTAAAAGAGTGCAGAGGGAGATGCATTGCAGTGTGGGGGGAGTGAGCATCGGGAGGGTGCAGGACCTGCCTGAGAGGAACACAGCAGAGGACGAGGGGGCTGTAGAGGCACCGGAAGGAGAGAGGAGCGTAGAAGTTATGTGGCTGAGAAAGGGAGAGGAGGGGGAGAAAGGAGGACAGATGATGTCAGAGGATCAGAGGTCCTCGGTCTCCGGCATGGAGGCCGTCTCAGAGAGGCGGGCGAGGACACGCAGCATGGCTCTATTCTCAGCCAGGAGACACTCGTTCACCCTCCGCAAGCTCTGGGCCTGAGCCAGAGCAGGGAAAGCCTGCACAGAGGAGGAGAGAGATACAGAGAGGGGCAGAGACAGAGAAAGCATGCAGGGAGGCAGGCCGTGTGCAAAGAGAAAGACTCATCCAGAGATGATAAACATATCCACTCATACAGGCATGCGCCCACACACTTACACAGACAGGGGAAAACACATCAGAGGGACTTAACGGCAAAACTTACATAAAACAAATATTTACACAACATGGAGAATTTGAGAAGAAATAGCAAAAGCTGCAACAAGCAAAGGAAATTATGAAGCCAGTTCTCCTTGGGTACGTGCTCATCAACCTGGGCTGTATGTAGAGAGCAGTGAGGTGCTGAAGTGTTGTATTATGCATAGTTTTGAAAAGAAGAAGAGATAAAAATTCATAAAAATTTACCTAACCTAAAGCTCTATTTCACGCTTTGCACAAAAGCTTAGTCACTTATAAGCCAAAGGGAAAGAAATGATTCATTTCCCCCTCTTATTGGCCTGACTTTCTGAGGTAAACCTCAATGTGGTTCGATAGAAACATCTGTGGTTTGACACGATTCCTGAGGCTAAACCACAGAGCACACACACACACACACACACACACACACACACACACACATACAGTACAGGGCATTGAAGTGTTTTAGGTTACCCAAACAGAAGTTTGCAGATGTGAATGTAGCCACGGATGAGGTCTAGGGAGGACATCCCGCTGCTTCTTACAACACCAAAACACATTTATTAAAGCAATTTGAAGCTAGCCTGTGTTTGGAGCTCAACAGTTCATGCATATAATGTTCTCTTGGTATTAGAATGAAACAGTTCAGTCTCTGGAGAGGTGCCCTTGGCAAGAGGGAAGAGAAAGACGGAGGGAGGCGAGAATGCATAATGGCCAGTATTCTTCATTACACTCTCTCAATATTGAGTTCTTTGATATTAAATTAAATCTGAACACACTCGCAAGTCCTGCAGATAACTTTACACAGTTGCTATTAATTAAGTTTCCGAGGCTGTCGAGAATAATTCTGCTGTTCTGTAGGAGATGTAAGACACCGCAAAGTAATCTGATACTAATCACTAGTTTCAGAAGGGAAAACAAGGTGCTATCTGTGTGAAGCACCTGGAACCAGGCCCTGTTGGCTTCAGACCTGAGGAGGTAATGCTAATCCAACCCGCGCCCATCAACTGGACATGAAGCCGTGCTCGTTTGCACCATCTACAGGCAATGAAGTGTAGTAGCTTTCACAATTTTGTCGTGTCTGCATTTTTTCCTAATAGCTATGCAGACAAAACAGCAACAGCGGCCATTGTAACACTCACAGTGTTGAAAATAGAGCAGTTGTTACTTTATTTGCCTAAAGAAGACATCACTGATATTTCTACATGGAGGTTTAAAGCGTCGTTGCTATCTTTTCTTTCCAGTAGGTGGCACAGGCTGGCATCTGACAATGACTGAACAGCTCCCCCTTCTGGAGGACATGAAACCTGCTAAACGAAATAAAGTGACAGTGAGTGAGTGACAAGCCAGCTCTGTAGTGTGCTTTGGGTCTAAAGGAAATAAAAAGCCCCTGCGGCATTTCCAGTCTAAAGTACACAGAGCTTATCATGTGACCTACATGTGTGTCCACGCGTGTAAACATGCCCGAAACTCTGACAGAGCAGAGTCATGTGAGGTGACAGGCAGGTGTCAATCACTCCTCTGTGTCGTACGACCACTCACCATCCCCCCCCTCCCCTGAGACAGTTGCTCTCAGGGCTGGTACCCACAACGGAACCGCAGTGGGGCGTCCTGCTGAGGGAACCACGACAACATGGGGGTCAAACGTCTGCTGCTGGCATACCACACTGCTGCATGAGTCCTATTTATAAAGTCCTCGTCACTGTCTGTGTATTTGATATTCACAGACCGGAGCCATGATTTTATTTCTCTTGGGGAATGTAACAACATTGCTGTAATTTGCCATAAAATTCAAATTATAACCTCATTATGTGATTTGAGGCGTTTCGCTCACACGTACGGTGCAGACCACATCTACTCAGGCCTGAAATCTCTCCGCTGCTTTGCCCTGTGTTTCTTTGTGAAGCAGAATACGCACAGCACAGTGCAGGAATGTCTCACAAAAGCAAGTCTTTTGCTCTTGGACGGGGTTTGGTATTCAGCTGGAACTAGGTCACAATGTTCACCCCAACAGTGGGATAAGTGGAGCAAGGGAGCAGCAGCACAGGCTCCTCCTTAGCTTGGCAGGAAGTGGCCCAGCAGAGCGCTGCGGGTAATGAGCCAGAAGCATTAACCTTCCCTCTCCTTGACTCCAAACCCACCTGGCTAACCACAACCCTGGAGTCTGCTACATATGTGTGTTTTGCTCTGTAAAAACACTTTAGGCGTGCTTGATTTAGCATGGATGAGAGGGGCTCGGCTGGAGGTGCGTACCTTCAAGTACTGTAAGTGTTATTATGGTGTTGGTTAAAAACATCACTAAGATAAATGATGCACAACTTGCATCAGAGACAGAATATGCCATTTGAACCCAAGGTGAGTCTGTGCTGTTTATTTTTGCATGCACTGACCTTTAACTCGTCCTCCATGTTTGACACTCTTTTCTCTAGAGCTTGCTTTTCCTGTGAATACAGGAGAAACATCAGAAATAAAAATACTCCTGTGATCTCTTGGAAAGGCTATAATTTGAAGTAAACGGTCAGAAGATGTGGACATTCATCCATCTTAATTGTGCAGAAGAACAAATAAAATACCAAAATGCCAAAAAGTTGCCAATACACTCACCCTTTTCTCCGAATCAAGTGCTGAAGATCTTTCTGATATTCTGTCGTGCCTCTACAAGTTAGAACGATGCTGTTACAGTGAAGTATTGACAGAAAATATCTGAATTTTTCCTCAGTGTTCATCTTTCACTTTCCTGTACCTGAGTTACTTTCTCCAGCTGGGATCGAATCTTGACCAGTTCTTGTTTGCTGTCCTGCAGCCTGGACTTGAGCCTCTCGTTCTCTTGCAAAGCTTCTGCATACATCTGAAAATTAGGGTAATTAAAGTTAAGGAGCTTTATTACAGAGATTCTGTGTCAGATCCTCTCTGTGTGTGTAAAACTAATTGAAAATGTAATTACCCATTAGCCAATCGAACAAGGAAGTAGAAAGTTAGCGAGTAAACATATGGGACAACAAATTGTTCGGAATTGAATAAATAAAAATTGCATCATGTAATAAACAGTATGAATAAAGTGTGTCAGATATATGAATGTACAGATAATTTACGAATTAAATTTAAAACCAAAGCCCACGATACATTCTTTATTTCTAAAGTACATTTTTATTTCATAGTGGCATCTTTCCCAATTATACTTTTTTAAAGCTTCCTTTGAGAAACTTTATCAACTGCTATCAGATTTAGCCAGTTTAGTTAGTTGTTGCCAGCAGGCTCAGAGCAACAGCTAAGCAATATCATACATCATACAGTGGCTTAATATGACAAGTCAGCATCATTAATATGACTTAGTAAAATGCACTATCAGCAAAAAGATTATACAATGTTGATACACTTACCATATGTTATCATGCATATGGCTGTGTGATATGATCTTTCTATTAGTTTGGTATAATAATTAATTCTGATACTGTTAAGTCCAATTACATCTCCATCTGTGTGCCCTTATCATAAAACCAGATAAATCTGCATGGTGATCCAACAGTCAGCACTCCAGCTTTCTGCACCACAAGAATCACTGTCAAATTACACTGAGCTAAGAGCGACTACCTTCTTATAGTCTTTGGTGGAGGAGTCTTGCTCTTGTTTATTCAGAGCAGCCAGCCTCGTCTCTCTCCGTGAGTAAGAGCTGGTGCGGCCCAGTGGTTTGTCTGCTGCACTCTCCCCACTTGAGTCATATCTGAAAGTGACACATTTAATACACAATGCTACTTTATTCATGGCGTTTATTTTATTTTTTTATTTAAAAAAAAAAAAATCAATGGTAAATTCTTACCTTGACAATCTGTCATGCTGAAAAATAAAGAATAAAGCATGTTAGCTTAAATCACTCAGCACCACAGCATGGAAACAACACAGTGTGAAGAATGTTCTGTCGTGGTTTAGGTCCAGATTTAGTTGTTTGATAAGACCAAACGGAGGCTTGGCAGTGAAATATTTTTCCATTTTGAGACAACAGAGAGCAAAAAACAAAACTTCCAAGTGAATTAGGCTATCGCAGCGTGTTCACAGGCCTGAAGTCCCAGAGGGAAGAAGAACATGCAGAAGTGAGATATAATTCACACCAACACTGCACTGACAGGGTTCACACAGGTCAAGCCTCCCCCGGTGAGCCCGGTTAATCTTTCAGAACAGGCGGCTGCCGCAGAAATGCCTGCAGCATGAAGATGACATCATGACATCAGAAGCTAAGTATCTACTGTGTGACAGGTCGACATCTGACCTCAGACAACAGACTGATAGCAGATTGTCCTGGCAGGTTTTTGCTTTGACTAGTCCAGCCTACGTGGCTGCCAAGTGGCCTATTATAATCACATACTGAATTTATTTTCCAGTTTGATCAAGGAGTCTGGGTATTGTGCCACATTCTGAGGAGTGGTGTATCTAGTTTTTCTCTCACTGGATCTCACTAATGCTCATCTTTTCAGAAATCTCATCACCTTCAGCCAGACCTGTTTCTGCACCGAACAAAAGTGAACAAATAGATAAGTCACTGCCATCAGCTGAGAAATGTGGCGCATAAAAGGATGATAACTGGAAGTGTTTACTATCAGTCAGAGACTGGAAAAGAGAGACAGAGAGGGAGAGAGAAGATGCTGTAATATGAGGCCAGACTGATCCGTGATGCCTTTGCGGTATCTGAGGCAGTCTCATAAACTTTATTCCCAAATTCAAAGATTTAGAGTTGCTGTCTTGCTAGAGAGAGAGAGGGCTTTAAACACCACTATTTAGTAACTCTTTGCAGTAAACGTCTTGTGTGGTGGTCCAAGCTGTTGGAGACAAGAAGCAGATGTGGACTGCATTCAAAGCTCATGCTTTATAGAAGGACAATTTATGTCAATAGGAACGGAGCGCACAGTTACTCCTACGCTCACATTTGCAGAGTTGGGGGATATATCGCACAGCGTCAAAGGAGCTGTTCCTCAGCAAGTGTTTACATAACTGAGCCAGTGCTGCCTGTCCTTATGTGGTCATGTGCTTAAGCAGAGCCATCCAGGGAAAAACAGACCTCCGTGACCTCAGATGAAAAAGGGCCAAGGATGGAGCCAGGAGGAGCTCTCACTCAGTCCGATCTCTTCACGCAATGCTGACGAAATTCCTCGATCAGATTTGGTGCGCATTCATTAATCAGCCGTGATGATTGGCCCCCTGGTTTTCTGAATAAATTATCAGGAAGTCTGCTTTTGGGGATGTGAACTGTTACGCAGCCCGTCATCAAAATCTTTCAGGATTATTAGTTCCTGTTCGCAAACCTATTTCACACTAAAGGATTAGCAAATTGGTGAAATGAGTTTTTTTCAAAACTTAATTCCAGTGAAATCTTGCTGGGTTTTACACGACCCGATTCTTAGTAAAAGAGGGAGTCCTCACAGTGGTACATGCTCCTCCATGTATGCCAGCATCATGAAACATTTTCTCCAAATTGAGCCAAAGCCAGAAACTTAATCATAGTTGAAATTCTACTTCTGATAGCAGCTGCAACAATGTGATTCCCTTGTTAGGAAAAATACAGGGAGTCAGAAGTGGCAAATGCAGCTCAGGCAAAAACTATGAGAGCAGATGCAGCAGGAGACAATCAACTGGAAGAGAAAAACAACAGGGTGTCAGACTGATGGAAACAGCCTCCAAACGGGTGCACGGTTGAACCGCAGGCGCTCTGTAAACACAACTGCCTTCAGTTCTATGGTGTGCCAGGACCAACATCAGACACACCGAGGGGGGGGGGGATGCATGAGCTCACCGCTTCAGTGTATAAATGATAATGTTAACAGCAGTTTGCAAGAGACGATGAAATCATCATTAGGAGACTCTTCACCCTCTCTGCTCTTTCGCTTCTTCTCCTCCTTCTGTAACAGCATCACTCCTTCAGAGCTGACTGGATTTTGCACTAGGAAAATCTGAGCTACACACACACACACACACACACACACACTATTCACCCCCACCACTGGAACTGACACGGCACACAAAACCATAAAAGACGTTTCTTCAACATTCCCTCACCTTTTCTCACTTCAGCCACTCATCCTCCTCTTTTAACTGTTTACAGTTCATCTGAGCCTCTCTGACCACTGAGAGCATCTTCTCTTTTTTCCTTTGCAACAGCTCTGACTCAGAACCCCTCACAGCCAGAGGTGGAAGAGTTACTCAGATCCTTTACTTAAGTAAAAGTCCTGTACTGTGTTATAAATCCTACTTAAGTAAAAGCTCCTTATCAGTATCAAAATGTACCTAAATAGAAATAAGACTGTTAATCAACATTATGTAAGTAGTCTGGTGGTTCCCAACCTCTGGGTCAGGCACCTCGAAAGGGTGGCAAGATGAATCTGGTTGAATGATTAATGGAGTATAATAATAGGAAAACCCCAAATTCTTCCTTTTAAACAGTTCTCTAGTCTTTAATTTTTCATTAAGTATTGGATAATTATAATACATTGGGCATCAAACAGTTATCTAAATTAAACCATCTGAGAAGAACTCATAGACATTTTTGAAAAAGATTCTCAACCCCAAAAGTTTGGAAACCCTCGGTATAATCTTTCATAATGTGTTATTTCAATTAATGATATTTTATAAACTCATCAAATGTTTTCTTTAATATAGAAACATTAATGTGAAAAGTAAGAGGCTAAAGCTGTCAAATAAAGGGAGCAAAGTGAAAAGATTTCCCTCTGAAATCTTGTGAAGAAGAAGTATAAAGTAGTATAAACCAGCAATGTACTTCTGTGAACATCTGCCAAATGATGAGTTTCATCCACTAAATGTCTTCCTGTTCGTACGTCTTCCTGTGGCTCTTAGCTGTAACAAACATTTTACTAAAGAGGACCAGGTTCCCATCAAAACATTGCTAATAATACTGTATCAACCTGGTTCCACCCCCTTCTGCATTGTATTTTCTCTCCCATGAAAACTTAGATTGGGCTGACATCATGGAAAAAATTAATGTTTCATCATGGACGCAGCACAGAAATAGAGACATTTCTTGAAAGCAGGGAAATGGAAGCATCCCACAGGTAGCATTCACTGTTAGCAACTGTACTATAATGTGAGCATCTGGAGTGTAGCAGTGCAACTGTGTGCACCTCTGAATAGACAGGATCACTTTTGCTTGAGATTCCTATATTTCTTTCTGTCCCTTTAAATGCAGCTGTCACACAGAGTACAGCTCAGTCTGCTGCACTGACATAAACACAACAGTCAAATAACGCCCATGAGAATAAGCCACTTAGACAGAAAAAAATAACAGGAAATTACAGAAGGAATGTTTCAATCCAAAAGTCTTTTCCAGAAAGTGTGGTCACTCTCAGCGCTTCAGGGGAAATACTCGCCTCTCTTTCACGGATCGTCATATAAGCTGAGATGATGATCATTTTAATAAACTCATTCAGTGAATCCGGAGTGCTGAACTGCTCATGTAAGTGCGTGTAATTATGAAGAATTTAGAAAGAAAAGTAGCCATTACTCACGTTTAAGGACAAAATCACATAACATTCAGCATTTTTGCTTTAAAAATGAATGAATTATTGAAATAACTGAGAATAATTTTCTGTCAATTGACTAACTCATTAATCAACTAAGTGTTTCAGCTCTACTTTACACAGAGCTTATGCTCTCATGTGTCTAGAAGTCATAGAAGATTTGATTTGAATCCAGAAAAAATTTATCTGGTTTATGGATTACAGAAAACATTTTTTCAAGTTTGGTTTAACATACTAGAAAGTCACTTAACAGTGAGTAAACAAACTAAACAAATTCTAATATGTCATTTTAACAGCTTCAAGAAAATAAATGATACATTCAACGATATAAAATTAGACACATATGTCTGGTTAAATTGTAGAAATCATAAAGTTTAACATAAGAAATTTGTGTTTCTCTAGAAGAAAAGTTTCCGGTCTTACTCTGTAGTTTTTGTCTGTAGGGGATGGAGAGGATGGTGGGGAATCTGTCACTGACTTCCTGGTGCGAGTCAGGTCCTTGGTGCGTGGGTAGTAGGATGACATCTCCCTCCTCTGCCCTGGACTGGCAGGTCAGCTTCTACTGTAACATTCACCGAGGCCACCGCCAGATAACAGCTGCACAGACCCACAGATTCCCTCAAGCAACAGTGACGCAGATGCCCATGACTGCACTCCCGGGGAATCCTCAGCAACAACAGGTGTGTGTTCATATATATATATTTGTGTGTGTGTGTGTGTGTGTGTGTGTGTGTGTCAGTCCTGCTTCACACTCCCATGAGCTGGAAAGAGCTGCAGCTAAGTTTGGAGGGATTTCAGATGTGTGGTCACGCCTTCTTCAAAGCTCAGACAGTGGAGCAATAATCAGATGAAAATGCAAAGAACAAAAAAACAAAATAAGCCCTGTTAATCACAAAAACTGGGAAACAACTCTTTAACAAGTGAAGCAAACAAATGATCTGTCCTTGTCTCCGCTCTGTCAACACTGAGGTCTCTGATGAAGTGTGAAAAAGTCCAAAAGGAAGCAGCCAAGAGAGGAAAGTTTGTTCTCTGCGCTGCCTCTTCCTATGTTTCCCAAAGTTATACACACTCTCTCTCTCCATCTCCCTCCCATGCTGTACCTCTCTCTCCTTCTCCTTTCACTGCTTGGTCGCCCTCCCAGTCCCTCCACCCCCCCTTACCCCCAGCCCCCTGCTTCTCCCTGCTGTCTTCGGCTTTGGCAGCCTGCCAGAGGCTCTGCTATGGCAGGGCCAGGCTAAAATTGTCCACTGATGTGGACGGGGATAAGGGAAGGTGGAGCGCAGAGCTGTAGTCAGAGGGGGGGTGGTGGGGGGCTGCAGCAGTTTGTGTCCTGGAAGGTCAACACACAGTATCACCTGAGGAGCCATCAACAACTGCGAGGTGTCAAGTATTTGTACACCCTACGGTGTACAGATGGAGAAGAGATGCTGTTAGTATGAGTGTACACGGTGTTAACACGGAGCACCTGTGCCACGTTTCCTCTCACCAAAATATGTTGAATCCATTTCACATTTTTTAAAAACAGGAAACAGGAGGTGACAGCTAGCCAGATGCTAACATAAAGCTCACTATTGATCAGGCCCACACAGAATCTGCAAACAACTCCTACTAAACCTCCCACAGATTTTAAATGAACTTTGTCATCATAATGAGTATTGTCTATCGCATTTCGAGCAAAAACCAACAAAAACCTTCTGCTAAGTTTCTTCAGATTTTCATTCTGGATCACCGCAGAAAACTGTAAAAGATTTTGTTGAGGTCTGCTAATTAGCATGAGGCATCTTCTTTGTTGAATTCTAAAACCAAAACTAAAACTAAAGTGTAAAAACAGCAAGTTGCAGGATTAAAGGAAGCTGTCTCTACCTATGGCCAAAAAAGACTGTGGCACATAATACCTGTCTATATTTTCTGTATATATTTATACTATTAGTGAGCTTTAGGCATGCTGGTAGAGAGATTTCATTGCCTTTTATACAGAAGTAGGCTAGCTGTGTCCCCCTGATGCCAGTCTTTATGCTAAGCTAAGCTAATTGGCTGGAACTTCACATTTACCACTCAGACATGAAAGAGCAGTACAGATCGACTCATCTATTTCCCAGCAAGAAAGCAAATAAGCGTCTTTCACAAAACAGTCAAACTGTTCCTTTAAACCACCCTGCAACCCCCCCTCTTATTTTCTTCCCATAGTCTGCGCTCTTGCCGGCTCATGCCATCTTCCTTTTATAGTGAGGTTTGCAGCACCTCGCTGTTCCTAAACCCTGTCATCCTCGCTCAGGGCGAATAGATAGAAGGAAAGATAAGAGAGAAAAGAATTCAAGAAAAACACAGGTGACGGAAATAGGAAGACGGAGCGATTATGAAAGAGAAATAAAGAGAGAGAAAAAGACTGTGATGATGCAATGAGGCTTTCAGTTTAGTGCTAATGAACAACCATCCACACATTACATTAACACAGAGGACCTCCTTTAACCTCAAGTACCCTTTCTTGCCTCTTAAGCTCTTCTTAAAATGTTGATGTTCATAGCTTTGGTTCCTAAAGTATTCTCTCCTCAATCAAAGATCCGCTATGTGGGCTTTTGTGATGGATGACTTGAGATATGACCCACCCCATTTCCAATAAGCAAAGCTGGCAGCAGTAACCATCTTATATAAACAGTATATCTGTTATAAATCTTCCTCTTCAGAGACATTCCGTAGAGAATATGATTTGATGGCAGCGAACTACACTGGCACTGTTGCTGGAGAGTTTTATTAAGAGTTAGTCCCAGCTGGAGTTCCCCCAGTCTGATCCTCACTCTTAACTTCAGGATTTTCCATGTAGGATATTATTCTCATGCATTTCCTGAACTCAGAAAACGAGCCAAGAAGCAGCTACCAGAGTTTACTTGATTTTTTGAGTAAAGAGCAGGATGCTCTGCCAGCAGGATCTAATTACTGAATCTTATCAAGCGGCACAATAGTACAAAAACAGGCTGCAAACATAGTCTGTCTCTGTTTATTCCATCTATTATAACTGCCACCATGACCAGCAATCTTAAAAGTAGCAGGATCTCTTAGATTTCTTGCTCTGCACCTGTCTTTGTCTCTGCTGCTGAAAATCAGCATGGAAAATCTGCTCAGATCATCATGGAGTCACGCAGAGGGCGGCTGTGGTGATGCCTGTCATGCTCCTGGTGAAACCTCGCTGCTCGGTATGATTATCGCAGACATATATAGTCCTCTCGGTAACGCTAAGAGACTCTCATGTTACTAACAGATCTCCGTTTCAGATTCCAGCATGGGGGACAGCTGAACCGCTGACCTGGAGTCAGCTCACGGGGAAACCTCTTTCCATTCATACTGCAGTGTATAATCTTGTCGAAGTCACCCTTCACTGCCTTATCTCTGTGTCCCCTCTCCTCCCTGCTCACAGTGATCTCTATTTTTATCCTCTTTTTTTGAAACACAAAGACACAGAATATCCTCGCTGAAACTCGAGTGAATAGGAGGAATCAGCGATGGGGTTCAGGGTCAGGGTTTTTCACATGCAGCACACAGGTGGAGGGAGCATAGTATCACTTTAGAGAGTGAAAGAGAAAAGAAAGTAAATCCCTCTGAATCCAAGGCTAAGACTAAGCGGAGAGCTCTGTCTCAGTTTTGCCCAATATGGTATGGAATGCTGAGACACCTCAGCCATGTGATGTGAAGAAGCAAAGCGACTTAGAGGGAGGGAGAGGGGCTAGTCCTCCTGGACTGTCTGTCTGTGAGACACTAACCAGCACTTCTTGTTAAAAGCATCTCTGAATACATACTTCACATCCTCAATTGCGATACATCTCAAAATATTGCATCAGAGATCAGAGCTTAGCTGCCTTTGAAGCATACTTAGCTTTCGGGTGAGGGAGAGACAGGATATGAGCATGAGGCAATGATGCTAATGAATATTGAACAATAAAATTATTGTGGCATGCGCTTTCTCAGCTGTGTAATGTTCAATATCTAGAAGCCTTTTTCATGAAGGAGAAATTGTTTTGTTTTGTTGTTGCAACCAAGGATGTCTTTAGCGCATGTAAAATTAGGAACATATTCTCATGCGAGTTTGTATCAAGTGAACTCTGAACACTCAGTTATCCTCGATAAAACTAAGAATGAAGATGATAAGATATGGAAATCATTTGGCTCCATCTAGTGGCACTAAGGGAGAAAAGCAGGGGAAATGTTGTCATCAAGCAGAGTAGCTCAAATCATAATTTTTTCCTGTGGCTATATTAGATTGTTCAAAGAACAGTTTCCACATACCTCTGCAGTGTTGCAGTCTGAGACTTCGGCATCACAGCAGTGTTGTCTCTGTTGCTGCTTTGTAGGAAATGCCGGCTGTGCTGCATCCTCGACGGGGTTCTGGTTTTCATCCCTCCATCTTCTCTGACCTACTTGCACATATAAAGTAATGATTTCTGTTGCACTCATCTAATAATCTCTGCTGAAAATGAGCAATGAAAAAAACTTCATCCCAATGTTCTGTTTTGGGTCCTGTGGACCTCTGGCCTTATTTTTTAGCTACATAAAACACACTTAACATTGTTTTATCGCCTTGATATTAATGATGTTTCCTAATTTCATGAAAATTGCTTATGAATATTATACCTGATGAACTGATGACATGAATCAGAACTTTTGTTATGTAGCAACTGGGACTAACACGAATGTTGTTGTGCCATGATACATTATTTGTATCATAATACATTATATGTGTTCTGGCATCATTCAAGCTATTGAAAAAGTATTTTCATCTATGATTCGTGTTTAGTTTACTGTTTACACACCAATTTTTAGATAAGTCTATTAGGATTTCTAACAATTTGATGTTTAATAGGTTGACAGGCCTACAGTATGTCACTCTGTAGGATAACATACTGAACATTTCTTTGTCTCTGAGTGACTTTTTAACATATTCTGTATGTGCATTGTGGGGCAGCACGGTGGTTAGCATTGGCTCAAAAGAAAGAATTTTCTGGAATCTGAAATGTAAGCTAATGTCAAGAAGACACACACACACACACAAACACACACACACATGCACACATATAGACATACAAACACACACAGAAGAAAAACCCTGGGTGCTTCTCTGACCTCTGAAGGAGTTGCTGCAGTACAGCAGGCCACAGGATCCAGCATTAGACGAATATGAGAGGTGTGGTAAAGGGGACTCATGGAGGGTTTCTAACCTTTCCACGTTCCCCTGCTGTGCATGCAGAAGAGAAAAAAAGTCAGAGCTTACAGATAAATCACAAATACTTTCCATAGTTACAAACCAACTCCTGCAGCAGAAAAACTAAACCGATTCCCGTGCTGACCTCATCCATTTTACTCCACTTCGGACTGATGTCTGTTGTTTCTGTGGACTCTGTCAGGCTGACTTTCACTCTGCTGTCATCTGTCAAGCCTTTCCTCAGACAGGACCTTTCATCCAGAGAGCCTCCGTCCTCCGTCTGTCTTTCTTGAGGAGACAGGTTGTTGGTCTTCTGAGCGTCTTTCAGGTCTGTCAGAGTGACACCCTGCAGGGCATACACACAGTTTCATATGAGTCAACAGTCAAACACAATCCAAAAACGCCTCAACTTGTGTCTATTCTTTACCTGTGTTGACCTGCGGGTCTGCCTGGCATGGCGAGACTTTGCTCTCCTCTGAGACTCTGCTTCTTCATCCCTGACCGGGGCCAGATACAACCTGGGTCAGAGAAAAATGAAACAGTAAACATGAAGGTTTGAAGTCATAAGGTTACAATAGGCCACAGGAGGGCCATTTAAACTATGTGAGGACAGAGGACAGTATGTAATTTCTGATCATGGCAAATATAACTGAAACAGAGAGACATATATATCATATGATAATATCAATCTTTATGTATAGAGCGCTTTTCAAAACCCAGCTTACACAGTGATTCACACACAGCAAATAAAAAACAGTTATAAAATAAGATATTCAATCATTTGGGAAAATTTTAGATAAGTCTGTGGTTATTTATATTGATTATTGATATCTACAGTCGCACTCAAAATTATTCAACTCCAATTGCCAAATTAGATGTATTGGCAAAATTTACAAACTTTCAGATGTGTTCAATGAACACAACTAATATTACAGGTGATTTCACCAAATTCAACACAAAATGCTACTTTTAATGACTACAGCAGTCTCAAAATTATTCAACACCCTGATTAGAATCTCTCATAAGAGCACTCATTTGCAAATCAGATTTGATGTGTTCTATCTCAAGCATACCTGATGCAACTAATGAGGCCCTTGATCAGTTGCATCAGGTGCGCTTGAGATGGAACACATCAAATGCCCAGACTGGCTAAGGGTTTGTTCACAGTGATGTTTGGCTGTATGTCAGAAATATAGTTAAAGTTAAAGTTAAGAGAGGAGATCAATGATCTTAGATCATTGCCCTGCACAAAGAAGGATACAAGGAAAAGGATACAAAAAGATAGCAAAGGCACTGAATGTTCCTTGAGGTGCTGTCGGAAGCATAGCTTGAAAGTTCAAAGCTAAAGGAATACTGGCTCCACTACCCGGATGTGGCAGAAAGAGGACGCTGCCTCGCTGGCACCAGATTTCTGAGGAGGCAGGAGGCCAAAATCTCTCAAGTGACTGCAAAAGACCTGCAGCAAGACTTGGAAATCCTGGGAGAAAACATCATGCCATCTGTGAGGGGGCTGGAACTTGGGTGCTATTGGACCTTCTAACAGGACAATCATCCCAAGCAAAGTCCACCAAGGCCTGGCTTCAGAAAAAGTCCTTGAAGATACTAGAGTGGCTGTCACAGTCGCCTAACTTGAATCCCATAGAAAATCTCTGGGATTTGAAGAATGTGGTTGCAGCATGCAAACCCCAGAATATTAGAGAGCTGGAAGCTGTTGACCATGAGGAATGGGCCAAGATCCCTCAGGAACGCTGTCAGAACCTGGAGTCTGGCTGTGCATCACGTTTGCAGCAGGTCATAACAGCAAAAGGGTGCTCTACTAATAATAATTTTGAGACTTGATTTGTCATTAAAAGTAGCATTTTGTATTGACTTTGGAGAAATCACCTGTGATATTAGTGGTGTTGAGCTATTTAATTTGTTGAGTTGGTCACTGAACACAGTAAATTTTGCCAATACAACTAATTTGCAATGGGGGTTGAATAACTGAGTGCAACTGTATATATATATATATTTCTGCCTTAGTGGGCAGTAGCAAATTAATGGCATTAAATTATTTATTTAAAGTTACTCTCTCAAAGATCTCCATTTCATTCTCTTTGGCTGCAGCTATGGCAAAGAGCAGTAGCTGCAGATGTGCTTTTGGACCTCAATCCTCAGATACAACAATATCGTGTGCGATCAGTAAGTTGGCAGTTGATCTAATTGCAACAGAACACAAAAAGCAGTACGCCACTTCACACACAAGTGAGTTAAAGACATGTATGTATTAAGATCTGTGATATAAGAGTTGGTCTGTTGCTACGCCTACACACTGCTGGGTATTGGAAAACGCATCACTTTGCTTGCCAGCAATACCAAGTTCCTTTCTTCTAGTAATACTGCAAATGCAAGGGGTTTTCATCAGTGGGCCGTGCCACCTCATTTGGCGATAGATAACGACGTAAGAGACATTTAATCAGATGAAAATCTTCAATATTACTTTAATGAAATGTAAAAGGCCTTTATTTCATTTGCTAATGATGTATTTAAAATATAAAATGTACATGTACATAATAAAAGCAAAAATCTACATTTCTCAAGCCTCCTGCTATGTGTCTTTGTGACCGCATGCTGCATCAGCAGTTCTAACATCCCACTGATTTACACTTTTAAGTGGCCCATTTTCTCCTTGCATTCTGCACCACAAACATATCCTTTTAAACAAGAAATACATCAAGTTATGCAATCAGGATGCTCAGGAAATGCATTTCCATTGAGACTTAAAGACCTGAGCACAATTTCCACAGACCCACAGAAAGAGCTGAGCAAGCAACAGCGGAGAGGCTCATGTTTTACCCAGAGAGCTGCCTGCCCCTCCTCTGCTACGCTTTTACTGGTATTGATCGCTCATTTGTGGAGTCACCCTGAATCTTTACTGAGAGTCAGCGGGCAGGTCAGCAACATGCTGTACTGTATCATGTACAAAGGATATGGACTCCATGACTGTCCTGTACCTTAAGATGAGTTGGAGCTATCTCAGCCACAGATACAATAAACTGCAACAATCACAATCATGAGTTAAGTTCAAATTTTTTCCACCAACACTGACATAATAAAATCTGCAATTCATATAGAGCAAAATGCTTCTCTTAAGCTTTATAATTAAAACCGTTAACAAGCTAAAATAGTTGGAAAGAATAATATCCCTGAGCCAGTAATTACTAATGTACATAAAAAAGCTAATCAAGTAGTGGAAAGCGAGGAACACGTTTTCTGTCCCCAAAGCAACAAATTACAAGCTCACATTACATTAATTCAAAGAGGCCCTCAGCACCTGTACAGAGCGTAGTTTCTCTACATTAACATTACAAACAAGAGGACCAGGAGCTTTGCCAAAACTGTGGCTTGTCAGGCTGATGATAAAATTGGTGAGAAATGAATCCAGGAAAAGAACAGCATGACTCAGTTTGTTTGAAACTTACCTGGGAACAAATGCTTGCATGGTCCCAGTGGAAGGTCAGAGACTGAGGCGCTGAGGCACTGAGACACTGCAGCAGGGATGAGAGGGAGAGGCTGGACAAAATGACTCTGTTACAGGCTAGAGTGCAGAGGGGGAGAGGGAGAGAGGGAGAGAGGGGGAGAGACAGAGAGAGAGAGAGAGAGAGAGAGAGAGAGAGAGAGAGATTTCCTGCCTGTCTGGCTGATGCACACACAATCAATTTAGACTTTGTGTCTACCAAGGTCTAATGCAAGCAGTTCCATACACACTTCAGTCCAGCTGAGAATATTATTGAGCTGCACTTACTGCCATAGTAGGTTGAAACTTGTGAAGCACAATTATCCGTCTATTCTTTCCCTCACAAGTAGGGGCAAAAGCCGACTCCAGTGTACGGCAGGCATGCTTTGTGCCAGTGGCACAATGTATTTAATCAGTAAGGGTAGAATCTTTTCTATGGGTGATATTAAGGTTGTACTCCAAGCTGAATATGGTACATTATTGCATTGTTTGGATAAAACATGAATGCATTAATACTTTTTTGCAACTGCAAATTTGTGCCAATTCAGTAAAATGTATATTTCAATGCTTGACAGATTGCTACCTTCCACATGAAAGATTGCACGTTGTAATTTTGAGATTAAACATGTGAAACTGCACAGATAACCACACAAATCACCTGGCTGTTCAGCATTGTTCCATCACAACTTAAAGGATAAGGCTTTTCTATATTTTGTCATGTTCAAAAGATAAGTTCATAATGTCTACAGTTTAATTCTGGCCAAGGATCCGGGGTACATGTCTCGCCTCTCTTGTTCCCATATGCCTCTTCACCATTGACTAAAAAGGCAAAATGAATGAATGAACAACAAGCACCTTAGTTCATCCTTCACATTTAGTAAACGGGTAAATAGTTTGTTTGACGACTATTTTTTTGACAACAACTGAGCACTACGGCAGAGAGCGGCTTTGCGTACAAAGACAATACTGGCAAGATTAATTCTATTTTGGGCTGTGATCTGTTTATGGAATAATAAATATATATATATATCTATAGAGAGAGAGAGAGAGATTACCAGACTAATGCTTTAACAAGATCAGCAAGATGAAATGTAAATGACACAACAGCACAGATAAGAGTATAGAAAAGTGAAAGAACCAGGGTTTATTTTAAAAACATGACCGTGTGAGAAGTGTCGTTCTGACAGTAACCAATGCCTTGGCAAAAGCAGTGCATGTTGTAAAAGTGAATCAGTCTTATGTAAAAATCCATAATAGTGTCAGAAAGTCTTGAAATATACTACCAAGAACCTCTGTCTATCACAAACTTATTCCACATTTGTGAAGCCTCTGTTCTATAACAATGTACTTGACATGATGAATATTTGACATGCCCATTGTTCCCTAATCACAGCTTGTGCTCTGTGCAGCAGAGCATTGTTCACATTATTCCAGTTCTTCCAGTCTTGTGATGCAATGTTACGTTTTGCCCTTTGTTTGTTTTTAATGATCCCAGACATGCTTGACATCTGGTGACTGTGTGGAGGTGGAGGTCCTTGCATAGTTTCGTTTCATGTTTCACTGCCGTGCTGGGAAACTCCTCTTCTGCACAACCTGAAGCCGGAAACTGACATGACTCCTGTGCAGCGTGACGTAGTCCTTCTGTTTGGGTCATGAATAGCTGAACCAGTGTATTCCTGCGACAGTTTTATCAGCTGGTGCTCAAAACTCGCAATGGGAATTGTATTTGCAACTGTAAAGTTAAAACTCAAAACTCTTGGCAAGACTTCTGATTTTCAACAGTGATATTTTGGCATCATTCACAGAGGACAGGTTTTGTCATTAAAAGGTGTGGTGTGGTAACTGCTTCAAACTGCTAGCTGTTTTTTGTCAGCTGTCTTTCGACTGAACATGTTAGCTCGACACAATATAATCATTTTTAGGAGGAGTGGAAATATCAAAATAAAAATGACCAAAAGATTGTATGAGCTACAGTTCAACACTGATAGTTTTCCATCCACCTGAAGAGCAATGTATCCCTGAGGTGCTTGATTTAGCTCTTCTGATGGTTAACAGCTGTTTCTCCCCCCCAAAGTCATGACATTATTAGTAGAGATAATAATGCATAGAATATCTGCTGTTGTTTGATAAAGACCCAAAGCAGCACTGAACAATGCAGATTCTGACCTGACTAAAAAATGTACTTTTCAATAACAAGCATTCAAGCAGTAGAATAATGTTAATGAAACCACACAGTTCTTGGTAGAGGCATCAGACTTTTAGACCACTGTATCTCACAATACTACAGGTGTTTTCTGTTTGTAATTGCAACCAGTTAAAAAAGTGCAAAATTACAACGAGCCAAACTAAATTAAGCAAATGCCCAGTTTTAAAGTACTGAACCAAAGATACTTAAAAAAGTTAAAAAAAACAACAAAACAAAACAAAACTACAATTTGTCCTATAGTTATACTTGTAACGGGAATTATTCCCAAATCTTAGCAAAGATGCCTTTTTTTCTTTTTTGCTAGCTCTTTAGTTGGCTGTTTTGCCTGTGTAAACAACTGGGATAGATTAAGTTACTACAACTGTTTTTTTTTTTTTCCTTCTGATATATTATCTCACGGTTCATTTCAGGCAGAGACAAAAAGAAAGACATTCTAGTGTCACCTTGACAGGCATTACTTATGGCTTCGAGTGCGTTGCTAAACAGTTTCCGCGTCGATTAATTGTTACGTCATTGGCTTTTAGTTTTCCAGGTTAACAGTGAGACCAACTTTGACTAGAAAAAAGGTGAGTTATGAAGAGTGGAAAATGATCTGTAGAAAGACAGCAGTTCTTTTATGGATTAAGGCTTTGGAGGATGTCACTGGCAGGTAAACCCTGAATTACTGATTTCCTAACTTCACAGCCATCTCATATTTTGAGGTACAGGTTTCAGTTCCCACTCCAGCATAGTGACTGATGCCTTCTGACTGAGTCTGCCTTTCAAAGAGCAACCACATTATGAATACCGCACCTAAACAACAGCATCTACAGTATTTGTCTTATTGCAGATTGTGACTTCAGACTGAGTTCCCGTTCTCCTTGGTGGATGTGGAATAAAGCCCCTTCCTGGTGACACGCACTCTGTAAAACAAAACAAGAAAATATTAAGAGGGATGTGACACTAGTTGATTTTGTTTTATCCAATGCAGTGATGTCAAGAAAGCCATTATTTTGAAGCAAAACTAAAATGGCTTTCTTGATGCATTCTTACATTCACTCTCTGGCAAAGCATCATTTTCAACCGGCCCCTCTCCTTCTGCCTCCTCCTCCTCCTCCTCCTCCTCAGGTGCTACGTCCTGCTGTTCTTCCTCCCCTTCTGACTCTTCCTCTTCTACATTAAGTTTCTCCTCTTCGAGTACTGACTCCTCCTGAACTTCCTCTCCTTCAGAGGCCTCCGCTTCACTGTGGCTCTCCTCCTCAGGTGCTACGTCCTGCTGTTCTTCCTCTCCTTCTGACTCTTCCTCTTCTACGTTAAGTTTCTCCTCACCGAGCACCGACTCTTCCTGAATTTCCTCTCCTTCAGAGGCCTCCTCTTCAGGCATCTCCTCCTCTACACTTTGACTCCCCTCTGCTGCCGGCGTTGCATCCACTTCCTCCTTTTCTGATAAGGCAGCCGAGTCATCTTGCTCCATCTGATCCTCCTCTGCTGCCTGAACCTCCTCTGCAGGAGCGGTTTCATCTGTCAAAGAGTCCTCCTGCTCAACAGCAGCTTCATCCTGTGCAGCTGCCTCTCCTTTGCTTGCCTCTCCTCCCTCATCTGCTTCCGTCTCTTCTTCTGGTTTGGATTCCTCTTCTTCTACATCTGCAGGAAGTGCCTCTTCATCTTCTACTTCTTTTGCAGGAAGTGCCTCTTCATCTTCTTCTTCTGTTGTAGCAGCTGCCTCTTCAGCTGCGGGAGCTGTCTCTTCTTCCGTCTGTTCCACAGGTTCAGAGGGAGGTTGACTTTCTCCAACCAGCTAAGATGATATTAACAAAAAGATATTAGTTCACAGTAGACTGGAGTCTGGACAGCAAATCATTTCCAAGTCTGCTATCTGGACACCCAGATGTGTCGTAATTGGGATGAGAGAGAAACGACAAATAAGACAAGGACAGCGTAGATGTGAATCATTGAGAATTCATACCAGGCAATTAGCTCCTTCAAATAAATGAGATGAAAATCTCATTATGGTTCCCCATGGGCACACAGTGAACAGAAATAGTAAGAAGAGTCCATTTGCGCTGACAGTATAAGTGTTAAGGCATGTCAGGCATGTTCTGCCATTATAGTTCAAGTATAATCTAATGATATAATACTGTTTCCGAGTGTCTGCTATTTTGAACTTTATTTTTCAAAAACATCTGTAACCTATTTACTGAATCGGCACACACATCTCTGATTTGTTCAGCGATCCAGGTGTGACTTTGATAAATGTGAACATCAAGCTAAGTGCCGCTAGTAACCACAGCTTCCATGCCAACTGAAAATCACATTGGCGGGACCGATAAGTCACTGGCTAATGTATGAACAGCATAAAATAACCTCTCTCTCTAACAACAAATTGCTTAAAATGAAAACAGCGTAAGGCTGGATAAATAAAGTGAAACAAAACGGCTATTCCGTCTGATTATCAGGCTGCATCTGGCTTGTGTGTCGGTTACCTCTGTAACCTCCTTCTGTATGTTCTCCAGCTGAGCCTCGAGTCCTGAATGCAGACTTTGGGCTGCCGAGTTCTGATCCTGCAGACTCTGACGTACCGTACTGAGCTGCTCCTCCACACTGGCCTGCTGCTGCTGCTGAGCCTGTTCACCCCCAATCAGCTCTCTGAAAGGAAGAAGACACTTACAGTGAGAACTTTCAGTCTAAGGCCGTTTTCTTTTTTTACATTTATCAAGGGGTATTGAAATTTTGTCATAACAACATTAGTACTACTGATAATATTAACAACGATAATATACTAATTGTGAGGCTTTATCTTTATTGTGAATATATTCGCAAAAGGCACACATGATTCAGTGCACTACTTGTCTTATCTGACATGTGCAACAATAGCCTGAGAAGCTCATTTTAAGTTTACATAAAGCTTCAAAGAATGTCGACTTACATACAAAGGAGATTTTACGCAAACCATTCAGCTCCAAAAATCATCAGTACAATAGAAATGTTTATACAGATCAGGGCAATCTTACACTGTGAGTATGGGGCCTGCAGACACTGGCCCAGAGTCACACAGAGACGCAGACAGTGGCAGCCAACAGGGCTTTGACTAAGTCAACATAAAGTTATGGGTCAGAGGAGGTGAGCTATTTTTCTCCACAGTTCAAAATGCTTTTGCACAACCTACCTGACAGTAGCCATCTCCAGTGCGCTGGCCTCAAGCTGAGCCTGGTGGGTGTCCAGCTGCTCCTTCAGTCCGAGCACCTCGACGGCCTGCACGTCCAGGGTGGCGCTCAGCATGGCGACCTGTCCGGTTCTCTCCTCCAGCTTTGATTCTGCTTCTCCCAGGCTCCCTGTCAAGCCCTCAACCTTCTGAGAGAGGTCAGCGCTCAGTGTGGCCAGGCCCTCCACCTGAATCCTGACACCCTCAAACTCCTCACTCTTCCCCTTCAGCATGGTCTGAAGCTGGCTCAGTTGCTCCAACGACACGGTGGCTTGCTGCATCTCTGCCAGGCGGGATTTCATCTCGGTGTGGAGCGACAGCACCTGAGCGGGGAGGTCAGACGTCCTGAGCTGTTCAGCTGTAGCCAAGGCCATGCCCACCTGCTTCTGGGCCAGTGCATAAGACTCCTCCAGGGCATTCAGGCGGGTCTCCAGACTCTCTGAAATGTGCTGCTGCGACGACACATACAAGAGAGATGTTTAAATAATAAACTTACAAAAACCCACAATTGAATTGAAACAAAAAGTGAATCTCTCCTATTATTGTCCCAGATCACCTAACTAATCGTGCCAATACAAGAACCCGAATATCCAGTCAGGTGGCCTAATCATGCATGGGAGGCTCAGTAAAACCTTTCTTCCTTGCAATACGTTACATGAAAAACTGAAATCTAAATATACATATAGAAGCAAATGATTTTCTTAAGAGAAGAGTGTCCATCAGGAGCTAGACAGGACAATGAGCTGGTGGGTAAAACTATTGCAACTGCAGTGTCAACTTAAATGAGTCACAAAAAAGCAATTTAAGCGGAAGTATTTCCACAACAGGACTAAGCTAGCAGGGCTGTCCTCATGCAAGGAACAGCTTTTTTTTTTTTTTTTTTTTTGCCACCTTGCCTGAGCCGAAAGTGGAGTTGCACAAGAGAAGGGGGAGGTAGGAGGAGAGGATTTGTTTTGGTTAAACTCTTTGAAAAACCTTGCTCGGCCCCGTAAAGTTACCTGCAGCCACTAGTAAAAAGAGGAATGCTGTTAAACTTACAAGTAGAGTGAAATGTAGCTCAAGGCTGCCACGAACCTCAGTTTGCAGTGACATAACAGGGCCAGTTCATTCACGCCCATGCATAAAACTACAGGAATATGACAACTTCTTAGCAATGGATGCCTGCACTAATTCAGCGTTTAGACATATGCCAGTTCAGAGATACAGATGAAACAATCATCACTCTGTTCTCCTGCCGATCTTTCACATGGCCTGTGGGCAGCATCTGAACTGGTGTTCAGTATCAAAAATCACAGACTAAATTTAGCCCTGGCACACAACTGTCTTGTTTATTATTATTTTGGCAGCATGCTCTCCACAGCTCTGGAACCATGTTCTTGGCTGGTATTATAATTCAGATATTTTCCACAGATAACACCGATGCCAAGTAGATTCGCTGTATTTAAATCAGTGATTAAAAAAACAAAACAAAAATCAGTGTCCCTTCAAAAGCAGGTCGACAGAAATCCTCCTTAGAAACGCCAGCAGCTGTGGATGTTAGAAATAGCAGCGTTTTGTACTCACTCCAGTGAGGCTCCTGGCATTTAGAAATCCGATAGAGGCCTGCAGGTCTTAACTTTCCTTACTTGTAACTGACAACGAGCACAGTTGGCACGTGGTGAGGCCTTCACTTAATTTGTGTTCAAGTGTTTGTGTGAATAACAAGCTGAGGGGAATATTTACAGTGTACTCAGAACAGAATAGGACGTGGGCCATCAGAGGAGGTGGCTTGTGCTGCTGGATGCCTGCAGGGGACTAATCATATTCTTATGATTTATTGATCTTCTTTTCCTTACCTTGCTGCTCGACTGTCGCATTTCTTCGTGGGAAGACTGTAGTTTTACTATTTTCATCTGCATGCCCATGAGATTGTCTGTTAAGTAGGTTAAAGTTTGGTGCTGCTGGAAACAGAACCAGGCGCCAGTGGCACCGCCAATTACAATCATTAGAAATAAAACAAGGAGGAGGGTGTAGTTATTCGCTCCAGGGCGAACTTCCGACTCCATGACTTCATTTTTGAAGAAGTTATCTTCATGTTTGTGGTTGCTTTTCCCTTTCCGATGCTTGGCAGTCATCTTTCCACAAAGGACACAATGTCCCGGACAGGCAGGAGAGGTGATATTCAAGGAGCCGGTGGGTGAAACAGCCTGGAGCGAAGCGGTGATGTGGCCCACTTCAGATGGCTCCTTCTAAACGGCGCTGCGCAGACCGACCGCTTTCAATCAGCGCTCAATAAAGCACCGAGAAGCTGCAGCGACTTCTTGATGAAGAGGTGGAGAGGATGATGAGACAGGGAGGCGTGAACTGAGAGCAGCGTGTCGGTCCAGGAAGGGGGAGTGGGCAAGGAGGGGGGAGGGGGGAGGGAGGGAGGACGGGCCGCGTCACGGGAGTGGCTGAGCCTCCCCCACCATGTGCGCTGCTGTCATCTAATGGAAGAAGTACACGTCCAGCTCCTGTGCGCTATTTTTTACTGCAGCTGAGCTGCATGTGGCCTGCAGCAGTCACACACGTCTGAGTCTGAGGGGGTTACAACAAGGTGACGTGACAAGAAAGCCCACGGCTGACAAAGATTCATTTAAAGTGACCTTCTTAATGAATGAAGCTCAATGTTTTTGCTCTGCACTAATACTAAAGCGTCCTGTTAGAATGTGGCAACGAGACTGACTTATTCTGTGGCATGCACATACTGTGGAAAGGGCAGGTTTCTATTAAAGGTCACATTCAGCTTCTAGGATGTTAATAACCTGACCGCCTTTGCTGCTTTCGTGCATTTGAGAGCGAAATAGTCAGTTAAATCTGGTTAAACGTCCTGTTAATCTTTCCTTTCTCTTTCATTCTTTCTTTGGCTTCTTGTTTTTCCCTGCTTTACTGGTTCCACTTGTATTATTTGTTAAATGCTGTTTGTATAGGGCAAACAAGCCATTCGTACACCCATCATCCTGCTCAGGGTTGAAGGGGGGGACTGGAGCCTAAGCTGGCTCACAGGGGTCGGTTCATCCCCTACAGGTTGCCAGTCCTTCACAGGGCTGATGCAGACAGACTGTCAAACACTCACATCCACATCTACAGGCAATCTAGACCCACAGAGGCGCAGGGAGAAACCAGAACCTTCTTGCTGTGACGTGACAGTGTTAACCACTGTCCCATCATGCTGCCCTAAAAACATCAGGAATCTAGTCTAGGCTGATGAAAGTGACATTAAGATGATGTTTCATCTTGACCTAATAAAATGTGCTTTAATGATCATTTTTAACTTTTAACAGATAGTTAATCTGCACAGCACAGTAGTTTCATATTAGCATTTTCAAAGACATTGTAACATGTCACAATTGGAAAAGCACAGGCTTAAATAACAAAATGAAGGATGACTAAATTCCATTGAGCTGCTTTGGTTTCAGACAGTCACACTGACACGTACCGTATCTATCATTGATCTTATTATTTCCTGGGTGTGTGCATGCACATAAATAACTATGTATTGTTTTTTATTTTATTTTACCTTATTCTATTATAAATGTAATCATTTCTATTCCATTTAATTATTTCATGAAAGTACTATGACTTTAATTTCATTGTGCAACTTCGTGTTGTGAAGTAGCCTTGAAAGAGGTATGTTTTAAGTACTGTGCACTATTCATGAAGTTAGAGTTACTGGCCATAAAGATTCACCAGTTAATTTGGTATTTGGTAGATATAAATCAGTTGTATGAGAGGCTCAATAAAGAGTCAGCCACAGTATCATTAGTGTCATGTACTGTGTAGTTTCACTGTGTCAACGAGCTGGGAAAAGATTATATCAACACACATGCATTTCCATGTTCTGCACTGATTATCTGATGTGAACCACAAGATGGAAAACTCCACAGTGAGATAATATTGAGATCAGGAACTCAATGTTTTATTTGAGAAATTTATTTCAATTTCAGTAGCAGTCCAATAAGTTTCCCATCTTTTTCTGATTGCAAATGGTGCATTTCATCCAAGCAGCACAACCACTTCAATCCACACATCATGTATTAGGTATCTAGCCCTTAAAATGAATACTGCTCATCTTATGGTGCCCTGCGTTTCTTCACTCTGTGTGGAAGAGAGATGAAACGGCGTTAATGTATGTTTTTTCCAACCAATTCCAACTATCCCTTGAATCCCCGAGCAGGTGTGTTTCTCTCTCTCACCTCTGACACTGAGGACGGTGGAGCATTCAGCCCGTCCGAGGGCGTTCTCTGCACCGATGGTGTACTCTCCCATGTCCTTGGGGCCCACGTGGAGGATTAACATGGAGCAAACTCCACAGGTGTCAGAGATGTAATAGTTGGTGTTAGTGTTAAGGCTGATGTGATTTCGATACCAAGTGATTCGAGGTTTGGGATTTCCTTTCACTGCACAGCTCATATAGCACTCGTAGCCTTTGGGGGCAGTGTGAAGCTTCAAAGGCACAATGAAGGTTGGAGCGCATCGCAAGTCACAGTCCTTTCTGGTCGGTAAGCTCACCACAAACTTTTCTACAAGACAGGAGATACAATAAGATTATATTTTTTTCATGTAGAAGTAACCTTTTGGCGTTGGAGATTGTTTGAAATGCACAAACACACCTTTCTTCTTCTCCATCCCCCATGTTGGTGACTCTGAGTGTGCAGATATGCCCATGTCGTTTTTAGCATAGACCCGGAAATGGTATATCCTGCCGTGCATGATATTGCAGACTGTGAACTTGTTATTGAAGAGTCTGTCAGCCACTATGGTCCATGTGCGTTTGGTAGAGTCCAGTTTGGACACTGCATAGTGGAGGCGGTCATCGCGCTTCTCATCAGGAGAAGGCTCCCAGATCACCGTCACAGTGCCAGGCACGTTTTCCTCCAGCTCTACCGGTCCAGGAGGCTTCGGATCATCTGTAACCACAATCAGCTTTACTGGCTGATTCATTAACTTCCACATTGACGTAGCAAAATATGCATCTAAGTTTTAGTCTTACCTGTGACCCTGACTTCTGTACAGAATGTCTCCTGTCCTGCGAGATTTTTCACCAAAATGGAGTAGATGCCAGAATCAGAGCGCTCAGAGGAGGGAATCAGCAGCTGGGAGGAGCCATCAGAGTTGCTTATCGTAACTCGCTTTGTAACTGGCACATTGTCCTTTAGCCACATGATATTTGGCCGTGGGGAGGCCTGCAAAAGAGAGCATTCATCATATCTTTAGTATTTCAGGCCTGAATATGCTATCCTTTGGGTTTCCCTCATGTTTAGCTCGGCGAAACTACAGATTGCGTCAGTGTGATACCAATAATAAATAAATCTCACCTCAAAGTTCACTGTGATCCTGACAGAGTTCCCTGCCCTCACCACCATGAAACTCTTCATCTTGTGGTTTGTAAACTTTGGCCTCACTAGAATAATAAACAATGAAAAGTGCTTTAGACAATACTGAACTTTAGGAGATTCTCATACAGTGGAATAAACTCAAATACATAGATATGGATTCTATGCAATTCTATCCTCAGAGTTACTCATTTTAAAGAATGAGAAATAAATGATCAGTGACCCTGAAAACAAATTACACCATTCCCATCATGTAGAGAAGCATTGAGAATTCATTTTAAATTATACTGTGTCATTGACGTACCGGGCGACGGCATTGCAAGCACATAGTTGGCCAGTTCCTCTGGAGCACTCTCCCCTCCATCGTTAGTTGCAATCACTCTCACCCAGTACATGTCCATGGGCTTAAGGCCTTTCACACTAAAGGAAGTCGTGAGGTTCGGAGTGGTATTACAGAGTGTCCATTCAAGGCACTCTGCCTGACGAATCTCGACAAAATATCCCTTCGCTTCATCCTGTATCTCATGTCTCTCCTCAGGTTTGGTCCAAGTCAGGACCATGTGGTTGTAAGAAGTTTCTGTCACCTTCAGGCTTGTGACTTTACCAGGAGGCTCTGGGATACACACATTCACACAAGGTCATGCAATACCAAACATTAAATATTTAGATCTAATCGGTATACAATTTAGAAGATGCATCATTAATATATATATATATATGTATGTATGTATGTATGTATGTATGTATGTATAAATAGAACACACACTTACTCTTGGGATCTCGTGCAAAAACAAACTCTGAGGGGGTGCTGAATTCACCAACTCCTGAGAGGTTTATGGCAGTAACTCTGAATTCATACTCCAAACCTGCAACAACATCTTTCACTGCATATTTATTCTCTGGAAATAAAAGCGACAAGGAAAAAAAGTCAGTGTCACGGTCTTCAGTGTTATCAGACTGTCGGATATAAAAACAGACCTTTTATAAGTTCATCCATGGCATTGACAACACTCCAGAGATTACTCCCCTTCTTGCGTTTCTCCAAAATATAGCCCAGGATACGGGAACCTCCTCGGTTAGCAGGTGGAACCCAGGAAATGTTGATGCAGTCATCATAGGCACTGACCACCACTGGAGGTGATGGAGGACCAGGAAAAGCTGAAACATGCAGAAACAAAAATACAATTATACAGTGAAAATTCATTTAAAAAAAAACGTTATCTCAAAACGCTTTTTATAGAAGAGCAAGTCTAGACCAAACTGCTTAGAAATTGATAGAAATTCAATGATATTCTGATCATGTTCCAAATGAAGCAAACTGTCTCGACATCATAAATCTATGCTGTGTTGATTTACACTCTAAAGGTAAATCTTTTACTTTTAGAAAAGTGCACTAAAAATGTAAACTTTATCATTCTTATTCTTGTTATTATTATTTGCATGAGTCCTGTACTGAAAATTGATTAGTCAATTGACAGAAAATAACAAAAATTGTGATAATTGCTGAATTAATTAAGTCATGGATCGAGCAAAAATTACATGTCTTGTTTCTCAAATGTAAACTCAAAAAATGGCTGAGTTAAAAAAAATAAAATAAGTGCTCACACTGGGCTGGTATGACCCTGTGTGGGTGTCACTGTTTAACTCACGAATGCCATGTTGTTCGTTTGACACCCAACCTAGCGAGTGAAAGTAACGTGACCGCTTGGGACAGTAACATTGTGTTTACAGAAACAACCTACTTTTTTAGTGTAAGAATTTGTAGCTTTTCTCTTACATCATTATAAATTGAGGATATTCTGGAGTTTGGGGCTGAAAGAAAACAAGCAATTTGTCTCGAATTTAACAAATCAACCAATAATAAAAGCAATCATTTTACACCTACTTCAGTCATGGGCAGATGCACAGACAGACTGTTACTAGTTGTGTTTTCTCATGTCTCATTGCTGTACAGGGTGCATGAGACCATCAGTGCAGTCAAATAACAATGGATAACAGGAGGCAGTACAGTAATGACATTGAATCAGCAGACATTTTGACACGTCACAGTCAGAAAAGCCCAGGTGTAAATAACAAAATGAAGGATAACTGAACTCCACTAAGGGTCCATCTGACTCACTGGGCCTCTAAATGGAATGAAGGCATAGTTAGTGTTATTATTAACACCTGTACTTTTCCTATTATGACAAGTCAAATGTCTGCTGTTGAAAAAGGCCTTGTATTACTGTGTCTATAAGGATTATGCAATTTAAGTGGTTTACGTTGAGGCCAGACTTTCACAGCATGGAAAGTTTCTGCAGTGACATTTTCCATGTGATTCAGGATAACTGCTGACAAGTCTCCGCTGCTCCGTATTTGTTCTGATGTATCGATCACTTGCTGCACGCGCCCTTAATCGGCTTAAGCTACACCTGCAGTTTGAGCACTAAATGGAACCACGCCCGTCTGATATGCTAACTGGTGTTAGCTGGTCCTGTTTGAGCCACCTGGAGTCACTGAGTCAAAAATATTTTCACAGGTCGATGGGAGCCACTTTTAGGGACCCGGAAATGCCCTCAAAGCTGCTGTAAGTGTTGTCCAGCCACCTGGGCACTTTCTAAAAAGTTTGGTGACACAAATGTTTAGCTAACGTTAGCTCCGTAGCTTAAATAATTAATTGTAATGCTAAAGTGTGAAATATAGAAACGGTTCATAAGCGAAAGGGACAAACTGGCTGGGTCTAACATGTTTTATCTCTTTGTTAATTAACACTTATTCACTGTGAGATTTAAATAGAGGGTCTGAATAATAACTAAAAGATAAACATCAAGCTCTTGTGTAGGGTTTGCTAGCTTAAACTGAAGATATTAGCATGTCTAATGTGTTGCGTAATATTAGTCCATATATTCACTACTACACCTGCTAAGAAATGTAGTTACATTTGGACAACTTAGCACAACAATGACTAAAATATACTCACTGTTGGGTAATAAATCAATGCTACAATGTTATCCAGGACAATCACCCATCAACTGATGTTAACTTAATTCTTTGCAGTGCTGATAATTGGTCCTTTTAGTTCACTAGTTACATATCTAGCTAGCTAATCCAGCAGTTTAATAGAAATAATGATGGAAAGAAGCTTCTGAAGAGGATGAAAGCCTGGATGTGCAGATGATCCAGCCAACAGTGGAGTTTTTTCCTGTCCAGACTCAGTCTTACTGTTTTCCTACAGCTGCAGCCTGTAGAGAATAACTGGATTGTGAGCTCAGAGAGGACCTCTGTGCAGCCCGGTGACACTGACGGCCTTAATGGAGAATTTCTACATCACATTGACTCCGTAAAGGAAAAAGGAAGCCAGGTGGTGTCTTCTTTTCAAGCAGACCTCAATCAGTAGGTGGAATTATTTAATTTTCCATCGTGCTGTTTTTCTTTGGGCTGTGTCTGAGCTATACAGGGCCCATGCTTCTCAGGACCTTGCGCCTTTTGTGTTGGCTTTTTTTATTAGTTGGCTGCTTTGAGATTCATTGATCCAATTTTTTTTTGCTCTGTGAAAGAAAGTAAGATGTCACTTTTCAAGTGTGACTGCACTTGGTTATCTAACCAGGATGAAGGACAGGTATTGTCTCACCTCATTTAGCCAAAAGGTTGCTGTATTTGCTGCATGAAAATGTGAATGCTTGTTGCTTTGCTGAGTGACTTGTTACCTTTATTATCATGTTGTATTATAAGAAACAGTATATACTGCATCTTGATGGCTTCGTGGTTTGCTCTGTCCCCTCACAGCATCATTGTCCCAGTTTTTAACTTGCCAGATTACCTTTTGTATGGAGTTACAGCTTCTCCCCTACAACTGATCTGACGGATATAAAAAAAAAAAATCAGTATGAGTTTGGCTCACCTAGTGTGCCCGCTTGCATTTCATCAGTCTCCAGCACTTCACTTGTACCCTCCGCAGTCACTGCCCAGATCCGATAACAATATTTCCGCCCATGCTCCACATCTGTATCGCGGTAGCTTGGCACACCAGGGATTTCCCCTATTTTCTTCCATGTGTTACGTCCCACTTGCTGTCGCTCCATTATGTAGTTAATCACTGGTGAGCCACCATCATCCTTTGGAGGCCTCCACTTAAATTCAATACACATAGCTGAGCTCTCTATTACCTCTGCAGGGCCCAGGGGTGAAGTGGGTTTGTCTGAAACATCAAAAAAGTGTTATATAAAGTTTGAGAAAACGTCCTACAGGTGAAAGAGCGAATACTGAAATTCTAACAGTGTCTGACAGTTGTGATGGGGGCAGCGATGGCAGAGTTTTAAACATGTTTTGCTCTGAAATGCATTTCCACAACACATTTTCACCTGTCACATTATCACAAACTTGGATTCTCAAGTAGAACTTTTTTTCAATGAAAATCAGTTTTTTTTTTTTTTTTTTTTGAGAAATGTGGCACCCATTTCAGCTGATAGGAAAAAGACTTGTCTTATTTTAACCATCATGTGGATGAGCTATGACGCATTTAAGGACGCTGCTGTTTGCCTTTCAATAGCGATCTTACAATAGCACTTATTACTGCTCAGCTTGCTGCACAAATAATATTGTTTGACTTCTATACGGATTGATTTTTTTCTGAAAGGAGTTTGATGTCAAATTTCCTGTGAATTGGTCTGACATTTTTATTGTGTTGAATGTAGAGCATAAGAAAAAGAAACAAAAAAAAAGTCAGTGGGTGATAAGAGAGTATGCTGTATTGAATTTCTGCATTGTCCTTCATTCACTCACCGAGCACAATTAGCTGTGAAATTTTCTCAGTGAAGCCATGTTCGTTCTTGAGCTTGATCTTGATCTCTCCTGTGTCTCTTCTCTGGCACCTACTCAGGAGCAAGCGGCTGTGATGCGCAGATTTCTCTATTCTTGTATTGTTGTCATCTCGGAGCTCTTCTCCCTCTTTGTACCACTGAATCTTTATGGGGTCATGGCCAACAAAATGCATTTTAAAGATGGCGTTGTGCCCCACTTTAACTGTCAGAGGCTCAGCGAAAGCTCTGATGTCTTCTGGGTCAAACCTCGGGGGATCTAAAAAAGGGAGCAGTTCTATTACTGTCAATGTATATATGATATTTAGCTGTGATCTGATTCTGACCTGTGGCTGTAAATACACATTTTCCCCTTTCCCCTTCCTAGTTATACTGCATCATATAAAAAAAACTGTATTGTTGTCAAAATCCCAAACCTTTGACGTTGATCATTGCCTCTGTTTTACGACCATCTGCCTCAAAGCGGTATTTTCCAGAGTGTTCTTCCTTGCACTTGATAATGATTAATTTGTGGATTGCACCATCTTTAGTGATAGTGAAATTGTCATCTGGGTATATCTGAGAGAAATAAGGCAGAAAGACAACAACAATGAGTTAATTAGTCATCTAAAAAGCTTAATCTGCCATCCTTTTGAATTAATGCTTGCACATCTTTGTTTGTGGGCAAAAAAAACTCAGTGTGAACATGAGCTGAACCATAACTCAAAGGCAATAACAATCTTTTTTCCTTGGAGAGGGAGAGGGGGGGAGGGGGGGAGAGAGAGAGACTAGTGGGAAGGGTGGGCTCAGTGGCACACAGTTTACCCAGTTTTATCAATTCTAGATTTTGGGTTTGTCAGTGCCAGACGATTGCCATTGTCCACTTGCAAATGCGCTCTGTGCTTTGTTTTCAGTACCTTTTTATCATTGAAAAGCCAGACTCACAGAGGTCTGTGCAAATGAAAAGGGGGATTTTAGAGCCCTCTCAGCCAGGGAAGGATAACACTTCTGTGGGAGTGACAAAGCATCAAATCTCATTTTCAATTCCCATGCACTTGACGCTCTCTTGCAACATGATGTGCAGCCTGGCACCTTCTCCATGTGCAGAGGGATCTCTGATCCAGTTTTGGTGGTTAAGGTCAGGAAAACGGTCTCTGATATATCCCTGCGGGTGCTCCAGGTGGGATTGAATGAGTGGTGAAATGTTACCTGAATAAAAGCAGCTGACAGCAGCTCGTGATAAAGGTGTGGGTACATCTCTGTTATTCCCTCCAGGAATTTGCTCGACCACAGAGCCGTCTTATTTGAAAAAGCCCACACTTAATCCTGAACATGTCATATGTACGGGTTATGCCCCTGAATGCTCTGATTCTGTACATTTAGATTCATCATATGAAAGTTTTTCCAGCCAGCTGAAGATTTTCAGATGAGAGTAATTCAGCTTTCTCCCTTCTCAGCTCAAACACATGAATGAGAACTGCACCTCGTGAAAGCCAGCATATGTTGGAGTGGAGCAGTAACCTCTCAAATCTGGTAGCCAAGTAACAAATAGCAAACAAAATCTTTTGATTAAATTAATTACCAGTATAAGTTCCTGTAGTTCAACATCTGTTTTGCAACCAGAGTCACACAATGGAACCAGCAGTGCGTTGCATTTGGGGCTCTCTGTTGTATGAAAGCTGTCACTCCACCTTTTTTGCCTGCCATAGCCAGTGCCCCATTTTGAGGATTATCACAGCCATTCTTACTTGCTGTTGTAAAGCCTTACTTTATATATGCTTGCTTGTACCTATGAGTTTTAGTTGACCAGGAGTTCTGTGGTTGTGGATTTTTTTTTTTGCAGTGGAGTTATCCTCTCAGGCCTGGTTGTCTGGTCTTTTTCTTTTTAGAATTTTTTTTCCCATTATAGCAAAGATAGTTAGCTAGTTTTCTGATGGTTTCACTCACAGTAGTGCGCTGTTTGAAACATATAATCACTCACATATGTGGCTTCCGATTGAAGGGTGTGCATTATTCTCTTTTTTTTTAATTGAAAGCTTGGTATGGCAAGGGTTGCTTAAATTTCAATAAGCAACGACTGGCTCTCCCTGGTGACCCCCTAAGATTGCCCCAGTCCCAGTGTGCTGTCTTGCTTTAAAGCGACACAATACACAAGAAAATGGCGAGTTTGATCTTTATGACTGACCTTTTTGCCGGCCGTGAACCAGGCTCCCTCACAGTCTTCACTGCTGAGTTTACAGCTTACCTCAGCAGTCTCATTGATGACAGCGTTGACATCAGACAAACCCCAGATGAACTGAACTCCTGGATCTAACAAACATGAAATGCAAAAATTGCATATAAGCCATTTGAATACAGACAGACTCTATGCAGATAAAGTTATGGGTACTATACTGTTAATAATGTAAAAAAAATTATATTGTGATGTTGTACATAAAGCCAACAGGTATACAATACTCAGTAATATGAGTTGGTGCAACACTGCGGCTGGTATTCATGGTAACCATGGTAACTATGTGATGCAGCTCCTTCCTGTCACTCAGTCATGACACCTTGTAGGTTACTCACCAATCATTGTATCTTCTATCAGTGGCCCTTGTCTTTTTCGCCTTGAATGAGAGGCAGAACCAGTTGCATCCTCAGTCTCGTCACACTCGTTGTGGTCTTCAGGATCTGTACTTTCACCTTTTTAAAGATAAAAATATTCAACCAAAAATTACATCATTATAACAGTCTCAGAAGTTGCGCAAATCATTTTAACAATTTTAATGTGGGGCTATTTAAACTACAATTATTCAGTCAGCAAACACTTTGACAGAACCATGGTGGTAAAGCCAGAACAATAGTTTCTGCAATACACAACAAGAATACAAGTTTATCAGAGACCATCTCACCTTCCACTCCTAAAAAACAAGCTGTGGAACAATATAAACCGCTTCAAGGAGTGAAAGATCCAACAAAGTTATTTTCTTGCCATTAACCCGCACTTCACTTCTCTGCAGTGATGCACCACTTGTGTTCCCTTACCGTTTGCTGATTTCTGTGGCTTTTGGCTTTGCCTTGAACAACTTGAATGCTTGACCAGGCCAGTAGAGTCTTCATTCTCATCATTGTCACTTTCGTCATTGTCACTTGCTAGTTTATGTGGAACTGTGTCGGGGCCACAGACTTCAGGAAGTAAACACTCAAGTTTGCACAGCGTATTTTCAGTAAGCTCAGAACACTACGGCATTGCAGCTGCATTGGATAAAATTATACCATGGTCTGGGTGAATACTCTATTCTGATTGGCTGCAGGGTGTCCATTAAGTGGTGATATAGGACACCTACTAAGTAGTTCCAGTGATAGGATGCATTAAAAAACTTGGCTGCGGTCGCGGGGGGGCTGGAGCCAATCCCAACTGACACTGGGCTGGAGGCAGGGTACAGCCTGGACTGGTCGCCAGTCAATCACAATCTCATTCATTCTCCAATAAATTCACCCTCCATCATTTCTACTTTGACGAAGCACCAGGGCCTGAAGCCTGCGTCCCAGAACTACACTCACTTTGTTTCCACACAACTCTGCTACCCAGAAGTACTCTACATAAAAATACTGACGGAAACATTTCATGACAAAAGTCAACAATATAACAACCATCTGCCACCTTTCATGAAAAACAAGTCTTCAATTCAGAAGTGGCATAAGTTTGAGGAGTGTGAGCAAATTAATCAAGCTACCTTGTAAATCAACAGCTTTGTTAAACAGGACCTGATACAAACTTTATATGTACTTACTTTATATACTCGTATGCTTTGGCTATAAATAAAACAGTGAGGCTGCTGTTAGTCAGTACAGAGTCTTTGTAACAAATTCTGAACATTTAGGTATTGAAAATCAGATGATATTGATCATGATGATATAATAACACGTCTGGGTCCAATCCGCATGTTGACCCACCTGTTGCACCAGGGTGCTGGTAGCGGTGAAAACCTGGTGCGGAATTTATCTGATTTGGGCATTCACTCAATTAGTAAGCTGATGTATTTGATAATGAGCGGACAGACAATGCACTGATTGGTGACACTATAAGAACATAGTAAAAGTGGGGTGGTCTAACGTAATCATTTTAAAATGATTAGCTGTGACACCCATGTATTCACTGTTTTCAAATGAATGGGGACAGTGACATGGTTGGTTAGCTAGCTAGTCCTGTTGTTAAACATATTGTGAAATTATATTTACATTTACAGTGAATTATATTTAAATTATTTACTGTCAACTGTATGCAGCATTGTTTACTTTGAATCTTGCTCGCATAATGTTATTTCTTTGGCTATTAGCTGAGCGAAAAGGGTTCTGTGAGCTGAGTGAAATATCTACCTTTATAAAGTCTTATCTAAGATTTGTCATAGTTGCTGGAGAAGTGAAAGACATGCTGACTGTTGCATAAGAAATCTATGGGATGGTAATGATTGCTCCATGTACTAGTAAAACCCTCAGGCGATACCAGAGAAACAGAGTTATGGCCTATGATAAACCTTTAGCACAGAAATATTAATTAATGGGGTTAATTTTTTTTTCTTTGGCTAGTGACCATGGTATAAGCTTGATAATGCCTTTCAAGGTGCCCATAATCGGGAATTAATGGATGACGTGGAGGCAGAGAACTTTTTTTTTTTTCTTCATGTTGCCTCCCTAACTCTAACCTTCTGTTGTGGTTCTCTGCCTCCAAGTCGTCCATGAATTCTTGATAATTGACACCTTGTTGGGCATCATCCCAAACATAGACCAGAAGCAGAGCAACCATGACTACAGACATCTCACTGTGTTCTCACCAGACCAACGACAAAAACTCTGCATTTACTAGCATCATTTACTGCTTTGCCAACAGTTTTCATATCATCATGCTTCTTCACGTGTTCATTATTAAAACAAAGCACATTTTCTTTCCACTCAAACAAGCTGTGGAACAATATGACCTGCTTCAGGAAAGAAAAATGGATCCAAAATTATTTTCTTGCCATTAACCCATACTACACCTCCATGCAGTGATGCACCACTTGCATTCCCTTACCGTTTGCTGCTTTCTGTGGCTTTTGGCTTTGCCTTGAACAACTTGAATGCTTGACCAGGTCAGTAGAATCTTCATTCTCATCACTGTGACGTGCGTCATTGTCACTTGCTAGTTTATGTGGATCTGTGTCGGGGCCACAGACTTCGGGAAGTAAACACTCAAGTTTGCACAGCATGTTTTCAGTAAGCTCAGGACACTACGGCATCGCAGCTGCATTTGATAAAATTATACCATGGTCTGGGTGAATACTCTATTCTGATTGGCTGCAGGGTGTCCATTAAGTGGTGATATAGGACACCTAAGTAGTTCTCGTGTAAGGATGCATTAAAAAATTTGGCTGGGACAATCTGACAGGGGGTCTGGGTGTCCGCCCATTCATCCATCCATTGTCTACACTGCTTATCCTTCAGGGTCGCGGGAGGGCTGGAGCCAATCCCAACTGACACTGGGCTGGAGGCAGGGTACAGCCTGGACTGGTCGCCAGTCAATCACAATCTCATTCATTCTCCAATAAATTTCATTCACCTTCCACCACTTCTACTTTGACGAAGCACCAGGACCTGAAGCCTGTGTCCCAGAACTACACTGACTCTGTTTACACACAACTCTGCTACCCAGAAATACTAGCGGTGAAAACCTGGTACAGAATTTATCTAATTTGGGCATTCACTCAATTAGTAAGCTGATGTATTTGATAATGAGCGGACAGACAATGCACTGATTGTTGACACTATAAGAACATAGTAAAAGTAGGGTGGTCTAACGTAATCATGTTTAAATGATTAGCTGTGACACCCATGTATTCACTGTTTTCAAATGAATGGGGACAGTGACATGGTTGGTTAGCTAGCTAGTCCTGTTATTAAACATATTGTGAAATTATATTTACATTTACAGTAAATTATATTTACATTATTTACTGTCAACTGTATGCAGCATTGTTTACTTTGAATCTTGCTGGCATAATGTTATTTCTTTGGCTATTAGCTGAGCGAAAAGGGTTCTGTGAGCTGAGTGAAATATCTACCTTTATAAAGTCTTATCTAAGATTTGTCATATTTGCTGGAGAAGTGAAAGACATACTGACTGTTGCATAAGAAATCTATGGGATGGTAATGATTTCTCCATGTACTAGTAAAACCCTCAGGCGATACCAGAGAAACAGAGTTATGGCCTATGATAAACCTTTAGCACAGAAATATTAATAAATGGGCTTAATTTTTTTTTCTTTGGCTAGTGACCATGGTATAAGCTTGATAATGCCTTTCAAGGTGCCCATAATCGGGAATTAATGGGTGATGTGGAGGCAGAGAACTTTTTTTCTTCATGTTGCCTCCCTAACCCTAACCTTCTGTTGTGGTTCTCTGCCTCCAAGTCGTCCATGAATTCTTGATAATTGACACCTTGTTGGGCATCATCCCAAACATAGACCAGAAGCAGAGCAACCATGGCTACAGACATCTCACTGTGTTCTCACCAGACCAACGACAAAAACTCTGCATTTACTAGCATCATTTACTGCTTTGCCAACAGTTTTCATATCATCATGCTTCTTCACGTGTTCATTATTAAAACAAAGCACATTTTCTTTCCACTCAAACAAGCTGTGGAACAATATGACCTGCTTCAGGAAAGAAAAGATGCATCCAAAATTATTTTCTTGCCATTAACCTCCATACTACACCTCCATGCAGTGATGCACCACTTGCATTCCCTTACCGTTTGCTGCTTTCTGTGGCTTTTGGCTTTGCCTTGAACAACTTGAATGCTTGACCAGGTCAGTAGAATCTTCATTCTCATCACTGTGACGTGCGTCATTGTCACTTGCTAGTTTATGTGGATCTGTGTCAGGGCCACAGACTTCGGGAAGTAAACACTCAAGTTTGCACAGTGTGTTTTCAGTAAGCTCAGGACACTACGGCATCGCAGCTGCATTTGATAAAATTATACCATGGTCTGGGTGAATAGTCTATTCTGATTGGCTGCAGGGTGTCCATTAAAAAGTAATATAGGACACCTAAGTAGTTCTCGTGTAAGGATGCATTAAAAAATTTGGCTGGGACAACCTGACAGGGGGTCTGGGTGTCCGCCCATTCATCCATCCATTGTCTACACTGCTTATCCTTCAGGGTCGCGGGAGGGCTGGAGCCAATCCCAACTGACACTGGGCTGGAGGCAGGGTACAGCCTGGACTGGTCGCCAGTCAATCACAATCTCATTCATTCTCCAGTAAATTTCATTCACCTTCCACCACTTCTACTTTGACGAAGCACCAGGACCTGAAGCCTGTGTCCCAGAACTACACTCACTTTGTTTAAACACAACTCTGCTACCCAGAAATACTAGCGGTGAAAACCTGGTACAGAATTTATCTGATTTGGGCATTCACTCAATTAGTAAGCTGATGTATTTGATAATGAGCGTGTAGACAATGCACTGATTGTTGACACTATAAGAACATAGTAAAAGTAGGGTGGTCTAACGTAATCATGTTTAAATGATTAGCTGTGACGCCCATGTATTCACTGTTTTCAAATGAATGGGGACAGTGACATGGTTGGTTAGCTAGCTAGTCCTGTTATTAAACATATTGTGAAATTATATTTACATTTACAGTAAATTATATTTACATTATTTACTGTCAACTGTATGCAGCATTGTTTACTTTGAATCTTGCTGGCATAATGTTATTTCTTTGGCTATTAGCTGAGCGAAAAGGGTTCTGTGAGCTGAGTGAAATATCTACCTTTATAAAGTCTTATCTAAGATTTGTCATATTTGCTGGAGAAGTGAAAGACATACTGACTTGCATAAGAAATCTATGGGATGGTAATGATTGCTCCATCTACTAGTAAAACCCTCAGGCGATACCAGAGAAACAGAGTTATGGCCTATGATAAACCTTTAGCACAGAAATATTAATAAATGGGCTTAATTTTTTTTTCTTTGGCTAGTGACCATGGTATAAGCTTGATAATGCCTTTCAAGGTGCCCATAATCGGGAATTAATGGGTGATGTGGAGGCAGAACTTTTTTTTCTCTTCATGTTGCCTCCCTAACCCTAACCTTCTGTTGTGGTTCTCTGCCTCCAAGTCGTCCATGAATTCTTGATAATTGACACCTTGTTGGGCATCATCCCAAACATAGACCAGAAGCAGAGCAACCATGACTACAGACATCTCACTGTGTTCTCACCAGACCAACGACAAAAACTCTGCATTTACTAGCATCATTTACTGCTTTGCCAACAGTTTTCATATCATCATGCTTCTTCACGTGTTCATTATTAAAACAAAGCACATTTTCTTTCCACTCAAACAAGCTGTGGAACAATATGACCTGCTTCAGGAAACACAAGATGCATCCAAAATTATTTTCTTGCCATTAACCTCCATACTACACCTCCATGCAGTGATGCACCACTTGCATTCCCTTACCATTGACAGTTTTCTGTGGCTTTCTGCTTTGCCTTGAACAACTTGAATGCTTGACCAGGTCAGAAGATTCTTCATTCTCATCACTGTGACGTGCGTCATTGTCACTTGCTAGTTTATGTGGAACTGTGTCAGGGCCATAGACTTCAGGTAGAAAACACGTTACACAATTTTTTTCTCAATAAGCTCAGTACACTATTGCATTGCAGATTAATTTGATAAAATTTGTTCTTTCCATCTTCCAAAAATAGACTAGAGGCAGAGCAAGAAAGACTAGAAATATTCCTGTTTTCTCACCAGACCGAAGACAAAATCTGTCTTTATCAGCATCATTCATGGCTTTGCCAGCTGTTTTTAATATCATCATTCTACTTCAAAAATTCATTATTAAAACAAAGCACATTTCTTCCACCATTGGAGTGAATTTTACCAACATTTAAAACTACATTACACTCTACACATGAATTCACAAGTTTATCAATGACTACCTCGCCTTGTGCTGCTGACAAGCTATCAAAGCAATGAATTGCTTCAGGGAGGGAAAAATCCAAAAAGTTATTTTCCTGCCATTAACCTGTACTCATAGACTGTATAAAGATGTGGACGTAGCTTCCTGGTCTGTAAAGTGAGGCCACTGAAGAAGTGCCTTAAACCTGCATTCTTTCAAATGGTCAGCAGGGGGCGACTATGCTGGTTACAAAAAGACTTCTGGCAGTATAAAAGTCTATGAAAAAATGACCTTCTGACTTGATTTGTTACCTCAGTAAACATTTTCCCACTGAGTTTATGGTCTCAGTTGCTAGTTTCAAGTCTTCTTCAATACCACATGATGTTCATTTAGTAAATTGTGGTCCTATTTAGAGGAAAATGGACGATAAAGCAGGGAATGCTTTACGACGATACTACGTTGTGACCAACCAACCAGAGGCAGTTTTTGTGGAAAGAACATCACTTCTGGTTCCAAAAAAAAGAGATGGCGACTCCGGCAAAGCTGAACTTGAGGCTTTAAAACAGCGGTCCACAAACCAATGGGTGACGTCATAGTGGCTCCGTCCACTTCTTTTATACAGCCTATGCCCATACTACACCTCCAAGCAGTGATGCACCACTTGTGTTCCCTTACCGTTGACTACCTTCTGTGGCTTTTGGCTTTGGTTTGAACAACTTGATTGCTTGACCAGGTCAGTAGAGTCTTCATCTCCATCACCGTCACTGGCGTCATTGTCACTGGCGTCATTGTCACTGGCTTGTTTATTTGGAACTGTGGCAAAGCCACAGACTTCAGGTAGAAAACACTCAGCTTTAAAGTTTACTTATTGCAGTTTAATTTCATAACATTAATTTTCATCATCCAAAAAGAGATATGTTTTCTCACCAGATCAAAGGCAAAATCTGTCTTTATCAGCATCATTTATGGCTTTGACAGCTGTTTTTAATATCATCATTCTACTTCAAAAGTTCACTATTAAAACAAAGCATATTTCCTCCACCATTGGGGTGAATTTCACCAACACTTAAAACTACATTACACTCTACTCATGAATATAGTTCACCTTCCACCCATAAAAACAATCTGCGGACGAGTTTAAACTGCTTCATCCAGCATTATTTTCTCGCCATTAACCCATACTACACCTCCATGCAGTGATGCACCATTTGTGTTCCCTTACCGTTGACTACCTTCTGTGGCTTTTGGCTTTGCTTTGAACAACTTGATTGCTTGACCAGGCCAGCAGAGTCTTCATCCCCATCACCGTCACTTGTGTCATTGTCACCGGCGTCATTGTCACTGGCTTGTTTATGTGGAACTGTGTCAGAGCCACAGACTTCAGGTAGAAAACACTCAGCTTTAAGGACTGCGTTTTTCAGTAAGTTTACTTAACCATTACAGATTAATTTAATAAAATTAATTTCTTCCATCATCCAAAAAAAGATAAGAAGCACAGTAGCAAAGACTAGAGATATCTCACTGTTTTCTCACCAGACCGAAGACAAAATCTGTCTCTACCAGCATCATTTACAGCTTTGCTAGCTGTTTTTAATATCATCATTCCACTTCAAAAGTTCACTATTAAAACAAAGCATATTTCCTCCACAACAACACTTAAAACTACATTACACTCTACGCATGACTATAGTTCACCTTCCACCCATAAAAACAAGCTGCGGAACAGTATGAACTGCTTCAGTGAGGAAAAGATCCAACATTATTTTTGTTCCATTAACCCATACTACACCTCCATGCAGTGATGCACCATTTGCGTTTCCTTACCGTTGACTGCCCTCTGTGGCCTTTGGCTTTGCTTTGAACAACTTGAATTCTTAACCAGGTCAGTAGAGTCTTCATTCTCAGCACTGTCACTTGCTTCATTGTCACTTGCTAGGTTATTTGTGTCAGAGCCACAGACTTGAGGTAGAAAACACTCAGTATTACACAGTGTTTTTCAACAAGTTCCGTAAACTGCATTGCAGTATAGTTTGATTAAAATAAATATCCCACAAATTCTTCCCATCACCAAGAATAAACTAGAGGCAGTGCAACAAGGATCAGAAACATCTCACTGAGTTCTCAACAGACCGTGGAAAAAACTGGTATATACCAGCTTACAGCTTTGACAGCTGTTTTCATATCATCAAGCATGAGTTCTGCAGCAGCGGGGAGAATTGCACTAACATTTAAAACTAGATTACACCAATTAAAGAGAGAATAGCACTGTTTGCAATGTTCCATAAGCTCACTCAGCTTTGTACACCTTGAATGACTTGTTTGGATCTGTTAATGCCCTTAAATCGAAAAAATGGAAAGCGCCCCTGAGGGATAACTGTGGAACATTTCCTCCATGCAGTGAGTATGTTTTGTGTGTCTTACCGGATGCATGTTGCTTCCAATGGACCTTCTTTTTCTGCCTTTGGCGTCCGACGAACCCAGGCAAATCTTTATTTCCATCAGAGTCAGTCACTTCTGTGTGATTTAACTCTATATCAACCAACATTTTGCCGCTGGAGTCTGCACAGATCCAACACACAAAAGAATAATTAATGCTAAGAAAATAAGTATGGATGTCGACTGAGCAAAAATATATTTAATATTTGTTTTAGTCGCAAAGAAATGCACCATTTGCATTCATATGGATATTAATAGCCGTACATTTTCCATGTTATCTTACCAATTCCTGTATGTTCTGACTCCTGGTCATGTTTTCTGTACTTTGAATTATTGGCAGATCCAGTGAGGTCCTCATCCTCATTCTCATCAGAATATCCTCCTTCATTTGTACCTGTGGTATGTCAACAATAAGTATAATGGTTGAAATTTAACCCCTCAGAGTGATGTCGATCAGGCTTGTTGTGCTGAACCTCCTGATCGACGCCACTTCAGACAATAATATAGTCCTGTTTATAGGTGCCGCTCAAAAGTTATTGTTTACAACTGGTAAAGGCATCACAACTAACCATGACAGGAGGAACAACAAATGGATGTTTTCCTAATCTTTGGTGCACAGAAAAGTAAGCCCAACAGGATCAGATGCTGAATTAGGTGGTAAACAGCTGATCATTTGTCAAGATTTGTAATTAATATTAAAAAACCAGACTGTTAACACGTTGCTCTCGCTCAGTTGCTAACATTAGAAAGCATAATGCAAAGTCAGTACAGCTAGAACAGTGCAATCCAGACACAACTTGTCTTTTGTGATCTTTTTTATCAATATGTATTTTGCGTAGTAAGTGGCCCTATGACATTCGACGGTAATGTAAAAGGGCTCTTATCAGTAAGTCACACAACCACTACAGGGTAAAGTCCATCTTATAGCTCCCATCCAGTCATGATAAAAGTCAATACTCAATCCTCTTTTGAAATAACAGAAGGGAAGTATCAGCAAGTCTTCATGTTTAGATCATAAACACATTTCAAGCACCACTTACTACTCACTGCAGTGCTGATGGTGAAAGTGCATTGACAGGCATAGATCGACTTTACCTGTTACCTTGTCAAAATCTTCTTGACCAGATCTGGAGTGTTTCTTGTTGCTGGGGTAATCAATGTCATCTTCTGTTCCACAATCTGAAACATTTAATTCTCTTACTGTGCCATCTCCATTAGAGATTTTGATCTTGGCTTTGCCTTTGCTCGCTGCTAGCTCAGACGGGCTGCTGGCTTTTTCGGCATTAGGCCTGTCCTTTACTGCTCCGCTGTTTTTAACCTGTCCAGTGACTGCATTTGTTTTACCATCTTTTCCACAAGTGGGTAATGTCTGTTCTCCTTTCAGCTGTCTTCCATCTTGTTTAGCCTTTACAGAGGCCAAAATCTTCTCCATCTCCTCCCGGATTTTTATTTGTTGCTCCATGGCCACTTTCTCAAGGTCGATTCGTGCTCCTCGAGCCAAGGTATTTTTACGACCTTTGTCCTTTCCAGCAGATGCACGTTCACTTTCAGCTTAGATGATATATGAAATAAAACATACATAACACATTTAAAGCTCACATTTATTTGTGAAAATCATCGCTCATCATTATGGCAGCAGTTAGGAACAGTGTACCTCATGCAGATTAATTGATTGTTGGTGCATCATACTGTAAGATGTTACCTTCCACAACCAGCCAGGCGCTGCAGGATGTAATGCCAGCCACAGCTGAATAGATGCTTTTATCCAGCTGCTTGCAGTCCTTTATCAGTAGCCTATGGATCAGTTTGTGGTCTGACACAGTGATGCTGTACTTCTCTCCATCCTCCAGGGTGCTGCCCTTACCCATCCATGTGATCCTGGGCAGCGGGTGAGTCAGGACACACTCAAAGAGGGCATCTTCTCTTTCTTGAGCTTTAACCTCTTGAATTTTGATAACAAAGTCCACATTGGAAACTGTAAGAATAAAACAAAAGTCAGCAAAGCAGCTGTCTACTCAGCAAACTGAAATGGCCATCCATGGTCTTTTAGCTAAGGCATTGAGTGATTAAATGAGGAAAGGACTTACTGTACACTACCTTCCTCCTTTTGTTTAACTACAGTATATGTTTAACATAAATGAAAAGAGAGAACTGTAATCCAGCTACTATGAAATGGACCTTAAGGGAAGATTTCTATTTATTTATTTATTTGTTTATTTAAAACCTGTCATTCTCAACCACCGTTTCTTTCTTGAACGTACGTTTAAAGTCTGTAGGGAGGAAGTTTTCCTCTTCATCCACCTGTTTCAGCCCTGGGCCCTTAGCACTAAAATCCTTTGTCGTCCCACCGCTCTTGGAGATGTGTCTCTCTGTTTCACCTCCATCATAGGGAATCACGCCATCCTAACAAGGGCACAGAGGAGATAGAGGGTGAATACGTTCAATACGTGTACTCTAATTCAAAACAAGGCATTTTCCAGTTACTACTTTGAATCTGTAATTAAATATGTCTGTGACAAATACCATGGCTGTGTCCAAAACCACTCAAGCACTAACTCTTAACTCACTGTCCAATAGATAATCAGTTTCCTCTTAAATGATCAGCAAATTGAGATTTGTGTTATGTGTTGTCCTTAGTTTGTATCATCGCTGCCAGGTGAAGGGCATTTATAAAATTTGGCACGTTGAAACTTCTGAGGGCATTAATTCATGCGTAAATTTCATGCTCAGGATTCAGACACTCCAATAAGATGGCGGTGAGTAAATGTGTAGCAAATGGGGATAAAGGACACAGTCAGTCTTATACTTTTAAAAAGAACTCAGCAGCTAAAGAAATCTTAATCTATCTCACTTGGCATCACTAAGCTCAATTCCTAAATCAAATGAAGCACAGCCATCTTTTTAAATATGAGCTGTTGTCTGATACTGACAGGGGATGGAAACAGCTGATTGAGATACAGAGATGTTGCGAGTGAAGGAGGAAGAGTTAATTAGATGACATGGGCAGTGAAAATGGATGATCATCATTCAAATTCAGTTATCAGTTCAAATTGGCAGAGGAATAGCATTTTAAATATTTACCCAAGATAATTATTATTGAAGTTACTATACACACAATAGTTTAAGTACTCAGAACAAACACGGCTTTAATCTGTGCCAGATGCCGTCAGTAAAATGACAAATCCATCATAGCTTGTTTTAAAGCTATGCTGATGATTTATTTGGAGATGACGCATCTCCTCTGAGATCTGACAGTTTTCATACCTGACACGTCTTTTGCACTCTCTCCTTCTTCTTCTCTTCCAGTTTTGTGAGAACCAAATTTATGTCTTTAACACCGAACTCGGCACAGATGCGCTCGTAGTCTCTCCTGTCAGCTTTGACCATCGCGTCCCAGAATCTTTCATCAGTTTCCCCATCTGCTTGTTTTGTCTGGTTTTCCTCTACTTTACTAAATGTATGAGGCAAATATTGAATCGGTGACAAACCTCACACATATGCAGTAATATTTGGGGAGGTATTTTAATATATTGCTATCATAATGTCTGGTTTCTTACCTTTTCCGCAACAATTTTCTGAAGTCTGATGGATTTGAGGAAGCTGAAAGCGGCAAAATCAGTTCAGTTTTGTCAGTGTCATCAACAACTATGCTGTAGATCTGGAGTCAGAGAAAGCCATGTAGGAACTACACATTGTTAAGAGTAATTAATAAGTAGAGTAATTACCAAAGAACTCACCATTAAATGAGAAGACATGTTGAAGAAACTTACAATACCAGCTAAAAGACTTTACAGCTCATTGACATGCACAATCAAAACAAATATTGATGTTCATGTTATTATATTTAGTACTTGATCACCTCTGTGATCATCTCTTACCCTCAATCACATTTAATGTTGTGGTGCAGACAGCTTTGCCAAATTCATTCACAGCAAAGCATTTATATGTATCCGATTCCACAGCAGACACTTTGTGAATCTATAACACAAATAACACGCGACATGAGATGTGCAGATTGAATTCACACAACAGATTTACACTTACTTCATTACAGTACCCTTGTTTAACTGTGCAGTAAAAACATGAGCAACAGCTGTGTGCAGTGAGGGCTCAAATTTTGTTTTTACTGTCTGTGAAATAATTTCGTCACTGTTAAAAGGATTTTTACTCTTGGTGAAATCAGTCACTCACCTCTAATATATGCTCTCCAGTTGATTCATCATATTTACTTTGAAATTTGTCCTTGTCTGACATAGTCCCTTTAGCTCTTCTCCATGACACCTCTGGTTTTGGATCCCCTGTCACTGTGGCCTTGAAAACTGCTAATTTCCCTGAGGGATGCATGAAAATATTGCATCTTTATTTTCACATCTACTGTATGATACTTAAATGTCACTTTCAGAGCAGTGCTATAGTAAAACCCACCTTCTTTAAGAGTTACTGGGATTGGCTTACACTGGAAATCTGGGGTGCTTTTTCCCTCTGGCATGTTTACGATATACTGCGTGATCATTACTCCATGAGTCTTGGATCGTCTCCGGGTGACGGCTACAAAGCCAGCGAAAAATAATAATATAATTAGTTAATTATGAGCATAGGAAAGTATGCTACTACCCAAAATGAAATACAAATCGAAACAAAACAACATTCAGTATAGTGTAGTAGGATTTGAAATAGATATTGAGACCAAGTAGGGAGGATGTCTTTCTGTTGCACTAAACAGACTTCTCGTTTGCTGCCAGCAGGTGTCAGGAATGTAAAATGTATTCCCTGTGATGCTGTATGTGTGTGTGTGTTTCTGTGTTTGTGTGTTTCTGTGTTGACAGAAACATCAGCTCTCTGATGAGTGAACAAATGGGAAGTGCTGCTCCCAAATCTCTGACACATTCTATTCTCTGGAATAGTAACTACATACACACAAGATCAATATATTCCTGTTTGAGTTCACTTAAACCAGTGACAGCTGCAGATTTGGTGTTGCTGCCAACTATAGTTGTCTGCTATTGTTTCCAAGCTGTGAAACATGCCTCATGATAAAGGTTATTCTTGTACATTTAAAGTGTGTGTATATATATATATATATGTTTGCTTCGGATTTCCAAGTTGAGATGGAAGTTGCTCTGTATTCCTCATCTACAGTACATGTTGTAAAGGGGAATTGTCACAGTGTGCTGTCATCATTACATGTAAGTTTATATACGTTCTGATATTACGCAGCATCTCGCATATAGATTTTGTTTCAGCAACAGTCCAGTAGTTGAAGGTTGTCGTATGCAATGTTTGCAACTTCATTTAGAGAATAATATGCAACAGTTAATTGATAATCAAATTAGTAGCAGATTTTGGAGATCGATTGATAGATTGATCGACTTTTCAGCTTTACTACACACATTCAATACATCACCCACAAAGTTAAATGATTACACTACACACACTCAAGCATTTCAGACAGCAGTGCATGATGTCCACACTGTGATCCTCTGCCTACCTGTTTTGCTCCAGAGCATTTTCTTATCAGGCTTTGGATGTGCAAAGATAGAGGATCACACAGGAGTCGATGAAGAACAACGTTAATCCAGGGATTAATGTTTATTATGACAGGGACTGAAATAGAAGAACTGCTGTCCTGTCAAACGTGTAACTGAGGTCAAATGGATATTTCAGGTTATCAACACAAAGACAGAACAGGTCACAAACAGACACAGTATTCAATAATACCTAATGCATTATTCAATGTTTATTCCATTATTCATAATAATGGATGCAGCTCCTCATTGCAGTACTGTACAGTAGTGCACGGAGACCTCAAAACACGCTCTATGTTTGTCTACCAGAAAAAAATTGCTCTTTTATTTCACCTGACTTGTTGCCAGACACTTCATTAAAACGTTGAATGTATTGATGAACGAGGGAGAAACCTGGGTGAAAAGAAATTACACTAAATCAGTGAGAAGGACATCAGTCAATTCTATGCTATGGCTGTGGAACATTACGGGCAGTGTACATAAACAATGTGTACATAAACAATATGTGTCCTAACAGAAACTGTTTATTAGTTGCCTTTGTGAAATTGCAAGTCATGTCTTGCAGACAAACCCCTGTTTTTGCATAAATGCTGATGATAACCCAAGCCAGATGAAACATTTATTTTCCATTACTTTTAGGTACAATTTGTTTGGTAAGTAGCATAGATAGGATACAGAGATAGAGATATATAGGGAGTGAGAGAAAGAGACAGAGAGCCAGAGAAATTAGGAGAGAGAAACTGAAAATAAACAGTGGGCAGAGAGGTTGGCAGTGAAGATCCAGTGAGGCATAATGTGCAAAAGGAAAGCTCATAGAGGCCTGAATAAACTGAGGCACTGAGAGGGTCACAGTAAAGGGCAGCAGGCAGGCAACCTTAATCCAGGGATGTTTTCTTCTCATCCGCACTTTATCACTGAAGCCCGAGAGAGAGGACCTTTAGTTCACATGCTGTTGAAGTGCCTGTCAGCGAGGCAAACTCTGGCATAGTTCTCATGAATTTTCTAAGTAAATTTGGATAGTGTACATCATGTGATTGGAGTGAATGTTTTTACAGGCCAAGAGATACAGGCTTTAACACAACATTGATGTGTGGCGAATTTTTAGTAAACAGTTTCTTTACACATTTATTTACACATCCAGCTGTTGTGGAGCACCATTATGGTTGAATTGGAGTCACGATTGTGTCCATCCTACAACTATAATTTGAAAGCAGTTGGTGTGTCACCATTCCTCCAATCCATATCCCTCAAACCCCCTCCAAACTTGCCCCAAGAAAGGTTTAGGGGGCCAGACTTGGCATATGGTGTTAGTTATCATATCATTTAATCTTGCTGATTCAGTCAAGGCTGTACTGCGAGTTGGCAGTGTAAAATGTCAGACAGGACGGGAGACAATGATAAAAACTTCAAAAGAGCCTGGGCAACTCCACATGAAGTCACCAATGCAGTTAAATTTCATACACCATAGATGGATTTAGTCTGCATTCCCTGCAGTGCTGTCTTGTTCCTCCCTGAGACGTCAAAAGCTCATGATGATCCCAAATCCTTCAGTGCCTTTTGCAACTACGGAAGGATCCAGCTCAAGACAGTCAAAGACCCTCCTCCTTAGCTAAGGTTTCTTTTTGACAGAAACTCTCAGCGATCAAGGCAGTTCTTGGACAACATCAAGCAATATAATGGATTGGTGTCTGCAGCTTCTAAGAATTTGTCTGGCAAAATAGTGGAGTTCAAAGGACATGGCCTGAAGCCCTTCAAGACGAGCGGCTAAATGTACCACCTGAGGCTTTCAGCAGCCTTCCCTGACTGTGGACACAAACAAAACTTTTCTCAGACCTTTGTCTTTGATCAAGACAATGAGCTTGATCAAAGCTAAAGTTTTTATGGAGAGTATTTCTTTTTTGTTTTTGTTCTTTTCTCTAGCTCCTCTAGTAAGTTATATTTCTATGCTTCACCTAGTTTGTTCGCACAATCATGGGGGGGTGGGATTTTACAAATATAGCTACAATATTATTATTGTGCTATAATGCAAGATGTGTATGCGTTTGTGTGTGCTTTTTCAGATACGTGTCGTGGGAGAAATAAATCTAAGGGGTCAGGGGTAGGTCAATGATAAAGGTTGCGAGGCACAAAGGGCGCATTGTTCTAGTCTAAAGAATATAAGTCCAATTCACAGTCTTTAAACAAGGTGTTCGGTCTCTACCAACTCCTGAAAGAAATATCTGGCTCTGTAGCTGCTGCTAACATTTTTAACAGTAAAATAAGAATACCTTTTAATACCTTTTTTTCATATTAAGTCTTCCATATTTGAATGAGAATTAGGGTTAAAAGGGTATTTTGTTGTAGCACTGTAGTTTACTTTAGGTTGAGTTTTCATATTAACATGAACAATTATAAGATAGTGCCTCATTGGGCATCAACAATAAAAAGAAAAATGAAATCCTTTTCCGTTTCAAGGAAGTTAGTATGTCTACAATTTTTCTGAATTGTATTGTCAATCAGGCATATTCAGGAGTTGACAAGATCTGAGGCTAAACCCAGAACATCTTGGACTGAGGTGAAGGTCTGTGTGCACAAATGGTATCTGCTGTTCTGACTAGAACACTATTGCCTACATTTCATATAATTCTATTGCATTGAATTTTATTTAGAATTTATCTTTTAGAAAATAGAAATGTTAAGACGATTGCTCTGGATATTACAGAGCAGCTGAAAATTCTCAAACCTATTGCACAAGTCTTTAATTGCAATTTTATTTTTTTAATTGTGGTTTTAGATTTTTATTTGAATACTGAAATGTTTGGCACTTTGTAGGCTCCAAATGAAATAAAGCAGCAGCGGTTGTACAACCATTTAGAGAATATCAAGTGTTTTGACCATCTCACTATTGCCCAACTTCCTAACTATCCTGTATCGTTTGACTCATATCCCCTAAGCATACATGACAAAATCACATATTTTAAAACATTAAACATTGGTCCCAACCAACAAAACAATCAGTCTCATGAATTGTGCTGTAAATAAGAATTTCAGGGGTATTTCAAAGACATAGCATGCATGTTTTTTTGGATAATTTTGGGAAGTCTGCACCAACAGCAGGTGTCACAGATACCACTGGTTCAGTGCACTGTGGCAGCACTACGCTTTTTGGTATAGTGTTGTTGCTGCTGCTGTGTGAGCTTGACTGCAAAGTAGAAGCAGTACTGCATGTTGTGCGTCCATGCCAAGAGAGGGCTGCAGAGCAGATGGACTGTTGAGCTTTTACACAAGAGGATGTTACCCAGCTCAGTCCGCTCTCTCCCACTCCATACACTGGCAGCAGAAAGGACAGGTGGCGGTCAGGAATGAAATTGTTTACATTTCACAATGATTGTGGATTTCTTTTGAAAAAACACCCCAGAAGCCTGACATTGACGATGCTAATGGTGCTGAAGCCTAAGCATTACTCATTTTGCTGATACAACAAAACAGTTAATGTTTTGAAGTATTTTAAAGCCACTATCTTGATGTACCAATCTGTCAGTGTATTCCACATGGAATGCTTTTCTACCCTCTAAATTGTTTGTTGACTCCAGCACTACGTTATGTTTTGGCAGGATTAGTGGCAGCTCATTTTCCACCACTTTTGGTGATTAATTAACTTGCATGCAGTTTACTGTATATGAGACAGTAATTAGTTTAATTTTCACATACTAGTGCTAGTGCAAGGCTAATGCAGGCTTTCATTACAGATAACCATCACCAAATTATGTCTATTGTGTCTTATTATTCTTTCTTTTTCTTTTGTTCAAAACATTCACTTGTTTCTGCTGTGGCACCAACTTTATGTTTGCAATAGATGGATAATGGAACCCTTTATTATTGCTTAAATCAGTACAGTGGAACAGGATTTTGTACAAAAAGAGAAATTTTGAAGAGGAAGGAGGAATTTGCAATATTGTACTTAGTCTGTTGGCCGTGGGACCTGCGTTCTTCGTCCTTTTCCACATTTTGGCAAGAGTTAGCTGTCAAAAGGATGACCTGCAAATAAAATGTGAACATAACCATTAGTACCAATTATGGCACACATAAGTCTTTCATTGCACTGTAAATCATTAGGTTTATGCATTTATGTTCTTGCTGTGCAGAGGGTTAGGGTTTTTTTGGTCATGATTGAACCTAAACACTGTTTATTAGTATTCATTGCATTGTCAATGCCCTAATCTAATTTCCAAGGTATTATTTGCACTAGAATAGACAACCACCGTGTTAAGTAGGTGAATAAGCGACATGTATATTGAGCTTTCTGAGTTGCCCTTATTTTTTACGTGCGACTATGACAAATACCTTGTAAACCACAGATTACATACGAATCAAATATTGCAAAATTGCTCAAATATGCTGAGTCAGATTTGATATGTGCATGTGCCATAGATTGGATTACTTATACAAAACTGCCAGGCCTACTGTATCTACCCATGTCTATTCACCCATGCTTTGAGGCTTATAAGTCACGCAAGGTCAATAAGTCAACCTATTACATTTATTATGACTTGAAGCTTGTTACTTCCTGCGGGCATTACACACAGTGGGGAATACATGTACTCTATGTGCAAATAGGGATCAAAAAAGTGTTGTGGTTGTTGTTATTCAACCAGTTATTGCAGTTCAAAAGCTTGTGAAAAGCTTTGTTGAAATCGCTTTATATGTTCTCTGGAGTTGGTACCAGGTGCCTTTTTTTTTTCTTTTTTTTTTACAAATTTATTCATACAGGCATGCTAGACAATGTTTATGTAACACAGTAAGTATTAAGAAAAACATTTTTGGACACACACGATTATGCATATTATATTCAGGACAGACCTGATGGATTGCAAACATTAAGACCACGGTCATTGAGAGGCCAAGTCATATTGAGTGCAGGACAGCCACTGATGGTGCACTGCTCCTAAGCTATAGTTAGCTGTGACCCTATAATAACTAATATGGTTTCACAAAGCGTGACTACAGGCTAATGCTGCTCTGAGATCTCCATTCTCAGAGGTAAATGCTCAGAATTAGATGCTTTCAGTACATCTATGTATTCTAAGTTCACCAATGACAGAGATAAAAGTGTGGGAGAGTCAGATACAGCAAGTGTAATTGAATCTTTACTATGGCTGAATATTTCAGTTCATATTCAAAGTTACAAAGATAACTGCATCATATGTCAAATCAGCTTATGTTTGATCACAGGTTGAAAATAGAAGATAATCAAAGGATAGAAGACCAAAAAAGAATATCAGTATTTCATACACCACCATGATTACAGCACAGAACAAAGACTGAAAATCAACTCTTTCATGCCATCTTCCTTTTAGCAGAAATCTCAGAATCATCTCAAGAGCATTTTATAAAACCCCTAGTTGATTTTCTGCTATCACTTCATAAAGTGTAATCCACCTGGATATCACAAAGAAGTATGGTCAAGATGTAACCTTGGTCACACACAGACATAAAAAAACAGATGAAGACTGGTTTACCTGTCTAGAGCTTTGTCCTCACTCCCGCTGTGACGCTAAGACTGGTTTATAGATGTGGTATAAATTCGCTGCCTCCTGGGTTTTACTGGATATTAAATCCTCTGGGAAAACACGTTTGATTTTTTCTGACTGCAAGCTTGTGCCTAGACAGTGACTGTCAAGGAAAGGCTTCCTCTGTTTAGGCGGATGGATGCTCACAGTGTGTGAGTTATTATTAAGGGGGAGCAGGGTGGGTGGTGGTGTTGGCGGTGGGGCACTGGATGAGGTAAAAAGGGATGAATAGTCTGAGGGAAGGGCTACCAATGACAAGTTAGTGGTGAAGTTTATCTTTTGCTGCAGTAATTACTGATGACAGCATACTCATCTTTCACAGAACAGTTGCTGACAAGGGAAGGATTGGTGAGTTTATTTTGTTTGTGTGGTAAGAATCAGGGGAGTAGTAGCACTTTCAGTCAATGTTAAACTGATTCTTAATTTCTCAAAGCACAGGCAAATTGCTAAGGTTTTTAAAAGATGCAGATTACAGATGGCCACCCCGAGCTGTGATTGAAACATGCAGCATTAATAGCTGCTTAAACTGTGGTAATTTAATGATGACCTTGGGTGGTAGCTAGCAGGTAACCTGGCACCAACAGGCGTTGCTATCAATTTGCACCGTGAAGCTAATAAAAGAATGTGGCTGGAAGTCATACTCTCCTTTGAACTTGAAGAGGTATGATGTTGGAACAAATTCACAGTTTGATTCTGAATTGTACCCCACTCTTGTTATTGAAGATCACATGTTTGAACAAGCTCCTTATCCCCATGTCTGCATTCTTATAATACCATATATTACATAATCAAGGTTATGGCATTTGTGTGGTATAAGCTCTTCTTGTCATGGCTTTGAGGCAGTTGTGACTTTGGAAAGGAAAGATCAAATGAAGAACAGGCATTAATCTTGTCAAGGTCAAGTACTAGAATGTCCATTTCAGTCATCACATAACAATTCATATTGTATTTACGTTCTACCTTTTATTAGCACCACTTAGAAATTATGTATTATATGACAATATTGACAAACACGTCACAACAGCTGGTAATAAACATCATTGGCATCGATTTTAACACACTTTGTTTTTGCAGTTGCTAATTTCCTTATTGGAGGTAACTATATTTAATTCCTGTTATGTTCTCTCCATGGAAACCTGTTTGTTTTTTGCCACATTAGCAGCATGGCTCTAGAAATGGCATTGCTGCCCAGTCTGACTGTTGGCCCATTGGTCCAAGACTGTTGTCCATAGGGACAACTACTGAATGGTCCCTGGAGGCATGTTGCCAAGCTAGATGACACCTAACCTAAACCTGTTAGCTTGCTAATATTAGCATTCAGCTCAAAGCACACCGGACCCTAACAGCTGAGGCTGATGAAGTGGCGTCTGACAATAAAGAGCTGAGCCTGACAAGGTGAGTCTTTTCTAAAATAAAAGTTTTCCTAAAATGGGTATTGTACAAAGGATAAACCCTTTTGATTTTGCTAACAACATCGGCTTACCTCTGACAAAGGTACATCCTGTGTCCCAACAGCATTCTGATTTTGAACTAACACACATGACAGCTCAGCAAATCTGTAGTGAAATGGCACACCATGGAAACTGCATGTGGATTGAATAATCAATGGAATTACAGACTTCTGGCATGTTGGACGTGTCTGTCTCAACAGGACATTCATGGTATCTTCCAGCACAAGGTCCAAATGGTGCCAATGTCCTGTCATGCTTGTCCTTCCACGTGCAGTACCTCTAATGCATCTGAATAGGGTCTTGAGTAGGCCTGAGCCCACATAAACCAGCTGGATTAGGAATTAAACCCCCTCAGCCTACCCTCCTTATATTGATGAAATGTCAAGCTGCATTGCTTTCATTCCAGTCATGAGGAATCACAGAGAGCTGCCGCCAAGGTGCTAACTAGACAGCCTCTGTAGCGTAGATTGCTCTTGTGAGGGAAACCTAACAGTACATCCACAGAGGCCTTGTCACTCACTCTTCAACAAGGAGTGAAGATATTCTTAATTGGGCTTCACTAGGTGCACTCAGTAAAATCCTGGCTTCGAAATGATCAGAAATAATTTATCCCAATAAGCTATCAGGCTTTCTGAGTACTGGTAACCCACGATGATTAAATAGAGGTTGTGGTTTGCAGGAAATACTAACACTGGTTTGATGGAAGAATCTATGTAGTTTAACAATATAAAAGGAAGCAATTGCAACTTCCACAGTATAATCCTGTCCATGAGCCCCACTCATTTTTTAAGATTTAGTCTCCAAAATGACATTAGGATATGTTCTTAATACACACAGCAGTATCAGTGGGTTATACAATTGCCCCAAAAACCAAGAATAATACCTCTGAATGTAGGAAGGACAGAAAAAAACAAGCAAAGAAAATGGGGCAGATGGATTCTGAACCCCATCCCGATATACTCATGTACTGTATGTTTATAGCCAACGACAAATGGTAGCAACTTATTTATACCTTGGAATGTTTTCAAGATTATGAGCAAGTTGTTGGCCCTCTAACTTGTATGAATGATAGTGTTTAGCATGTCACTACAGATATAATGGAGAAATCTATACAAGCTGTGGCCTTAAAACAAATCTCCATGCCTATAAGTCAAAATCGTCCAATGTCCTCCATCAGTGAAATCTTAAGTATGGATACCAAAATACGAGCTTTAACACTTGAACAGAGCTCAGCCTCTTCCAGGATATTTTAGGGCTATGCCAGAAATGAATAATATAAGGAAAACATTCATCCTGAATACAGAAAGACATGCCTTTCTTTGTGAGTGTGAGGCAACATATGTCACTTTTATGTATTCTAAACACATTCTGAATTTGACTAAAGTAATGGATTAAAGGGCAGTAATATTAAAATATTGAAAGCTTACAACTTGAGACAATCAGGTTTTTAAAAAATTTTTTTTTAGAGGAAACCTTCTGTAAAACTAAAAGTTGATTTTATACCCTGATTTTATTGTCATAACTGTTTGTGGGACAGGTTTATTAGGGTTTTGAAAAAACAGTAGGATGTCAGCACAGAGTGATATATGGAACAGTGAACAAAGCGGACAAAGTTGTAATCACTGATGAGCATCATGAGGAGCAGAAGTGATGTGATGTCATATTGTCTGTAGCATGCATGGATTTCACAAAGCCAGCTTGCATTATGGAAAAGACTTCCTTTATAGATTTTTGCAGCATGTCTAATAACAACAGAATGTAATAAGAACAATGTAAAGCTCCTATGTGTTATTCTGCTGGCAGCTGCTGGAAAACTAACGGGGTAGGAGGCTGAACAGAAAAGGTTAACAGTAACAACACCAGCAATATGCTGGAACACCAGTGCAACTGCTTCCCAACCGAGCAGCACATCCGTTACAGATGGTGAATATCTAATGTTACAATAACAAGAGAGCCACGGAGACGAGCGCAGCAGATCTTTTGTTCTCTTTAACTAGTTGAAAACAAATGCTGTATAAATATTGTCTCATTTCATCCATTTTAGACAACGACGGACACTGTGTTGAAACTCAGAGATAATAAAACGGTTACCTTGATGCTAAAAACCTGTGTAGGCTCACTTTTCCACACAGAAAATTGATCAGGAATCAATAAGGAAATTGATAAAGAATCAGGCTGTAAAGCAGAGTCGATGATGGTACTAACCTCAACAAAATCATGGTGTATCTCAACTATATGGTGATGGTGTAGCTGCCCCTATGTTGTTGTAAGAGCTGTTGAATCAGACTGCCACTCGCCACTGTTTCAGTAATCAGATCTTATTACAGCTGCCTGGTGCTTAATCATATTTTATACTCTATATGCTGTCAGCCTTTCATCATTGCTATAGACCGTATCTACTCAGAGAGCTATGATTGCTTTGATACATCAGGTACCTCTCAGATGGCCACTGCTATGCTGATGGACCATTGATGCCTATAAATCACAGTGAACTCATAGCAGAATGTGCAGAAGAAAGCCATGTAGGCGCTGCTAGTGTGACACTCGCATTTATTGTATTGCCATCTCCCCGAAATGGGAACTGTTATGTGTGCTACCATGTGGATGGTGAATATTGCCATTTTTAGGCATTTGCTAAGAAAGGCAGAGGGTTGAAATGTGTACCACGTATTCTTGGTCCTTGAATTCTGGGCTTCACACCAGAGCCGCCCAGGCATCTTTGCTCAGTAATGAAAAGCTATTTTTGATGAGATTACTAACAACCAGAGGTGATCTGATGTCCACAACAGGAAAGGCCAACAAATGCTGCCTTGATTTGAGGGGGCTTATGCAGTTGAAAATGGGACACTATTACAGTGTGTTGATGTGGCTCAGTAAAGACTTGTGCAGAAGAATGGATTAGTTATGAGTTTCACAAATTTAATCCAACACTGAACTTGTAACATACTAAATTATGGTTTCTGTCAAGCCTGGCCTTTCTTTTATGGTAACAAAAACACCTACCAGCTGCAGGACCATTTCTTTACCAGAGGTAGTGACTTCCTGAAGTCTATGCTGATTTTTCTGGTAACCTCACTTGATAACAAGACATGAAGTCACTGCTCCCAGCTGTAGAGGTGCTTGTAGTTGGATTTTGTTAACCAAAAGCTTACACGTGTAATGTAGTCAAGTTGCTTTTACTTCATCTTAATGAAGTCATTAACAACTTGTCAGTCAGCCTTATGAAGTCTGACATCTGAGGTGCTGCTTTAAATGGTCACTCTGCCTCTATTTATTAACTGAATACTACCACCGTATGTATTGGTTTTTACATAACGTTACACATAAATGCAATGTAGAGCTAAATGTAAAACACAGAACAGAAAACACAAAATAAAATCTAAGTCCTGTCATGTACTGTATTCAAGATATTAAATGGTTAGAACGCATTCAACTCGCAAGGTCTCCTTTATGAGATAGTATCAGACAGGAAAGGAACATGACTTAAAAGTCTCCTGGCAAAAAAAGAAGAGGAAGGAAAAAAAGGTCTATCTCTTTGAGATGGGGTAGTTTCCTGCCGCGAAATGCATTCTAAACCCTCATCACATCTTCTTGGTGGCCCGTCTCCATCCTCATTACTCACAGCTCCAAAGGCTCCAAGCTTGATTAATTCTCCTCACTGACAAATAATCTGTGTGCTTTAAACACTCAGACTCTGGCACTCTGATTGTTGCCCCTGCGCTCCCACGGTACAGCTACGTTTGAATCATGGACTTAAGAGCTGACCAATCATAATGAAGCTGTACATACCTGAGAGTTTGTACTTAGGCTGAATGGCATTCAGTGCAATTCCCCTTTGCAAAAATATTAGCATTTTTAAGTTTGTGCCTAAGAGGTGGCCTTGCTCTTCATCCACATAGGATCAACACCATGCCACAGTGATATCAAAGAGCCTGGGACTGACATAAACATGGCACAGTCTTCAATATCAGATGCAATATTGGGCTTGTAGTCACGCCACACGGTTCAAGCTGGATTGTCACAATATCACTAGAGATTCTTTTTTCTGTCTGCAGCTGCCTCTGCACAAATTAAATTCTACAAGTGAAACGTGCAGCAAAAATAACTTGATAAAATCTTCATGCACAATGTGTGTTGTGAGACCTTTAAATGTGACACGGCTCAAACAGAAAGAATTAGAATCAGAAGTATTTGTTTTAGCTATTTAAGGTCTTGTTTTGCTGGCGTGCCGCGCAGGCTAAAATGCTGGGTTACTGGAGGTTCTTTATGTACCTCGTATATCTGAATCAGACTCATACCAGCAGGTTCTTTTTGGTCCCAATACCAGATGGGATTGGCTCCAGCCCCCCATGACCATCTAAGAATAAGCGGTATAGCGGATGGATGGATGGATGGATGGTTGTGAACGATGGGATTCCTTTGCCATTGAAAACAAAGATGGTCCTCTTTCCTTTTACATTCCACAAGATGGCAGTAGATTTCCTTCATTTGCGGTCCTGGTGAAATTTCAACCAGTGTCCTGTAAAGAGTGCAACATGTAAATGAGCCCTTGTGTTTTACAACATGAATTTCTTCTCTTTCTGGAACATTTTACTGTGTGGATATTGAGCATTGCGGTGTGGATATTGAACAGTGCCATATTTTTGTGACTTAAGGCTTTTTGATCAATGTGTTGTAGTAGAACCTATTTTCTTTTTCAAGTGGGTTCACTGCATTTTATTTCATCAGGGAAACAGAAAATAAATAAAACTGGACCACTGCTAAAACAAAAGTAGGTTGCAAAAGGGAAGAACACGTATAATTACAGTATATTCAATCCAGATTTAATTCTGTCATTTTCTTAATTGAATTTCAGGCTATTTTCCATCCACTAAATGGCTTTTTCATTTTGCTGGATATGAGAAAGGCACTATGTGATGATATGGCAAGGCTATCACTGTAAGATAAATGGAAGTGGCTCTTGGGAGAAATGTGAGAGTCATTCTTTTATTGTGACACAGCAACCATATGTAGCTAGGCAAAAACCTTTAAACCATCTCTGACATGTAAAATAATTAAATAATAGTAAGGTTCTTAAAAAAAAAAAGAGGTTTGTTAGCTTCTGGCTCCTCGTTTCATCTTTCCATCATTTAATCCATTGAAGCTTTGTCCTGACTGATTTGCACAAGTCCTGCACATGTTTCACCAGTTTCAACAAACAAGAAATTTGGCCTAAATACAACACAATGTCAACAATTAACCTTACACAATACTCTTAAGAAAAAAACAAATGTTGCATTGGGAAAGTGGTGCCATGCATGGTTACACCTGCAAGAAAATCTAATCAGATTCTCAAACTCCACTAGGGAGCGTTTGTCATTTGAAAGTACCTGTCTGTCTCTCAGATTAAAGAGTAATGATGCTCCAAGACAATTGACCAAGACCCTATCACCGTCATATCATCATTATAGTTCTGAAGGAGCAGACACACAACGTGGCAACTAAAATCAAATCATCATTCTCTTCTATTCCCAGTAGTCTGCAGCTGCAGCCATGGAGAGGTGCCAGCACGGTGACCGCCAGCACTGACCCGCCATAATCAGCATAATGCAAATGTAAACTGATGTTGATTGTCTGTCTGTTTGGGAGTTCTAACAAAGAACAAACCTTACTTTTACTGTTTTTTAGCATAGAGACCTTAAAATTATAATTGAACAGATCTTAAGTATTAACAGATTTATGGAGTATATGACAAATTATCTAAAACCTTTTTGGATGGAAGATGTTTACACAGTAACATAGTTTAATAAACACGTAAGGTCTTTACAAAAAGTAGCAACAGAAAATGTTTACATTAAAGAAAATAAGATTACAGAATGAATCGTTCCAAGTCCACTATTAAGTGAAAATACCAAAAATTCCCTGGTTTTACCTGCTTAGATGTAAGAATCTGGTGGTTTCCATGGCCTTCGATGTCTGTAAAACTATTTTAAATGTCTTGGGACTGTTGGTCAGACAAATTGTGACATTTGCAGATGTCACTGTAGGCTTTAGGAAACTGTGATGGACATCTAATTCTAATTCAAACCATTAATTGATTAACAAAGATCATGATTACTTGTCGCCCCAGTATACATTATAATGTCAACATTACTGTATGTTGATAGACACATCATTTTCAGACTCATTCTATATGTACACAGGATCTGCAATAAATAGTTGTACTAAAATGTTCATGAGATAAATGGACCTCTATACTATATGAAGCATGATACATAATTAATAACATGTTGAATAAAACACAACAGAGTGGTAGTAATCCTGCAGTCTGCATGTTAAATCTGTTTTTTTTGTCCTTTCATTTTGCTTGTTTCAGATATCCTCCATATTATAGCTAACATTGTTTATCCTGCTGTAATCTTATTTCCACGGACCATGCAAGTTTCAGATCTACCAAAGTAATTTAGCTTCAGATTTTGCTCTGGCCTCTTTAAGTTTGTTTTCAACATCATACCTTATCTCAATGAAATGTACTAAAATGAATGTAATATGTGACACAAAAAGGTAATTTATTTTTTTGGCTGGTATAAAATACGCTTGGCTGGTGGATCCCCCCCCCTCCCCATCTAACAGTCCCCTTGGCCAGTGATTCAAAAAGTTAATATTAAATTGGCTACTAGGGTGGAAAAAATGATATAGCCAATGTGTTATGTGTGAAAAAGTAAATAACATGACAGCAACACAACTGTCTACATGTGAACACACCATGAAATTTGCAGATTTCAGTGGTCACTGACAAGTGTGCTATTTCCAATGCAAATGCTGTGTATGAACATAATGCAGCTGACATTAGCCAGAGGAGCAAGTTGTTGCTGGTGATCCACTTAGATCAGGGGTGTCCAAACTCCGGCCCGCAGGCCAACTGCGGCCCGTGGTCCAATTTTCATTGGCCCGCAGGAAATTCTAAAAATGTATTGTAATACAGCCCACACACATGGAACCTGCGCTGGACTGTATTGCACTTCTTAGTCTCACCACTAGGTGGAGTAACGGTCTTGAACGAGGCAGCTTCTCTATAAAATGAGTAATAGAAGAAGAAATTTTCTACAGGTGACCCAAAATGGCAGAATTAAGGAAACGTAAGAGAGCAAGTGAGTGTAGAAAGTTTCAGACGTGGTGTGCGATGAGAGCACAGCTAATAACTAATGACGATCACTTTTGCATCACGGAGGAGCTGCTTGATGTTAGCAGTCTAAAGAGCACCACGACGGGTGAGGATGTTTTTGAAGCTGTGCCAGATGCAGTTGGCATGATGGGACTTAAATGGGACGAGCTGTGTGGAGGTACGATGGATGACGCTCCAGCTGGGACAGGTGAGCTCAAAGGAATCTACGGTGTCCGCCGAGGGGCAAGAAAGTGGAGGTAAGGCTGTTAATTTGAGCACCAGGGCTCTAGCACAGACCATTTCAAGCTTCCCTCTCTGATGCTGATGTTGGTGTTGTTGTTGTTGTTGTTCGGTTATCAAGCAGAATTTACCTACATTTGATTGATTTTGGCAACTTTAATCCACTAGAGGTGAGGCGATATATATCACTTCTAGTGGATTAAAGTTAGCAATATAGCTCACTTCTAGTGAGTGGCCCAGCCCTTTGTATGTTTTTCTGTATGTGGCCGTCAGTGAAAAAAGTTTGGACAACCCTGACTTAGATGAATACTCACAGGTATGATACAGTATGACGCTCAAGGGCAGTTTTTATTTGAGCCTTACCCTCACTCTGCACATCGCACCAGTTTGATGTTGTCTCCCGCTTGTCAATCATCTTGAAAGAAAGCGAAGCAGGTGAAAGACTATTTTCTTAAATGGATGAATATTTTAGTGTTTATTGTCTTTCACTTTTTCAGTTACATTGCTGAGATCCTGCTCCTTCATGCTGGTGGGTGTTTTTAAGTTAATGAAAAATATCAAGACTTATTACAAACTCATCAAAGATAGACTATGAACTATAAATGATGATTGAATGCAACAATTTAAATTGCTGATTAATAGCATGAGATGCATCATACAGCAACAGAAAACTCCATTGCCTCTAGTGACAATAACTGTTTCTAAACCATAGCATGGCTATGTATTTGTTCACTCTACTAATCAACTGAGCGCAAAATACAGGGTTATTGTTTCATCACTCTGGAAATATCTTGCTCTTGAACTCAGATTGGGCTGGTGTCCCCGCAAAAACAAAGAAAGACACGACAGCAGAGTTGAATCTTTTTTTTGGCTCTGAGTGAAGACTTGTGTGGCAGTTTGAGTTGTGATCAAACTGGTGAGATTGTTGCTGTTAATGTCTGGTGTCTGTGACTCCCTATCTCTGCAAATCCTGGTCCATCAACCAACAGAACACGCTCGAGTGAGACCATAGTACTTAACCATCCACTTAACAAGATGGCACAGCAGCAGCAATTTAAGAAAAAAAGGGCTGAGAGTGCCTATCAGTCTTTGAACTACTGCTTAACTGCATTGCAGCAGAAAACCCACTTAATACAGGAGATGGCAGATAAGCCATCTGAAATTCTGAGGCCATAAGTTGAAGATCTAAAAGCTCTGCTATTAGGGGATGTGTGTTCTAGCTGCTGTTGCAGCAGCATGTATTGCATTAATTTTTGCATCAGTCATTTGTTGACTGATCTGCTACATTGAATCTTCTGGAAATGCACAATAAGATGAGAAAAAAGCCACTAGATATAAAATCACTAACTGGATTTAGCTCTTTTGGTTGATTGCTGAATTACTGTGTTTAATATGTTGTGATTGATTGTAATCCGTAAAGGTAAAGGATATGGGGAAACTGCACTACCCCCACTCCCACCAATCACATGCTTTAGAGACCACCTTTGAAATGTCCAAGTAAAGGTCATAATATAGTAATGAAGGTGATTGCAAATTGATTTTCTCAAATCAATTTCTTCACCTATCACCCAGGAGAGCTACAGCCGCCATCCCATTGTGTTCTGCTGTCTTCCATTCCATCTTGCAATTTCTGCTTTTTGCCACAGAATTATTTGACTCGACAATGACTTAGAAGTATGACACCCAATTCAGCTCTTCTCTTGATGTCAATCATAATGAATATAGGTTAGACTGGGAAAAAAATAAAGCTGACACAGGCTCACCTCAAGACATCCTTTTCCTCTTCAGTCATCTTTTTCTTGTCTGCCAAAATCACAATCCAGTGAACCTGTCAAGAAAAAAAACAGTTTCACCGCCAATATCACCGCCTTTCCCCTGCTCATCTGTTCCTGTTGCGGGTCACGAGAACTGGACCGATCTAACACTTTCTAATCAAGCGGTCATCCTTTATCATCTCCAACTGACAGCTTTAAGTAGCCATAAATAAGCGTGGGCCAAGCTCCTCATTTGTCACGTGAGGCCCTGCTTGCTGTATATCTCTCCCTTTAGAGACCATAGCTCTTCTTTACAGCTCCTGCCTTAAGTAGGCAATGCTGGGGAATGATGGCAACAAATAATCCTGTGATAATAATGGGCCTTTGCTCCTCAATGATGATGAAAGAAACCTCCTCATAAAAATACCTTTTTAAGCCCTAATTTTATTCAACAACAGAGCCTCCATTAGTGTCACAGAATTTATTTAGTGGTGGGCTGTGTGTGGCAAATTTCGAGCCTGCCAGGAAAATAAGATGCAATAACATTTAATGTGTTAACCTGCGCCTTACTTCAGAAATTTCATAGGAGAACAAATTGTATTCTGATTATATTTCTGGTTTTAAGGTTTCAAACTCACGTAGGTAAATGCTTTATTAACAACCTCAACCTGAGACATCCAGCAGCTTTAGAATAAGAAATGATTTTGGGCAAAATTTAGCTACTCACCAATAATGGACAACCTAATGTGCTTAACTCAGTAGTTATTAGAGGTGATTTAAAATAGATCCATGAACATATTAAGTTCAGACTATGCTCCAAAGTTTGCACTATGCTAACGGTGCCTCCGTGTCATGGCGCCTCCATTCATCTTAAAAGATTTGTCATACTTTGCTTAATTAGTTTTGTGGAACTTTGTTCATTCTTAATATGTTGTTAATATTTGTGACCAAATCACGGTTGAAGTTTATTTTGACTGTTGAGCTCCACGCTCATTCATTATCCTACATAAAATTTGAGACACACTGATGAATCCCTGGTCTGAACTATGCGAACACGTGACTGGAGCTTCATACTTAGTGGGTGGCGGAAACAGTCCCATGTCTGATGGTGTGATATTATGTACATTAAAGCAAGAGTAGTAGCTAAACCATTAAATAGTAAAATCTTACATTTGTATCTCAGTCACACAAGTGGAAATAGTCATATGACATACTCTATCTAGATGTGGGTTGATCATCTTAAAATGACATGATTGTTAGAAACATGTTCATATATTCCTACATGAGGGCTGCTCTGACTCGGCATCATCCTCAGGTCACTTGCCACCCGCTGTCCACGAATTGAATGAGCCTTGAGCAAGACACTGAACCCCAAATTGCTTCGGTTGATTATGCCAGTTCTTTGTGTCTTGTGTTTTGGACAAAAGAGCCTTGTCAATGCTTTTTGCATAGTAAGAATATTTCCAAAGACACAGAGTGCTACACAATACTGAACCACATGAGACACTGTCATGACGCTGCCTATTTCTAGCCTGTAAATCGTTTGATCATCATTACAGTATACATTTGCCCCATGGAATACCACTCCATTATGGCAATATACAGTATATGATCAGTACGAAATACAATTCTGTCATAAGCATGTATGGCTAATAAATATAGTCTGATTCAGAAGTAAATTTCCTCCAGGTATGAATTTGTTCATTTGATTGATTGATCTAGGCTTATTAGTAAGAACCAAATTAAACAATGTTCAAAAAATAGTGAGTCACACTACACGCAATACCAACACTGCAATTCCTAGATTTTTCCTGCCCCATAGCAAAACATCAACACAGTATGTCTTAGGTGATTGATAGAGTTCTTGATCAATATTAATTACTCAGTGACTGCTGGCGTTAGTGGATTGCATGTGCTGTAGATGTTACCTACTGTGTTCTACGTGTTGCAACAATATGACTCTCGATTAAACAAATAGAAAGGGGGGCACTTTTTCAGGCATGTTGCTGAAATGCAACTTGAAACCTAACTGTGGCTGAGTTCTGAATTTTTCTTTATTTTTTTTTCGTTCCATAAGGAGACCCTTATTAGCAACGTACAAACATTGACTTTTGCATCAATTCATAATCATGTAAGAATCATGAGTCTTGTGTGAAGTTTTTTTTCTATCATTTATTTTTATAGCTTGCCTGGAGCACATATTTTATACTGAACATTTCTTTGCATCACAACACATATAGTGGTCCTAGATGTGACATTTTTCTGTGATAAGTCTCAAGAGATTTAAACATGCAACCAGAAAAGGCAAGTAAAAGGAAGGGAAAAGGAAGAAACTTGTCACTTAATTTGCAACCACCCTGAGGGCTTTTACAACTCCTCACTTCCTTTTTCTCCTAATAGCCTGCAAGTCTGCAGAAATTGTGCCCAACACATGCCCATGTTGCTTCTGCATAATGCCCAGCCATACAGTTATTGCAGACAATGCATGATACAAAATGAATGTTATGCATCACATACCAATAATTACGTAGCCACGTTAGATCAGTGGGATGACTCTGTAGGTGTGCATAAAACACCAAAGTGCCATTTTTTGTGTTAATTTTGATGAGAGTCATTCATTCATCAGCAAAATCAATTTTCCACTAATGATGATCAGTGCTCATTGTCGAGTGCTGATGAAGCTTTTTGTTGACTGTTGAAGCGTTTAGCAGGATTACCATGATGTCTGTCCCTACAGTCCCTGTTGATAACAGTCTATCTACTGTCAATCTAAGTCAACAGCATGGACATGTAGAGGAAAGAGAAACCCTGATAATACAGATTTACAGGTTTCAATAAAAACAAGATCATCAAAAATGAGGTGTGTATGTTTAAGTGACAAGTTAAATGTGATCATGACAATGGGTTGTAATGTGAGATTATTCTAGAGCCTTTAATTCCGCAGACGGAGGAAAGTGGGGTGAATGAATCTAATGCTAGACTCGGGAGACTCAGTTTCTGTTTTGTTTTTGCTGCTTACTATGAATGCAATACAATTTGGCTTTAGCTCTGCTGGCAAAGGTTGCTGATGTAGGACATACTTTTCAATTTGCCAGAAAATCTTATAATGACTAATGCCGGTCCTGTCTGCACGCAAAAAAATCAAACGGATTTAAACTTGTACACTGGGCGAGACTGGCAAAACCAGAAGCCAACCCAACTTATGTTCAGGGTCACTGTATGATATCAATACTGTAAGACTGATCAGTATGCAGTTGTGGACATTCAGAGGGATTGTTTAATATATAGAGATGCCTTCAAGTTGAAGTGGTTTGCCTGAGGATTTCACAGGAAAGTCATCTGAGACGACAACACCAGAATACCTCATGTTGAAAAGCAATATATGTCCCATGAGAGACCTTCTCCATGTGGGGATTCTTGAATACTTAATTTTGAATTGTTGAATAGTTGTGTCTCTCTCTTAATTAAGAGTTTGGACTAGACCTGATCTTTATGGAAAGCGTTTTGAGATAACGCTGTTATGAATTGCCGCTATATAAATAAAGATTGATTGATTGTTTCTTTGGCATGCACTGCTGATCAGTTACAAATTAAAGAAGATAAAAGTACCCACAAGGTCACATGTTCTCTGGATTTTTCTGAACTCCATAAGAGTATTTAAAACTGGAGAGTAATTAGACATAATATTGTTGTTGATTTAAACCTTTTAGGCCTATATACTGAGATAATAGATAAGTGGATCTCAATGGCAATCATAGGTACCACCTTCACACCTGCACACAAAACAAAGCAGTTGATTTACAGTATAAATCTGGTTTCACACGTCTGTCTGCCACTCAATGCAGTTTACACTGACATCAGAACACAGAATATTCCCTGGCAGCTAGGAGTGTAAAAATTCAACCAAGCCAAGGTATAAGATATGAAGTAGACAGCACTTCACCGGCGCTGCACTTTCCAATGCAGAATGAGTGGCAATAAAGAACGACGCCTGGACATTGAGGAGTTCGTGTGGTACAGAGAGCGGATTCCTTTGCTCCTGAATGACAACTCACTACAGTGGTGGAAAGCAGAGGAGGACTATCTAAAAAAAAAAAAAACCTCTGTATACCAGCTACCAGTGTGGCAACAGAAAGGGTATTCAGCACTGCAGAACACCAGGCCTCTGGTCAGGCAACTGTTTTGAAAGGTTCACGGTGTATTTATCATATTTCATACAGCAAGTCTGTTTTGTGTCTATTTGAAATATAAACACAATGATGTGTTGTTCTGACATGATTTTTTTTTCTTTTCATTTTTTCCCCATACAAACGGGTTCAAATTGCATCGAATGGAATTGCATCAAATCATATCGTATCATTCTGTATTAAAAGGTATTGTCCCCGAAACGTAATGTATCTAGATGCGTATCGGATCGACACATAACGGAGAGATGTTCACCCCTACTGGCAGCAGTTGCTCTATTCCCACAGGCAGTTTTATTTTTTGATCCATCCAGTGTGAGATGCCTTTCTAAAATGAGACTTGCTAAGTTTATTGGGTGAACTGTGATGATTGATTAAATGACTCGACTTTCTTTTAAAATTCGCCACACAGTGCTCATCTAAAATACATGTAATTTCAACATGTCACATGCCAGAGATCCTAATAATAAAATGCCTGTTCTGTCAGTATCTGGCTTTTAAACAACCACACCCACGAGGCAGGAAAAGCATTTTAAAACGTGGTCCAAAGTGTGATGCTCGAATACAGTGAATGAGTTTGAGTGGATTGTGACAGGATAGAACAGAATAGTGTGACTCCACGATTCATGGTCAAGTTCAAAAGTAAGTTCTCTTCACATTTGATAGAGGGCACATTGGATTTTGGGAGTGGAGGTTAAATGAATTCTGATTGCACTCCACTGACCGTCAGACAAATGCCCCCATCTGTGGGTCAGGTGAATACATCCTTCAGAATAAATTGACAGAAAAGATATGCTGCTGCCAGTCAGTGAGAGCACCTCAGAAGCACCAGGGGAATGTGTTTTGTGGCCTCTGTGTCACTTAGAGTGGATGCCTCCCCTACAGCCCATTTACCTCTCATCTTGATGTGATGGGTTTGAATGCAGACCCTGATTTAGCAGAATCAGTTGCTTGAGTTGCTTTTGCTGGAGCTTGTTCCTGACTCATATGTGTTGTCAAGTGTTGTTTAGTTTATGTTAATATTAATGTTGGCAATATAATCGCGGCAAAATAATTGTGGCTTTTAGTTACACTACCATGCAAAATGATTTCCCATCTTGATAGCTTTGGATGAAACCCATTCGAATGGACTAAATGAGTATTAGTGATTATCTTCTCAGATAACTGGTTAGTGATTTAAAACAATTGTACTTCTGCCACTTGTGCTTTAAGCTGTTATTGTCTCAGGCCTGGCTTTAATCTACTTGACTCACCTTATGAGTCTCCCCTGTGGTCCCTTCAAAAATTAGTGAAATCGTTTTGGCTCAATCTACCAGCTACCCAGCACTGACAAATATTGAGTAAGAGATCAATAAAGATGATTGTTTGTGATTTTTCCCAATCTTCTCTCCATAACATCTTTTCTTTGTTTCAGTTACGTGTGCTACAAATGCGTCACTATAGGAACTGCTTTAAAACTGCAATGTAATCAAAGTTCTGTGAAATGAGTACAAACACATGTTGTCAACAAATTATGTGAGAAATACAATCTTTCATCATTTATTCATATATAAGATACCTTCTACCACTTTCCCCATGTGAAAAGTAAAACAAATTTAGTGAAGATTGGGATGTAGGAGTTTAGGTAATCTAAACTTTGTGGTTAAGCAAGTTAAGTGTTGTGGTTTAAAGAGAGAGATTAATGTTAGGGTTGTGGTTTGTTACATTTGAGAACAAATTACTGATTAGAAGTCAGAGCATGAGTTAGGATTTTGTTTGCAACCTCGGATGGCTACAGAAAATATATATGCCCATCTGTCACATAAAGTAGTTATCCAGTCCTGCCTCAAAGGAAAATAAAACACAGTGTGGTGTCTTTTTGCCTGATTTGCAACCAAACTTCCTGATTCATATTTTACCTTCTCACCAGGATCTCTTGGCAACGAAACCAATGTGAACCCTTGCAGTGTTTTGCTGGAGGGCTATTTGATCCTGGCCTGAAAATTCTTGTACACTGCATATCAGTGGCTGTCAGTTGAGCAGTTGGTTCCCATATTTCCACCTCATGTCTCGTGTTTGCCAAGATTCAAACTGAAGCTTTCTTTTTCCTTGTACCTTTTGTTACAGTCTTTGATTCTTGTTGAAAAAGGAAAAGAGCTATAGCATAGGTGTCTACATTAAAGTAATCAATGAAAAAAGGTAATCATTAAATTTCACAGCCCCGGTAGAGAAACTGAACTGGTGAACTGTAATGATGTATGCATATATGTTTATTCATTTATTTACTTTTTATTTTGTTGTGTTGGTGAGTAGTAAATGACATATTCGTCTGTAACTACTCAGCCAATTTATTTTCTTCATTGTGTAGTCTATGTAGAAAGATGACATTCCCATTCTTTATCACACCTACAAAGCTGTGATTGGTCGATTGTTTCTCCAGCTGAGGGGGAATAGCTGTTAATAAGCACAACACCAAGCCTTTTTGAATCGTGGGATGATGATTCAGAGGTCTGGAACTTTGCTATGAAGACATCACAAAAGCCCTATATAGATAAAGGAAATGCTATGCACATACAAAGCAGCACAATGAAAGTCATACAAGGCTGATTCACTCATACCAAACAACATGCATATCCGCCACCCATTCTTCGCTGGGGCTTAAGCAAACATGTATTTCAGAAAAATCATTTTTATTTCAAACTTGATTTTGAATGTGATGTATCTACCAAATATTATCTATTGGACACTGAGCCCAACAGAGTCTGTAGAGTCTGGTTTGACAGTAGAATTTACATCCTTTGACGGAGTAATTCGGACTGAAGATGTCAACATCCACGTTGCTAATCCTGTTGTTCCAGACCAAATTAATTCATTAGTTGACTAAGCTCTTTTGATCTCACCCAGCGTGTCTCATCCTACGTTTGAACATGTCCATTAGGCTTGTTTAAGTCAACCAGTTTCTAACCACATATGCTTGCTGCAGGAAAACACATCTACACTGACATTAACAGAAAAAAACAGCCGCTGGTATAAAGTACATTGCATTTTAGGGTCAATTTTGTTGTCAAAGGGGATATTTACTGATTCTCATGTATAATTGTGGATTACAGGATAACGTATTTATATTTTTTGAGCAGAGGAATATCGTTATGTTCAAAACGTTTCTAATTTTGAACTTAACATTATTCAAAGAAATATAATAAGGTATCTTGCACTGCAAAATCATAGACTAAGGGCAATTTTAAACAAACATTTTGTACCAATGTTCAACAGCCATACATGGAGAAAAGGCATTGTGCAATGGAAAAAGATAATTCTCCACAGTCACCACAGTAGACTGTAGTCCAGAATACAGTGCATCCAGAGGACATATCAGAGGCATGACTTACATATTTGTGGATTAGAGGCCCAATCCATGGTGTAGGCTGATGGGTGTTAATTCCCAGAATAAATGGCAAAGAACAGAACAACTGAATCTGACAAAATTAAGTAGCCTAATTTTATGAAAATATCATTCGGTGATAAAGAAATCTTTTTAGCAGCCAGTAGTTACTTTCTTTGACTTGTCGTGGCGTCGTCAACTACCTGCAAAGGACGGTCACAATCGGAGGCAGTGATCCCCAATGTTTCAATAATCTGAGGAAAAAGGGAAGGCATACTGCAGATACACTATCACCTTGCTTTATATAACCATACTTCACTGTTTACTTGACAGCAGTTGTAACTTAATGAAATAAACTGCCATCTGTACAGTACATCAGAGTAACCTTGAGCTTACCTGCTTATCATTGCAGAAGAATTCCCTTCCCCACTTTTTGAAAAACACACCACCCTTTGCTACAAATTCGGGCACTAATGAATCATTTAATCAAGTTTATTCTCTTAGTAAGCGCCCTTTGCATAGCTGAGGCAATAAGATAGATGTATTCTGACCTCTGAATGTGTTCTTGATGCAAAGAAGGAACGGGAAGTCATGTGTGTGAGCAGTACATTTTAAGGTCTACTCAGTAAACCAGCTACTGTAGCAACAACTACGATGTGAACAGAAAAGCTAAGGATAAGACAGCTTGGTTTAATTCATGTGATAAAGCACCATCTCTAAATAATTGGTTAGGTCATAGAGTATGTAGAACAAATCAACAATCTATCATAAATGTGATATTTTTATATTTTGGAGCATTTTATTACTTAAATTGAACGCCAATAATGAGGATAAGCATGTAGAGTATTGATCCTCACACCTTATAGTGGGTGCAAGGCCATTAATAGTGGTGAACTATAGCCTTGAAAGTTAGATATGCTACAGAAAATATATTGGTTTTAACCTTGAGTTCTTGACAAAAATATTCCCTTACAGTCAACAACATTGAATATGAATTCAATTGTATCTTGATGCACTTCCCACTTGTAGAGGGAGTTAGTTTAAAGAATAGAGAAGCAAATAAAATATTCTGTGCTTGAATGAGACAATAAAATGATACAATAAAAAAAAAGACAAATCATTATTGATTAACATGAATATTGTTAATATAATTCCACTGTTTTAAGACTGGGTCGAATCAGCTCCCATTTAAATTAATTAAACTAGAAATGCAGATAATTTGTTGGTTGACTAACCCAAAGAAAAGACAAACCAGAAAATCAAATTTATATTTCATTTGTATACAGTAGAATCAGAGTTCTGGAAAATGTACCTACTGAAAAACCGAAACGGAATTTAGAATAAATAAATTAAATCTCTCTCCATCTGCTTCGACAGTAGGATTATTGTACTTCTCATCTTTTCATATAGACATTGGATTTTAACACAACAAAAAATCAAGGTATCAAGGTCATTTATTCATCATTTTACAAAACAGGGTTGTACAACAAAATGAAAGTTTCAAAACCTTAACATAAAAATAAGGCTTGTGCCCCTGATATGAGCGCACTCACATATATCTATATGTATTTGTTTTTATTTTCTACTCCATGTAGATCACACAGCCTTAAACATAAAAATGCCTTATTGAAGTTGGTTGAGAAATGTATTTGTTATCAGGCTTTTTATTCAGCTCCCCCATTTACTTGTATGTGTTTACAGGTCTGGTCTAATATGACAGCGACATTGATGTGTGATCCAAAGGTCAATGCTGTGTTTATGTATGCAAATTTTTGCATGGAAACACTCTAATCAATATTGGAAACATTTGGATGTGGCACTGCTCTAACACCTTCTAATTTTGTATCCCTAACATAAGTATAGCTGTTAAATTCCCAGTACTCACTGTAAGGTAACTGGGGGAAAAAAAAAATTCATATTGGGTGAAGGTGCCAAAGAAGATTCAAAGTATGAAAATGCTTTCTCATTTTTCAGTATCAAAGAAAATATTCCTTCCTCAGGGGTGGACAGCACAGAGCTGCCTGTCAGAGCATAGTATTGTAAAGCATAAATGCTGTGGAGTGAAGAGAGTTCAGTCAGTCAGTCAGTCACGCATTCTGCGATTAACCGCTGCTGGACTGTGAAACCTTGGAGGGGCTTACAAAGCAAACACACTTGAGAAATAAAAAAGCCATAATCTGTCGATGGCACTTTCAAACCTACAAAACGGTCCATTCCATTATCTTCCGCTTATCTGGGGTTTGGGTCACAGTGACAACAGGTAAGCAAGGCAGTCCAGACACCTTTCTCCCAAGCAACACTTTCGAGCTCCTCCTGGGGGACCCTGAGGCATTCCCAGACCAGATGAGGCATATGATCCCTCCAACGAGTCCTGGGTCTGCCCTGGGGTCTCCTCCTGGTGGGATGTGCCCGGTAAACCCCCCCCCCCCCCCCCCACCACCACCACCTACAGTACAGTAGGTAGGTCAATAAGGGTAAAAATGGTTCAATACAAGATCATGTTTTTAGAGACCAAGAGATGGCAATTTAAGAGGCTTTCATCAATTTCAACTACTGTGACCTCACAGGACATTGACCAGTTTTGATATATTAAATGTAATTTCTGAATACAGTGCTGATCTCTCATGGACACATTTCTTTTTGTATTTTTCCTCTCTTGAAAACAGTATGCAACAACAGTATTTATATTAATGTAACAGAGCAATGTTGATGTCCTGAAATATTGATTACCTGAGAATGTTGTGCTCAGCATTTATTTAGAGCTGTACAAAAATATGCAGCCACTTGCTTCATTGCTTAGACGGGATTGTTGGATGCAGATCTGAGAGCCAACAATCCCCTCCCATATGTTCACTAACTGATCTTGTGAATACTGGATGTAAAATATATATTTTTAAAAAAAGGCTAGATGACTCACAGCTGAGACAGGGGAAATTTTCAGTATACTGAGGCAAACAAGTCCTTACTGATGTTTGGAATGGACTTTTTTAATATCACAGACTAATTTAACAGTTCGTAATGAGACCATGGATGTCTGTTTTTGCAGCGCAACAAAGGCCTGAACATGGCCTGCACCTGATGAGGTATGGGTTGTTTTTAGCCTAGCCGATTATAGGAAATGCCTTTTCCTCCATGATGTCAAACTGAAGTCGTCGTTGATCTCTTGTGGCCCCTACAGGCTGATTAATAGGAATGAAATGACATCTCTCTATTAATAGATAATTAACATTCATATTATATTAAAAATAAGATGTTTGTCGATTGCATTATTGCATGAAGTGTTATGGCCGTATGTGTTCCCTATGCTGTTTGTGCCTCTTCCTCTCCTGTCTATAGTTCTGCACTGGTTTTCCACACCAGATCAGTCTTGAGTACCTGAATGAAGTGCATCTGGCCCAAAAAGAGAAGTGGATAAAGGCTCCAGGCTCCATTTGCAGCGAGGAGGCCTCTGGTCGTGGACTGTTGGTCTTGCTGCCTCTGAGCCAGGGAGTGAGTTTGTTGTTTTGGATTTCAGTGTCTTGGTTGTTATTGTCTCAATAAATCCCACGGTTTGGGTATTTTTTAAAAGTGATCTTGGAGTAGCAGTGAACACCAAGGGGGCAAGCTAAAATATTTATATTTAGAACAAGATTTTCTGATAAAGTTCCCTCCAGATGACAGGTTTAGCAACTTCCCATCAGTGCATGAATGGTGTGAGAAAGGGTCAATGCAGTGTTACGGCGTTTTGAGTGGTCAAAAAAGACTAGAAAGGCTCTATACAAGTGCAAGTGAATTTACCAAGCCCTTGTTTTGCTTTCTTACATATGTTTTTTTATTTAACAAGATAAAAATTTAAATTCAAAAGGTTTTATCTGTTTGTATTTGTAAAATAAAGTACCACTGAAAATGTGATATTCAATATTAATTCAATTGCAGGATGACTCCCATGTTTGGTTTTCTAAATGGGTAAATATGCATTGAGGAGATGGTTTATAGCTAAACAGAAATGTCACAACATGAATATACAATCATTTTATTGGGGCAGCTAAAATGATATCAGGGAGGAGAGCTGCATTGTTCACCCGGGCCAGAGGAATGGAGGTCCAGAGAGACCGTTTTTCATCCTGTCTTGTGGCACTGTGCACCAGCAGGTTCATAATAGCTCTGCTTAATGAGGGCTTTGATATACCTCCACCACTTTATTGGCAGTACTTGGATTCTTTCCCTGTGCAGAAAACCATTATTCACTATAAAAGCAGCACTGGCTCCAAACAAGCCTAATGCAGTGCACCTGTAAAGACAAAAAGAAAATGTGAACACATATGAAAATAGAAACAGGAAGTTAAATTTATTCTGCCCTTCTTATACACCATGTAATAAAATAAAGAAGTACTCATATTGCAAGATGACTGGTTAGCTGCTGAGTGGGTCACTCGGCTCACAATGAAAACATGTCTGGCCTCATCATGCATAAATAGAAGACACTAAATAATACGGTGGAAGCAAGGGGCATGGAATCGGTTTATAATTAAATGTCATTACTGCAAATGAATTTTCCATATGAAGTCATAAGACAGTTTTTAACAGTTACAGTGGGTACAGAAAGTATTCAGACCCCCTTAAATTTTTCACTTTGTTATATTGCAGCCATTTGCTAAAATCATTTAAGTTCATTTTTCCTCATTAATGTACACACAGCACCCCATATTGACAGAAAAACACAGAATTGTTGAAATTTTTTGCAGATTTATTAAAAAAGAAAAACTGACATATCACACAGCCATAAGTATTCAGACCCTTTGCTCAGTGTTTAGTAGAAGCACCCTTTTGAGCCAATACAGCCATCTTTAGTCTTTTTGGGAATGATGCATCAAGTTTTTCACACCTGAATTTGGGGATCCTCTGCCATTCCTCCTTGCAGATCCTCTCCAGTTCTGTCAGGTTGGACGGTGAACGTTGGTGGACAGCCATTTTCAGGTCTCTCCAGAGATGCTCAATTGGGTTTAAGTCAGGGTTCTGGCTGGGCCATTCAAGAACAGTCATGGAGTTGTTCTGAAGCCACTCCTTCGTTATTTTAGCTGTGTGCTTAGGGTCATTGTCTTGTTGGAAGGTGAACCTTCAGCCCAGTCTCAGGTCATGAGCACTCTGGAGAAGGTTTTCGTCCAGGATATCCCTGTACTTGGCCGCATTCATCTTTCCTTCGATTGCAACCAGTCGTCCTGTCACACCCCCACAGCATGATGCTGCCACCACCATGCTTCACTGTTGGAACTGTATCGGACAGGTGATGAGCAGTGCCTGGTTTTCTCCACACATACCGCTTAGAATTAAGGCCAGAAAGTTCTATCTTGGTCTCATCAAACCAGAGAATCTTATTTCTCACCATCTTGGAGTCCTTCAGGTGTTTTTTAGCAAACTCCATGCGGGCTTTCATGTGTCTTGCACTGAGGAGAGACTTCCGTCGGGCCACTCTGCCATAAAGCCCCGACTGGTGGAGGGCTGCAGTGATGGTTGACTTTCTAGAACTTTCTCCCATCTCCCGACTGCATCTCTGGAGCTCGGCCACAGTGATCTTTGGGTTCTTCTTTACCTCTCTCACCAAGGCTCTTCTCCTTCCGATTGCTCAGTTTTGCCAGACGGCCAGCTCTAGGAAGGGTTCTGGTCGTCCCAAACGTCTTCCATTTAAGGATTATGGAGGCCACTGTGCTCTTAGGAACCTTAAGGGCAGCAGAAATTTTTTTGTAAACTTGCCACAATTCTGTCTCTGAGCTCTTCAGGCAGTTCCTTTGACCTCATGATTCTTATTTGCTCTGACATGCAATGTGAGCTGTAAGGTCTTATATAGACAGGTGTGTGGCTTTCCTAATCAAGTCCAATCAGTATAATCAAACACAGCTGGACTCCAATGAAGGTGTAGAACCAGCTCAAGGATGATCAGAAGAAATGGACAGCACCCGAGTTAAATATATGAGCGTCACAGCACTCTGAATACTTATGGCTGTGTGATATTTCAGTTTTTCTTTTTTAATAAATCTGCAAAAATTTAAACAATTCCGTGTTTTTCTGTCAATATGGGGTGCTGTGTGTACATTAATGAGGAAAACAAATGAACTTAAATGATTTTAGCAAATGGCTGCAATATAACAAAGAGTGAAAAATTTAAGGGGGTCTGAATACTTTCCGTACCCACTGTATATACAGACGGGAAATAAGACTACAGATGATGGGAAAACTTTTAAAAATTATATATCAATGTGCAATAGATTAGATTAGATTAGCCTTTATTTATCCCACAGTGGGGAAATTCACAGTCAGCAGCAGTTCACACATACACACATACTGGATAAAAGTATAAATATATAGAAATATAAAAAATAAAAGATAAAAAAAAAGAAAAAAGGAAAATATTATGATTAATTCAAATGATCAGTGTTTAGTAAGGCATACATCTATTTTCTGCTGATTCAGTAGTGGGTGTCTTTGCACCTGTATGCTTTGCTGTAAGTGGCATGTGTGTCTTCATCTCTTGCTGTGCTGTCTTAAGCCCCACTTGGAACTCCTCTTGTGTGCCATTGCGGGTTGTATTTGATTTTGCAACATGTGGTGAGACATTTCATCTTTTCATCTTTCCATGAGTTTGGGGCCAAGACAGGCTTTGTAAACACACTGTAATCCACCACCAGCTACACAATAGACTCGAAAGCTTCCTGATCCCTCGTATATCCTTTTGAACAACAATAGATATCAATTTTTCTGCTGAGACCAGAGAAGGCCTTCTGGAAAAGACTGAGAGCAACCTTCTTTTCATTTTACTTGCTTTTTCTTTAAAAGTAATTCAGTTCTAATCAATATGTTTCCTAAGTACAGGTCACAGTGAGCTGCTGGGCAACTTTTTCTTTTTGCCAAAGGCATTTAAATTTCTTGTGATTTATTGGTCACGTCATCACTGTTTTATAGTGGTTAGATGAGTTTCAAACTAGCTGAGTGAATATAAAGATTTGGACTTTTATTTCGAGAGATACATCTCATGGTACATTAGATTTACCACAGGAAACCTAAATCACAGGGTCTAAAAATTGGATGACTGCCTTTTGAAATTAATTGGAATGGAAATGCGGACATATAATAATAATCTACTGACCAACCTTTGGATCTTCCTATAGAGGCTAAAGTAATTCATCAGATAGACCAGCATTTCTATTGTTTGTGAGTTTAAACTAATCAGCACATTTGGTACAGTAGCATAATGATAAATACAAATAGTGACTGGGACATAATTCAGCCCTTTTAACATGACCATAGTAGGAGGATAAATATAGGATTAATTAGATATTTGCTCTAAGTTCTAAGTTCAAATAGTGCATGAATTTAAATAAACTTGAGAACTTCACATTTATTTTAGCTCTTCTGTCAACATTTTTACTTAAAAGGCTTTAAAATGTCTCATTTCCTCTACTTGTAGAAGGTGATGTTGCCATGAAAAATAATTTCTCCTGCTTTTAATAACAGTTTAAAAGGATTAGATAGCAGCTTATTAGCATGAAATTGGAAGATAAAATCAGATCTGCTTCTCGAGATTTTTTTTTGTCACTGTGTGTAGTTTCAAAATACAGTTCCCACGTATTTCTCAGTGGAAGATTGTGTCATGCTGAGAAGCATCAGCATATTGTCACTCTCTACCTCCTGCTGGTAAAGCCTGTGGAGAAGGTTACTATTTTCAAATATCTCTCATAAATGGAGTAAAAATAGATGGTTCATCACATGCCGTAGGTTACTTTGTCAGTAAACGGTACATTTACTTAATTTGAAGAAACATCTGATAACTCAGTTATTTTCTAGTGGTGTTTTGTCCCAACAAAGACCAACTTTAGTTGGTTGCTGGTTTGTCTGTCAAAACTAGCCGCACTGCATGTTGATGAAGTTTCAACCCACTTGAATTGAATTTGATTCTTAAATTATGTGTAAGAAAAAGTGGACTGTTATACACATTTATACTGGAGATTAAAGGTTTAGTGACAGAGATATCTCATATTGTCATATTTCTTGTATTTCAGTCTTCGTTTTATAATTGTGTGAGGGATTCTGGAGGATACGGGAGGTGAGCAAACTATGGAAATCATTCCTATTTATTGAAAGTTAAGATTGCCTCATTACGTTTCTTTTCAGAGAGCCTACATTTAATGACATTTAGAAAAGTTCATGACTGAATGATTTGCAGTAGCAAAATCTATTTTGAAAAATAGAAAATGTTTTCTCCCCAGAAAATAGCCTCTATACAGTGGACTTGAACATGTGCATGCTGATATAAGCATCTGTCATATTCCAAGCCAATCTTAAGAGCGAGTAAGCCAAACATCGTCCTCATTAATAATGTATCATATCTCCCCTAAACATTTTCCACAGAGCTTATTTAGGAGAAAATTATCTTTGATGGAGCAAGGTCGCTAATTGTAATGCTGACAGGGGCATTTTGCACTTCGCTTCGTCAGTTGCATGAACATGGTCCACCTTTTATTGAATCACCTTTAACCACCATCCTCCACAAGCTCTGTTTGACAGTTTATATTGTTGTAACGCTGCAACAAGATCCAAAATTAGAAACACTGCTCAATGGCATTTAGACTAAATGTGAGCTCAGGGAGACTATTAATACTGCCGTCCCAGCAGAGGAGATTCTTGTCATAGTAATTTTTGTCAGCAGAAGAAAGGCCAGTCACTGTGTTCCCTGTATTGACACAGCAGGGTGATTACAGCAGTTTTACTTCGGCTGCAGATGCCAAAATGCATAAAGTAGTAATCTCCAAGGCAAGCTCATATTCTTCTAATAGATATGTCAGCATAGCACAGACAAGACAGGTGGTAGACAGGAATGCAAACTGTTTCACTGGATGCCGGCCACGTAACTTACATGCAAGCTGTTGCATGCTGACAGTGAATAACTGCTCCATACACAAAACCATTATTGTAGCGTACAACAGCACTCCAGGAGGAATTTTTGTGGTTGGCCATAAGGTGTTTTTCATTTTTCTTTTTGTTCCATTTTTATTTCTTGGCTTATTCATTTCCTATATTCATTTCATTTACTCTCAAATGAAAAACCACACTTCTGTTGATGAAAGTTTGGGCCATACACTGCTCCCCCTGGTAAATGAATTACTAACCATAAAGACAAATGGGCGGCCGTGGCAGCAGATGCTCTGCTGAGGAATGGCATAGTGTTATTGGATGTTTATTGGAACAAGAGAAATAGAGAGAGATTGAAAGGGTAGGGCAGTTAGCGTAATTCTGCACAGTACTTCTCTTTAATCTTCATTTCAAGGCAATTCACCAACTGGTGGTGATCAATAGCTGATTTCCCTCTAAAATGGCTTCATACCAAAGTGTTGTTTGAGCCCAACACATTAGAAAGGCATCAATGGGGGAAATCTGTTGATCATTCAGCAGTACTTCACAGCAGGCTTGCTGCAGTAGTTACACAGTGTTCGTGCATACACTGATTACATAACTTGCCCATCACTCCCACTCCCAAAAGACATAAAACCCATTTAGATAATTTTTTGTGTAAAATCATCCATGTTCATCAAATCAATACAAAAGAAAAAAAAGTGTGGTCTTAATACTTCGTCAGATGACGGTTGCTACAATTATAAAATTAAAATGTCTTGTTCAGAGCAGCAGCAAGACGTGGATAGATTAATCAGATTTCACTTAACACGAGATGAGAGTAAGGGCAGTTGACTGACAGAACTATAACAGAGGATTTGGAGTCGCAGCGAAAAAGCAAAATCACCTGTCTGGCAATATTTTGGATTTAAGGTGGGGAAATCTAAGGATCTAACTGTTACAAGAGCACCGTAGCCCCTTTATGAGAATGGAGCAATGAGTGCTTCTACGTTGTAAGTGTGTGGTTGAGCAAGGGAAGGACAGCGAGCAACATGCAGTGATGGTGAATAGAACAGAGCGGAAGGTCAAGTGTAGCAGTTACAGTTGTCAATCAATAAAGACTGCAGCATCTCAAGACCTGTCCCTGCTGTTTGTAAAATGAATGCAAATGAGGAATTATATGAAATAAACAAGTACTTTGATCTACTTGTTGCTGTATATGCAATGATAAAACTGATAGTTTTGTTTCTCCAAATCAAACGTTAGAAACAGGAAAAATGACAAATTGCAGCAAGGTTATTTCATTAGATATTAGACACACTGAGAGAGGAAGTTAATTCCACACCAGTGTCTCTGTTCATGAAAAATATCATCCACTTTCCCAAAGTAATTACTTGGATCTGAATCTACTTGAACAAAACAGCCCTCATATTTATAGACTTCAGTATATCCACTATTCCTCTGCTGTCGAAGGATTGATGGTGTTGGACATGCACATTAGTTACACTAATGAAATCCAGCTCATTTCTACTCTGTGGACAAAACAGAGGAGATATCCAAACCCTCATAAATGATTCAAACTGAGTGTTGATAAAAAGTAAATTGATCCCTGAGTACAGTTAACTTCTTGCCAGTAGACCATGACCAAACAGATCAGGCAGTGGGGCTTTTTTAACTCACGTTTGACAACTTATGAATGTTTCACAGGGGTAAAAAATCAGCAGAATGTGTTACCTATTTTGAATCCTAATCAACACCTACGTACGCTGGAGTAGAATGTGAAATGGCTTGTTGAGGAAGCAGTATGCTCATTCGTGAACCAACATGCCAGTAAATACTAAATACTTGAACAGTTTCAGGGACGGTGTAGTCTGTGTAGTCTTGATAAAAGAACTTTTATGTTGCACATCACTAATGCATGTGCCTTTTATTGTTTCTGAATAATAAAGGGACAGATGTTATGTCCCCAAAAGGGAAAAAGTTGTTTCCTGATCCAACAAGATGATGTTGACTGTAAATTAGGTCCTTCTGCAATGAGGACAGCTCAAGAAATGCTTTAGTTCCAGTAATAAAAAGTGAAGGAGAAAAATTGAATCAAAAAATAATCATTCTACCAAGGCACCGACCATTTCAATTTTCGTTTCTTTCTTTTTGTGCATCACCTTACATTATTACATTTTTTGTCAGTTACCACAGTGATTGCTACTCAGCCGAGACAGTAAACCTTATTGCCACACGGGTCAGCTTTCTTTTAAGCTGTTCAAAAACTGAATCGAAGCAAATCTTTTTGATGAAGGAGATAAAATGGCTCCTTCACAATGGGCCGAGGTGTGTAGTATAGCATTCGTGGGTCTGTGACATCGAATGAAAGCAAAAGCTTGTCGATTAATGGGAGAAAGTGTGATTTTAAATTTTGAACAGCCCCATTTTTCCACTGTATCTACCCTTCACATACACACCCTGAGATTGTCTGACGAAGGCGGTCCTTCTACGACACCTCAAGCATGATGGAGGGACCAAAACTTCCATGCAGTGATCCAAATGGTTGGAGGCTGCTCATTAATATAGATGGGGTTTTTATAGGAATGGCTGTCGGGCTAAATTATTCAGAGGGTTCAGGCAGACATATGGGCCGGCCCATTCAGTAGCACAGCTAACTGAACACGTAAATACCTATTGTGGGGCAGGTGAAGCAGCGGAACAAGCAGGGAATCTGGTGTGTAAGAGAAGAGTAATGGCATAGAGTCTTGACAGTCCTAAATCATGAGCTGTAATAGTGTCACCAGTGTAGCAGCAGCCATACACACACACACACACACACTAAACATGGTAATTGTAATTTGAAAAAGACAGGTGTGGGTGTACGTACATGTGATGCTTACAAATAATTTGAGTGTTATACGAGCTGTATATTGGCTGGTTCAACCTGAGATATTGCTAGTCTGTGTGGATGATCCGGTTAGATGATAATGTGTAGACAGCGAGGCAGAACAGGAAAAGACAGCACAGCTGTGGAGACTGTGGAGGTTAAAAATAGCAGCAAGAATATTACCAAATTCTTGTCAGGGCATGTACAAATTTGATTGACATCTCCTCACAGTCAACAGACTACTGCAAATCTGGAAACACAGACTACTCAATGCAGTTATCACCTGGCTTTTCATCCACTTGGCATGCACACAAATGTACATAGAGTACACACACACACACACACACACACACACACACACACACACACACACTCATGTGCATGCTAGGAGATAAATGAGGGGTCTCAACCTGTGATCAGGTCCATTAAGTCATCCTGTCAGTGTGGGCTTGCTGTTATTATTGTGCAAGGAGTGATGGTAATGTACACATGATGCTGTTCCTTGTACTGTAACATGAATTTATACTGTGCTGGAACGTAGTTTGTGTCTCTATAGTGGTGGAGGAATATTACAATCCTACTACTAATGTAGCAATTCTACAATATAAAAATACAAATAAAATCTCAATTACAAGTAAAATTCCTGCATTTAACTGCTCCTTAAGTAAATGTACAAGGTATTATTGGAAAAAAATGGTACAGTTATACTGTAAAAGTGTCAGTTTTATATCGTAGACAGCTTGTAATTTAAAACTTTGGGGATAATTTATAATATAATTTGCTGCACGAACAGCAATGGCAAATGAATGTATTCATGTATTACTTCAATAACAGAATCCTTAATCATAATCGCTTCCACTGTTGGTATTATTCCAACCTTGAAAGACAGGTATGGAGCTTTTGTTTGTTGATTGTACTAACTTGAACAGAGTGTTTGTCTCTGCAGTTTTAAAGAGGGAGCCAAGTGTCTTGCTGATGGAATATTTATCTTCCCTCAATAGGGTTCCATTATGCTGTCATGCAGTTTGTTAAGATTACTTGAGGTCCAGGAAAAGGCTGCTGTTATGCATAATGAGTTTCTTCCCGGGTGATTTAAATGTTTGTAGTAGATCGTGCTCATTTGAATTTCAATTATCAGATTCCAGTGTAGAGACCTTTTCCATCTAATTGTTTGATGGAGCATGTCCATAAACTTCTCAACTTGTTGGGAATAATCGCACACACTGAAGTTGTTGCACACGTTGCTGATTTGCCACATATCTATCCTGCTACCTTCAGTTGGCTGTTGGGGATTTAAACTGCAAAGAGAAGGCTCAAAGTATATAGATGACATGATCACTCATTAATCTTAAGCTCAGATGTCAAATGTTTTTATTTGACATGTATACATAAAGTATTTCCAAACCCAATATACATGCAGTTAGATGGCAATATGCCCCTTTTCGTTTTCTTACAAACTTACTAACGTAAAATTTACAGATTGCAAAATATAAAAGAAAATAAAACACTTTGGCCTAACCTATCATCTGCAATCCATTGTCTCTGTCCCTGACAAGATATATTCTCTATCTCTCTTCTAATCTCTCTTTGGAGTAATAAGGATGTTGTACTGTTTAAAATTGGATTAAACAGTGTCTTGCATTATTAGAACATCGATGTGCTCCAAGCTTTCCTCCCACAGAGTGTCTGAGATCTGAATGTACATGTCTTTTTTTTCCCGTTTTCTGTTTTATACGAGTGGAATCAACTGGACTGATTGATTATAAGGTGCCATATATGTAAGATATTATTTTTCCTGAGCATAATAAGAGCTGGAGATATACATTATCTTTATTCATTCAATCAATGCATCATTGGTATATTAGAACTCTTGCGTCAAAAAATTGTTAGTAGGAAATTGTGATTAATAATGTTTATAACATGAAGACTACAGCTAGTTTGTGTTGGTCAACAGTGTAGTTTACTATGTAGGTAGCTAACTAGCTAGCACAGTGATTAAGTGATTAAGATTATGCGGTGGATCAAGTGAAAACGATAACTTTCAACTTGTTTTTTTTTCATGGCAAACGGTTGGCTAGCTAGCTTTATTGGAACTGTCAGATGGCACATGATTGCAAGTTGCAAATTCTACCGTATCAGTTTAATGTCAAAACTATCTACATCTGTAAATAATTTGTTGCTGTCTTTTCCTATATTATCACACTGCTGAAGTATACCCAGCTCAATCAGTGATGGGTGGCAAGGACCCCTCATATATTTTGATGATTTATGTTTGATTTCTCTGATGTTATGGATTGCTGTTTTGGAAGAGACTCTTTTTGCAGTTTTTTGGCATGGCCATAACTCAAAATGGCACAAATCTTCTATTTTTAATAATTTTTTGATAAACTCTGTCTCAGCGTAAGCTAAGTGGACACAATACAATAGTATAGCTATTCCTAGATGCTACAATGTTTTGTGTTGTTTGTGTTATTTTGAGAATGAAAGAAGGTGAAAGTAGTGCACTGCTTTGTTCTGCTTGCTGTGTCTGAATCATCTCCACCATTTCCCAAAATGCAATGGTAGACTTTCATAATAATGGATACTAAATGAACTACCACTAGACTACATACCTTTGTAGTTTTGTCTTGTACAGGCTTTAGGGATGAGGTGTCTTTCGTGCAGTTTCTGTTGTATTTAACCTACTGATAGAATGCGTAGGGTAAATAATACATTTTCTGAGTTAAAGAAATCTTTCTGAGTTGGCCAGATTAAAGCATTTAATCATTAAAACTGACAATTTTCCCCCCTGCATCTCCCTAGTTCTACCCTGTTTTCTCTGCCCCCACAATGTTCCCACAGTAAGGTTGCCATGCCTTCTGTTCCATTTGGTGGACTTGCTGAGTCGTCAAACCAGTATGTCATAATACTAATGCTTGAAGCCCAGTGATATGATAAAAAGATTTGAAGTGCCATGTCCAATTCCCCTATATTTGCAAAGGTATTGTTTTTAAAGTCTGCAAGCTTTGAAATGGGGTGGGTCTTCCAAAACTATATATTTGATTGTAACAAAAACTATAATGGAGGAAAATTCACCCTACTTTGTCATCTAAATTCCTTATTTTGTAAAGTTATCTGAAGAAATGCTAAAAGGGAGATTCCGTAATCAAGAAATATTCTGTTTGCATTAGTTCACCTTTACTCCAGTATATCCTATATCCATAGGTCACAAATGAATTGATTTTTTTCAAAGTATCTTCTTAATACTAACTCATAGCTGAGTGAAATGTAACAGAGCGCCGTCAACGTAAAATTACATTATAGGTTTTTCTGTACTATAACCATGAATTAGAGGGTCTGAGTGGATACTCAAACGCAAGAGGTTTGATTGCCAGAGCAAAGATCGATGGAGATAAGGGACACCCATGTCTCATTTCTCTATGTTGATTAAAACAGGGGGACAGTTAGCACAAGGATTATTATAGAGGAGCTTGACTATTGAGAGGAAGTTTTCCATAAATTTAAACCTTTTTCAAATTTAAAGCTGAAAGGGCCACTCAACTTGGTTGAATGCCTTTTTCTGTGTCAAGTGACAGAATGGCTAGCTCTTCTCTTAGTCTGTCAATAGAGTACATGATGGTAAATAGTTGTCTAAAGTTCAAAAATAATTTCTTTTTGGTATAAAACCAGTTCAATCTGAATGAAGCTAAGGAGGCTCCATCTATTAGCGAGGACAATTCATCTAGGATGAAAGAAGTCAATTTCTTCTGAGTCCTCACCCCATTTGTATATCATTTTAATAACTGTGTCTAACCTCTGTTAGGGTAGGAGGTAGCACAGCATCAGTGTGGGCTTAAATTAAGATCTTATGTAGATATGAACAAAGAATTTCATTAAATTGTTTATATAGCTCAGTGAGGGCCATTGGGGCCAGTGGCTTTATTGTTTTTAAGTGAAGTGATGACCCTTCAACTAAGATACACTACTCACAAAAAGTTAGGGATATTCGGCTTTCGGATGAAATTTCTGGATGAACCTAAAATGCATTCTAACCTTTCCAGGTGAACTTAATGTGACCTTCTCTAAACCTTTGAATGCACATGTCCAACTGTTCAGTGTTTCAGTACTTTTTGTGCAAGTTGCTGTTCTCTAACAAGAAGCTTAACAGCAAAATTCACAACAGGTTTGATCCATGAATCGACCAATACATTTCCTGGTTCAGTTAGAATTGGTATTTAAACAGTCCTCCTCATTATGCTGTTCACATTGTGACATCACGAGACCAAGACGACACCTAACAATTGATCAGCAGCACCTCGGCATTGCGAGGCTTCAAACAGGAAGTCCTCAGATGGAAGTTTTCACTGAGCTTAGAGGGTCACAGAGTGTCATCAGGAGGTTGTAACAGTGATACAGAGAGACTGGAAGAGTCACAGAAAGGAGAGGAGTGGACGTCCTTTGGCCACATCCCAATTTATTGAGACACTGAAAATGTTTTGTTGTGGTATACCCACCACTGTTGTTAGCTTTTCTTTCAATAAATTGTTTAAAATGAAGAAATTACCAGTGCATGCTGCTACTTAAATGCCCTTCTTTCATGATATAATATCACTGTCGCATTAACTTTTTCCATTTTCCATAAATTTCACCTGAAAGTCAAATATCCCCAACTTTTTGTGAGTAGTGTATATCACATGACTTTGAGTTTCATCAAAACGTATCCTTTGTCAAATCTAATTTGGTGTATCTGTCTGAACCAATCAGGTTTGTGATTCTAAATCTGTAAAGGCATGTTAGTGTTATTGATGATTGAAGTATTAAGTAAGACACTTGAGCTTTTATCTATTCTACAGGTGTAAGATCTGTCTAGATAATGTATCTAACACACAGTTGAAAACCTTTGTGGCTTTGTGAAAGAAGGGAATGCCGGTTTTCTATAGCAGAAACATCTTTTTTGATCAAATTCAACTCCATGCTTGAGGCAGCAATGGCCATGAACACACATGTGTTGTATAAGGGTTTGGCCTCATTTTTGTTATTAGTTTGTGGGATTTCCAAGTCTTGCATGTCTGAGGCTTCTGGGCCTGCTTCAAACGTCTAATTCTTTTTTTCCCAGCAGAGTATATGAACCTGTTTGAATGCTACTATACAAGTAACCCCAGTGACAGGGGCTACATGTAGCCGATCACCAGGACTAAGTAACAAAGTGCTCTGAAAGCCTTCTAGAGGATGTGAATGCAGCACTTAAGACCATCTCTACTAGGACCGTAACTGAAACACCAGAACAACAGTGATTCTAGAGACTGGCTACAAGATGAACAACATAAACCACATATCCTAACATGCTGGAGGCAAATATCAGGGCAACACAGAGGGAAGTTAGTCAACTCTCAGAAAGGTGTAGGGAAGACAGAGATGCCTAAAAAGAACAACAAATCTATGTGGGGATAAAGGCAACAGTGGTGCCAGTGTGATCGGAGAACTGGGAGCTCCCACATAGATCCTCTTGTAAACCAGCCTCCTTGTCTGCTCTTGTTCATTCTCCTGTGAATCTCTCAATCTCTCTGTATTCAATACTTGAGTTTTTAATCCTTATTTTGAAACTTTTTATAGATGTACATTTACAGCCGTGCACTTTCATAGCTCATTTCAGACATCTGCGCACACAATCGTGTGCTTGCAAGCCGTGCGCAACCCATGACTTGTGGCAGTGTTGTCTCCCAGCTCCCTAATGACTTGAAGTGCACAGGATACACAAACAGGATGTATGTTTGTCTGTGGTGTTTGGCTGTCCCTGAGTCAAAACTACCTAGCTGGCACAGGCTTGGACTTAGAGTGAAATCTGCAGTAATGTTAGATGAGCTAAATTAACCAATTAAGTAAGTTAACTGGTTAACAAAGTTAATGCAAGGTATGCAAGCTATTATCTTGAGTGGACGTTTATGCAGTGCATATGTCTAGTGCTTTTAAGCCACAAAGGTTTTCAACTGTGTGTTAGATACATTATCTAGACAGATCTTACACCTGTAGAATAGATAAAAGCTCAAGTGTCTTACTTAATACTTCAATCATCAATAACACTAACATGCCTTTACAGATTTAGAATCACAAACCTGATTGGTTCAGACAGATACACCAAATTAGATTTGACAAAAGTTACGTTTTGATGAAACTCAAAGTCATGTGATATACACTACTCACAAAAAGTTAGGGATATTCGACTTTCAGGTGAAATTTATGGAAAATGGAAAAAGTTAATGCGACAGTGATATTATATCATGAAAGTAGGGCATTTAAGTAGAAGCATGCACTGGTAATTTCTTCATTTTAAACAATTTATTGAAAGAAAAGCTAACAACAGTGGTGGGTATACCACAACAAAAAATTTTCAGTGTCTCAATAAATTGGGATGTGGCCAAAGGACGTCCACTCCTCTCCTTTCTGTGACTCTTCCAGTCACTCTGTATCTTTTCATAATTTCTTAGTTTTCATAGGTAATCAGTTCTCTTTGTCTTGCTTATTCATTTGTTTGTTTGTTGTTTGCTCTGATCCTCTTTTTTGTAATTAATTAAAGCCTAATTTGAAACTTGGTATGTCACTGTAATAACATAGACTGTAATCTGCCTGGAATCCTCATCAACAGAGTTTGAGGGGAAAAAAAAGAATTGCCCAATGATGAATCATGATCAGATATGACGTGCTCCTAGAAATTACATTTATGTAGTAGTAATTTGTTTTCCCAGTTACGCTGTGGTGACATGTTTAATGGTTTTATGGTTTCGGTTAAATGTTCATAAACATGTCAAGTCTCTTGTGCTTGATGTTACTGCTGACATATTCAGTACATGTTCATCAACCATTGTAGACTTATGGAGAATCTATCCATCTCTACACCATTTCAGTATGCACATTTGTCGCATTGGTGCTGTAATGAATTGGAGTTTCGAACTCTAGTTACCCCAAAAAGTACTCTAATTGGTCTAATTTTTGGTCTAAGTAAAATATATTTCACACAAGACTGGTTTTATTTGTACAAAACCAGGATGGATAATGCATAGTAGCAGTGTGTTCTGGAGTTCTGAAAACATTTCTAGTACACTTTGGGCCAATGATAACCATTCAAACTGTTGTGTGTAGGGCAGTTGTGCCTGTGCGGATGAATAAATTGCTTTCATAGCAAACATTTGCAGCACCTACAACAGGGCTGCAGCACATACAACAGGGCTGCACCACCAGAATCCTATTGTGTTGCCTTTATAATGAGGTTTACTGTACTGTCTACAGCCAGTGTTTAAGGTTAACGATAAGAGTTAGAAATTTTGTTGTATCTTACAGTTCAAAACTACTTTCCCTGAGAAAATTGTCATCCTTACTGGAGAAAGGACACAGTCAAGACAGCAGACCAAAAAGAAACAGGAGTATGATTATTTCATAGTGATTACTACATTTTTGTGACTAGTCAAGGGAGGTCCAAATGAAATTCCTGCTACAGGGTTGCTGTAATGGGCCACAAACCAGTGTATAGGTTGTCATTGTGATTTATTGTGCTACCCAGAAAAAGTCCCCCCCCTTGCACTCTTTTGTTTTATTTTTCCTTCTTGTAAGAGTTTTGTAAAAAAAAAAAAAAAAAAGTAGTAGGATACATGCTGTGTGATAGAGGCATTTCAGAATGATTTCATTAAAAAAGATGCTTAGCAAAAACTAAAATAACGAACAGATATGTTTCTTAACAGATGTATTTTGGGAGCCATTATTTCTAATCAGCAAAATACAGATTATATATTATTTAAGTAGTGAAAATACTACCTTACAGAGCAATGAGGCAGCTCTAACTGGCCTAGTTTCATTCCCTTTGCTGTTAGGTTTTTGTAGCCTTCTTGCTTCATCATTCACACTAAACCCTTGTCTAACGCCAGCATTAGTTGACAGAAGCGGCATCAGTCACATAGAGTGAGACACGTGCTTGAAATTAAGATTAATAGAACCCCACATACAGCTGAGAGAAAGGGGGACAACAATGGAGTGTTTGACCACAAAGAGACAGAAAAAGAGTGTTTTTGACCTCATTCGCTCAGCATAATGTACTTTTTGATGCGCCACAAACCAGCATGGGTTAATTCAATCTACGCTCACCACAGCCTCAGCATTTGAGGTTTGTCTTCCCCACATTGAGAAAGAATGCCCCAGCCACATTTAATGTTTTTCTCCAGGGAGCAAAATAAAATACCCACTCGATGGAGTGGAAATATTAAAGTTATATTTCAAATGAGGAAAACCTTTTTATTTTCAGCATGTATTCCCTAAATGATCTCATGAACAGTACTTATTAATTTGCACAATGGGGATGTCGACATAGCAATATTACATTTTGTGGAGAAATATTCAAAAGATGTGGCATTTTCTTGGTAATTTGTTGGAAATGATACGGAGAGTGGTGCATCCTGGGCTGATATACCATGCATGAAAAATTGAACAGGAAAATCCAATTCAGAATCTCATCGCTTACTGTGTGAGTAGCATAGACGGTGGGTAACTATGGTTAACAGAGGTTTAGAAACAATTCAGAACAAGCTGGCATTTAATTTTAACCTTATCAGTATGTTTTTTTTTTAATATTAGTAGTACATTCTTCATTGCAACCAAATGCATTATATCTAACTAAGACTGTCCCTAACTTATACCTGTAGTATAAGTTTCTTTGCCCATCTTGTCTTTAGTGTTCTATGAATTTGCATTAGTGCCCTCTGTTAAAAAAATGATATCACTTTCTAATACCCACCTTCTTCTTGAACTGATTTTACCCTCGCAGTCAAACATAAGTGCAGGATCCATCATTGAAGAAATGCAGATGAAAGGCCATGATTTAAGTGTAAACGTATTTCCTGCATGAAGACAGGGCACCTTTCAGACCAGAGAGAAATAATATATCACCAGTGAAAAAACTTCTAGATAAAGCTTTTAGCTAGGCAGTCTGTGTGACTTCCTCTTCCCTTTAGGAAGAGAACCCTTTGAGTTAACACTTTTTCGCTGTTCCGTGTACAAATTGGGGTCTCTAACCAACACTTATCGATAATTACACCTGGCATAAAGTCTGCGTTTCTTCAACAGCCAAGATTTGTGTCTCATTCTGGACATAAAAGTAAGCCAGGAAGGTCAAGGAGACTATAATGTCTTTGGCAGTAGACAAATCCTGGTGGTTAACCAGATTCATCATATGCACGGTCCTTTATTTGTCCATATTCTTCTTGTTCATAAATTTTTGTCTCAAAGTGTATCCTAATGTGGTGTTCTGGTTCCCTAGGGGGTCCATGAATACCATTTAATTACAAGGCCGCTGGTTTAAATCTGGTCCCCACCAGCTGCAGAAGTTCTCCAAAGTACCCTTAGAATACTAATACCACTGTACTAATGAGAATAAAGCATGAGAATAAAGTCACTTGAAATATTGTGACATGGAAATACTTTTGACGGCATGCAAACAATGTGGGGACGGACTAACAGTAGAGCATTTATATTATGGGCTAACTTTCTCTAAAATTTTCTTGCATCATCATCACTTGGAAGCCTCCTTACAGTTTCAGTGACTCGGCACCTGCCTCACAAGTAAATCAGTTTCCTTCAGGGGGAATTTTCTACGGCAGAGCTGTTCATCCTCAGAGCTGTTCATCCAACGTGCTATGCCAGTGATGCAGAGTGTGAAGAGGGCTGGATAAGGTGTGGCAAATTCAGCTTTTGTGACTGTTTGTCCTGGTGGCCAAACATGATGCTCCAAAATTTCCCTGCAGATATTTGGCCATGCCATGATAGGTGTAGTTAATAACATTTATCTGGGCTGCATTCCAGTTAGGAATATTGGTATTATGCATGCATGCGCACTGTTACTGCTTTCTGAGACACCTAAATTGAGTGAAACCATCCTTAATGTTATAACTTATACCAGTGATATTTCTGCTATCACAAGACAAAATGTCTACTGTGAGAAAGCTCTTTTAAATAATTATAGATTTGTTTTTATTCCAGGTCCAATAAAGTCATTAGATTTCATTGTAGGCTGAATAAATGACAACTTGCATGCAGGGTTTTTTTTATTTACGGAGTGAACCTGTACAGTTGAAGTGGGATCCAAATACATTACTAGGCATTTATTTTTGAATCTAGTAGAATAAAGCATGCATTTATCATTTTCTACATGAAAGGTGCCTTTAATCTACACAACGACAAGACTTATTTATTAGTCTGTTGAATAGTTAATTTTTTTGAACGGAGAAGAAATGTCAGCATTATAGTTTACAGCTGGAACTGTACGGAGACTGATTGATTACCTCTTAGTAGATGCCAAGGGACAACTGCATGGCTGTTAATTTTGAAATGAGGTGCTAACTGCTTGTGTGAATGCACTGCAGATTAAGGGCCCACTTCTTACTGAGTTGTTCTTTTCATTATTCTTCTTATGTTAGGACAATATTCTCACTTGCAAAAACAAAGGGTTAAGAAAATCAAAATCTTTTGCTTTCACAGAACAATACAGCAACAGTCCTTAATATGAGAGACCTGTTTTTCTGGTAAAAGCCAGACGTGCTTTGCAGTAGTCTGGGGAGGAAAGAAGCAGAGACTTTATTAGAACCTGAAAATGTTCATTTCCTCCTTAGGTAGTCGTCTACATGCAGAGAAAAAGTGATGATATATTTTGGTATATATTGCTCTGTTGCTAATAGTGCAGGGCACGGGATTCACCTAGAAAACACAGGGCTAATGACAGTGCCTTATCAGTGATCATCCAGGGGGTAATTTCTCCCCTGCAGTAAATCCACTGTAAAGATATTTTGACTAGCTCTATTTTTCATTTAGAGTGGCTCATAATTCTGTCAGGTTTTATAGATAGTATGATATTTGCTCAATTTGTTCAAGGCTTATGCTGCAGGTGTAGCTGACCATATTGATCCACCATTAAACTGAGGCTAAGGTTGTGGCTCCCCTGATTACTGATAAAACCCACAATACATGGGCAGTATAGCCATTCCATGATGTATTTGACTTGTGTTCATGTGTGACAGTTTCTCCATAGTTGGAAATGTAATGACACAGAGACACCTTGGAAAAGAGGTCACAGCTCAACAGCGGCCTTGACATCTTCCCCATGTTACTTTCCAGTTTAGTATTTGTGACAGATGGTGAAATCCATGTTTTTTTCCCCCAGGCCCCTGATAACTTCTCCTCTGGAAAATCACATGGCTTTATGATTTAGCATTGAAAATGACGAGATGGAAAATCAAGAGTCTTAGCTTTAGGCCACCCATGTGAGATGTTGATAAATCATCCACCACTAGTGTGGAGGTTTTGCTTAATGAATGACTTAAACACGAAATAGTTGTTTTCTGAACTAATCAACTGATCAATTCATTGACAGATTGTTTCAGCTCTAATTATAACAAAAATTTGAGTACCATTTTTCCTTACCTTTAGGCACTGATGAGTTAGTGGCTCATTCCAACAAAATGTCTGTGCCTCTAAATTACAATTAAAAGCACACAACATGTGTTTTCTTAGTCTTGCATTTAGAGTCTAATGGGAGAATACATTAGTAAGGATTACTAATCATGATGTTTGTTGTCGTTACCTAGTATTTGTGGAAAAGCTTTTCTTTGTTACTAATAAACATGAAATATACTCTGTTTTGCTGATGAAACATGCTAACTAAGAAAGAGCAGCAGCACTTTATTAGAAAAACAGTCTTTTATTAGAAATATCTTGTATAAAAATGAACATGCTCTACACATTTTTATTTTTTCTATAGATAATTCATAAATATCCAGGCACTGTAATTCTTTTTTATCTTCCTTTTTTTTTTTTTAAATTATTCAGTACATAAAGCAGACATGATCAATCCATTTTAATAACGTACATTAACTTGCCATTTAATTTCAGTCAGCACTTACATATTCTATTTTGTAACACAGACAAAGTGTTTTAGAAAAATGAAAGGGAGGGGAGGGGGCTCGTGGCAAAAAAGCAGAAAATTATCATATTCACAAACACAAACAATCCCACAAACAATACTTTATCAAATGATGAGAAAACAACATTTGCGGCAATACCCTAGACTTTTGTTGAAGCTGAGAGAATCATTGATTTAAACAAAATATTAGTTATATATAATCCTCTGCAGTAGTTTTCCTTCTGGACATTACAACCTTTTCTCAAATTGTTCATATGATTTGTTATGAGTTTGACATGCAACATACATATTTTTGCATTGCTGAGGATAACATTTAATGAGACAAATTCCAGAGTTACTGTTTATGACAAATACTTTTAGACCGGAGACAGAAATGAAGTTTACACACTTAGTAATAAATTGTACATTGAGTCCTCTCTTCCTTACGTTTGAACAGAACGGATATAATGCAAGGAACACCATGAAGGGTCCGTGGAAAGAATGGCAGGAACAATTCAGTGGTTATGAGGCACAGAATGAAGGCACTGGCCCTTATTTATCAAGCACCTGTACATCCCTTGTTTCATCCTAAAACTAAGAGGTTAGTAATATTGCTGTAAAAATAAACTAATGTATGTTAGACAGATGGGGCAGTGATCATCAGCATCATAGAAATTTAAAGATCTTCTTTAAAAATCTTTAATCACTACCGCCAAAAAACCCCACAAACACAAACCTGAGACACCGCTGGCTTGTATGGTTCGCGAAGAAGTATCTACTTGCACATTCCTCATGCACAGAATAACATGGTTAGCCTATTGATGCTTTTGTCTAACGGATGAATGTTAGTCTACTATTCCCTGGCCTTTTAGCTCTGTAGTCAGGGTCGCTAAATGCTAAAGTTGAGCAAGTTAGTGAGAGCCTTAAGACTCAACCATAACACATTGTGCTAGATGAAGGTAAAAGCGGCACAGAGCTGCAGATTTTAGTGTTCATCGCCAGTTGGATCCACACTATGAGCGACCCTGCTACTTAATATAGGTTTACTGTAACAAAGTCTGCTTTGACAAATTAAGTAACTAATTCATGTATTTATATGTGAAAATCTCAGTGACCAGAATACATTTCACAAGAACTGTGGATGAAATTTAGATATCCAAGTTGAACATAGCATAGGCTGTAGTGTTTGCCTTAAAAATATCATATTGAGCCTGTTAAAACACTCACCAGGAAATGTTATCCCAGTCACCCACCTCATTGAACATTTTGACTGTGCAGTTGAACTGCATTTGTACCCTCTCTAAATGGATCTTCATGCTGAGTAGCTCCATGAGCCTCATTTTGTACCCAAAATACTATTGAGACTCTAATCAATCCTTTCCCCTGAAGCCTCAAATTCGTACTTCAGAAGAGGAGAAAGATCTGTGGAAAAATCTTTAGCAAAGAACACAGATTACCTGCATATCTATCATGATCCCATGTAATAATGTCTTTTGCAATCTATCACACTACGCTATCAAGCCTTAAAATTAAATAACTGGTGCGACAGACTGATGTGATGTTTTATTCCTAAAAAAGTCAATAGTGTTATTCTCGGTCCACAGCTCTAAAAACGAAAAAATATATTTTTGAATTCTGTATTTCTAAACATAGAAATAAGCAAATACAGAAAAACACAGGATACTAGGGAAATAACAGTGAATAATGTAATTTATTTGCGTGTTCTAATTGTGTCAAGAATTGTAGCTTTAATGTTGGCAGAGAGAGAAGTTTAAGAAATAGGGCAACTTGAATTTCTCACTATCATCCAACTTCTTGAATTTGCAAAGGCTTCAACAAATGCATGATAAACAAGGGCCAATCAATCCGGGATGTTTAAAGAATGCATCGACAAGTCCTTGCCGACATGTATGGAGTGTAGTGTAAACTATAAAGGTATTCCATGGCAATTTGTTATAGTTTTTCTCCTTTCGTGTTGAAATTTATTCAGCAGAGGGTAACCCAGTGGCTAATGGTCCAAAATGACATCTCCACTGTGAATGACAACCATGACAAATGTTGCATTCCATAGACGTTGACAACACAGCACAGTACACGTGATGCTCCCACAAGCATGCTCTGGGACTGTACATTAGGTTTGCCAAGATGATGGCGTCATCATCATTATTATGAAACACTTATTAAAAAAACTGGGATGACCCACTGCTTATTTTTCTGTGTTTACAATATGGTTAGTTCATGTAGGAATACTGAATGTACTGTAGTAAGGCATGTACAGTTTGAAGAGTACTGCAGCTTTCAACCCCAATATTACCAGTAACCAAAAATAAATGCATGTTGACAAGATGAAAATACAGTCATCGACTTGCACAAAAACAGAACCCTTTTTTCCCTGTTGTTGTTGAAATGAGACAAACGACTCAGTCTCAGAGAGAACTGACATTGTGTGCTATACACTTCAGAAGGAAAACTTACTGTAGGCTCCAGGTTGTTCACTCAGCCTGCATCTGGGAAAGTCACCACTCAACCCTGACTTGTGTCTCAGAAAGGGTGGGAAGAGGAAAATTAATTGTCCTTTCTCCCTTATGTCTCCCATCTCCTTCTGACAAATCTACTAATTTCTCATAAATTTGGCGTTCAAGCCTTTACCTGATTCTGTAGAAAAATATGACATCCTTTCTGTTTATGGAGTGACAAATTCCCATCTTTCCACCCCAGTCCTCTCCGCTGAAGCAGCTTGAAAGTCCTTCAGCATTTCCCCAGTATTCCCCAGAATCAGGTGATTTCTCCTCTGGCAGGCCCTTGCTCCGCTTCCAGTCTCCGGCTTAGATGGCATGGTTACTGTAGCTTATGTATGTCTGCTTGGAGGCCAACGCTGCAAGGTGTAGGGGAGAGAAGGAAAGGGTTAACCTCTCTCTGGTTGAGATTCAAATAGGCGTGAAACGATAATCTGTCAGAGCACATGTTGGAGCCCAGATGGATGGGAAGTACTATTTATGGATGACTTCATCAAACAGGTGCAGGTGGAACCAATCATAATAGCAGGGTCTTGTGATGTCAAAACTGCATTTACAGAAATGATACCCCCTCTATCTTTGCATTTAAATTGAAATAGGTCATTTGTTAAGCTGAAGCTGAAAATGAACTGCTAAAGTGATGCAATATCAGAAAAAAAATATTTAGGCTAGGTACTAGGTAACTAATAGTTACTAATGTCGCTTCATTGCTGACTAATCTGCTGATTGCTTTCTCGATTTATCAATAAAATGCTTAGCCTCTGATTGTTTTGTCCGACTGATCCCAAAATCTGAAAGATCTTGGATCTACGATGATGTAAAACAGAAATCCTCACATTTTAGATGCTGGAACTAGAGCATCTTTGGGATGAAATTACAAAATAATTTATCAAAACAGTTATTGATTAATTTCTGCCAATTGACTGTATTCTTTTGACTCTATTAATAAAATCATCATCTCAGCTCAAAAAAATTGTTTTAAAAAAATTACACTTTCTCACAGCATTGGAAAAATAATTACTGTTGGTTGTTGATTGATATGTTTAATGGTAACACTGCAGACATTATAACAACGTATCACCATGACATAGTTGTCAAGACAGTGATGCAGATGCAATCAGACTCATAACCTGTGGCAATGGTCATCTGAATGTCAGTACCCGCTATTACGGTACCAGTTGTGAAATCAGGGCAAACTCTATCATAATGCTGTCCTCACAGCTGATTATATCATTACATTGTATTGTATCAAAAAGGCATCATATAGAGCCACCAAGCAAATCGCAACAGTGGTATTAAAATGCAATAGTCACCATTCAAATGCAAGTCTTTTACCACATGCAAAGACCTGAGATTTTTCTGTGCACCAAGCAAACCATGCAGCAGTCAGTCGGTGTGTTAACACTTTGCATTGTAAAGCGTATTAGACATAAAATGTGGTTATGTCAATATGTGATCTGACTTGGCACTGTTGTCATCAATGTTTGATAATAGTGCTCATTATTCTTTAACATCCTTTTCATGTTTCATGGAATTTTATATCAACTGTGAATAAAACACATAAGACAGATGACCGGAGGCCAGACCACAGTGACCACAACAAGCCCAATCTGTAGGTCAAACATGACTGTCAGACCATACAGTACCTGTGTGTATGTGTGCAGTCATGCTTCTCTGCACACATGTCTGTATGCAAGTGTCACCGTGTATGGGTGTCTTTTTTTTTTTTTTTTTCAGTTATAACTGCCCTCAGCGAGCATGCTCGGTGGTGGCAATCACACTACCAATCTGCCAATCTGCCCACAGCAGCCTTGGCTGATTGAATATGTCAGAGGGGATGAATCCAATCAGAAGACAGCTGAAAGCCAGAGTCAGGGCAAGAGTGCTGTAGAGGAGAGATGTGTAATGGTAAATGTTTCTGTATATTTGTCATTGCCATGTTGGGTGTGTGAATGGGGGCGGTATTCTAGCCATTTCATCCAAAGCATCTCTTCCAAGAGAAGCATTGATAAATGAACCTTATTTGAATATTTATGTGCTGCAAGGCCAAGATAAAGAATAGATGGTCCAGAAAGAATTGGAGCTGGCAGACCCATCTGTCTTTTCCTGTTCACTCTTATTGTTGTTGTTGTCCCATTACTGCAAATTCCTTCTTTTGTCAACAGGGAAACAAATTATAGGGGACACATGGCTATCGCTTGTCTCCTGCACTCGAGCGGAGTGGTGTCATCTTCCCACATTAACAGGCTTTACCATGCTGATTGGCCATTTTCCAGCACCACACACCAATATTGTCTATCCAAGGTAATGTCTGTTGGTCAAGGTGGATTTGTGAGAGCCTGATTACTGTCTTGTGTCATTCAGGTTGCTGTATTTTAGCCAGGGGCAGCCAGGATGCATTGTGCATAGTATAGGCAGGCACAGGTGTTGTGGTGAACATCAGCAGAAATGAAGAGGATAAAAGTGGTCACAGATAATAAAAGGGCAAAGTTGCTGTCTAATCATGTTACCTGAGAGTCTAAAGTCCCTCACAAGGCTCCCCTCCCTCAACACAGTCTGACACATAAGCACAAAGAGCAGTTGTTAGAGTCACAGTTCAAACCAGAGGATGAGAATCAGGGCCTGTGAATGGGCTCTAAAATAGGATATGGTATAACTTCTCCATTCTGATGTCGAAAAGAGGCACACATGCAAGTGTGGGCACAGAATTTGTAGTTGTAATACACATCATTCTATACTGTTCAGCTTGTCGGAGAATAAAATCAGGACTTTCAGTAATCAGAACATGTTGGGTTGCTTGATTGGATTTAAGCCTGCCCCCACACAGGCACTGCCTACTCATACATTTTATCTTGGTGATTGAAATGTCCTCTTTTCCAACACTGAGCTACTCGTCCTTTTCAAAATCAGAATAGTGTGGGCACCCTGTCACACCTCCTGATTCTCAAATCCAGTGGGGTGAGAGTTACTGAGAATGGAGCTGTTTCTGTTCCTTGTTCAATGAAACAAACGTTACTTCCTGTCTTTTTCACATTTTTTGTATTTCCATATATCATATGTGGAACACACGAAACTTAAATTACATTATTGTTATTACTGTTGAAATTAACATTACAATAGTTGATATTGAGAAACTACAGGTTATAAGCATTAGTTTGACATTCCATTGATTAATGAAATTGTTGAGTAATGGAGAGATGAGAAAACCCCAATCCTATGCTCACCAGAGGCTCAGTCGAAATCATCTCCTATCAGTTCTAATTATTCATGCAGTCCTGTTTATCTCATTATGTCATTATGCAATGGCTCATGTTCAAAAAGAAGCCACAGTATAACACCACTTCAGTAGGCAATTAAATGGCATCCTAATTTCTTATATGCTCACGTAAAGTTCACTAATTTCCCGAACTGCTGAAGTGCAAATAACACTGCCATCAATTATGTTCACAGAAAGAGATTTCATTATTTTAGAGTAGACATGTGTATTCTATAGCTGGTATTATTTTACACAGAAACAGACAGACAGAAACAGGTCAGTGCGTCAAATCATAAAATCAACTTCTGACTGAGATCCACTGGTCCACCACCAACACATTTCACTCTATATTGCTCCACCAGGCGTGATACCAACCTTGTGTTTCAAGACTTTCACAGAGTTCCGACTTGGCCTCTCCATTTGGCCTCAGGCCGCCTTTGGGGTTGAACTTGTTCGACATGGTGGCTGCAGTGACGACAGCCTTCAGGCTGCGCTTGCGCTTGGGTACGTTTTGCTCTGGGTGGAAGAGAACCACGTAGACCTTAGGCATGTAGAGCATTCCCAGAGAGACTGACGCACTGAGGCTTACGGAGATGGTCAGGGTTGTGGTCTGGATATACATCTGTGTTATGGAAGAGACAGAAGAGATGCAAACAGAGTCATTTGTTGAGGCTACACTGTCTGGACGGTAATGTTCTAGTTTTAGAGGTTCACCTCAAGTTTAGCTGAGTACGCCATAATGAAAGTTGTGTCAATTAGAATCTGCACAGTTTGAAATTAGTCCATCGCGAACAATCAAATTCATATATTTTATTCTGCGAACCAAATTTCTAATAAAGCTGAAAGGAGATGAATGGTTTCTGGGGCATATGATGTCCAGGCATGCACTGCTTTTAATAGACTGATGCATTTAGTCTTTCATGTAGGACAGATACTGCATTACTCAATATGTGGATAGTGCAGAATAAAATTATTAATGTAAATCACAGCTTCTTATGTGGGTGAACTAGCAGCAAACAGTATCACATAATCACCACATTATAAGACATGGTGATGGAATACAGCACCCTATATTCATATTCTTTTATTTTAATGTGCTGGCTTCATCACTTCTGAGCACTGCTTTCATTGTTATGTTTATTTATGATACAACTAATAGAAGTGCTCCCCTGATGAGTGTCTATGTAGTCTGTGTATCGATGTTTCTGCCCTGAGGTTTTAGACAACAGCATGAGGATTGTGCGCTTTCCGAAGCCACTGACAGCTGCAACTCACAGCTGGGTAGCAGATATATAGCTACAGGCAACCACTATGGAGCAGAGAGAAACATCCTGCAGCATATTAAAACTGCCTGCAAGTGATTTTTCATTTATGATAATCATCCCAGAGCTCATACACAGTCCTTTTCTGGCTTTTTTGATGTAGGGGATGTGGTGAGTCAGTGCTGGGACCGTTAAAAATATAATCTGTAGAAAATACTGTATTTGATATTGACAGATGCATATAAAATGCTTTTGAGACCAAATACAGAGAAAAAAAAACATGAAAACACGATTCCTTCAGAATACCCCTATTGACAAATTTGACTCAAAATCATCAACGTAATGAATTTGAATCTGCAGACATATGGTGCATTGATCGTCCTAAATCTTTTCACAGTGCTCCACTGTCAAAAACATTAATTAGAAAAAAGAGGAAGAAGAGAAACCGTTGACTAAGCCTCTTGGTTGGTAATTACTGAGGTCCTTTTGAGGAAGTTTATGAACACATGGTGAAGAGTGTACAGTGGGAACACAGCTGGCAGACATCCCTCAAAAAAATTTGCCTGAGGTTTTGTCTGACATTACATTTGCAGACATCACAAATGACTGAGTCGTTTGGCATGGGAATAGCCCACAGGGCCTTGAACCACTAGCATATCAACAGTTATAAATGATGTTTCATATATGTTTTTGTATGTGAGCTTGTATAACATTTTTCTTCTCTTTTCAAGATGCTTGCAGGTTTTTTTACAAACCTTTATAGCACCATGACCATCTAGATGTACAGTAGGTATATGTCCATTAGTATTACTCTAGTTTGTGTTTCTGTACGCATGCTTACAGATAGCACGTTATTTGGAAATAAATCATGATCACTGTATGACAGCTCGTGCTATTCATTCTATGTTGATTTAATGAAAAATAAAATCTGTCGAAAAGCCTTGCAAAAATGAAGCCCCCTAAAGCCATGTCACTTGAGAAAAAAAGATGTCAGTGCAAAATGGAAGTGATAGGGCATTGTATTCCATCATACAGCAAGCAGAACATGAGCATTCCCTGGTGATAGAGGGGGAGTGTTGTAATCTCCTGAGAAGATTACACGTGGCCTGGGGTGAGTTCGGAACAATATTGCTACCCCTCTGGAGTACAGAGAGAAGTCACTCTGTGAGGGGAGCCAAGACCCTTGTCCACTTCCATTGGCCCTGGTGACATAAATTTTCCCTGACATGCCGATATGATTGCCAATCTGCTCCATCGGCACAGCAAGGGAACAGGGCTGGGGACAGAAACGTAAGCGGCCTGAGCCATTATGAAGTTTCTTTGAAGCAGGATTGCTCTTTTTTGTCATTAGGCATCAAATCCTTTGCCCAGACAGCTGCCACAGCTGTCCCAACCTATAGTGTACGCAAAGCATGTGAAGAGTAACACACTTCCACTGCTCTCCAGGTTCTTCTATCCAAATATTTTAGTTTAGGTTTTCTGAATATACAAGGAACTACATTCAATTATTTGCTAAATATTTTATTGCCTATATTGGCTCCTTTCACTTTTACACTTTTAGAACAAAGCGATCATTAATGGATCATAAGTTAAACTTTCTGCAGTGAAAAGGGTCTATTAACTGTAATATGGTTTGGTTTCAAATTGATTACATACAGTCACTGTTTCTTTGAAATGGTACAACATGGTTTAAAGGGGCTGGGTCATCAAAGGCTAAAGAATATAATGCTTTCAGTTATTTGCTACTTAATAATGAGGATTTCAATAAAATAGATAGATTATCCACCTGCTCTACAGTGAGGGATACACAAGTGAAGAACTGAGATTATTGGTATTTTAGCTGCATGTTTCTTCACTGGCTGTGTTGACATCCATGGGGTAACTTCAGTTATTGGACACACTATAGGGAAAGCTGTTTACTTGCTGCCTGATGACTCTAATTTGAGTATTCTTGTGCCATGATAAACCAGTTGACAGAATATGCCTTTCTACCTATAGTGTCTTGCCAGCACATGCCACACACCTGACTGATGTGAGGATCTAATGGATTCTGGGTCCTGCCACAAGCCTGTTCTGAATTTATGTGTGTTATTCTAAGGAGCGCTTTGAGTTGTCCTATTTGTTTTGCAGTTTTGAACACAGCAGTCAGAGAGCAAAGGAAACTTAAACTTGGCTCAAGCCTCAGTGTTTTGCTCTCCTAGTTCTCTCCTCCTGATCTCCATGAAATTTTCTTCCAGCTTTACTTGGCAGATTGACACCGAAAACAAGAAAAAGTAAGCAGCTGGATAATGCTTAATCTTAATGGTTTATATAATGGTTGTTTATGGTTTCTTATAAATATATTTCTCTCAAAATGAGGCGAACAAAGTGTGTGTTTCTCCCTAAAAGGGCACTCCCCCCTGCAGCCTTTGTTCAAGAAACACTATTTGTATTTAAATAGGTGTTCAGGTATTTTCCTCTGCCATCACTTTGCTAAAACCAAATGACACTTGCTGTATATGTTTACTTACACTACTCACAAAAAGTTAGGGATATTCGGCTTTCAGGGGAAATTTCAGGATGAACCTAAAATGCATTCTAACCTTTCCAGGTGAACTTAATGTGACCTTCTCTAAACTTTTGAATGCACATGTCCAACTGTTCAGTGTTTCCGTACTTTTTGCACAAGTTGCTGTTCTCTAACAAGAAGCTTAACAGCAAAATTCACAACAGGTTTGATCCATGAATCGACCAATACATTTCCTGCTTCAGTTAGAATTAGTATTTAAACAGTCCTCCTCATCATGCTGTTCACATTGTGACATCATGAGACCAAGACGACACCTAACAATTGATCAACAGCACCCCGCCATTGCGAGGCTTCAAACAGGAAGTCCTCAGACGGAAGTTTTCACTGAGCTTAGAGGGTCACAGAGTGTCATCAGGAGGTTGTAACAGTGATACAGAGAGACTGGAAGAGTCACAGAAAGGAGAGGAGTGGACACTGAAAATTGTTTGTTGTGGTATACCCACCACTGTTGTTAGATTTTCTTCAAATAAATTGTTTAAGATGAAGAAATTACCATTGCATGCTTCCACTTAAATGCCCTACTTTCATGATATAATATCACTGTCGCATTAACTTTTTCCATTTTCCATATATTTCACCTGAAAGTCGAATATCCCTAACTTTTTGTGAGTAATTCCAAGTGTGTTATTGTGCCATACTGATGATTCTATTGTGATCAGAAATGCAACATTTTCACTCTTCTTTAACGTACATCTGTGTAGAGCAACCTCAAAATCAGCACTTGTAAGAGGTAATTTGTAATTCACTTACAACTGACAAGAAACATCAACAGACAGTAATTTCATGCTACTTCACAAACCCGCGTCATCTATTTCTGTGTGCATGAATGTGCAGTGATTGACTACTCAGTATTCGTACCCTGTGAGGCTGAATCAAACCCGCATGCAGAAACACAATTAAAGACAACATATCCAAGCAAACTTGAGCTGAAAGAATTATTCTCTCAAGTCGACTCTAAAAGCCTCGTAATCCCCACAGTGGAGCACAAAGCCTATCATCTGATGATGGATAGTGGCAGCATCCACAAACACAAGAGGCTGATGGTATACAACAAACATAATTTGAGTGGCCATTTTTTCACATTGAGGTGCACGGGAAACTCCAAATGGAAAACTGAAATTCAGCATGCACGAAAGAAGTAAATTGACTTGTGACCATGGTGCTCTTGTACAGTACAATTGGTAAAGATAGTAACTGCATTGGCATCTGCACAGATCTAAAACAATTAACTGTAAAAATGGTACAAAATGTGGTTGTTTCACATATTGGAATTGAATACTTGCCTTTTCTGCTGATTGTGAGGTCCCAAAGAAGATGGGGATGAAGGCAAGCCATACAATGCAGGTGGTGTACATGGTGAAGCCGATGGGCTTGGCCTCGTTGAATGTCTCAGGAACCCCTCTGGTCTTGATTGCATAAACTGTGCAGGTGACCATCAGCAGCATGCTATAACCCAGCAAACAGATGAGCGACAGGTCTGATATATCACATTTCAGAACACCACGGGCCTTTTCGGGATTAGCTGTACGCTGGTCCTCATAGTCGATGATGGCTTGAGATGGGTCAACACCAAACCAGATGCACACTCCAAGGAGCTGCACTGATATCAGGCTGAATGTAATGACTAACTGTGAGGCTGGGGAGATTAATCGAGGGGCACTGACCGACATCTTGCCCTGCTCAAAAATCCTGTAGATCCGATTTGTCTTGGTAAGCAGTGCTGCATAGCTTATACTCATACCCAGGCCAAGGAAAATCCTTCGCAGGGAGCATATAAACACATCAGGAGTGGAGATCATGAGGAATGTTGTAGCATAGCACAGAAAGATACCTGTAAGCAGCACATAGCTCAGTTCTCGACCTGATGCCTTAACAATGGGTGTGTCATTGTAGCGAACAAAGGTGACGACCACAAACAGAGTGGCCATGATGCCCAGAACGGCAATGAGGACAGGGATGACTGCCCACGGGGAGCTCCACTCCAGCTTGACAATGGGAATGGGAACACAGCCAGTGTGGTTGTCATTAGGCCGCAAATCAAAGCGGCACATCTTGCAGGTGTAAGTGTCTGCCTGATACTGGTAACCATCACAATTCTCGCAATGCCAACAACATGGAATTCCCTTCACTGTTTTCTTGCGCTGGCCAGGACGGCAGGGTTGGCTGCATATAGAGGAAGGGACTTCCTGTGTTGCACCAGGCCACTGCATCTCGTTGGTCTGGGGGGGGAAACATGAAAGAAGGAAATTACCAGTTTATTCCACCCCACCATACTAGCACTGTTTTACTCATATGCACATCCATGAAATCCAATCAAGGAAAATTAATACTGGTGCAAGTCAGTAAAGCAAAAACATTAGCACAATTTACTACATGTTGCTATTTACATTTGAAACAATGTGCTCCATAATGCATGAGGACACAATTCAATTAGCACTTGGTAGATTAGTTTACACATACAGAAGTGCATGATAGAATGAACGGGATATTCACCATATGAAAGCTGCAGTCTTTTTTATCAAGACATGATTGTGTAAACCCATTGAGTTATAACTCAACAGGAAACAACTTTGCTGTTTAATTACTTCCAAGGACTGCTGCACTGGAGGAAAGATAAGTAAATAGAGTCCAACTGCGTGGTTCTACAATCTAAACACAGTGCAGTGCAGTATCGGCCTGTGCTGTTGCACTGACGTTATTTATTTTCATTCCAACACAGTTTTCTTATGAGGCCTTATTAAGTAAAATAGGGTGCGGAAAGGGAATATTCAATTATATTTATTATTCAAATAAACATCTGGATGGTTTAGATGATTGGTTTTGTGTCTGAAAAAAATGTCCATATGGCATTCTTGAATTTCCTTGGAGGTCTCAGCCATGCAGGCGAAGCTGATAAGTTGATTTGTGTGTAGCAGTAACTCAGCACTTTGATATCTGAAATAATATAATAGCATACCTACAGTATGCGTGTCAACAAACTAAGAGTGCCCGGAGGCTTATGTATAAATGATGCATAACAACAAAAATTGCTCCTCACTAAGTTTGGCAGTTAAAACAAAGCAGTTTTGATGTCAACATTTGTGACACTCCAGATTCTCTGTGCTCCATGAATATGTATGTTGAAGAGGGAACTGGTGTGTTACTGTATCATGCAATGACAAATGTCACAGTAAGACTAATGCAAAAAGATGCTCTTCTTATTTAACTCCATTGTAGACTTAGTCGTATGAGCATATGTGACGAGCTGTACATGATGCTCTGTACTGACTTAAAGCATTTGTTAGCCTGTATTTTTATGAATTCATAACCCTACCAGAAAGAAGATGCGTTTTTATTATTAGTATTCAGTCAACTGTTGCCCTATAAAACTCTGACACAAGCAAGATGGATTCAGTATAATTTTTTATAACAATGATAAGTTATGAGAAGGCTGTGCTAAGTGTTGCATTATTAGAGTTGCTGCAAATGTCACATATAATGGTTGCACTTTAAGAGGCTACTTTAGCAATGTTGAAGGAAAACAAACTCGGATGATAATGTATATTTTGGTAATTTTGGCTTTAGTCCTAAGTTTTTTTTTTTTCTTGCAAATAACTGTCACTAATATTCCTCCTAAATTGCTAATTACTACATGGTTGCTAAAGATCCTAGTCGTAATGCCATGTTATTTTTGTATTTTCTTCTTGACTAAATGAGTTGAATTGGTAATTAAATGGCAGACAGCCAAATATGGGGTGTCTTGTGAATCTTGGCTGATTGTCAAAATCTTTTGAGCTTAATAGCCACCACAAAAATCTATCACTCAGACTAATAGAAAAGTCAAGCATATAATCTTTCAGACACAATTTAAGTAATATTGAAAATATTCCTACGTCTAAGTGGAGCTGATCTGTCCAGTGACCAATGATCTTGTATTCTGTGGTGCCATTTGTGATCTGGTATTGGTAGATTTCATAGCGACCAGGAGCATCTCCATTCACGTTGAAGACCACGGGGGTGCCAGCAATTCCTGAGGATGAGAAAAAAAAAGGTTGTTGTTGCTGTAGATTTATTTAAAGGGCAGATTAGAACTTAAAGCTGAAGTCCAGCGTAGGACAATACAGTACCAACTCAAGCTGTGAGTCTAATAATGCTCTGAGATGAAATGAGGCTGTAAGGGGACTTCAAGCTAGTGCTGTTAAAGTGTTAATGATGGGAGCAAAATAGATGTTGACAGCCATGTTGTCCTGGTCCTTTGAGGAGGGCCAGGGCTGCTGTCTGTTCATGTTCCCATATCATTTCACACTCCTTCATTCTCCTTATTGCCCCATTGCTTGTTATCCACAAGGTCCTTGCTCAGTGTGCTAACGAATGACAGCACTGATTTTGATTACCACTTTGAGGTCCCTCTCATCCCCCTGCTTCCTGTTTTTTTGCTTGTTTCTGAGCCAACCTACAAAACCCCTCTCCAGCTTCGCAACTTGTTATAAAATTGTGGTGTGAGCAAACGACGATTCACAGATTTAGTGATGAGAGCCCACCACAGAGCGTCTCTGAGGAAAAGACCATTAATAGCATCCCCATCTCTGTCTATTTGGTCCTAACACATTTGCTTTCTTTCCTTCAGTGCAGTCTCCTAATACTCAGCAATTCTGTAACATGTTGAAATGGGAGTTGAACAGTGAAAAAGAAATGCGTTTAGTTAACTTACAGATGAAATGTGTTTTGGATTGCCCACAGTCAATATTTGGATGTTGTCAACAGTTGATTCTAGAGCTAAATCAAAGTGATAAGGCCATATTTTTGTGCAAAAGAAAAGGGATATACATCATGTCCAGACACAGACTCCAGTATTTTGGGGAATGTTCCACAAGTATTGACTATCCTCTGCTCATAAGAATAAAAGGATTTATTTATTCGAGTGTTTTGTTCCCTTTAATAGGTCACAGTATTGATTGTTGATTGTTGTTTCAACCTGTGAGTCAGAGTTGGAAACCTGTGATTCAGGCTATGAGACCAAACACATTTTCTCCCTTCTACAGATTTGTAAGTGTTAGTTTGTTCAAAACCCATAGGATTTAAAAGCATTAGTATCATCCTGCTTAATTATCTAGAGGGCATGCCTAAGACAACAGCAGGCAGTAATGTGCAATTATGAAGATTTTCTTGCCCGTCTCAGCAATACAGGGAATTGAGTGGGATGTATGCTTCTACTAATTTGATTGCCTTAATTGATTAGTTTCACCTTTTAACTTTCAAAAAGACATTTCCAGCAAAAACTACTTGTTAATAACCAGGTCCGATCTTTGAGGAAACACTTCACAAGATAACTATTGCTATAGGAATGAAAACCATGAATTTTAGGAAAAACTGGCTGCTGCTATCAGCTGCAGCTCTGTCCACGTGCACTGTACTTACGATAGTCAGTTTACCTTTAAATGCGCTAAACATGCGCGAGCAGGCTACATTTCTTGTTTGTCTGCTTTAATTATGTATTTTAGGTATTTCCTACTTTGTTGTGCTCCAGCCTCCAGACAGGAGACCAAAGAGCAAGTGTTTTTCCACTTGTAAGATGAACCTCTCGTCGTCCATCGTGTAAAAAAAAAAAAAAAAACAGTTGGCCAAGCGGTTATGAAATAATATTATAATAATGTAGTTATTGTATTATATATTGATGTAGTGATTAGATACAGTAAACGTTTGGAGATGCTTTATTTTTTTTTAAATTGACCAGATTATATATATGCCATTTCTGGTTTATTGAAGGAGACCCATTTACAGCTTTACTTTGCTTCTCTTAAGAATTGATAATGTTGCCAAACAAATTTCAAGATTTGGCAGTTAAAAAAAAAGAAAACTTCCACCCCATTAAAAGCCATTAGCCAAAGCTGCAAAAAAGCCTAATGTGTTTACAAATGTGTAAAACTGATCAAAATAAAATACGTATTCTGTTGTTGCTGAAGAGCGGAGGTGGTTTCACCAAACTAAATTTCATCAGTGACCGCATTTGCAAAAACTAAACAATACAAGTTAAAGAAAACAGAATTACCATGCTTTAACCACTAAATGCAAAACAGTAATTTAAAAATACCAAGATTCAGAGCTGTTAGACACTGTAATTTCTACTCTTTATGGAGCCTGAGCCTTACATGGCTATTAGTCTTTCAATCAGTCAGAGTTAAGGGCCAGTTCTGGGGTTGATTATCTTTTCAACATTCCCTCTTTTATCACCTCAGGAGTAGTTCAGTCTTTCAAATTGCATCACACCTTCACAATTTGCTGTACATCTTATTATTCCTAGTTCCTTGTACAGGTAAGATCCATTATTTAGCAGGATACACTACTCTTTACTTTGGGATCCTTTATATTTGGCTGGTGTAATGGTTTGTATTGGTTTCAGCAGACAAAAAGACAACTTCTTTCTTATATGCGAAAATGTGGCTTTGTGCAACACAGCTTAATCACCATTAGTAATGTCTGAGCAGATGACTCTACCTGTGTGAGTGTGAATGATAGCCAACTTTAATTGTCTATGTGTAAATCCAATATTACAATCCTTAATCGCAACACTTTTAATACAGCTTCGCTATGAGCTTTATGTCTCGCAAAGTTGCTCCATAAACAAAATGTCCTCAGGAAAATCAGCATGAAGTACCACTGAAAATGTATTATATCTGACTATAACCAGCAGCAGTTTTGCTCAACATCACTGCGACCACAATCTTACCTTGCATCACACCTTGCAATACCTTGCATCAATAACTATCATCTTCATCTACAATATCTGTAGTGCTCTGGTTTCCTCTTTCCTTTAGTCAGCATGGATGTCTATAGACAATTCCCAGAATACACTGGGATCATGTGGACATTCCCGTTATTTTTCCTAAACCTTTTAAATTCTCCAGTCCTCTGAACTGAAAGACTCTTAAAAGCGAGGCAGTATTCCGGTAATGTGCAGCATTGATTTTCTAGCCATCCTTGTTGTAAACCCCAACAGCTTCAGTGCTGACAAGCCTTCCAGTAATATAACACAATGAATAAAGGAATGCATAAAGAATTGAAGTTTAGTTCTCTAACGCAAGCCTGCTAAATGGCATTTCAGATTAAAGCTGCACTGCAATGCTGGAAGAATTGATCACTCCTGTAAAACTAAACAAATATGTCTTCAGGATAAAACTCCCAACAATTTCTTTTTTTATTTTACACAAATGAGGAGTGACCTGCTTACATAATAATAAGCACACTGAGGAACAGATAAACAATGTTCTGACTTTGAAGATGGGCCTACGGTAAAACACTACTCAGCGCTGCTGAGTTTCCTTTCAATGTCCATTAGGGATGAAAACTAACTGCAGCAAATGCAAGTATCAAGTTAACCTTTTATTATTTCCAACAATAAAGGTTACATTGACTACATTATTAAAATAAGACATCCATCCACACTTAATTTATATTCATGTTTGCTTTGTCCCTTTGTTGCTTCAGCTACTTTAAAATCTCTGATATGAATCTATAAACCAAAACCACCACCAAAACATCTCTGAAGAGGTAAATGCCAAATCATGCCTTTTCCTTCCTTAGTTTTGTATATTCTATTTATTATTTTTCCAATGGTAGTCTCACCTGTTCAAGTCACATGGCTTGTTGACAGTTTCCTTTAAAAACCATGTTAATTTAGCCTTTGATTTTAAAAGCCAACAGAAGTGCTTGTCACATTAAAAGTATACATTGGTCATGTGAGGGATGTGTGGGTAGAAAACCCACGCAAGCACAGGGAGGACATGCAAACTCCACACAGAAAGGTTCATGGTTCAAACCGCAAACCTCTGGCCAGCGGATTCAAACCTGGAACCTTCTTGCTGTGAAGCTAACCACTTAGTCAATGATTGCTTGATTTTCCTGACAATGACAGTTTTCATTAGGAGAGCCTAGTTGAGATTCATGCCATCTTATCCCTTAGGATGAGGCCCGGCTTACACTGATGCAGAATTCTGCAGCAGTGTTTTTCAAACCTGGGGCTATTTTTGGTGTCATTGGGCAAAAACTCCATAATAACCTTTCAGCAGATTATAATTCAAGTGGTCTGAGAGATCTCCTCTTTGCTCTGTTTTAAGGCTTTAGAAAATCTAGTCCATGACAGCAGTCTTTGGCCAATCACAGGTGCGCTCAGACAGAGCGAGTTCCTATTGACTGTTCTACAAAGGCAGATGTACGTGCATGTCCCTTTAGATGCTGGTGAAAGCCTGATTTAATGGCGGAAAGTCTTGCAGAAAAAGTTATTCCATTCTGTCAGCGCAGCAAAGCAACCTAAACAAAGGAAGAATAAGTCATCAAACAGAGAGTGTAAAAGAGAGGCTGACAATAAATGCAATATAAAACAAGTTACCTTTGGCGAAGCATTTCAGGGATGGAGAGAACTTTGCGGTGAAGCTGTTAACTTCGTTATCCTGTAATAACTAAATGTGTTGCAGTGGTTTGTTGTAGATGTAATATTATCGTAAGACCTCTTATAATACTTGAACATTTTGTTATAAGTAGATTCGCCATGAAAGCAGGGTATAAGTGGTTATTTTGAATCGTGCTAATAGTTTAGCCTTCTACCAACCATAGCACTAACCAAATGTTTATGTAGCTAATGTTGGCAAATGTTAAATCCTCGAATCACCACATATCACCTCAAAGGAATTTACAGCTCCACGCAGTTGCAAAGAATTGCAAAGAACAACAGGAATTGCCACAATATAATGGCATTGGGATCATAAACTGGTTGAATCTGCTAATTTCAATTTCCTGCACGTATGAAGCGCTTACGAATGCCCATAGTTGTCTGGTGTGAGGCTTAGTATAGGGAGGGGAAAGGGGAGGGCTGCAGGAGGAGAGCATCAAATTCTTCAGATTGTTTTGTTTTTACTTTTCCAGAGAACTGCCTCCCCGAGCTTTAATACAGAAGTTCCTTCATTTTGCTAATTTACTGTAAATGAGTCATGTGCTTGCTGTGCCATGACTGCCCCTCACCCAAAGATCCCGCTCTGCAATTGCCATTCAGATAAATGTGTCCATTACTGTATAATCATCTGTGAGGGTGGAGCAGGTTTAAGACTGTGTCAAGTTGTTCACAGCACATTCAGCTTGATTGCATGAACACTCTGACCCTTTACTCATCTGACACATAATTATCTCAAGTTGTTATAACCACTAAAGCTGACCTAAGTTAGACCTGTTCTGCGTACATTTTTATTATTTCTTCACAAGCCAGCAGGTTAAATTCATGCACATGCTACTATCATGACCTCCTTATGCATGTATCTTTTCTTGTACATATAGGCCTATAATTACATTTCAAAGTTTCAAAGTGAGTCCTCCTTCTACCGATGATATACTGTCACTTTTGTTGAATTATGCATGTGCTCAGACTTAAAATCAAAGTGACTAAAACAATGAGGGATGTTATTCCTGTGCAAAAAGCACCAAAATGTCTATCAACTGAGGAGCCTTTTGTCATGATGTGTAAGTAATTTCAGCATTATGTACACATGCAGAAACAGGAAGAAATGAAGGGCAGCCCAGAATTTGTTCTGTATTTAAATGTTCTAATTGCTCTTATTCAGCTACAGAATGGGAAATATTAAAGTGTCTCTGTTAACATGGTAGCGATACATTTAATTTTTATCGAGATCAATGTCAAGCTTCCAGGTTCTTTGAATTGAGAAAACCTAATTCAAAGTCATATTGACATTTGTAAAAATGCATATAACTAAACGATTAAGCCCTGGTTCATAGCCTTGCTTAACAGTATGTCTTGTGTTTGCTCCATGTGGTTAGATAAGGGCGGCCAGTAAACAAACAAAAAAAGATCTAATATTGTTGTTTGTTCCATATTTGTTATCAGCTGGATTTAAGAAACCTCATTTCCCTAAGTCCTAGACCAAAGACTCGACAAAAGAGGTGAGTCCATGGGCTCCATGGGTGTGGATAGTAATCATAGCAGGACTGAGAGGACTGATTGGTGTAGTTGTAGCAGACTATTCATTATTTTAGCAGAGCTCACGTTAAAAAGTTGGAACATTGGAACTTAAAATTACAAAGGTTCCACCTTCTAATGGGAATGAAACGTACAGTGGATAAAGTCTGACCGATACTGGATTTTGATGCCCACAAAGATAAAATATTTGGAAGTTTAGAAAAATGTTTGATAAGGATAAATCAACCAAAAGTAATTAGTTTTAAAGTAAACACACAACGTAAAACAATCTGGATATACAAGACCCCTTGGATTATTTATTTTATTTGTGACAGTTTACATACTAAGTGGGACATTTCACAATTGAAAAATCAACTTGTAACAGTGACACTTTTTTCTATATATATATATTTTTTAATAGGGCAGCCTGTGTCCAATGTAAACATGAAGGGAAAACTGTGTGTTGTGTTTTAACTCTGTTCCCCCTCTCATTTTTTGTAAAATTTAACTCCAGACTGTACTTCAAGCATGAGATCCCATGCGTGGGCAATTCAATGCTGACAAGATAAGGCGGGAAATCTCACAAAGCACAGTTCCTACACATCATCAACTATGATAAAACACGCTGTTCTGCTGCTGATTGTCAACCCTCCTACGGATTTCAGCCTCTTATACTTGCTGGGAGTAATTTACATTCAGTAGCCTGATAATTGGAGACCACAGCACACTCACAAAGCCTCTGCATGAGAATGTTGCTGAATCCCAAAATAAGACATACAAGTTGCTTCAGATATCACCACACAAATGCCTCAGATTGATAAAGCTATATCAATACAAAACCAGAATACTTTGCAGTAAAGGTATTTCCTTGAACTTGAACTTTTTTTTGGTTAGTCTTTACATGCAAGTAGAGAAATTGGTTAGTGCTAACAACTTGTGCTTTATGTACAGTAAGTACATGCAGTCATGAGTCTACCTAGGTGGAATCAGGAGTACACACCTGTGAAGTTGACATTGCGGATGTACTTGAGCAGCAGTGTGCCGTTGATGGTATCCATCTTGGAGCAGAGACCAACTTTTCCAGGACAGAGATCTTTGTGCATGTTATGTAGAGCATGAGCCATGGCGTAGACCGCGTCAATCACAAACTGTACCTTCCCCTCTTGTTCGTAGGATGAATCTTTCCCGATCCGCTCATGATCTAAAAAGAAGACATTAACAACACAAAAATTCAAGCATATGAAGTTATAAACCACATGGGAATGGCTTTCATTCACTCATACATACTGCAACTACTGCAAAGTATATATACTGCAAAGTACACTATATTGCCAAAAGTATTGGCTCACCTGCCTTGACTCGCATATGAACTTAAGTGACATCCCATTCTTAAACCATAGGGTTTAATATGACGTTGGTCCACCCTTTGCAGCTATAACAACTTCAACTCTTCTGGGAAGGCTTTCCACAAGGTTTAGGAGTGTGTTTATGGGAATTTTTGACCATTCCTCCAGAAGCGCATTTGTGAAGTCACACACTGATGCTGGACGAGAAGGCCTGGCTCTCAGTCTCTGCTCTAATTCATCCCAAAGGTGTTCTATCGGGTTGAGGTCAGGACTCAGTGCAGGCCAGTCAAGTTCATCCACACCAAACTCTCTCATCCATGTCTTTATGGACCATGTTGGAACAGGAAGGGGTCATCCCCAAACTGTTCCCACAAAGTTGGGAGCATGGAATTGTCCAAAATCTCTTGGTATGCTGAAGCATTCAGAGTTCCTTTCACTGGAACTAAGGGGCCAAGCCCAGCTCCTGAAAAACAACCCCACATCATAATCCCCCCTCCACCAAACTTTACACATGGCACAATGCAGTCAGACAAGTACCGTTCTCCTGGCAACCGCCAAACCCAGACTCGTCCAGCAGATCGCCAGATGGTGAAGCGCGATTCGTCACTCCAGAGAACACGTCTCCACTGCTCTAGAGTGGCGGCGGCTTTACACCACTGCATCAGACGCTTTGCATTGCACTTGGTGATATATGGCTTGGATGCAGCTGCTCGGCCATGGAAACCCATTCCATGAAGCTCTCTACGCACTGTTCTTGAGCTAATCTGAAGGCCACATGAAGTTTGGAGGTCTGTAGCGATTGTCTCAGAAGAAAGTTAGCGACCTCTGCGCACTATGCGCCTCAGCATCCGCTGACCCCGCTCCGTCATTTTACATGGCCTACCACTTCGTGGCTGAGTTGCTGTTGTTCCCAATCGCTTCCACTTTGTTATAATACCACTGACAGTTGACTGTGGAATATTTAGGAGCGAGGAAATTTCACGACTGGACTTGTTGCAGAGGTGGCATCCTATCACAGTACCACGCTGGAATTCACTGAGCTCCTGAGAGCGACCCATTCTTTCACAAATGTTTGTAGAAACAGTATGCATGCCTTGGTGCTTGATTCTATACACCTATGGCCATGGAAGTGATTGGACACCTGATTTCAATTATTTGGATGGGTGAGTGAATACTTTTGGCAATATAGTGTATGTATATATATATATACACACATACACTTTGTTCCCATGCTGTATTATACTGGGTGACAGACAATCAAGACCAAAATAATTGATATGAATGACATAACATTAAGAACAAAAAAGCTGCTCCACCATCAATCAGACGTAAGAACTAAACAATGATTGCTAGATGTGTAAAATCAAGCAAATGATAGCCTTTCAAGAGGACTGATTGCTCAATTGTGAACCTGTCTTTTTTTCACCATATTTAATTTATTTAGAGATTGGCATTGAATTGTACATGTTAACTACTAATTATATGCTACTTCTTTTAGACATTCATCATAGAATCTTCTCTCGCAAAATACAAAATGGTCTCATGTGCAGCCTTTCTCATTACTGGTCTGTCAATCACTGATTAGACCCACTCAAAAGTATTCAACAAGACTCTTTTAGTGTCACATATCCTCATCTGCCTTTCTCGATGCAGTGAACAGCCTTTTCAGTACGGTGTGGCATCGTGCAAAGATCCTAAGATAATTACAGATGAGCAATAAGCAATGGTTCATGGATACAAACAAACTGCAAATGTGCTACAATAAGGTGGGTAGCCTTCTTGGAGTGCTCTCAGGTCTTGTTTCTATCATGTCTTAGTGTTTATCCCCACAACGTCACATGCCACCTCACATCCATTAATCAAAAGCGCAGAGTGAGATAGAGTGGTAATGGAGGAGTTGAAGACACGTCAAGACAGGCCTAATCATTCTTCAGTATTAATGTAATTAGTTATGACAGGTGTTTATTAATCATAGCTGGGGTTGCTCTAATGCTTTGAAAATGTGTTAACCGCCAAGCAAGGTTTCAATTAGCAGCTTAATCCTTTTATTAGCCAATGCCCTGCCAGATAGGTTGAGCAGAGAGACTGACAGCAAGACACTGTATTAAGTGCTTTAGCTAATACACGCCGACAGCAAAAACTGACGGGAAGGAAACTATGATAAGATTGAAAAAGTTTCAGCCTTCAGTAGAGCTTCAGTAGAGATAAGCCTTTTTCAGATGAGTACCTCTTTACATTAAACAGATGGAAATTTAACAATTTAACATGTCAATTTCATGCTTTTACACCACTTTTACATTAAAGTTATGATGCCTTTCAACATGGCACAACGTCTGACCTGGATATCTCTGATAAACATAAAGGGTGCAGCTGCACACAGGCTTTTGTTATCATACATTTATGTCGATCATCTACTCTTATGCACAAACATACTATCACATGTTTGATAAATAATACGTAACACTATGACAGAGACCATTTTAAGTTGCTGCTCAGATTCTTCTCATTCTAGATCAGTAAAGCTATTTTTTTGCCTCCTTCATTGTCATTATCATTATCAAAATGTATCGCTGTGAGAATCACGGGCGGTTGTCCCTTAATGATGACAGTCATTAATCAAGACTTCAACAGAAAAATCTGTTTCAAAATCTATCAGCGATGTGGCCCATGTGAGAGCAGGAAACGGTCTTCTTCCTTGCTTTCATAGGTATTTTTATCTCACAGCTGTTCTCTCACTAGCATTGTGGCTCTTTCCGTGAATGTGCTGTCATGTCTGAATAAAGCAATTGGGAACATTAACGTAAATGGACACCTATGTCTGAATGACAAAAAGCCATTACTTTCACAGATGGATGAAGTCAGCAATGTTACATATTCAAAGTTTGAAATGGTTGTTGACACACAGAGTCAGAGTCACTTTGTAGAATGCTTTTATATATCTGCTGCAGTACATTTGCTTGTCTGCCAATTAGGTTTTGTTAAAAGCTAATAGAACAACTGAGGTATAAATGCAAGTTGTAAACCATTAATAATAATTGATAATTATTTAACTCTCATGTTGTAATTATAAACCTACATGAAGTTGTTAAGCTTAGCTTAATTACAACTGAAGTTATCTGTACCCTCCAGGCAAATTGTCAGTCTGTAAACGCTCAAAATAACAAAACTGTGAGAGAATTAGCGGAACAGGAACAGGAACAGGAACAACACTCTCACAATCACACGCCGCAGTTCTGTCAGATTTTAGTGCTGTTACAGCTGTGATGAGGACTGAGGAAATGCAGACAATCCACGTGTGCATTGCTTTAACCACCTTTTATTTACAACCCATTTTAACACCACTTTTCCTTCATTTTAATGTTGCCTCTTCCCCTCTTCCTCGATGAATGCGTGAGGATTACTGTCTAGATTCTTACAATATGAAATTGGTTGTCTGCAATGTCATTTCCCTGAATATGACAGAAAAGTCTTTTGAGAGACACTTAGCCAACTTTTAAAAGCATGTGAATTACAGAGTGTTTCAAATGATTCCCCCATGGAAGTGTGATATATTTTGTAATCAGAAACAGGGAAGACAAGTGATCGGTGGAGTTACAAATAAGACTTTTTTAAATTCTTTGTGACAGTGTCTTAAGAGCTCATTGAAGTCCAACCAAAACACTGATACCCTGTAATAGTGGTTCATTTGCATCAGCTCAGTAGAAGTCTATGCCAGTGTAGTTCCTTGTGTTTTGATGGCTGATGCTGTTTCAGATCTCGAACCCTACTTAGCTTTAGTGTGAAACGAATATTTGGAAATGGAGTCATTTGTATTACAGCATTTCCTCTGTACCATCAAAGAATGACTTGAAAGAGTAACTCTGAATAATAGTCCAGCAAAACACAGTAATAATGTGGAAGAGTGGAAAGGGTGACCCTAATCAATTTGGTGTGCCAATGGGTGTGTTTTGGTTAAAATCGTCCAAGGAACCATTGTAGGCTGTTTTTTAATTACTAAAGAGTTGTTATTGCTCTGACGTTTTGTGATAATTATACATAAATATATCATTTAAATGATCTGCTTACTGTAATCAAGGGGCCAGTATTTGAGTTCTTTGCACCACTGCTTTCAAATAAGGTTCACTTCCATGTTACTCTACAAAGGTTTTGCCTTTTCACTGTCTCTTTCACAGGTTTGTGGCAAGACAACAAGCACAACACAACACAATGTAAACAGTGCATCTTGATCAGATAACAAAAAACGACATGAAGCAGTTGATAAGGTGGAATCATGTTTTGTTTGCACGCCTTGCAAGATGTCTGTGGCAGCCATTTCTTATCTCCGCAGAGACACTTCATTTTAACAAGTGCTAGCTTTAAACAGATGAGTAGTTTTTGTTTGTCTCGTTGTTATTATCTATATGCCCCCCCCCCCCCACCCCCAGTGTTTGCTCGCTTAGAAGACACAATTTAACACTAGTGACAATGCTCTGAATGTTTCAGAAGCTTGAGTAATGCCAGTTATTCTATAAATGTATGCTTCAGGCAAAGTGAAGCATGGATAGGCTGTCCGTCTCTTTTTGTTGCTGTCACAGTGTCTCTCATTTTAATGTCTCTCTCTCTCTGTCCGTGTGTCTTTTTTTTACTGTCTGTCTCTCTCTTTGAACTGCTCTTTTTCCATCCCCCTTTCTCTCTTTTGCACGTGAATATACAGACATTTGGCTCATTAATGTCAAAATGTCTGAGAGGTTTGTTTCGTCCTGTTTAAAGTCTGCATGTTCGGGTTTCCTCTGATGCGCCTGTCTCTCCTCTTATTTCAAAGACATGCAGGTATGAGGGTCTGTATATGGGTGTTTTCCCAAAGCTTTTTACAACTTTCCCATTTTTCCCACCTTTCTCACCAGCACACCTGTTCTACCATAATTCAGAGCACATGAGGATTTAAACAGAGTGATGAAAAGAAGGAAGGAATGAGAAGAATTCAAGGCTATTTGCGACAAGTTTTGCGATTCATTAATCAAAAATGCATATTGACTATTGCTAATGTAAGTCTTAATGAAACAAAAACGGATATGCCTATCGTCACTGGTGTTGAACATTCACACTAACTTGGTCAATAACTCGTGAATTTGCTTTCTCATTTAGTGAGTTTCCACCTAAATGCCATCTAACTAAACTTTTAGTTTACTAAAAGTTTCAGGTTCTCTCTTCTCTTCTTCTGTCTGTTCTCCTCCCCCTCCTGTTGCTGACACATTCCCCAGTTCAATAACATTGAAGTAGATTTAAATGAGCTAACTCCTTTAAAATCACTTCATCAAGCAAAAGAGACCAATGAGGAAAACCCCTATCAGACGGAATAATTATTTAAAGCAGATTATTTTAGTATGACTCCAAACATGTCTGGGGGGGATATTTTTAAGTAGACTAAAGTCTGGTTGCCTATACTCCCAACCCCGAGTCATTTAGTCTTTTAACTATATTTTCACCAGGTGTCTAATTTTTTTTGCATTACCCTAGTAGAAATACAACTGCAAATCTTTTTGATCTTCCAGTTCCTGTTCCACTTCCAGTTGAATTAATAAATCTTTAATAAAGTCACGTCTTTGATGTTTAGTTTTAGCAGATATTGCCTTTACACAACACTTAAATACCAAACACATCCCAGTGCAGACACATAGTGCATGTTTGAAGAATGTATTCCCCTCAAACATAGCTTTATTGGCTGATAGATGGAGATGTATGTTAAGGAGGGCTGTGGAAACGTTAGTCAGCAGTACACAAATCACTAATGTGAATGAAGCTACTCTATCTTTTTGTCAGGGAGTTTTTCATCATTGCAACATTTCAGATTCTGAAAGAACACTATGATCCAGAAAGCTCCAGGTCATACTGTATGCTCTTGCTCGTAATATTCCTTTGAATGTAAGCAAATTGTTTCTTTTTTACCTCCCTTTCATTCATGGTAGAGGGGTGCAAGATTTTCATTTTATTACTCATGCACACCGTAATTCTTTTCTTTGTGATGCTGGAAATTGTAGGCTATATGTCCAACTAATGTGCTTAGATGATAGAGCACACTGGACTTTCAACCAGGATAACAGGGTTAAATCCTGTGTATTATTTGAATCTATTTTTTAACATATATATTTACATATATTTAGATATACTGTACTTGGTTAGTTTTAGGGTAAAGATCGTGGTTTGGGTTGAAATTATAAGTTAAATACAAAAATATTAAAGGCAGTGTACATTTAACACAAAATATCTTCTTTCAAAAAATATACCAAGGTGTAAATAGCCACATTGCCAAATAGTGTTGTTGACTACTGACACCTGGATCCGCATCTGCCTTCACAACATTTTTATATTATTTTATGTCCTGATTGGCATATAATATGTACAAAAAGTAGACAATTCTTAGTATTTGTTAGTGCTTGAGTTTTCAATTTCTGTGCAAAAAAACAAACTGCAAAACAAGGTAATTCATGTAATGTCGCTTATATATCGTTTATATCGACTGTAGGCAACATTCAATTCATTTCAATCAACATTTGATGTGTCCAGCTTCCTAAAATGTTAGGATGGGCATCTTCACTATTTCCAAAGGTGATTAATGGATTGATCTAGCATAACAATTACTTACAATTATCATTAGTTTCAGGTGTATTACTTTTGCTAAAGTCTTAGACCATGTCAGATTTTAAGTCACAACTATATGCTCAGATTTGTCTATCTTTTTTTTTAATCTCATTTTGTTTACTCATAGAGTGCCATATTACTGCGGTTACAGTCACTGGCCTGACGTTATGCTTTTGTCAAAGTGTATCAGAAATCATACAGTAATATAGTAGCTGTCAGCCTCTGTGGTTTGGGGCAAATTCTGAGTGATGTCCAACTTTGGTCTCATGCATGTTTTTGGCATCAAAGTTTCTAAACTAATAGTTCAAATGATCTCCTAATGTGGCCTTAGTGAAGGGTTTGACAAATGTTGGTTGACAACCATTACAAACCCCTCCCATTTTCTTACACTAATTAAAAAGATTGGGCATCATCACCCGAGGGACAAAAATAGACTGCATTGCTTGGCAGTGCTTGTCATCATAACTTCCAAAGACATGGTCAGACAGATAAAGCGAACTCATTGGTGCAGCTGCAAGCAAAGCTATGAATGGCTTAAAACAGGAATTAATTACAGGAAATGTCTAGGTAAGAAATTGAGGATAAAGAAATGACATCCCCATTGCTCTCATACACAGTAATTATTCTAAACAACTGCAGAGTTCAATCATGATTTCTCCACAGTGTTGTTGCCTGGCTTATCTTTTGAACCTTGACATTTTCACTAGAACTCGTGACAGTCAAAGAGGTGTTGAGCATCGCTTAGTTGCATCTTTGTGTTTTCAGTGCAAAATGGACGTCAGTCAATTGAGCAGACATGCAGCCATGTACTGTTGTCTGGTAGTCTTGATGACTCATGTCTGCAGGGATGCAAAGCAACAGAGTGACTCAAGCCAGTGTGCTTCACTCATACTGTGAGCCTCAATGTATGCTTAAATGACGTCAAGCCAAAAGCATCACCCCTGCAGAGGCTGCCATCCTTGCCAACAGCTCAGTTAGACAGAAAACTTTCATTACAGGTCTGCTTATAAATTGCTGTACTCTGTTTCCTTCTTACTTAATTCATATTAAATTTTTTGCAGTTTTGTTTTAGTGGAGCATAAATACACAAGAAAACTGAACAGACAGGTCACCAGGAGTAATACACAGCTTATATGCTTTCAGTAATCGATTCTGCCATCGTATGCGTTTCATATTACAGAATGCAAAACTTGGAATATTCTTTTATTTAAGTTAGCAATAGATTGGTAAAGCACCAAACAATCTCCTGTCATGCTTTTATGCAGTCGCATTTTCGGCAAGGCAGATTTGTGGACTAGAGTTTGTCTGCTCACCCCAAAGCAGTTATGGTTGATGCGTTCTATTACTACCAATTCACCTCTCTTTTCACAAGTTCTCAGTTGTATTTGGAAAGTCTTGTTCTGCAAAACAGAATCATGTTTTATGCTTCAGTGGCGTGAAAGGGTGTGATGTACGGTGAATGCTCTGAGCAGGATGTTGAATTCTACACAGCAATTCGAATTTGAACCAGTTAGGAGGTAAACGTGTACACAGTAACTAAGGGGAAGTAACAAATTAATTGCACATTATTTTCAGAATCAGCCCTAAATACAGTCAAAGTGTTGTGTATTTGAATGATGTACCTATCATAATCACAGTTTGTTTACTTATTTAGTTTACCAACAGTAATTTCTTTTATTTTGTCCATCTTTATTTCAATGAGCTTATGCTAAATAACAGAAACACCTCTGTGTATAATGCAATACAGTTCAATAGCACCCCAAACTGTATCCACCAATATCTCTTAAGATCAGTTTCAACAAAGTCACGAAGGCATGATCTATTGCAGGACTGTTCACTGCCTTCATTTTAGCTAGGTGTAGCTAATAGATAGCAACTAGATTTATTTCATCACATATATGGAGAAATGAAAGTAGGCAGCTTAAGGTGTGTTTAGGTTGTCTTGATACCATTTTGCTGCACTCTGGGAATGTCCTCGTAAATGACCTGTGGGTTGGGGGTGACAATGTTGATCTGAAGCTACAAAGTAAACCTCGGCCTCTGGGGCAGCAGATACAAGAACTCCGGGAAAAAGAACAGCAATAGGATGTGAATTATACATCTGCACTCTGTGTTGTTTTCCTCGCCGTCTAAGTCAGATGCACTTTCATGTCTCAGTCCTGGAAAATGACCTCTTACTACCCTGCAGTTACGATACATAAATCAGTTGCCAGTGACTTGTGTTGTGTGACTAAAAGCTTTGATATCACACAAACCGAATAATTACATGCTCATCCAGTCATGTTAGTACTCATGTTGCAGTCCCTGGTGGTTGATTAGTCTTCCGCAGATTTTTAAAGAGAGCAATGTTCTCTTTCCTATTTATTAAGCGTGTTATTTGAAAAAAAATATGCAATACAATACAGTATTATAGTGACTAACAAACACCAGAAGTAGGGACAGGAAGATTGTGCTTACAAAAAGAACAATGGGGAGGATAGTGATAGTGCTTGCATGAGGCTCTGAGTGAAATGATTGTACCTCTTGCCTGTATAAATTTACTGTGCCCTGGAGGCTACTCAGGGGAAGAAAGGGGCTTGCAGCAATTTAGCTCAAGAGCAGCCACCATGACAACAGGTAAATACGGAAATCATTTAAGATTACATGATCTCCTAAAACCTGCAAGTGTGGATTGTTAGGAGCACCTCCCTCTTTTGCCAAAGGGACACGCAGTTGTGGCAATTAAATCTCTTTTTAATTGTTCAGCTTTGCCTGTTCATCTACTGAATCAATTTAATATGTCTCCTTTGGTACGTGGTGTCATGTTGAGGTTGCAGGATCCTTTATCAGCTGGATTAGAAAAATCAACTGAAAAACTCTGATAGAATTAAGTCATTTTTGAAAAAAAAAACAACAAAAAAACCCCATACTATTTGTTCTCTATATCAACATTTTACATTTTTACCTTATGAGGATTACAAAAAGAATCAAGCACAACTTGTGCATCTGTACTCAAACCTCCAGAGATGCAGTTAAATGGTTCTCATATGAATAATTTATATTTATACATGTCGTTCATCCTGCAATCAACTTTCCCAATGGAAGAGAACAGCTTCTTTTTGTGTTGTAGGATACTCCAACAATACAGGCAGATATATGAAGAATGTATAGTCTAGACACATTACAGGTGCCAGCTTTAAATCAGTCAGTCTGGACTACTTGAGATGCAGTGATGCACTGCACAGTTGAATAGAAGACAGGCCTGGAGAGCCTACTGATTTAATGACCTGAAAGCTTGTTTCTAATGGCTGATTGGATTTACTATTGATTATGTTTTCAGAGCATGCGGTGGCATAGTTTTGTGATTGCTGTTGTCGCCCACTACAAATTGAACTAGCCAACACACAACTAATGGGAACATTAATTTCTCCGTGACAAAATTAGAGATTCCCATTCACTTATCTACACCCATTACATTGAACCTAAATTAGAGGAACAAGATTGTTTTCCCGTTGATGACAAATACTTTTATCTATGCATCCTCAGTACACACACACACACACATAATGTATTCACAGGAGACCCAATCAATATACTTGATTGAGTGCTTTCCATTGACAGAGTGCCTTCTCCGCTAACAAGTGTAGACTTACTTGTGCATTTTTTGATGCCGGATCCCTTCTTCACAGCGTGCCGGCTAAGCTTGCATTGGAAGTTATTCTCCCAAAACTCTGCAAACCAGATATTCCTTCTGTTGTTCTCTAGTGTTCGGCTGATGAAGTAGCGATCAAATCCTGAAAGAAATAAGATGCTGTCAGAATTTAACCGGTTACATTTTTACATTTAAATTATATTTTATATTCTACTCACTATGTGTCAGATGCATTTCATTGTCCATTTATAACGTTTTATGAGCAAAATTTTGGGCCCTAGTAGATAACTTCTATGATTCCAAATGAGCTGGGTATGTACTGAAAAAGCTTAACCTACAATTTACTAGAACAGAAGCTCTACAATGTAAAATATCAGTATTTGAAATTGCTTTGATTTGCTCTTCGCTTAAAACAACTCAAATGAAGTCAGTGTCAGTTTGTCAGTTTGAAAGTTTGAAAGTGTCAAGTAATATCAATCAATCTTTATTTATATAGCGCCAATTCATAACTGATGTTATCTCAAGACACTTTTGATAAAAAGCAGGCCTTGATGATTTAAGAATTCGGATTCAAGAATCTGCACATGAGCCAGCAATCACGCGTTAGCTGACAGTGGCAGGAAAAACTCTGCCCTTTAACAGGAAGGAACCCAGACAGAACCTGGCTCAAAGGTGGGCGGCTTTCTGTTGTGGTCCATGTTGGGTAAAGGTGAAAGATTTCATTTTGCTGACTTAAATGTTTCTTATTATATGCAATCCATGAAATTTAAAAAAACAAGAATGCATTGGGCCCAGTTCTGCAGAATTCTCTGAAGCCATATGGGAATATGTAATTTCTTCATAGCATTGAATCATACAATAAAGACTACTGTATTCATGTTTTTCTCATTGCTACTTTATCTATTATCTTCTGTCTATGTGTGTAAATTCTTTTACCCATTGTCAGCTTTATTCACACTTTCCCAACACTTAACTAGCATTGTTAGAAAGCAGTAGCTCTACATGTACAATACAGTATATGAAAAATATGACAGATACAATACTGACTTAGTCTGTACGATATTGAAAGGTATGATGTACAATATGAAAGGTAAGTAACAGCGATGCCACTGCACTTTACATCCAATGTGGCTCTATGTGGTAGAAAAAATGGCATCTGAAGCCCTACCATTACCGGTCATTTATATTGAATGTAAAGAGGATATGATTAGTGGAGGAAAACATACAGTACAAATAACTAAACAGAAGAGGGACAAGTTAGGGGGTATGTTATGAATACCTTTGATGGACTGTCGTTTGGGTAGGATGGTGACAGCACCCTCTGCCATTTCTTCTTGGTTCAGTATTGGAGAGATTTTGGAGCCCCAGCTGTCTGAACCTACCCAGATGAAATGGCCTGTTTGATTGGCCTTCTTAGCTGCTTGAAGGAGCCGCCTTTTGGACAGAGAAAGAGAGTCATGTATAATTGTGTCATATAATTTTATGTTGTCAGTGTTTCCATTTATTTTCTGATACATTTCATGCACGTACAGTGATATATTACCTGTAAAAGAAGGTTCCTATTTAAATGCACCCTAAAGTGTAAGTGTGGCTGCCAAACAGGTGACTCCACGACAAGAATATTCTATTCTGAGTGTGGACAATGTTGCACTGAGGCACTTAAGTAGAATTGAAAAGACACCGCAGACACACTATCCATCCCCAGTGCAGTGGAGTTCTTTTTGGCTGTGGCAGAATGACACCCTCGCCACATTTGTCCAGGCTTGTTGCCAATGGAAGTAAGTTTGGGGAGCTGTAAAAAACTGCCAGCATGCTCTGCTGTAGCAGCAGACTTACATCAAGAAAGCTCGTGCCCAACAACATAAAATTTAAACACAGCCACCTGGCAAGTGAAGCATTGCTGACCCTCATATCACCCCAAAGACACTTGAACAAAAAAATCAATATTAAGCATCATATAGTATCGTAGAACACGATTTTTCTTATTATACATAGCACATGCTGTCTGGACATCTTGTAAAAGACTTTGTCTTTGCATGAAGGATGAGGTATAACTCTGTAAAAGATTCCTTACAGTTTTTTTTGTAAAATGTGTGTGGATTAGACGAGCAGTGAGTCATCCAACTGACTTTATGTCTCTTTACCTTACTGTTTTATGACCCCAAGGATTTATGTTTGATTGGTAATGATTTTTCCCGCAGTCTAGTCTCCAGAAATTTTGTGAAATGAGCATGTCTTAAGATGCAATTACAAGCTCCATGCAAGAAAAATGAGAAAAATAGATTTTCTCACTGTCAGGAGATTACATGACTAGACATGCTGACAAGTCTGATATGAAAATAACACGGCAAGAAGTAAAGGTGTCGGGGTCGTGGATGGGTGTATACACTTCCTTTAAACTTTGACAGCTCAGGTTCAGTTTCCAATTCTTATCAAGTTCTACTCTGAAATCTGAAATTGTTATTACATCCCAAGAAAACTTTACTATAACTGTAACAAACTTGTTTTAGTCACTTTTAAAAGTTTCAGGTAAGAAAAGGAAAAAAAAAATGAAAATGACACATTAAATATGTGTTATAGTACAATAATCAGGTGGGGGAATGAAATGTTCACATAATTTAAGTGCACAATAAGGGATAATTTAATCAAATTTGCTTTCATTTCAATTTCATTAATTAAATAATTTATTTTTCAGAGTTTATGCTTATTTCACTAAATGTCAAAAATCATTATGCTGCTTTCTTAAGGAGTAAACACAGTAAGTCTGTCTACCTAAGGAGGTTATGAAGGGCTGCCCACATGTTATTTCTCTTATTCTTTATAACACTGAGACAAGGCTATATATTTATATAACTGGTTGAGTATCACATTACAGGGCTCCATCTAAACAACTGAAGTCACTTTCTGTGTGGACAGTTTGGGGTTCTTAGTAGGCTGCTGCCAGCTCACACTTACTGGGTTCAAGGATAGAGCAGGCATGCAGCACTGAAATCCCCCTGGCTTTCTGTAATTACTATATATCCAGACTATTACCCGTTATCAGGACTGGATTAAGTCAATGAGCACTGGGACTTCTGCCCTGGTCATCATCAAGAGACCGCCCCAAATCTCTTCCCACTTCCTCCAGGAATATACTGGCCTACAAACTGGTTGCTGGGAAACATTTTCCCTTACAAAGCCACAACAGTTCTGTGTGTGTTTATTCAGCCTACAACTAATTAACTCATTCTTAATACAGACAATACGTCTTAATAGTGGATAATGAAATTGATTGCAGTGGACAGCAGGGACACTATTAACTGCACTTCAGTATAGTATGGTCAGAGTAGATTGGGTCAACAGATTAGATGTCAAGGTAGATGACAATGCTATTTGTTGGATATAAAGAACATGGGAGTAGACAAGAAATTTAAAGTTGTCAAATGAATGTTGTGGAGTAATAAGTACAATATTTCCCTTTGAAATGCAATGGAGGAAGTACCATAAAATGGAAATCTTAAAATATAAAAATGCACCTCAAAATTGCACTTAAAAACAATGCTTTGCAGGGATTTTTTTCATTGTGTTGCATTAGATCGCAGCATTTCTTGGTTCTCTTAGTGTTTAAACCTACTTCACTTGCCTGCAATTTACCTGTGACAACATCCTCAGTGACAAGGCTTAAGAAAATGTGAATAAGCCCCAGATATAGCTATATTTGCCATTTGTAACTCGTAAAACTCGGTGGGTAGCAGACTGTAATTTACATCGCAAAGGCAAATTAATTTCCTTATATACACACAGGAGACATTTGTGAAATTTTATAGAAAACAGATTACGAAATAACATCCATCACTTTAGACCTTAGATTTGGAAAACTCTTTAACAGCTTTCAAAGTTATATCAGTGGGATACTTTGCCAGTTTCAGTCAGACTTTCTGTCATTACAACGTTAGTAGTGTATGTAAATGAGGGATGTTTAACTTTTGTCCTGTTTTGCCTGCACTGAGAGCTCTCCGGAGCTCCCTGCTCTTGTGGGGCTGTAGGGTTACAATTCAATTGAATTACTTAACAATTTAAGTCAGTTAGTCAGCCCAGCCTAGGGGAGCTCTCATTGCGGGCAACATGGAGGAAAGTCAAACATTGTTCATCAGCATAGAATACTGTGATGATACAAAGGTGGTTGAAAAGCGTCAACATATCCCTTTAAATGACAGCAATTAGCATTCCACTGCACTCACTTGATGTCATCCTCATTGGCAAAGATAATGACTACTCGGGCATTAGGATTCTCACTCAGCCTGCGAATGATCTTGTCAAACTCTCCAGGTCTTGGTTCTCGTGGTATTTTCACAGACTGGGAAATGCACAGGCCACCTAATTGGAAGACAAAAGAGAAAAGTTTCCAAATTAAACAGGTTTAACTTTCTTCAGTAGAACGTCTGGACAGATCTCATTAGCAGACATTTTAAATCCAAGAGCGTTTTAATGTTTTCAGGTGTATCCTTTTCAAACTGTTGACCATCAGAAATGTTTGTTTGAGTCTTTTAACCCACACAAATCTTTTTCAAATCTCCGGACTTTTTATGATAGATGCACTATTAAATGTATACAGGTGCAATATTTCACAGCATGAGGGATGCAAGACATTAAAAAAAAATCTTTCCGTGGAGCACAAGGGGCAACTTTAAGACACGGAGACCCATCAATTCAGTTTATGGTCCTGCCAGTGAGACCAGGGGAATTTGGTAGCGTTTGAAAGTACATACATTTTGTAATTGAAAGCTGGTTCCATTTGTTCAGAGTCATTTGTCCTATTACATTGGTTGTTTTCAGTTCATTCAGCTTAACAACAAAATGGGCCCTTTACTAAATGTTTTCTTTGAAATTCAGGTCCTTGTGTGAGGACTGAGCCATCTTTGAAACAGATAAAAGACATGAAATACATGACTTTAGTTGTATCAGTCACATTGCATGCTGGTAAATCTGCTGCCAGAAAAATCTCTTAGTTTAGTTTAGTTTAGTTAGGCACTAGTTAGAGCAATACCTACAACTACAGTAATTCCCCACAGATCAGTTTAAAGAGAGTCCTGACCCTCTTAGAAATGTTCTGCTATCGAACACAAGTCTAAAGGCAGCATGGGACGTTCCCTGGTTACCAACAAGCTAAGGCTTTTTAATCCCCAATGCAACATTTCAGGATAACTCTTTTGTCGCCCTGCCAAAATGCCACAGAGAGTATGTGCATGCTAATGAATTTCCCTTTCGTGACACAGTACAAAGCCAGCCCAATGAACAATCAATGCAGGAATAATACCCTCTAGTTGAGTTCATGGCAGTCAGACTCACACCATAAAACAAAGCCTGGCCCCAGCTCAGAAATTAATAGGTTGGGAAACTGGAAATATGAGTAGAAAATAGGGGATGCCATTAAATTAACAATGATGTTTTGCTGCTCTGCTCGTGGGTACAAAAAGTCACTTCCGGTTAAATCAGTGTGGGGCCTCAGTCAGTGGCCTGCACTATTGTTCTGATTGTACACTGGATGAATTTAATGATGTTTCCTTTTTCTTCAAGTCTGTGGTTTCGCTATTCCACTGGGGCTGTTTTTTTTTTTTTTTTTTCAAATAGGCTGCATGTATAGGTTTGCTGTGGTCATGCATGTCACAGCTCGAATACAACAGGTTCTGGCTTAAACAATACATTCACTTGGATGGTTAATAGATTAGCAGTTCCTTCACTGGACAAATGGACTCATTCTTTTGGGCGTAGTGGCCCGTGTCTGTTGTTAGGGGATGTGTCCTTCTGCATTCAGGATATTATAGATATTATGTTTAATGAACTGGGGCCAGATGTATATAAACAAAAAACATGCATTTGCCATTTCCTACTTCACACATACTTCACACCAATCATACAGGTTCTTTCAGGGTTATATGATAAGTTCAAGATGGAAAAGTAAGGCAAAAAGACAGAATCTAACAATACATTATTGTTTAAATGGCTACTTTTTGTGATCTTCACAGCAATCTGTAAACATGTCAATCAAAGATGCATTTATAAACTTACAAACCTTTATATGCTGAATTTCATCCCTTGTAGTTACATTGTAAGCATAATTTTATTTCGCTGTGTGCATGATATTCTCAATTTATTCTTAATGTGAAGCACTTTGTGAGAATAAGCAAAGTCATGAATTGCCTTTAATGATTAAAACTAAAATATCAATGCTATACCTTTAGCATTGATATTTTAGTTATATATAGTTATATAGTTATAATATTTGACAAATTAATGGCATATGTGCCTAACGGAGGGCTCAACTACTAATATAACAATCTGTGAAACTGCACAATTTGTTTTCTCTTTTCATTGATAGGTGTAAAGGCAAGTGTTACAGGCACAATTATTGATATGCACATCTTAGGTTAGGGGATGTCCATGTCCACGTGGGGCTAACTGTGGGAAAGGAAATAAGGTGCACGTGGGCCCAGTTCCACAACGATTGAGATTTCTAAAAACAGAACCATGTGTATGCACATCCTCATGAATTTTACAAAAGGATATGCATGTTTTCTGTCTTATTACATACGTATACATAGTTATACAAGAGTTTAACCCACACAGAGTTTTATGCAGGTGTTTTACGGAACAACAACTTCAACAAAATGAAAGTATGCAAATATACATATTCAATGAAAGCATTTCACACTTCACAATATTTGTGTACCTTTCTACAACTGCGTGCCCCTTATTGTTATAGCTTTGATTAAACTGAAGGAGAGGTTTATCTGTGTACCTCTCTGTGTCATTACACTTAAACTACCCAGACAGGCACATGGGAAATTTAGCACCAGCGTAGCAGCAGCTCTCTGCTCTCAGAGACTCTATCAATCATTAGATTCTATATCTTTGCCTGACTGGCACTTCAGTCCCCCATTCCCCCAACATCTGCTGTGTGGAAGCAAAGCACTCATCCCTTCTTTTTCTTCTCTTCTCACATCTCCGGCAGCAGGTAGCAGCATTGCTTAGAGAATACCAAAAGGACCAGGGGGATCAGAACCTGGCCTGTGGGAGTTAAGGCACACTGAACAAAGCCCTCCACAGGGCCAGTGTGGTAACTCTGTTTGCTGTAGGGTAGACATGGCAATTTGCTTTGTTGCTAACACTCTCCGTTCATCCATGCACCTGTCCATCCATTCTTCTCTAACTACAGACCAATCAAAGACGGCTACTTGACCTGGACTCCAAGACAGAGAGCAGCTACTTTGCTAAACACTCAATCCCTAGCACCAATTTCTGCTTTTCTGTACACTTTCCCCTCAAACAAAGATATTTTTCATTACGCACAGATACATTCAGTACATAAATGGAAACATACAAACCTTATATATCAATTTTTTTTTTCAATGTTTTCATTCTGAAATATTGCTCACACGTTGATTCAGCTATGCCAAGCTGCTCCAAAGGGACATTTGCGCAACCTAAGTGGCTTTTAATTGGTCTTGGCAATCATAGGTCTTGGTCATTACATACTTTATATTAATTTTAGCTAATGAAACGAAACCTCTTTAGAGAATTACATTTTCAATAAAACACTTTGCTAGATTCCATTTTGCCATGAGACAGGATGTAATTTGGGAGACAACTTTAAGGATCCCCCTACTCTTCTCATCAGACTTCCCTTAAACTGAACCAGACCACCATCTCCCACCTAATTTTAATAAACATAAGATAATTATAGAGCAATTAATTACTGTAAAAGCCCTGAAAGCAGCTGTGGAAAAACAAAAACAAACAGCATTTACCTTATTGTTTGTGTCTCCAGAGACATAAAAGATTGTTTACTGATTAATTATGGTTATACATTAAAATTACCTGAAAATGATCTCTACAGAGTTGCAATCAGTGGCTTATGTAAAATCAAACTGAACAACTCGGTTGTGCTCTAAGTCTCACAAAGTAAAAAATAAATCAATTAAAACGTCAAACATAATTAGCTAGTTTGGTCATTTTCCCAATAACTTGTTGTAGTGTTCCAAAACCCAGATAAATTATCAGTACAAACAAGTGTAAGACCACAGTCTAATCCACTGATAAAGTGAAGCAGCTGTTATTCTGCAGATACTGCTGAAAACTTCATGAGCAGTGTATTTCTCTCCCAACACTCATCCTATAGCACTCTTAACATCTGAGACATGTCTAAAAACCACCTCTAAAAATATCCGTTGCTGAGGAAACTGCAAGCCTCCTCTCTCGTGTCTTCCATTGTCAGCCCCAGTCTCTGCTCTCCTAATAGCTCAGAACACTAACATTTTTTCTCATTTGACACCCGTGGGAGAGACAGTGCTGCCATAAACATTACCTATTCCGTAGCACTGTGGCTGATTGCAGCACAGCTCCTGTGTTTGGTGAACAGTAGTGCAGAGGCACACAAAATACACCCAGGTGGGCGTTGTGGTGAAGGTGCAGGTATATAAATAGCCTGTTTGTCGGGATGCCCTTAGCTGAAATATCTACACAAGCATGTTTAATTTGCACCTGGAGAACATTACTAGCAGCGAAAATACAGAGTTGAAAGTAAACTATTGTCGCTTCTGAAATACTTATGGTCAATAGTCTTCCATCGCTGCAAGCTTGCAAAATTGTCACTTTTTTCAACGCTGAATGAAAACAGCAACAACCTTGCTGCTACTTGTTCTGCATGGCAGCAAATGATTTATTAGTCAACAGACACAATCAGTTAATAACTACAAAGTCTGTTTGAGCTGCACAGGGCTTTGAATTCCCATCTGCTTTGTGTAGCTGTGTTGTTCTCCATTCAATCTATTCCCTACTAGCTACCGTCTCTTTACTGACCAATAATCAGAAACGCTCAGCCTCACAGGTTTGATTACAGTGGCTCACATTATAGTACTCGCAAATGAGATCAAATTAAGGAAAATGTCGGGAATCAGAACAAGATGATGTTGGTAGCACAGTGCTAAATAGGGAGATAAATAATATCCCCCTCTGATTTAGTGAACTGTATACCGAATGATTTATGCAAATCAGCTGATCAGAGGCCTGTGATAAACTGGCAAACTGTCCAATGTTTCTCCGCCTTTCATCCAATGCATGCTGGGACACGCTCAGGCCCCTGAGAGTGAGAGGAAATGAATGGGTGGAATTGATTTTAGACAAGAAAAACAACAGTTCAGGTAAAATCCTGCCCATACCTGGTAGCAAAACGTTACCTCAGCTGAACTGCGGGAAGTGTGCTGTGTTTTAATTTTGGTACATTATTCACAGATTGTATAGTTCCCCTCTTATCAGAAATACAGCTGCTAGTGAGTGGAAGTGAAACGCTGGGAGGGGAGAGATTGAAAGAGTGGGCTGAAACCATTAGGGACACTGACCCTGAACAGGAAAGGGCCCAGGTTCATTCCTCTGTTCCAGCAACCACCCTGCTTAAGTGTCCTGGAGCAAGACACTAAATCCCCCACAGTCCCTGAGGCGCTGTTCTGTCACTGACGGTGTGCTCTCACCTCACTGTGCAGGGCTGAGGGGACAAAATCAAATGAATCTCTTCTCAGGGGATCAATTACAGCATAATATCCTATTATGATTATTATGTACTGCCAAGCCACAAAGATATCCGAAACTACCAAATTTAATTCTATTCTGCAATGTTATGAGAAGGGCTTAGATGAATTTAAAGACCATAACTGACCTGTAACATGGGGAGAACAACACAGATGAAAAAGCATGTTGTGTGTAAGAGGTACAGAGCATTTACATCAAAATTTAGTGGCGATATGATTTATTTGAACCGTTTAAATGGGTCTTATATTAGAGGGGAGAAGATGAATGATCTTAATTCCCATGTATCACTGTAATTTGTCTTTATTATGTCAAGCGCTTATGTCATTTTCCACATTTGTAACACTTTTCTACAACATTTGATAAAAAGAAGCCCTCCCGTAGCAAATGTGTGTAAATAGTGTATTTAATGTACAGTACATTACTTTATGATTATTTTAAACACATAGATGTGTCCACACAGCCTGGAAAACTAATCAGGAACTTGCAATGTCTACAGAATAATATCGGAGCTCAGCTTTGTGCTGGATCGTGTCAGGAGCCTTGGGTTCACCATTATATACTGCTAGCAAAAAAGGGTGAACTGTGGTTTAATGTGAAGTTGGTGAGAGCCAAGCTTGTCCTCTCAGATATCACTAAGCAGCACACAAACACATGTCCTGTCTGCCTTTTCTCTGCTAATGTAAATAGATATCAAGAGCAGACAAAATATATATTGAGAGACCAGAAAAATAGAAAGACTTGAATTATGGAATGAAATGCAATAACATTGCAGCATGAATGAACTTATCACTTTTATTAAGAGTTGGTGCTTTGAATCTATTCTGTGGAACATTTCAAGGATGCACATTGTGGTCCTGTTGAATTTGTTATATTGATTATATTGAAAGGTGTATTGGGCCTCTTCACAGAGAAATGAATGGAAAGACATATCTTTGGAATCTTTCAATATGAGACATGAATATACTGTAGAGCCACACTAGTGGTGTGGCCAAAGTAATTAGATTTGATTTTTATGCAAAATAAGTATTACACACATTGCAAAAGATCACTTCAGTCATTTTTTTCAGCTAAACCAACTTCACAGACTTCATACTGTAAATATCTAGAATGTCGAATATTTTCATTTATTCTGTTTTTCAATCAGAGACAGGTCAGTCAGCATTAAATAGTTTAAATAGTAGTAATAGATTAAATCGTTTTTTTCCCCCATAATGTGTTATAGGTCTAACAAAAAAGTCTTTTAAAAGACTTTTTAAAAACGCCTTTAAAACATTTTAAATATCATGTTTATCAAAGCAAGACAACCCACAATGCAGCGGTGGATTTTTTGTAGCATAAAACCTACTTTATCATTAACTTACAGTTGCTGATTCAACAACTCCACAAATGTAATGTGTCTAATGCATGAAATATCAATAATTATTCTTAATATAAAAACCATGTCTTAAGGATTATCTATATTATTGCCATAGTGTTCATTTTCATAAGCCTTCATCATTTTTTCAAGTTAATTTTTGACATCTAACTGTACATGTCTGGCTTTGCTGTGTTACTGAATGAAAATGGTACAGCTGTACATTTGAGTATCAAAGAAGCATAAGATGAAACAAAACGAAATGATGGGAAGCAATTTGCTAGCTTGCTGTGTAGTCATTTATAATAGGTTTCAGATTTACTCGTGGGGAGATGCTCTGATGTTAATAGGAAAGACATCTGCATGGTGATGTGTGAAATTAGATCAGATTAAAGAAGACCGTGATTGCTGTGATGCATCTTCCCATGCATGTTGTCTGTAAAATAAGTATGCCACCATTTCTATTACAAAATACTTAAATCAAAAGTGTGCTTTACAATCATTTACACCATTCTTAATCTCACTTACGTTCTTTCAAATACTACCTAATCTCTAAACTATGTTATTGATAACTGATCTCAGGCGCTTGTATCTTCTTACATGTTGGATCTGCTCTAATTCAGTCCAGACGGAATTAGGAAAAGTCATATTCAATAGAAAAACCAATTTTTTTCAAACTTAAGTTGATACTTTTTTCATTCGAAAGAGAAGAAAAATGTTTGCATGTATAGTTTTCAACCCTGTTGAGGGCATGCTGTTTTGTGTGTTAAGTTGACAGCTACCCTGGTGAGGAGAATTGCGTGGGTGTTTAGACTGAAAACAGCCCTGCGTTAAACAACTGCAAGGAGCTGCAGTGGTTGGGGTGTTTTGATTCATGTACAAGTGAGACAACAAAATGTGTTCCAGGACGTCCACTTTGAATAATAGATCCAGGAGCTGACAGCTCATCAGACATCAGAACACTGAACTGTGATTTGTAATACTGAGAGGTAGGATTCTGCAGCTTTAGAAAGGTAATACAGACAAAATCAGTGGCACAGCTACTGGTGATGTTTTGAAGAAATTCTTTGTGCTAAGATCTGCGTCCTCTACTCTGAACTAGCTGCTAAATTGGTTGTTATGAACTGCATGGGTCTAATCTTTGAGCTCTGAAACTAAAAAATGTATCCACTCAAGCTTGTATTGATGACTCTGCCAACAATCTGTGAACATATATATAAGAATACAATAGGGTGGAAGTGTAGTTACACTCTGGCCTCAAAGTTGATGGATCAACTGAAAGTATTTGTTGGCATGGCTATTTTCTTAAGCCAAACGGCAACCAGTCCTGGTATTACATCTGTCAGCAACTCTGCTCTGATGTCAGCGCTCAGTAAGTCCCAGAGGGAAATGAACCCGCTCTCTATTTATCCCCACAGTGTAGGGGAAGCTCAGGGAGGGCAAGAGGGTAGCGGTGACAGAATACATATTATTCATCCCACAGTGATCCTGCATTTTGGTGTATGCCGTAAATATGCAGCCCCTTCACTACAGTGTGTTTATATTGAAAGCAAATGATCATTTTAAGAGAGTTTTTTAAAAAATATGATGAAATGTGATTGCAGTCTGTGTTTTGCATAAATAAATGGCACCATTCGAAATCCTTAAGCAAAATGGATTCCCTTGCCACAGTCTGAATGGATAACAAATAATATTCTTATTCATCAGCATTAACATGGTGCTACTGTACTTATTACATGTTATAAAAATGAAATTTAAGGAGAAATTTGAATATAGTTTAACGTGTGCACCAATTATTGTCTATTATGATCCACAATCTAGAAAATAAATGTCAAACTATGGATAACATAAACTTCTATATACAAGCAGTTGTTCAGTACAAATGTTTCTTCAAAAATAAACTTTGAAACATTGTTGCTGCCAACAGCAGCAGCACTTTTTATTGACAACCATGACACTACATTAGAAACTATTATTTCAACTCAGTGGTGTAAGCACAAACGATTTGTCTGCGTCGGCAGGAACCTGAGAAATCCAACACTGTCCCATTTTTCAGCAGCTGTAAAGTTCTTAACTGGGTTAATAGCAAAGTTTTTTTTGCACAAATGTGACAATTTCACCTGAGGATACACACTTCATATACAGCAAATTTAACAATGCATTTTGTTTTCTTCAGGAAAGAATAGTAACTGAGTGTCTCTGTCCCCTATTGAGCAGTTTTGCTTGAGAGCATGTGGTCTATTCAGTTCATTCCTGAATTTACAAAAACCGGTACATGACATCAGGTTCTGGGGCAACTATAAATTAGATTTCAAAATGACTGAATGACATTTTCCTTCTCAGTGCAAATAATTTATAAATCAAAGACAGGCCTCTAAGCACTGTGAAATGAGCTTTTCTGCACTGTGGTAAAATGAGTCACCTGACAACCATGGGACTTTCCTCTTACCAAGGAGAATCCACATAGCAAAGCTCTTAAGATGAAAATGTTGTCAAACCTTAGCTGAAGACTTTAAACTATATCCTGGATCCCCTCATGAGGCAAATGCTGCTGCCTGATCAGGCGTGGGCACGGGTGAAGTAGTCGCAGCCTTAAGGTGCACATCCTCACATTGTCAAAGTGCTGCTGAAACTGCAAGTACATGTGATGTTAGACTGTCAGGCTCAATATGTTACCTTCAGTACCTAGCATACATATCTGACAACAGATGAGTGAAACAATGGCTGACATCCTGAATTTAAATCTGTTTTTTTCATCCGCTGGCACATTACAATAGTTTCTTTATCAGTGTTTCAGATGTGATAAATAGGTTCTTGGCGTTGCAGGCATTACTCAGTGTAACCTGCTGATACTGCCAGAAGCAAGTTCTGTGTGGTTGCAGACAAAGAGCTGTAGCAGTATAAATGGGCAGTGGTGTGTTTTTTTGTTTTTGTGAAAATGCCTCCTGTTTCAGTTACTAATGTTCACCTGACTGCGTACGACTTTTCTCATTTTGGTGTGAATAACTGGAAGTGGCAAGATGTTTTTTCAGTGACGGGCATGTTTGACGATTTTCAAACATTTTGTTGGACAAAACTTTGAATTGATTAATCCAGAAAATGTAATCGACAAAGTAAGCTGCCAGATATGATGATAAGAATGTGGCTCAGGAGTAAGAGAGGGTCACCCAATGATGGGTTGTTTGATGGTTTGATCCCAAGCTCTTCTTGTGCACATGTGTAAGTGTTGTTTTGCAGGGCGCTGAATCCCTAATTCTGAAGGCCCGACAACTACTGCAACTACAATCAAAGTCAAAACTTTAAAATTGTGCAAGTGACACAGTTAGCCTCTATATGCTGCATGAATTAATTACTTAAAAAGCCAATCTCCATACTAAGTAGTTATTTTATTACTTATTATATAACTATTAAATAGTTAGGGCTTTTGTAAGTAATGTAACTGCAAAGTAATGTTACTAGAAGAAAATGGAAGCTTGTTTCTGGATGGTGCATCTGCTCATTATAGTAGTTGTCTCAATTTTATTTACCAGAAATACTGCCCATTCTTGTTTCTTTCCTAAATGTGCTGCACCATCAGACTGCACCAAGGTTCACATATGCCCCCTAAGCTGCAGCGCGATCCAACTACCTGACGGTTCATCCATTTTGTGATAAAGTGTCCTCACCTTTGATATTGCCTCTGGCAGGCCCCAGGACAGCCTCCTGCAGAGGCCAGAGCAGCCTTGCCGGGTATACAACTTCTAAGATACAGTAATGAATGCCCCCCTTTTGTTAAATTGTCATTGTGCCAAAATAGTGGTCTAAAAGCTTCTGGTCTCAAAGTGCACAGTTACATTTTTCTGGAATAATTACAACTTAATTTTTAACTACAAATACAAAATATATTATTTTCACATATTTCAGATTAGCAAAGCTTTTCCTAATCACATGTCTGCGATAAAATTGTAAACTGCTAAAATCCCAACCAAATATTTAATGTAAACAATAGATTAGATAGAATAACTGAGAAACTTTAACCTAGATAAATCAGACTCTCAGATTTTAGGGTGTGCTAAAAGAGAAAGTTTCTGTTACACAGCATTGCCAAGTCTCTGTGACCTGTGGCTGAGTCTTGACAACTGTTCTCTCTCTGCACACCTGCAACTCCTTCATTGATGTTCCAAATGTCTGAGCAACCAAATTCCAGGTGGTTGAAAGGATAATAAAGCAAGACTTGGAAATGTAGCTGTGACAATTTTAAAGATTTTGAACCATTTGTGAAAAACTGCTAACGGAACAGTACAATAATGTAACTGCAGTGGAAATACAAAAAGCTCAAATTCAATCGAAGTCTTTCTGTTTGGGATTAGTAAATTACTTTTTTCTGTGTTTGTTAAAGCCATAACAAAACTCAAATATGTATTGTGTTAGCGTCTTAATAAAATGCATCATTTCTTTTGATGCACATGTCAGAATTATTACCGTCTCGTTATATGTAGCAGTTGAACGTACAAACTCTGGTACCTTTTGCCAGTGGATGGCTGTGCAGTGGTATGAATAATGTCAGCAGGTGAGCTGTGCTGGGGTAATACCATAGATACAGGTGGTTGCGCAAAGTAGATTCACATAATGTCTCTCTTAACCCTCAGAAGCCCAACACAGCATTCATCAGGACTCAATGAGGCCTGAAGCAGGAGGAGCAGCTGTCTGAGCCCTGACAGGGATTTCCTGTGTCTGACATGTTGAACCAAGGGGACATGAACTCCTGCCTTTCTTTCTTTCTTTAGATTTTCATCATGGCAGAGTAAGAATTTAAACATGAAATCAATTCATTACACAGACTATAGTGCTTTGTGCTCATTGTTGTAATTTCTTAATAATAGCTATAGTATCATAAGCTCATTTACAAAAAATATTACTGAAAACTCCTCTTGCAACAACATATTTCACTCAGTGTTTCAGGTTAATGAGTATTCAAATCATTCCTCTTGACATTTCCCTCATGACAAAGGGTGCAGTATGCAACCCTCATTTCTAACATTTGCATAATCTCCCTGTCATTCCTGTGCCAGTGTGCTATCTTTGCCCTTGTCCTCCTCCTCCTCCTCTGCTTCAACTGTCATTTAAGAGAAAAAAAAATCTGATCAATTACAAGTTGAAATTATCCATCTATCTAATCTTAGATTGTAGTACCAGTGTACAGATTTGGGGACATGAAAGCACATCAACAAACAAAAAGAAAAATGTTGTATGAGATATTTGACGTTTCATTTTGTAAGTCTACCTGAGATACATTTTTCCAATATTTTCATTTGTCACCACCTGACTCCATAAAATCTACTAAATGTGATTACATACAGAGATACGATAGGTAGGTGTGCAATATCCACTGAAAAAAATCACACTATTTCTCACGAGGTGAGAATAAAAATGACACAGCGCGTCAGCCTCCATTGCTGCAGAGGACCGTACACTCTCTAATAAGGACACTGGAGGCACGGCAGCTTTTCAGAGTGAAGAATAAACAGAGCGAAATCTACTGAGAGAGCAAAGACAAGGACAGTCTTGCATTCCAAGGGTGACAAAAGCAAGACATCATATCGAAAAAGTGCTTGATTCCTCTTTTTCTTTGTAATCATCTTCCATAATGAAACTCCAGCCTTAATCCCAAGAGGTGGTTTGATAGATGTTGTTATACGATGGGGATGACCCACATGAAAATACAGCCTTTTGAAAGCAGGTCTGCATCTCGAAGGCAGACTATTTCAGTGACAGTCCAGCAACTGCAGATGAAATGATGTCTGACGTATTGCCATTTGAAAAAGTGTCCCGATGATGACACTATTCAGCATGCCCATTCAGGGGCTGACACACTTTGGAGGCCAATGTAAACAGGTTCTGTGTGTGAAGCTTGCGTGGTCTAGCATTAAACATTTATGCATCTCTTCCCTCCCCTGCATCTTCTTGTGTCCTCTTCTAGTGAAAGTGAACTAGTGAATAAGCAAAAGCTTTCTCCCTCTGACTATATCATTAGCAGTTTGAGAATATTCTTTTTTTTAGTATGACTACACTATTTCCTTCATGGCCTTGTTTTGTAAACAGAATCATTTTTTAATCCTTTGTTTATAATAAAACCAGTTAGATATTTTAACCTGACATGACTTTATAAGATTGCTTTAGACAATTTAGAAGTAATGCTCATTTATGCAGTGCACCATCACCATGGTTACAAGAAGGCAAGTAGTGTAGTTTGCCACTGATATGACTTTCTAGCCTCCCCAGTGGTGTTGCTCTAGGAATGATGGTCTGACAATTGCTCTGTGGACCACTTTGGTCCAAGCTGAAATATCTCAACAACTATTGGATGGATTGTCATGAATTAATGTTTCCCAGAGGATCAACCCTCATGACCTTTCCACTAATACCACCATAAAGTTTATATTAGTAGTATCTTGATAGCTGCTGGATAGATTACCATTGAGTTTAGTACGGACAGTAATGGTCTTTGTGAACTTTGATCATTTCCTGACATTTTGTCTACTGCCACCATCGGGTCAAAATTTTAATAATCGATTTGTATAGTAATTTGTTTGGCTTTCTTTACAATGAGCATTTACTTACTTATTTTAGAGTGTACTGCATCATATTATGGTTGAATTCATCAATGATGTCAGTACTCAATATGCGATCATCTGATTTATTGCTTCACGGACAAAACCAATCTAGAGACTTTCACAAAACTCCTACAAAATAAGAGGAAAAAAGAACGTTTGCTTGCCAAAATTGTTTAAAAAGGCAGGTGAAAATGGGAAAACACAAAGTAAAAAAATGAAGTTATCTTCCCATTTTAGCAGATTGCACAACTCCCATGTGTTTAGAATAATACTACACTTCCTGCAGACAAAATATCCACAGAAGTCATGCTTTTTTATTCATAGAAAATAAGATCGTTTCTCATGAAAGACAAATGTTCAAGTCAGCGAAATTCAAAAAAGTCAAAGGCAGCATTCAGACAGTAATCCAGTGAGAAATGTAAGCTAAAAAAAAAAATGTTGATGTTTTAACTTCTAAATGCCATATGTTGACACACACAAACTGCATTGTTGTCTGAATTGTAACCACTGAAGAGCAGATTTGTAAAAAAAAAAAAAGCTGTTACATTTTGACTAAGCGCTTCATACGTGGCTAAGAGAGTCTGCCTGCTGATGGGTATGAAAATACCCAAAATAAAATGGAAACTGCAGAAGTCTTTTCATCAGAAATGTTGTCTGGATTATCAAAGCTTTGTCAAGGACATATCTTCATTTTGAGTTTGAACAGTCATGGTTACATATTTCTACTGATAACTACAAGTATTCTGAATTTAGAGGGAACAAAACTGTCATTCATGATTTTTAAAACACAAATTTTTAAAGAAATTGTTCAACTCATTGTTTAACTCAAACTACATCAAACATACAAAAGACCCCCTAAGCAGAAGCACGCCAGTCCCCCTCCACTGTCTCCATTGTTATTCCCACCAAGCTTAAGTTCACACTTGCTCTACCAGAAACAATAAAGGTTATTTGCAACCTCTTCTGAGATATCGACTGCCCCAGTGTCAAACTGTTTCTGCTCCACAGTACAGATACTCGAGTCCAGCCAGTCTGATCAAATATTGTGCAAGTTTCCAGTTTAATTCTGTTTCCACTTGAAAGCCCAGTGAGCCAGGATCAAATGATAGTACATTGTCTTGCCAGCACGACCTTGTGTCAGCTAACATTTAACCACCCGCACGCAAACTAAGATACATTTTGAAAATGTTCATTTGACTAAAAATATAAAATTAAAAACAATCAGCCTGTACGGTGAATGTCAAATGCTCTATTCCATTAAGCCTGGAACCAAATGGACATACAGTAAAACTAAATGGATGTTTGAATGGCCGGACTACTTTTGAAATTTTGATTATTCTGTCTTTTTTGTCACATTATGGGAGTCAGTTTTACATTTCCTTTTTCTCCAGCTAGCTCGAAACAGAAACTGCAGGGCTCTGTGTAGAAAAGGCCAAATTAGAAATGTCATAATGTCCATTTATGAGCTTGAGATGAGCTGTGGACTGTGCTGGAAGTATTACTGAATGTTATCACAGAAACACCAACGGCACTGTGTTGTCATAAGGACCTCACAAGCATGTGGTCTGTGGATCAGCACCACAGTCTTTCTCCTCCCTGGCTGAAAAGTCATCAAGAACAAATTCAGCACTGATATTAAAAATAAAGCCCTTAACGTACACTTTTTGTGTAAGGAAAAATAAACTATGATGATATTTCAGTTGTTACATATATTTTTCCACTGTTCTAAAGAGGATACAACAGTTTTTATCACACTGGAGAAACACCTTCCAAGCTTTGAGTAACTTGCTTAGGGGTTTACAATGGCAAAAGAGGACTGATATTTGAGAAATGACGTTGCTCTGCTTTCAAACACTCCACTCAGAAAGTGGAAGCTTGTTAGCCTAGCTTGCTAAGATGTTACTTTGCTTTCATGTTGTTTCAGCGCCTGCTGAGTCATTGGCAGTTCCTGCACTGCATTATAGCTGCATCATTGAAAGGATGGCATCTAGCAGTTGTTCTCTATCTCTGCTGTTCTATTTCTCTTTCTTGCATGGGTCTAGATGTGGTAAAGGTAAATGACCTGGTTAAAACTCAAAAGGCAGACTTAAGCAGAGGAGTTACATTCTCTTCCCGACACGTCGATGATTGTCACAACTGTGATTTTTTTTTTCCCACAAACAGCAGAAACTGAGCACAAAATAAAAACCATGTAATTTTGTTCAATGAATTGAAAGAAACTGCATTTTTATCTTGCTTCAACATACGTGCCCCTGCCTTTCAAAGCTAAAATCAGTTTTACCCCACACAAAGCTGAAAAACAGGGCTACTGTGACATTAGGTGGGTGAAGCTGCTGCTCAGTTTGGCCTTTGGCTAGTTAATGAGATAGAACATTTGGCCAGTTCTGATCTGGCTGTTTTATTATGTGAGCAGACAACTGCAGAACCCATTTAGCAGCCAAATACCTGTGGCTTTGATTTTGACAGAACTGCCTGCTCATCTTCTGCATGTCCCTCGTATAATCAATCAAAGCCTGAACTGGAGGAAAGGACATAAGAATCAAACAATACTTCAGCATGTAGAAAACAGACATATGTAAATGTTCTGCAAAAATCACTCCAGTTGTCAGATTTAAAGGAGGTGTAGATGGGCTGACTTGACAGATATTTGTCTAAATTCTTGTTTACAATTGTAAGGCAGAGAAAAGAGCGCAGTGTTTGTCTCTAAACAATGATTTTGTCTGCGTGGTTGACAGTTGACATGCTGTCGTCTGTCAGGTGGTTAAAGCAAGTGTCATTAAAATTTGCTTTCAAAAAACAAGAGTTTGGTCGAAATAATAGTCTTTCCACTATTGTGCCTCCTCAAGTTTTCTGAAATATAAATGGCTTTTAGAAACCACATCGAATGTCTATAAAGACAGATGTTTGACCGTCTATGCTGACACGTTCAAAACTAGAAGCCTTCTCTGCCTGTAGTTTTATCTTTATCTTGACATTACTTCAGTCTCAGTGACATGTGGGAAATGTTCATCAAATCAGGCAGGGATGACAATATTGGAATTTATATTCTCAAGCCGAGGCATCAGTCAAATATGTCCTAGAGACATACTACTGTAGTTCCACATGCGATCTATATCAGATTACTATCTATTGCCATTGCTACATAATTATTTTATTCCACATCATCAGAAAATGAGATGATGTATTTTTTTAATCTAATTTTACAATTTAGAAGCGTAAAATTCAACTTGTAAATTCTAGATGAATTTGCATTTCATTGCTTTTTATCACAAGTTGATATCATGCAGCATTAGAAGTCGTGTCAGTGTGCATACAGTCATAAGACAATATGATTTTAGGGTGCTGTATGACTAAAGTGGTGTATCACTTAAGTTTCCCTTGTTTGTTTGCTTTTTTGGTCCTTATGGAGCCTTTATCCAATTTATACAGTTTATTATACTGCCCTAAAATTGTAGTTGCCACTACTAATAATGTTGTTAGATTCATTGTTTTTATCAAACTTTAATCAGAATAGTACCAATTGCTCTACATGCACTTTCTAAATTCTAAATTCAATATCGTGTGACCTCAGGAGGCACGCTGGTCTGTGAAATGACATCACTAAATGCAATAAGATCCCTTAGTAATTATAAAATTTCTGCACCTGAAATGGAGCAGGTGGAATAGATGTTGGCAAGGCTTCAACCATTCATGACTCAGATAGGGTTTAATTTATTGCGAAGCTGTGCTGGGTGTGGATAGGAGTGAACTGAAGGCAACTTTAGGGATTCTTCACCTGGTTCGGAGTGAGCATAAGAAATTTAAAACCCCTAAGGCCTAATAAAGCTTTTGAAAACTTTTACTATCTCATTCAAATCTTTTCTTCATTTAAGAAAGCATTCAGATTCAAAATGCAAAAATGGATAGTCACACTCTCAAAATTCGGTCAAACAGACTTTGGACTTTTAAAAAAAAGTTACATTTTGTAGTGGATTTATTTGAGAATCATTTTCCATCCATTCATTTAAAGGATGAGTCTAACCTCTACATGAGTGTAGAGGCCATTGCTAAAACTGAGTACCCAGAGGTTTTCTCCTCTTTATGTGTGTCCTTTTGGGAATTCCATAGAACTGAGCCTTGTACTAAAATATTTAAATTCATATGCATGGTTAGGCCTTAATTAGCATTAACCTCCAGAATCTCTAAAAGTAGGGAAAAATGAAAGACTGAATTCAATCAGCTCAAAAAGCTTCAAAAATCATCCTGGAACTGTTGTATTGGGTTTTGGGTCCCCTTTGCATGCACTGTTGGGCAAATGGGGAGCTAAGCTGCACAGACTGGGGGGCTCAGCAGGAGTAACATGTTGCTGGTGCTTCTCCAGGACAACCGATGATCGGCAGCAGCTCAAAGCTGGCAGGAAAGAAAGGGACGCAGTGGCACAGAGAGTACTGGACATGTCGGTAGTGATTACATTCAGCTTCAGAAAGGGTCAGGGGTCAGAATGAGTGTGTGCCAGCAGCTTTCTGCACCAAAAGAACTGGATTTCCAACACTACACAATGCCATCTCCGTATGTTGCTCCAGGCTACCTCTACAACCTCACTTTCACACTGTCACTGCTTCTCAATATCTGAAAGTCTAATTCAGTTCCCTTCAATTCTGTCTACTGTATGCACTTGTGTAGTAGATACAAGTATTCACTGGAGATAAAAGTTGGGAGCTTATTGCAACGTTAGATTTCAGGGAAAGACTTAAGCATTAATTATACCCAATAGGCTCTCTTTTATAAAAAATAAAGTTGCAGTAAACACTTATATCTCTCTGGAACATCGCTCAGTAACAGAAGCTAGCTACCTCAGGAGTAGCCTTTGGCACACTCCTTTTAATCTGCACTTTTAATTTACCACAGAAAGATTGTATTGAAATAGCATCAGCTAAAATAGCGCCTTCTGTATTGAATTTTTCAGTGTTATTGTCCTGGCAAATGTCAGAACTTACAAGGCAGTTTGACATTGGCCAAATCAAAATTTGTGTATCAAATTGCCCAATATTTAACTCAGCATTCCTTTCAAATCGTACTGTCCTAAATGTTTGACTGACTTGGCCCTAAGCCTTTGTAAGCTATTATTGTGTGTGTGTGTGTGTGTGTGTATATATACATATATACACATATATACACATATATATATATGTGTGTGTGTGTGTGTGTGTGTGTATATGTATATATGTGTATATATATATATGTATACACACACACATACATATATATACATATATATGTGTGTGTGTGTGTGTATGTGTGTGTGTGTGTGTATATATATATATATATATATATATATGTGTGTGTGTGTGTGTGTGTGTGTGTATATATGTATATATATATGATTATACCTGTGCATATTCACTTCATCATAAGTTAAGGTTTACATTCTAACATATAAGCAGAAGATAAGATGCTTTGGCAACACACAAAATACCTGCTTTCTGAATGATGGCTCTCAGGTTAAATCAAATGTAGCACATAATTAAGTAAATCACTGAATCACTGGAATCAATTTGTTTACAGAGTAAATTTGCTCACTATACATATTTGAGAGACTGAATTGCTTGTCCAATCACAGGGAAACCCTTTACGTGGTGCACAAATTGATCTTGCAAGGCGAGAACCACTTTCACATTGGCCCAAATAAACTCTAGCTTGTAGGAATGTTTGAAGAAAGACTCACCATCCTCTCGAGACTTTTGAATAAATGCATCAACACCGCTTTCTCCATAGTTTCCTTCAGAGGCTACAGTCGAGACATAGTTCCAGCGCATGGCTTTGACAATGTCCACCATGGCCTGGGCCTGGTAGGTGTCTGGAGGCACCACCCGGGAGAAGAAGTCGTAGCGGGTGTTATCACTCAGTTCCGGAGCAGTGGAGGCGTAGCTCACCTGAGGGATCTATGAGAGAGGGAGAGATGTGATTACACACTGTGAATGATATACTTTATGAAAATGAATTATATATACAGCAGGAAGGTTCCTTGCAGTTTCATGTGCAAATACACAATTATAATGACACCTAACATCCGCGAAAATCTCGACTGCTCCTTGGTTGTTATTCACCCTCAACAGTTGGCACATTGTTCCTTTAAATCACATATGTCAAACTCAAGGCGATACAATTATATACGGCCAGCGAGATAATCTCATGTGACTATTAAGAATGGCCCGTCGGTAAACAGCACTCCCACCTCTAATACTACAAATCCCACAATGCACTGAACAGCTGTCGTGCTAGTCTTGTTTGTCTTGTTTGTGGAGCTGATGTGGCTATAATTAAAGAATATAAATATAAGACGACACTATGAGACAAAACATCAGGATAGTACAAAAAAGAAAAAAAATATTTAAAATTCTATTTATTTTATTGAGGAAAAGTTGTTGAAGTTTAAATTCATATTTCTATACTATAATAAAAGAGTCACTATTAGAGTCTTCACTAAATGTTGAGCCCGTTTGGCCCGCGACTTAGACCGTGTTTTAAATTTTGGCCCTTTCTTTGATTGAGTTTGACACCCCTGCTTTAAATAGTCCTGATGATCACAGGCTTAATACTTCCCAAGAAGCATTTTCCACAGCAGTCAAACAATCCTAATCTTGACTCTAACATAAAGTGCGATTTATTTGGTGCTAAAAACATAAAAGCAAACAATGATCTGCCACCAGAGCTGCAATGATATCCAGTGAAATCACAGCTTGATTGATTGGAAAGGTGTATAGAAAACTATACATTTTATATAACCTTACTGTGTTACCTAGAACAGTCTGAATAAAACTAGAAAGCAATAAGGTCAAATATTGAGGGATAACTTGATAGGATAGAACAGAGGTGCCCAATACGTCGATCGCGATCTACCGGTCGATCGCGGAGGTAGTGCCGGTAGATCGCCTGACGTTAAAAAAAATAAGTTAAAAAAGTCGCGTTTGCGACTTGATTGACGTACAGGGCGGCCTACGGGTCCCGGGATGGGACATGCGCGGTCAAACGCGCTAGCTACTAGCTAGCCCTCCAATTTATATCTACCAAAGAAGGGATACTCTGGGATGGGGAACAGGATAGGAAGGGATATTCTACTCCATTCAGTGCAAGTCATCAGAGGAAGGTAGTGACCATAAATGTATTGAATGTTCCAGTTACTCTTGTCACTTGTGTGCAGTATTGATGGTTCCATCACTGTTTGTCACCTATGTGCATTACTGCTGTCAATTTTTATGTGTAATACCAAGGGTTACATTAGCTGCAGTTATGCAGTGTATGCCAACATGTATTGTAAATATAAAGTATACCCAGTATATATAGAAGTTAATATATGTTTAGCATTTTTAATGTAGGTAGATCATTTTGACCTGGTCATTTTAAAAGTAGCTTGCGAGCCGAAAAAGTGTGGGCACCCCTGGGATAGAAGATCCTCTAGTCAAACTTATGGAACTGATGGAAACTGGCTATGTAATCTCAGTAGCTAGTGACTGACTAAAGTCACAATAGAAAACAAATAGAAAGAAAGTGTGTTTGAAAATACATTTGTGAGACGTAAAACCATCTATAGATGGCAAATGCAATTTTCAGAGTTCTGCTCATCTTCACGGTGTTATAAAAGGTTTAACTCTCTGTGTTCATGGTAGCTCTACAAAAAGTCTTTCAGAAGCTGCCTCTAGCAGGAAACTCTTAGTTGGTATGTAATCTCAACTTTTGCTTGCTCAAGTTGTTTCAGATTTATGTCTGCCATAGCTTCTGTGATCTTCCTATGGCTTCTGTGCTGCACAGTTTGGCAGTTAACTGACCAGATTTTATGACTTTCAATAATGTGTTTCATGGTTTAACTTCAAATATGGACACACTTTTAATGCTGATGTATTTTTTTGTCCTGATTCCCCAGGGTTGATAAATTCAGGCAGCAGATGTAGAAGGCAGATTTGCAGCTGCTTTAAACCAGAATGGAGTGTGACTTTGTATGACTCAGTGAGTGAACATCTTTTAATGTGCATGAACCAGCACAGTATTAAAGTGGACAACTTGTCCTTAAGCTACTCCTTCCTTCCAAAAATTTCTTAATCCAAGAAATCATGTATAGTACTATGGTAAAATCTGATGTAATACACAAACAAAAGAACATAATATTGACAAATGACAGAAAAAAATGCTGCGCAGGAGTATTGCTTTGTTTTTGTAAGCATGTGTACACACTAATTTCCAAAATGTACATCCAGTTCCTTCCAGTGCTTTAAGTTATATGGTTTTGTGAATTCTTTCAATAAAATTTTAATTGCAATAATACCTTTTAATGATAAATTTGGAGGTGAAAATAGTTGACTTTAACTGTGAGTTTTCAAATGATAACTGACACATGGATGAAATATTGCTCATCCTTTCCTAATAACGATAACGACGATAATAATTATTTTATAATAACTTTTTTGTATACCACCTTTCCAAACAAACTCACAAAGTATTTTACAAGGCAAAAATTGTTTTCTCTGGGTGGTTGTTTCAGAGAGTGGGAGCTCTAACAGAAAAGGCTTGGTCACAATTGGTACTCAGTCGAGATTGTGCATGAGATGAGAGTCAAGTTGTACTTGGGTGCAAGTTCAGAGTGTTACATAAAAGCTATCGATAATATCTTATAGAGATCTTACGAGAGAGTATTCAAATGAGAGTAAATAAAAGCATGTATAACAGTTTCTAGGTTTTAGTGGATAGAAAAGATCTGATCTTGGAGAGGTGCCTGAGCTACAAAAAAGAAGACAGGGCAACATAGTAAACATGCTTGCTCAAGCTAAGTTGGTTTTCAAAGACTACACCAAGAGTTTTGCAGTTGTGGGCTTTATTTTGGGACAGAGACCAGATGTTTTCAAGTATTAGCATTAACATATTAACATAACATTTGCTGTCATTTATGCAGTCATTGGGGTATGACTGCATCAATGGGGGTATGCAGATGACAGGCATTATGCCTGTAGATGACCTGCACCCGGGGTAACATGTAAAGAGAAAACAAGAGTGGAATGCAGGCAGACCCCTGAGGTACCTCATGACTTGCCAGTGGTTACACTAAAAGATCTGTCTCAATAGTAAGAGTTAAACCACTTTTAAACTGAACCAGAGATACCTACCCAGTGTTTGAGATGTTCTAAGAAAATAGAATGGTCAACAGTGTCAAATGCAGCACTTAGATCTAACAGCATTAAAACTGAAGATTTTCCAATATCAGCAGCAACCAGCAAGTCCTTCATCACTTTAAGGAGTGCAGTCTCAAAAGTGGGGTTTGCTTGAAGTCCCGATTGAAATGTCTCAAAGAATCTGTCTCTGTTTAAAAAAGCAATCAATTGTTCAGCCACAACTTCTTGTAAAACCTTAGACAGAGAAGGTAGTTTGGAAATTGGTCTCAAATTATCCAAGGAGTTCGTTCTAAAGAGTTTTGTTTTTTTCAGAAGAGGTTGAAGAATTGCATTTTTAAAACAAGCAGGGATATGACCACACAGTAGTGAGATGTTAATAATGGAGAGAATATAGAGGCTGACAAAATCATATACCTCTTTTGGAAATCTTATACGCAGAATGTCAAGAGTACAAGACCAGATCTTTCATTTCATTTATCAACTCAGTGAGAGTGTCACTGGACACTGTTTCACAGGACTCACAGAAGAAATGAATTGTTTGTTTTTTAAAAAGTGTCCCATGCAGGAGGGAGGATGTGCCTTCTGACTTTCTTGACAAAGACGGTTAAAAATGCGTTGCATTTCTCAAGGGAGGAGTCTATGCAATGAGGAGCCTCTGTGCCACAGTTATTTACATTGAGCAAAAGATTAAATTAAAATTAAATTAAAAGATTAAACAATGTTTAAAAACTCTATGGCTTAAGGATTATCAGGACAGCAAGCATATATAGTAAAATCTCAACAGTGTTAAAATCGCAATCAGAACCCTTTCATAGTTTGGCATCACAATAGAGAGGACTTTAGAGAACTGCTCAAGAAAGTTATACACTCCCCTCCAAAAGTATTGGAACAGTGAGGCCAATTCCTTTATTTTTTCTGTAGACTGAAAACATTTGGGTTTGACATCAAAAGATGAATATGAGACAAGAGATCAACATTTCAGCTTTTATTTCCAGGTATTTACATCTGGATCTGATACACAACTTAGAAGTTAGCACCTTTTGTTTGAACCCACCCATTTTTCATGTGAGCAAAAGTATTGGAACATGTGACTGACAGGTGTGTTTTGTTGCCCTGGTGTGTCCTGTTACATTGATTATTCAAACAATAAATAGCGCTGAATGTCTACGTTCAGTTTCAGATTTGGGTTTTGCCTGTGCAGACTGCATTTATAGTTAGAGGCATAGCCAACAAGAAAACCAGAGAGCTGTCCATGGGTGAAAAACAAGCAATTGTGAAGCTGAGAGAAGATGGAAAATCAATCAGAGTCATTGCACTACGCAGAAGACTTCATGAACAAAAGTACAGAGGCCACACCAGAAGATGCAAACCACTCATTAGCAAGAAGAATAGGAAGGCCAGGCTGGAATTTGCCAAAAAGTCCGGAGACAAGCCTAAAAATTCTGGGACAAAGTTTTATGGACTGATGAGACAAAGATGAACCTTTACCAAAGTGATGGAAAGGCTAAAGTTTGGAGAAAGAGAGGATCTGCTCATGATCCCAAACATACAAGCTCCTCTGTGAAACACAGTAGAGGTAATGTCATGGCTTCTTTTGGGATGGGCTCATTCATCTTCATTGATGATGTAACACATGATGGCAGCAGCAAAATGAACTCAGAAGTCTACAGAAACATTTTGTCTGCCAATTTAAAGAAAGATACAACCAAACTGATTGGGAGATCCTTCATGGTGCAGCAAGATAATGATTCAAAACACACTGCCAAAACAACGAATGAGTTCATCAGAGGCAAGAAGTGGGAGGTTTTAGACTGGCCAAGTCAGTCTCCAGACTTCAACCCTATAGAGCATGCATTTTACCTGCTAAAGAGCAGACTGAAGGGAGAAACCCCCCCAAACAAACCACAACTGAAAGAGGCTGAGGTGAAAGCCTGGAAAAGCATCACAAAAGCAGAATGCAAAAGTTTGGTGATGTCAATGGGTCACAGGCTTGATGCAGTTATTGCAAGCAAAGGATTTGCTACTAAATATTAAGTCTTTTCACGTTAATCTATTTTAAGTCTATCTGTTCCAATACTTTTGCTCGCCTAAAGATTTGGTGTTCCGTTACAAATAATGCTATCTTCTAAGTTGTGTATCAGATCCAGATGTAAATACCTGGAAATAAAAGCTGAAATGTTGATCTCTTGTCTCATATTCATCTTTTGATGTCAAACCCAAATGTTTTCAGTCTACAGCAAAAATAAAGGAACTGGCCTCACTGTTCCAATACCTTTGGAGGGGAGTGTAGTTAGGAGGTTCGTAGATTAAGATGCAGTTTTGAGGCTCCCTGTAATACTGAAACACAATGACTCAAAAGATGAAAATAGGGTTTAAACTAAAACATAAAAGCAGATGGTGCAGTTTGGTGTAGCTCTTCCTACTTCCTCAAAAAATACACAAGTTATACTGTTTGTCATGGCCACTCAGCATTCCTCTGAGGGATTTTGACAAATACTATCACCTTTGAGAATACCTACTAAGATGGAGGGATGTGTAGATAGACAGATGAGTTGAACGTGACACTGAAAAACACTTTGAAACCTGCACCATGTTAGAACATTAATTTGTTGCATCTTATAAGATGTGGCTTTAAATATGTGTGCTTTTAATAAAAAAAAAAAAAAAAGCTGAATACAAAGTTACCTACCCACTTAGAATATTTACATCCTGTAGTGCTACATCAAAGTAAACTTTACCTACCAACAGTGCCACTTTACCAATATTTGCTTTCCACTAGCTGCAGACAGACTGCTGTGGCAGGGATGTTGTCCATTCCTCTCTTCCTCACTTCACACAGCGGAGGCCTTTGATGTGGTCAGCTGTGGCACTGCACTGATCCTGCTACTACTGTGCTCCCTGCTTGTCGCTATGCCCTGCGTTAGGGGCACAGCTGTTCAATCTCTACTCATGACCTACAGCTCCTAACGACTCATGTAACTCGGCACCGACTTTCCTTTTGCCACAAGGATCCTCTGAGTAAAGCCAGAACAGCGGGCAGTGAGTGCAGGACTTGTAAGGAATGAATGTAAAAGATGTCCTCTTGTGTCATTTTGTTGTAATATCTTAGAGTTGTGCTTCAGCGCAGGCTTGGCTTTATAGGTAATGAATTGTGATGCGGCAAACATGCCAGTCAAAAGCAGCCTTGTTAACTCGATTCCCTTTCAAAGAAGAAAAAAGGCAGGAAAGAAAATCTGGTGTGCACTAATGTACCACGTGCATGTTGTGTGTCAGCCTCATGGACTGATGCCTTTCAGTTGTCCCATGCCTTCAAACTGTGCCGTGTCTGCGCAGCATTTCTGCGTCGGTTGTCTCGTTTTGAACTAGAACCGCTTGTGCAAATTGCACTGCTTTGTGAACTCTGAGCTCCGAATGACATTGATGTTGGAGGCTGACATGCTCCGTGCGCATGTTCCTCTGGGATGCACTTAGGGACGTAGACCTTGACAGGGTTTGTGGCATGTGTTGAGTCTGCACCCTGCGGACTGGCAGCAGTCAGCTGACTTGTTGATTTAACACCTGGTGGTAACGGCATGCAACGACCCCCAAGTTTGCTCACTTTATATCTTGATGGTCTGCAGAACGTTTTATCTCTTTACATCTGTTTTTCTCTCCATCTTGGAAGTTATAAAAGTGTGAGCCTGTTTGTTTTTTTTTTCTTTTCCCACACTGCTTTGACGTCACAAGGCAGACTCTAGCACACTGAAATTAAAGTGTTGTGTAAAGGTGTTTGGAAGGTGTTAATGAAAATGTCTCATTTTAGATTATTTAAATGTCCTAGCAGAGAGCAGCACTTTTAGCCATTTGCACCTACAATTCACTCCTCAGTTTCCGTGTCAGGGTGATAGATGTGCTTATATTTGTTAATTTTGCTAAGTAAGTACAGAATGTTCTTCGGAATGAAATATGAGGTGATAGTACGTGCATGGAAATGTGTCTTCCTATGGCAGCCATCAGTGTTACTGAAACTCTCCTCCCAGGGGCTTTTTAAAACACAAATAGCATATCATCAAGATTCCCTGCTGACATGCATGATTGCACCTGCTAGTTCTGCACCTATTATTGCTGTGTATTACAGCAGCTGACGAAGGAATACTGTTAGAAGTCTAAATGTGTCTTGCAAAATTCAGTTCAGTTGCTGAATTTGAAGAATGACAAAGTATTGGTGACTACATACCAGAAAATATAGTGTGGGCTTGTGAAAATTGTTTTGCTGTTTGTCAGCAAAATCATTTAATACTTAGAATATTTAAGAAAATAGCTTGCCCCATATATAGATATCTCTCTTTCTCTCTTTTGTGTTTTTAATTTTTGTTGCTGTCATGTATTGTGGTGCTGCTGTGATGTGTTGAGTCCCATATCTGCCAAACAAGTGGGAGCTGCAGTGAACCTACACTGTGTTGTATTTTTCACCTGAGGGATTTTCACTGCTGTAACAATCACACAATTTCAGTATTCTGTCAAGAACCGGGACAGGCAGAGCTTATCATGTTTGTGTTGGCGAGATTTCTTGCTCACTGGACTACAGCGATAGTCCTGAGCAGTGTGCTTCCTCTAATAGAACACAGCCACTTCATAGCACTGACTGAAAAAATTAAATTCCTCAGCAAAGGCCCTGTCTGATCTCCCTCTAGAGAATCAAAAGAAACAGGGATTGGAAGGAAAAATAAAGATGTGATGTGTTGTGAAAAGAGAATGTGCCATATGCAAGCAAGGAGAGAATATCTTGGCAGCGGTTCGACTTATGAAAGCTGCACTCAGCAACTGAATTCAGGATGGCTCACTATACTCGCAGCCAGATTCAGCGGTAAAGATCTTAGTAGGTTGTTCAAAAATGTTCCCGGGGCTCCAGTTTAGTGATGCTGTGTGCACTTACCATCTGTTCAGGCTGAGACTTGAGCAGCAGAACTTCCCGTCCTCTGATGTGAGCTCTTCATGACCGCATCACCTTATACCAAGTATACCAATACATTGTGCCCCTCGCTCCCTCCCAAGTTTATAGAACTGCTTTAATCTGCACCCCCTCACCCCAGCACTATCCATTTAATTGCTAATGGGCTTGGGAAATATGCTTAATTGCTGTGATGTGAGTCTCAAGCAGATTCTGATGCTGATTTAATGTTCAAATCACTTGCTTTAAATAACTGTGCCTTTTTAAAAATTCAATGAGCTCATTTGGCACTGCATCAATGCGGGAGTAATGATACTCATTAGAACTGTACAGAAATATTATACATCTGTACTGTTTGCTGAAGAAGAAAAATCAAAAGCTTTCGTCAGGGATTGAAAATGCTCCAGTAAATACTTCCTGCAAATACATTAGCAGTATACTTTTAATCCAAGAAAGACATGTGCATGAACCATCTCATGCATTCGTCTTGCTGAACCGTATGCAGGACTGCTGTTACTGTGTGCAAGGCGTCGGTATTTCATCTAAAATTATTATGAGGTAAAACAACAATTGTGACATAAAACCCAAGAGTGGTAGATGTGGTATGTGATGTTGCAGGCAGATTAGATTCAGCTAAATCCATTAATTGTTCAAGGGTGACAACTCATCGTTCACTAAACCCCTCCCCCAAACAATTTCCAAAATCCAAAACATTGTGAGGAATGGATTAAAAGTGTGTCTGCTGTTATGTTAACTGCAACAAAGGCATGCCTGGCTAACTGGCCAGTATTAATTTAGCATTACTTCCAAAACCAAGGAATCTTGTCAATAGCGATCCACATTATTCTATGGGATTGTTTGCTACATTAGAAAGATAGAGTTAGTGTTAATTAGCTTTCTAGTCATGACTTTAGTTGACAAAGTCAGAAGTCCTTGGCCACAATTTAGGAGACAACTTTTGTCGACTTCAATTATTGATATGTAATGATTATTGAATTAAAGAGCCTTTATTTAAAAAATTATCATTTTGGCAAATGTACCACTGTTATCATGGTAATTAGCATATTTGAAGTGTGAGAATGGAAAGCTTGACAGGCATAGCAACAGTAACTAAGAGGGGCGGGCCTTAGCCAAGGATCAGTCCCACCTGAGGCCTTCACCTGTCAGTGTCCTTGAGGGAAACTATAAAAGTAACCTTGGTGATGATGGTGTAGCTTCTAATTTGCAGGATTGTTTCACACCTGGTTTTCACATTCAGTTAGAGGCAAATGTAGTTACTGTGTTTGCTCTCACAGGAGCCCCAGAGATCCAAATGACTGACACTGGCAAGCACCTACAGGCACACGGTGTAGTCTTCACCATTCAATTAAGAAGCAGCTGAATATAACAAGGGGTGTTATCCAAGGTGAGGCCTCCAGTCAGTGAATCCCTGCACAGTAGATTTAGTTAAACAATGCTCCTGCTGGCATACTGATTTATCAGACTATTGTCTTGCAGAGGATTTTTATGTGCTTTCTTATTTTCAGCTACTCAACAGTTTTCAGTGCTCTTGTCATTAGGATACCTCACTTCTGCCAAGTAAAAAAAAGGTCCCTTGCTCTACCGCTTGGCTTGAGACTGTGACTAAGTGCAGAACCAATCTGCTGAGTCATACAGCGCATTGAAATCTTTCAAACCATTGTTACTGAGATCAATATGGTGGGACTAAAGTGAACAATGCAAGCTCCACACAGATGCTTGGGCCAAACTCTGATCCAGCCTTCTACAAAGGTATCACCAGGGCTTAATCCATGTTTTCCAGCATTTTCTGTTTACAACTCTTTGAGGGAATCTCTGATATTTCCTCTACAATAGATGAATCGCCTCTTGAGAGTTGTTTTTCGTAGGCCAGTTTTTCCTATGACCTGCTGCTTGTCCTTCATGTAGCACCACCAGTTATAACTCCAAGGCGAGAATAAGATGCTGAAAAAATGCAGGAACCCTTCATGCTATTGTCACCGTCTTTCAATAATACAGTGCGAACCATGCAAATCATGCAAACTGATCATCAACCAATGGTTGTGCATATGTGCTCTCTGAATTTGTCACTTCCACATCGTTATAGTGTATCAGATAAAGAATGAATGCAATTTACTGCTAGCAGTTCAATGACTGGAATGTAGTTATTGATCAGTAACATACCAGCTTTAGTACATGGCATGAAATTTCCAAGCTGTAATCACTGATTCTGGCTGGATTACATCTAGCAGTGACAGATTGCTATCTCACTACGCTGGTTCTATCACAGCTATACAAAACGCTAAGTAAATGCTCACTTCAAAATATAGCAAAATAACTTTATATTTAAATGTTCATGTTTAGTGTTTACCCTCTTCTTAACAATTCATCCATTCTGCTTTGCTCTTTACGCTTCCTGTTTAAACCACATTTTAATTGGGTTCAGGGCAGCCAGTGTGCCAAGCTAAAAATAATAAGTCCAATCAACGAAAAGGCACAGAGCTAGGGAGGTGTCATGGAGGAAAAAATAACATGTTGTGCTCCCCATTTAATAATTTGTGCACCCAGATTACTTATTTTGTGCTTTTGATTAAATATTGTTCTTGGTGTGAGACACCTGCCTCCAGGCTCTGTCTTTCACCCTTTCTCTCTGTATGTATAGCTTAACTACACCACCGCTTCTTCTGAATGTCTGGCTTTTTGCCACATTCTCAGCCAAAAGCCATAATTTGTGTGGCTTTAGTTGGTGGACACACGCACACACACAGACCTCTCCAAAATCGCTAAATGACTTTAAGACTTACATGTAGTTCTGCAATTTAGCATGTGCCGCACGCGCCAAGGCCAATTGTTGATTTGGAGACGTTCATATCATTGCTGCTGCCGTGTGATGACCACAGTACAGATGTAATCATTCATATAATTCAACGGATTATTCAGTACATCATAGGTAAGAGTGCATTACAGGCTCTGTGAAACTATAGTTACTTAGCAACTAAGCTAGTTGAAACTAACAAAACAAAAGCTGATGATCAAGACCCCAAAGTTACAGAGAAAATAATGTTCTGTACATCGATAGTATAATTAAAGATTAAAAAACACTTCACTACTCTATTCTATATAAAAGGGCTGTACACATTGCGCAGAAACAAATAAAAACAGGAGCGACCTACTGTGCTACACTAACCCTCCACTATTTATTTGGTTTAAAAACTTAGTCAGATAAACACAAATTTTTGCTACTAATCCCACACTCCACTGTGTTGCATTTGACAGATACAAACACTGCATGTCGTGCAAAAGTACACCTATCAGTGATGGAAAATAATGATGTATCCAAAAATCTAAATTATTTATTATTCAGAGAATGAGGGAGTGATGTTGGACACAGCCTAAGATGCACAAACAAGCCAAGAAAACAAGAATTCAATATAACAAGCTAATTGTAGTGGCAGCATTATTTTGTATTTCATAAATGTGCCAAGAAAAACTAAAAATAATGTGCTACATCTCAACAACTCCTTGATACCCTCTCCTCATGCAGGCCTTGGCACTTGCGCTGTTTAGTTTCGTAAGTGTGACTGTCATGTTTACAGGCAACGGGTAATGGCAGATGTTCCTATATGCTGTATGTTAAAAAAGGTCTTATTTATCAAGACTTGATGAATCTTCTGTCAAACGGAACTCTGTGGGATTCAGTGGAAACGTTTTTAGAGACGTTGACATTAAAGTAAGAGGTAAATTAGAAAATGCTCCATTTTTCATTTCCTGTGTCTCCTCTCTGCTTAGTGTTAATGTGAATTGCATCCTTGTACTTTTATTGCTTTTGCCACATCATGAGTCACAACATGTCTTCCTTGTCCGCTCTGTTGTGTACAGAGGTACAACACTTAATGATTTTGGCAGCAGTTTAAAGCTTTACATTCATGCTGTGGTGCTGTGGTTCATTTGTCAGAGTCAGATAATGAGAAGAATATTTAGTTCACTTTGCCTCATATTCATAGCGTAAAATCCTCTACATCAGCATTTTATTGTTATTGCTTTTTACTGTTATTCATATTTTCCATATTTTTTTCATGTTACTGTTGTCCTTGCAATTTGATATTGAGTTTTGGCAAATGAGCCTCAGACGTAGATTTAAAAGTCTTTACTTAACACTGTGCTGCTAGACATTTCTAGATTGTTACGTGATATTTTTTGGAAAAGGGAGAGGGATCTTAATAAGCCTTTCCGTTTGTTTTCCAGTTGAAATACATTGGCCTTTTCATGCACCTTCATTTTTTATGGAGAACAACACATTTACATGTTTTATGGTTGGAACTTAATTGATGAATCTTGTGATGTTGTGTAAGCTCCACTTTACTTTCCAGTTACACTGATTGGTTTGCATTCTGGCACCAAACATCCCCAGGTCTCTTCCACTTCAGTGTTCCAAGACCTGATTTACAAGTTTTGCAGTTGTGAAAGCCCTGGATGTGTAATGATGTACAAACCAGTCTGCACAACTGTTTTTGTGTATTTAATTGTAGACTCTCTCTCTCACACAGACACATATACACACCAAACGCAGTGCAAAATAGTAGCCAGCAGCCATTTCTGCATTGTTACAGTTTGCATAAAACTTTGTATCTCTAGAAGAAGAGAACAGACAGGCAATACTAGATAAGAATGTATTTCCCATTCTTGCAGGGGTGGGCTGTTCCATTTCATTTTCAACCTTTTGTCATAAATAGGTAGCTCATTTGTCATGCTTTGCCTTAGCAAAAGCCAAACAAAACAAAAAAATGTTGGAGCTGAATTAAATATTTGATGGGTCCTGGCACTTATTGTTTATCCCCTATTCTGAAAGCCACTCTGTGCTGTTCCTACGCAGCGTTGTTATTCTATTTGCTGGGGCAATCATTAAATTGGGCAGCGGCAACTGTGATTAATTATCTCATTACAAATTGAATTATTACTTGCGTTAAAGATGCAAATGATCTCAACTAAAGGTTGAGGATGTTGTGATATTTGAACTAAATGACATCTGTGATTAATTTATCACTGCATAAACCATAATGCACTTGTTTACCACAGAACTTGAAAGGAAATTGTAAATAGTACAATTAATGTCGTGCTTTGACTGATCCTCCCTCTGGTTATACTGAATTAGCATTAAAATATGTGACCAAAACAACACTGAAACTTTTAAAATGTTGATATAAAAATCTGTCTCCATCTCAAGTGAAGGATGTTTTATGAAATATCACTGAGCTATGAAAAGCCAGACACTGGTAATAGAGCTCTGGGAGATTCACAACAGATGATTAATAAATGTGAAATATAATGAAATGTCTGGATGTATTTGCAGTTAACACAATGGATATCTCTTTTGTATTCAACATCCCTGAACTGGTGCCCTTCCCTGTCTCCTCTCCCGAGGCAACAGACATTTTCTACTGCAGTGGTTAAAAAGACATAAATGAAGGAAAAAGGAAAATTCTCGGCAGTGCCTTAGGATATGAATGGATTGAATATTTCTGGGGAAGATTTAGAACAAGGCTTGCACGCTATGTCAGATTCATACTTTATTCAGCAATCTAGGCCAATCTTAAAAGTGTCTCAAACATCATGAGGTCAGTGGTCCACAAACCATGCACAGTGTATTGGGATGCCTGTTGTTCCTGCATATGCACCATAAATTCTTGAAGAATTTTACATTTAAATTTATTGCAATGCTTCACACCAATGTGCAACGCCAGATTTGTTTGATGGCGCCACACCAGCGGCAGCCAGGGATTGAACCAATGATGTTGCAGCAGTGACCATTCTTTCCCCTCTAGGCTTTGTTCAAAGTTCTTTGTATAATTACATGCGTGATTCATTCCTCTATATCACTGATTTATGACCTGAAAGAAATCCAGCCAAGTCAGTTCATTAAAGCCTTTGTATTGGGCTTCCAGTTTGTTGGCAGTAGCCACAGTTTTCCCTAGATTTTTTTGAGACAAAGGCAAAATTTATTTCCTGCATTCCGGTGAAATCTTATGTACCACTTTGTTCATTAACATTAAGAATTTGTGGTGGAAATGTCTGTATTTATGTAAAGGAAAACACAAAGTTCAGATAATTCGAAATATAATTGAATATAATGCAGCAAGAGCCTCAGACATTCTGTATTGCTTTAAAATATCAATTCTCCTGTAAATCATCTTTTCTCATTTAATGTTCCTAATGATTCGACACTCATGTAGGTGGGATTTACTCTTCTGTTCTCTTTTGTGTCTTTAGTAACATCTTTAAATGTGCATGTGGCACCTATCTACGTCAATTATATTAATTGATTTTAATAAACATTTTAAGAAACCCATGGCCTGTAATAGCTCATATGTGGTTCTGCTCATGTTTAAAACACCCCACATATCTATGTTTTGAAATGCTTTAGAGATCCTGTTCTGTTGAAGCTTACATTTTGGTCATAACTTTGGTTAAAATTAAGGAGAAAAAAAACAAAAAACAGCAAACAATCTTGCCTATTACCTTTATGACAGGAAAATCATAATTTAGTCATGCCAGCAGCATGGCTCTGGGGATGACGAAGTCAGCCTGTCAGTCCGTCCATCTGCTGGTTGGTCAGTTTGACCAGAACTTCTGAAATATACTGAAATACACTGAAATGTCTGTGAAACTAACTACTGGATGGATTGCCATAAAATCCATTCCATTAAAATACAGTATATGATGTTTTTTACCCACTGATACCATCTGTTAATATGGAAAGATGGACTCTATGAATAATTCACAAGTCCACCTTGTATGTAGAATAATTACAACATTCATCATATCTATTGCAGGTATAGACATCAAAATCTAAAATGATTGTGAATTCAGATATCTATTTCCTGCAAGGGGACCACTTCCAAAATTTGGCATCATCAGCTCCATTTACAGAGGTTATGTTCCAAGTCCTTCCTCTATTTCTCCTTCATCCTTTATCTCACCACTACTTAGTCTGCTTCAGGAATCAAGGCAGGCAAGAAGAAGTAATGCCAAAGGGGGGGAGGGAGATGGAGAGAATCTGTTAACTTCTCTGCTTTAGCATGAAAGATGAGATGTCTATTAATAATGACTGTTCTTCTAAGAATCCTCTGAAAGAAACATTTTATTCTGTATGTATGAAAGCAATAATCTTGACGATTGCCATTTAAATGAATATCTGTTAAATCACTATCCATCTCTGAATGATATAAGAAAACGGTGGCTGAGCCTATAACCCACTGATGAAAGCCCTTGCATTTGCAATATTATGAACTGGGCGTCAGTGGTAACATTCCTGGTAAAAATCACAAGCGGCGCACTATTAGTTATGCATTTTCCATCACCTAGCAGTGGTTGGTTAACCAAAGAGGATAGGCGGAGCTGATGCAATAGAGTTGCTCCTTTTCCTAGTTTCTGAAGCAGCGTATAATTTTTCCAGTCTCTGCTAGCATTGTGAGTAAACTGATACTATGGCTGAACACAGAAAGAAAAGATTGATGAAACTTAAAAAACAAGTGCAAATCCTAAAAACAAAAATACATTCAACATTCAGATAAACCTAACTGCCAACTGACTGACGTCACACAGGCGACACTGTTTGGATCTCTGGGAAGTGAGATCCAAAAACACACCTGCAGTTGCAGCTTATCGCCAAAAAGAACCATCAACTTTCAACCTTGACAAGTGATAAGGAAACTCTTGACCTAAGAATGGCTCATTGAGGTATATTTTACCATATAGTAAAAAATATTTGAAACACAAATAGCACCTTACTAATGCATAATAATAATAATACATAAATATCCCTGATACATTTATATACTGTATATATTCTTGTGCATTACTGTATGTCTTATGCAATAAATTGCAACTGAAGTTGTTGGTAGACACTTCCTCTTGTGTGTCCTGGGTCTGCCCTGCCATACTGCACTACCAAAAAAAAATATGGCTATACTGGTAATATTGGCTTAGATTACATAACGAAATTTTTCTTTTTTTACCACATTCTTCTATTGTATTTGGTGTGCGGGATTTGAATACAGTGTAGATGCAAACACTGCCATGAACACATTTATTTTCATCAAATGATGCCATTCACCAATACAATGATACTGAATCTATACGAAGACAGACAGTATGGTAGCATGTTTTTTTTTTGTCTTTTTGCCTTTCACTTTCATGCTTAGAACAGTTTCTCAAAATAACTGGCTCTCTGAGTGGGTGTAAATCCGCACATCTGAGCAAATGAGCCTGTATTTTCCTTTTCCTCATTTTTCATGCACGCAGAGGAAAACTGTACCAGGCTAGAGTAGACTATGTTGGTTAGGTAGAGTAGGCATACCCTGGGGAAGGTGCCTATGAAGTCCATTTTGGAGTCAAGTGCTATTACAGTTATAAAATTTTCAATAGATGAAGAACCTTAAATACACTTTCATTCAGTCCATTTAAGTATGTGATGTCTCTTTCCGGTGCCTCTTCATTACAGTGCAGATACAGTAGATTTGGAATCAGATTCAGAAACCATCTTACCTGGAGTCTCTGTGTATGTGTGTGTGTGTTCTCTACTTTTCTCCACAACCATTCATCTAATCTATGATATACTTGGCAGGTCTATGGCTGGGGGCCGTGCAGTGGCAAGTGAGAAGTTGTATGTGAAATGTTTAAGATATCAGGAAAAGACAACATTTAGCAGATCTTGACCGGCTGGCAGCCACTTTGACAGCTACTGACTCCCGCTCACTTTCAGTGAACATGGCAGCAATGATAACAGAAATGGGGACGTATTTATGTCATATCATCTGTAACCCTTTAAAAGCTGTGAATCACCACAACCACATAGGCCGTTCAGCATACAGGCATATGTGCACAAAGAATATTAGGTTAATTAGTCCTGTAGTATGCGAGATTAGCTGTGGACAGACAGATATACACACATACACACACAACCCAATGCATGATCCCCTCCAGGTTTACATCTGGCAAAGATAATAAACTCCCATACCTTCCATACCTTGGTAATGATCAAGAAAGTGTGTATATTGGTTCAGATAGTTTTGTTTGTCTGAGACAGCATAATTATCTAGTTCTCAGCATGCTTTGATCCGCGTTTTTTTTCTGGGTAAACATGTAAAGTCATTTCCATAGAGAAAAAATAAATCCAAGGGGGATTGGCTGGCTTATTTCAGAGGGAGAACTAAAGACAAATACAGGTCAAAGAGACCAGTGGTGCCCAGTTGTTTTGTTCACACAGCCAAAATAAAAAGCCAAGCAAAATTGAATCCAGGGTGTAACCTGAAGACTTGTCCCAAGTGAACAAGGTAAACAAGTGTTGTTGTTGATGTGCTGAGCAGAAATTGGAGCTCACTTCTATCAACCAGCCAGCCAGGCTCAAGCACCTCTTAATAAAACTGTGTCAGCAGGGAAATGTAAGCCCCAACAGAAAACGTTAAAAAAAAGAAAACAGGACAGGGCTTTGACTTAATTATTCCCATCAGTGGAGAACCAGCATTTTCACCACAGAATTCTACCTACAGGATTACGTGGTACTGAGGTTAAACATAACAGATGAGGTGAGGCACTGTAATATACTCTGTGTTGATCTCATCAAAGATTAATGCCAAAGATTAAACATGCCTTATTCTGCAGTTCTTAAATCTGTAAAGGATCAAACAACATAGTTTTTTATCTAATTTAGTTCAGTAAATGTGGGAGCATTTACTCCAGGCGACTTCCTGCTCCTTTAAGCATTACATTAATTGTGTTTGTTTTGCAGTGCAGTAACCTAAAACCTTTTGCAATTTGGGAATTTGTTCAAGAGAGGCTGTTTCTCTGCTCGGCGCATCAGTTAAGTGTACCTATTTGTAGACAATGGGTGCCACATTTTGAATGAATTCCAATGGCAATTATGACCTCATGTAGTTTGGAAAAGATTACTGGAACGTGTGCCAATTGAAAACCATCTGAACACAATGGTTCTTGTACCTATAAATCTTTCTTAATAAATGAGTAGTGGTGTTTACTTTGTGTGCTTGTCACAATCCTTAGCTAAATGTCCGGGGAGGAGCCCAGACTCAGAACTACTTAACAACAGAGTGGCTATTATATATTTATGATGTTATTTTCATTCTTTTCCCCTTTCCCTTGTCTACCTATAAAACAGCTCCCATGTGAGGTATAAATTAGAATTCCTTTAGAGACGTAAAAAAGATGTATACAGTAAGAACAAAAAAGTCTTTTGAGGAAATGGCTTCACCAGTGTGGTGGTATCACTTCTTTCTTTGTATGTGTTTTCCATTTAGGCTGAAGACTTTGTTCTGTTTATTATTCTTGTGCTTTTTTTTAAAAGATTTTTTTGGCCGCAGACGGCTTTATTAGACAGTGGATAGCATATGGAAACGGGTGAGAGAGAGAGAGCGGGAATGACATCCAGCAAAGGGCCACAGGCTGGCATCAAACCCGGGTCACTGCGGTAAAGCCATAAGCCTTAATGGTATGCACTCCACCAGTTGAGCCACTGGGGCGTCCTGTTCTTGTGCTTTTGGCTGTGATATCTGATGAAATAAATTCTGATCTAAACAAGGTGAAATGTAAAGATGCCTTGAAATTAACTAAATACATGTTCTAACAGTTATGTACCGAACACCTCTCCGTATTAAGCATTACAGTTACAGAACAAGAACTCTGCTCTTACATTGTACATCATGAGGTACAGAAATATTCATTGTGGACAATATTTTTAGTGATACCGGCCTGCTTTCTTATGTGATAAATGTTTGGTCTTAATGCTTTAGCCAGTATTTAATGAACATGCATTTATTCATCAAGACAGGGACTTGTTCTCTCAGCATAGAGAGGATCCTCAAAGAGAAGAGGCTTTTCTGCTACATCTTTATGCCCAACCTTTAGCTATAAATGGTCTTTTATTTGACATAAGTGTCTCTGACCTGGTACATCAGCCTCTAGCTTTTACATGGAGGTACGTGTTTATCAATTTGTCTTTAATCTCTATCAATAGGGGGATAAGATGATCTCAAACTGATGCTCTGAAGTTTGTGATGACACTTAACTGAACACAAGCAGTAGCTACTGTTGCAACACAAATAGAGAATAGTATTGGCCTCCTAGAATCCAGCCAAGAAAATCAATATCCTTACTATGATGCAGAGTACATCCCAAACCATCATATCTGGCATTGATTGAAACGTTTCTGTTATGGCAGGATGTTGGTTGAAACATTTCAATTAGAATTTTTTCCAGTCAGTACAATCTTAACACCATACAACACCTTCATCTTCTATTAAAAAAAAGAAAAAGAAAATCTACATGAAGTTTAGATAAAAAGTGAGAGCTTTTTAGTACAAAACCTAGCAGATGAAAAAGTTTATTCCAAGTTCAATTATGCGATTGCTGCAAGTAACAGAATAAACTAACTAAAAAAAAGCCATTTCCTATAGCAAAAGGGAAACAACAACAATTCAGAATCTGAGAACGGGAACAAGACAATTTTAAATTCAAAAGCACATAAAAGACATAAAAAAATCTCACATCCAATGTCTGTTTTATCAGAATGAATCCTGAGTCTTCACTTGACTTCCAATGTACTCCAGTATACATAATAATACATGTACATTACAGTGATGTTACATAGAATAATAATTTACCAGATTAAGTAATGACTGGTTAATTGTAGTCCTTCCAGGTAAATTGCAATGAAACTGATTTGCTGTACCTCAAGATATAAACAAGAGGTACTTCCATGTGCTTTTGTGCTGAAACGAATTATGTGCCTCAAGTGATGCTTTGCACAAAGCAAACTCACAATTATCTGACAGTTATAGTACTAGAATCAAGACTCTGTGGGGAAGAAAAAAAAATCATTAACCGTCTAAAAGAACTTCAACATATACAATACACAATCAACATTCAACAATGTACATATGAAAACCTTTTTCTCCATTTGTAGACTCCTATTCAAGTGCAGACTGATCAATATTAAACAAATCCACAATGAATGAATCTAACACACTCCCAACAGCTTCTAACAAAGAACCATTGACTAGTGCCTAGTGTTATAGACCAATAGAAGTAGCTATGAAGTTCTCCCTAATATTATGTTATATCCATCCAATTTAGTTTTCAACAGACAGCAATGCATTTCCTTTATCTTGGATGAAATTCATTCTGTGCATTGACAAATTCTGTGTATAAAATCAGACGGATAAAATAGTATCAGGTATCACTGCTGCCTTTTTTTGTGTTCTTCACACTCTCCTTTGTAAAATGCAAATCCCAACAAATGATGTATCTTTCTTCAGATGAACTATTCGCACCTCCAGGGCTTTCCAATTCAGGGAAAACACCCGAGCTCAGCAAAAAGCAGCTGAGATATGGCTGTAAATAAGAAAGTGATGCAGAAACAGGGAGGAGGGATGAGTGCTGATAGGCAAGCGCAACCCTCTCCTTACAAGACAGTTCATTAAACACCTTTCACAGCCAACGTGGCACTATGCCTGGAATGAAAAGCACGATATAAGCTCATGCAGTTCAAAGGGTCAACCTACTATTGAAGTCCACTGATAAATGCTGAAGCAGGAGCAGGGAGTGAACAGCCACACACGAAGCAACCAGAGGTTATCACAGTCACAGACTGTATTACATTTATTTAGAGGCTATTTTATCTCCACTGGAAAACATCTGGTCCTCCGCCTTGTTCTGTCCCTCATATCTTATTGCTGCACTTGAATTGAAGGAAAATAGTGCAGAGGAATATTAAAGGAGTATCAACACTGTGGATTGTGTTTGGACAACATTGAGTAGATAGTCCTTCTCAGCTAATGCATGGCACTGGGCTATGCCACTGAGATAAGTTGGCTTTGTCCTATTTCCCAGAGTCAGATCTAAAATGTCCTATTACTGTGAACACTCGTTCGGGATCATTTAATTTTGCCTGAAATTAAAACACAAGAAACAAAAATAAGAGGGTCATCTGTCTTATGGGCTTCTTACAGCATTTGTCACGACATGGTAATTAAACGACTTCCTTCTAATGAGAATTCATGCGGGTAGTGTAGCAAATGTAGCCATATAGATAAGCAGCCTGCAAGTTTTGATGGACTTTTTGTGGGGCATACCACTGACAGAGAGGCAAATTAATGACCTCCCTGGAGAGTGGGACTGGTGTATGGGGAGGCTTATAAATAGAGCAATGGTATGATGGAAAGTCTGTGATATCTGTGTGTGACTCCCGCTGATTCTAGACGACCCAGTAAGACTGGGAGAAAACTGTTCTTGGGCTGAAGCAGGCACGTACTGTATTGTTTCTTAGAGGTATTTCAGAACACTCTCTGTGATATACATAAATGGTCCGTTTAGCCTGCGAAAGAATGTTGAGTTGACAAATTTAGTAAACCAACAAAATTAGTAAGCAGTAAGGCCTGGACACAGCGTTGTTTAATATGGCAAAACAATTGGCAGCAAAATCAATCCTTTTCAATGGAACTGCTGTTATCAGTGGCACAAAGTAGATCTGAGCAGATTCTTTACATCAAGTTAATTTTTGTTAAACGCTGGCCAACTTTTTTCGTGCAGTTTACTGATAGGAAGCCATTTTAACCGTGCTGACCTTTGAGGGAAGCCCTGCAAGTACTCACTATATCACTGAACATCTAGAACCAAATATTTACACTGGTGGATGGTTTCTTCTCTGTCAGATTAGTTGTCACTTGAGTGTAATCCATACCTGAAACTCTGTAGACTCTCATAACAGTACAGTGCACATGGTATTGGTATAACCAATTCATGTATGTTGTAATACTTCAAGGATATTTTGAAGACATCCCTCACATCACAAACAAAAACAACTTAACACTCCCCTTCAATATCTGACTCCATTCCAAAAAATATAACAAATCCAAACCTAAGCAATTTAAGACTAGTCGGAGGCTCTACTCTTGTGACGAATCAATATACTTGAGGTGGAGGACGGAGGCAAGGGGACTGGCAGTTAATAGGAAAGTGAAATGAGAGTCCTCTTAAGTACCGCGGTACCCTGTGTGCACAACAGGACCAAAGTGGTCCCCGAAGAAAGGTTATCACATCAACTTTTCTCTGCCTTCTTTTCCGGGTAACAGCTCAAGAGCTTTCACTGATATCCTCAAGCCATTATTTCCATGTCTATATGTCACTCAGTAACTCAAGATCCTGCATTCATTAGACAGAAACAAAGGCATTGATTTGTCTTTTGTAAAGTGTTCAATTCTTGTTTAGTGGGTCATTGTATTTGCATAGCAATGTCTACAGTAAGGTGTATGTCACCATTTCCCTTTTCACAGTATCAATTTTGGCATGACTAAAAAACTAATTAAAATCACCAGGCTCCTAGTATTATATACACAGACGATAATGCAATTTAAGTGGTTTTAATTGATAGAAAAGAAAACTAGAAAGTTTTAAGTTGAAAATGCTGCTTTAAAAAAAATCTGCTCTGTTTTGTTCTTATTTTGGTGAATTCATTATTTTGTCCTACATTGAGATTCAAGAAAAAAAACTATATACTACTGGTGTTGCTAGTAGAAGTCCTTATTTGAACTAAAATGGCACATTGGAAATAGGAGTCAAGTTGGAACAAGAGTCGTGATTTATATGAAATAGGTGTCATTTATTCCATATCTAGGTGTCAAATAGCATGGTCCTTCTGGTGTATTTTCTTCATTATTTCATGGCTATTTCTTTCTTTGGTTGCATGACAAGCTAGTCCCTGTTTGCTTTCCACCTAGTAATTGTTTTTTGAGTGTAACATGCAGAAACAAGCCAGGGACCAGTGACCTCTAAAGCATGTCGTAGGGTTTTGTCAGCAGGCGATGGAGCATGCTACTCTGCCCCCACCTTTTGTAGCATCAGTGGTGTTGACATTGTTTGGACATCAGCATCGTCCAAATAAGTTCCTTGCCATCTGTCTACAGCTCCGAAATCCTGTTGTCACTGTATTGTCTGTACCTACAGTAGAATGTCTAATTAAATCCTTTTTCACTTTGATTAAACTGTGCTCTGTGGGATATTTACTTGCCTAATATTGGAATAGATCACATCTGCACAAAGCACTTGCAAGTCATTAAACATGACCTTTTCTTTGAACCAAAATCAATCACCTCAAAGTCACGGCCCTGCCTTATCAATACCTAAACCAAATTAAATGTGCCATCCAATGAGGAGCCTTTGCAGTTTTCTAAGGATCCTAACTCTTTAACCAAGAGGCATTTAAGTGATGCCTTTCATTGTTCTGCTGTACTTGATGGATGTCACACAAACAATAGAGGAAAGGTCCTCATGTGATCAGTAAAAGTTAAGGACATGACGCACCGATCTCTATCAATGACAATCTATAATGCTGAGCGTCTAAGGTAGATGTTGATCACACAAGAAGGATTCCGAAATCCACAAAGCTGCATTGCGTGGTTTTGATTAAGGATACAGAAGGTTACGTGGTGTGGAACCCACACTTCCTTGCCATGAAATATAAAGAATTGTAGTAGACTGTCAGTCTGTAATCTGTAATTTCAAAACCAGGGTTATTAATCATAAATGCTTTTCATGAGAGCCAAGGCACTCATTGTATTTAGATTACTTTTGACATGTTTCCATCGGTAAACAGAAAATCTGCAACAGAAATCTGAACCTATAATTCTGCCAGTCTTTTATAACTTGCTGATCCTTAATGGAAGAGACCTTTGTGTGAACCTCTGAACGTTTTCTTCTCCTATTCATTCCGCACAACCACACTTCAGCTAGTAATATCCCTTGATATGGTAATTGACCATTGGTAAACATTATTTGTCATGCTGCTGCTTTGGGAAATTGCAATTTGAGCAAATCCTTCTCTTAAAAATCAGTTTTCATTATATGGCTTTGTTGGGAGAGAAACTCAACGACTGAGTTCAAACAGCAAGGCTTACTGTATCTATAAGGTATAAGGACAACAAAGACTGTTTTCTGGCTTTCTTTTTATTCCTCTGATGGAAATAACCTCTTAAGACACAGTTTCCCTTTACATAGAATGTCTGTCTTTCTACACTGATACCTAGATTGCTTTCAGTTTGCCTCTCTGATGGAAAAGGAAATATGAGCTAAATGACAAGTAAACAGGCTTTGGTTGGCAGCTTTTTAAGCATCTGAGGATTCTTATTTCACAAGGGTAAGTGAGAAAAAAATACAGACACAGGATTTCTAAAAGCACTTCATTAATAATATATGGATTTTGTTATAAAAGTTAAAAAAAAAGGATCACATTCAGAGGTTTTGATTGTTTTTTTTGGGGGGGGGGGTTAAATTAAGATTTGATAAAAGAGTGCAAGGAGATTAAACCGAGTAGAATTTAGGAAGTTTTATATGGAAAATGATGACAGAGGTACATTGAAATGTAGTCCGGCTTTATGATTACAAAACTAGTATTCATGCCTCTGTCCCACAGCCAAATATCTGACTCATGCTTGTTGATTGCTGGCCAAGTAGTTAGACTTTGAAGAAGCTGACTTGTCACACATTAAATCTCCACAGCAGCCAATGTACTGGAATTAAGTGTTTTTATTAACCAAAGAAATGGTTCCCCCAACTAGTTACGCATGTTTTCAGGAAAACATCATCTATATCAAGTCCCTTTATGCACGGTGCCAGTTCAAACCTAAATCAGTATAATATATCCATTTATGGTGCATTTCACATATTAACACAGTATCTACAGTGGACGTGTCTCCGCCATGCTTTTCAGTCATCTATATTGCCCTTGTGTGATGGAACAGATGACTTCCATTTTCATACCAGGCATGTAATGGCTCACGCTTTAGCTCTCTCAAGTCTATTTCTTTCCCGTTTATACTCAACATTGTCCATTTCATGAAGAGACATGTTTTTGTAGTGGGTTAAAGAAACTTTTCTCCTTCGGTCCAGCTCACATGCTCCTGTCCTGATTGATTGAGACCCAATGACCTACAGTTACCCTTTGTCAAGCCAATGGGCTTTCATTATACATCCCCCCATGCCAAGACATGCTTTCAGACTATCTTTCAGACACGCACAGTCAAAGCCAGTCATGTGTCAGCTGCTTTGACCAAGAAACTGAGGACAACAGTGGCCGAAATATAATGTTCTGTGACGGCCCAGCAACATGAACACCAAAACAACACAATTGCACTGGAATAGCAACCGGCACGCACCGACTAGTTGTCATCCTATTCCAAATACACCTACACAGAGCACTGAAAACAGCTTCACTGCTTGTAGTGTGTTACAAATGGAGGGCCCGTTAATCAATACACTCCTATGGTTCTGTGTTCCCTAGGGATGTAATGTATGCTTGGTGCTGAGGTGCTCAAAGCATTGTATGTATAGTAGATATTGACAGCAGCAGCCTGTCTGGGTCTTGTCAGCTAGCAGATGATGCCGTCCTCTGCAGTGTTGTTATCTCAAGCACTGAAAAACCATATGTCCTGTGTCTGTGCTGTTAAAAACATGTAAAGGATAGAAGCAGTACAACATTTTATTTACTGTAATGGTTCGGTTTAAGACCAAATAAGTACACTGAGAACTACATTTGCATGGCTTTTCATTTAATGTGAGCTTCACTCAGTAAGATAAAACAGAATTACTTTATTATCAAATGGAAGCAATAAAGTGGTTCCCTCGTGCACTTTTTCAATATAACCTCACAGTGACCTGAACCACTCTGACTGTTGTGTCTTTGTTTATGCAGTGATGAAGGGGAGTGCAGGGGGGAGAGAGAGAGAGAAAGAGAGAGACTCCTGTAAGTCTATGGTCACAGAGATCCCTCTATGGCTACAAAGAGCGATGACATGTTTGATTACATTTATGTTTGATTGAGTTCAGTGCTCCCCACAGCTAGCTTGGAGAAAATGAGATTTCCCCTCCCAAAATATTACCCTGCATCCCTCTTCCAACCCATCCATCAAGGTCCTATACAGTTTACTGCTTTGCCAATTTTACAGATCCCATCAGGCACTCTCTGCCTTACCTTCTCTCCCACACGTTGCACTGGTCTGACCAAAATAAGCACCAAGACATAATAATGATTTCACTCCTTGAAAGTCAATGAAATCCTTGAAGCAAGCTCACGCTGTGATACCACCTCTGCACATGTTCTTGAACACTGCAGAACAAACACAGCTCTTAAATTATTTACATAGTAACATAAATATAAGTCGTAATAAGAGGCTGTACGCACTTACAGCTCAGCAGAAATGCATGCTGCTGAGTTGCAGTAATGCATTCCATTCTACACTGTGCAGCAGCGACGTGTCACAGCTTGAATATGGCACCCCACTCCCAACAAATGGCAAGAAATACCACATGCCATTCACACTGGCTGTTATATATCATTAAAATGATGTAAAAAAACTGCCAAAACAAATATGGGAGAAGGAAACTAAGATCTTTCAGTACACGTGGTGTTATATTTTTTGCTTTACTTGTACTTTTACTTTTGCCTTTTGAACTGTGAGCAAAGCAAACAAAAAAGACAAACATACATTGCCTTTGATTGCATCAGGCAGTATTTATGAGCTCTCAATCTGTCAACCTTACTGTAGACATCCATCTCTCTCTCATCACATGGCTGCAGTTCGAAGGGCACTTGTATAAAACTGTGCAGAGTGAAATAATAAATTTATACTCTATTTAAATGTGTTTAATTAATTAATTCTTATTTTAGTTTAACAAATCTCTTTGGGTTTCATCATTGTGTTAAACTGTATATGTCTGAAGCAGAAATGCCAGCATTAATCGTTGACAATCAGTACTGTGTCATTCCTCTGTCATTTTACTATGTTGAGGTATAATTTAATGTCCCACATGTGCATTATTGTTACGCTACCACGCTCTATATCTTGGTAGCAATAAGTTATTTATTGTGTCTTGCAGACAAAAAGTTGTTGTTCACATCCATTTTATTGGTTACTATCATTTATTTCTTTTGAGACCCAGAATGCTACTAATTAAACATGGAAAAACAGAAAGATCAAAGCTCTAAGGAAAATCTTGAAACCAAATTTTCTCTTTGACATTGTCACTCACATAATTGGACTCACAACATCTGTGTGTACGCTACAAACACACACGGAGGGGTAAACAGTATGTCATGGCACAATCTTTTTCTTGAAATATATTTTGATTATGTTTCAAAGACTAGCCTTATATTTTCGTACATATGCACTGTTTCTGGTCTTTATGAAGCCTGCGTGGCCACCTACGATCAAAGGTGAAATAATAAACGGCTGTCAAGGGGAATGCTCACAGCATGTTGGGCTTGTCTCTGTGGACTATTGTGTACTCTCAGTCATGTTTCCAGCCCTTACTTGACTCTGTTCTCTATAGTCTGATGCGTCTCTTTCCACCCATAAAGCCGGATGCTGTTGGTTACCTTGATATGAAGGACGCACATAAAAAGCACATTAGTCTGGGTTATGGGTTTCAGGTCTGTGTACCACTGCAAGCAGTGCGGAAGTCATTTTGACATTTAGCCTCCAAAGATTCTCCTCACATGGATGAAAAGCAGCCTGAGGGGAAATCTTTAGTCCTGCTCAATATCTTATGAAATCCATGGAATAATGACTAATTATGATCAACAATTATGATGTTAATTACTAATTAAACCTAACAGTAATGGTGTCAGAAAAAAAATCAATTTAATTTAAATAAACATACTAGACTGGAGTTGAAAACATGAGCAAGGATTATGTTGTGCCTCAAATTTACATTTTCCTGATAGATGCCACATGTTACATGAATGCTGAAGGTTATCGCTAATGGAACTATCTTTTCACCTCTGTTGACTGGCGAATTTGTTGTAGTGTGCACCTCCTCTACCTCTCTACAGCAGCACAGTTTGTGTATTCTTTGATCATGTCTCAGCTGAGGCTCCTTGGCTCTATGCAAGAGATGCTCACAGATTGCCATCATCTGCAAGCTCCCTCTGGACTACTTGGGCAGGGGATTTGATTAGCTTATCATCTATGTGGAGACTGCCATGCAAGTTGGTGTGATTATGCCACAGTGCCGCACCAGCCCTGGCTGAGTCTACAGCAGCATCACCTGACGTCAATGGGGAACAGATGCAGCTCGCATGCTACAGTATAATATAATGGTTCTGCTGACTGATGCTCGTATTTATATCAAGACTTTTAATTAACCTGCCTTTATTCAGAAATAACACTGACATTTATTCCACAAAACCTGTCTGAGTTCAGGGAGAAAACAACGCCCACACGTATATTATTTTACAAGAATCTGCTTAAACATTATAACTCATCCTATTAATCATATCCAGTTCCTGTTCTGTTATTTTACAGTTCTACAGAGGCGAAATAGCTCACACAAGACAGGCTTGGTAAACAAATGACTCCAAATTATGCAATCTATCAATTCAAGAGCGACCCGCAAATACCAAGCTGTCAGATCCAAATGAAAGCCATTAGTTTGCAGCGATCAGAGTCTTTGAATACCTCCGACATAGACGACCTGCTGGAGTGCAGTCAGCAGCTATTCTATTAATATCAGCTATGATGGCACCTGCCACAAAGAAGCAGTGATCAAGGTCGTGGAGCTTACAGGTGTTCATTGTAATCTGTTATTCAGTCTGTCCTTCAGTACCATGCTACATATTAATTCTCATTTTGTCGCTGGAAAAGTGACAAAATTAGGTGCGCTCAAAAATGACCATGCACACAAGCTGGATAAACGTCACTATTAATAAACAGCAGTATTTTAAATAACTCACTATAATATAGTTGTAAGCAGATATGAGCATTTGTAAGCGTTTATTGTACTGTATTGTAACAGTATGTATATTTTATAAAACTGTATATAAAACACACTTAAACAAGTTCTCACGGTGTGTATATCACGGTATGTAATATTTAGTAAGTGGTTACACACATGCACAAACTTTTCACTGGCAGTTACCAGACACCAGTTTCAGCAGGAGTTTTAGTTAGTTTTAGTTTTTTTAGTTTTAGTTATTGACAGATACATTTGTAAAGACTTTAACAAAGGTCCTTTTATCTGCTTACAACTACGCTATACTGCCATAAACCACTTATTTTTTTTACATACTACTTAAAAAAATTAAATGTTAGCAATGTTTCAGTGCAGCTACACATACCTGGAATAAAATATTTGGTACTTTTAATTTACTGCTGACACACATGCACTGTGTTTTTCTGTTTATCTGAGTGCAAGAGCAGCCTCCATTACCAGTGAGTGTGTGCTGAATACTGCCAGTGAATTTCACACTAAAATGTCTGACTAGGCATTCGACTCTATATAAATTTCTAATTAAAAGAGTGAACATAAACATTTTTTGAAACTAACACAGAAAAGAGAACTGTGTTATTGTTTGAATTGTTTTTGTTGTTTTTAATTGAGTGAGAGTTAATTAAAACTCTGTATGTCAAACTTAGATCTGAATCCCTCAGAGCATCACAGCCAGCACCGACCACAAAAATAACAATCTCCCATCACCCAGAAATCATCCTAACTGTATGTCTCAAATGTCTCCAGGGCTTTGCTGTTCAGTATCCAGTTCGCCATTTTGAGCTCTTCGTCTAACTGAGCTCCTATTTTCTTTCCACATTGTTTGATTTAATTATGTTATCTATATTTGTCTTGTCTGGATTTTGTGTGCGCTGCAAAAGATAGACTCTTTGTTAAAGTAGGGCACCTCTCTCATTAGACACTCCCCCCAAAAAACTGTGAGGGTTTTGCACTTCATTATCATTCTTACCAACTAGAAAGTACTCCTCTTTTTTCCTAAATGATTAAGCAGGTCCTTTCTGGCTCAGCGTATTTAACTGCAGCACTTTCAGATGGTTGTTTTGGAGCCATTAGTGGAGGAGGAGAAAAAGTGGAGCTAACACTTAAACAAAAATGCTGTGCACTTACCAGCATCATGTTGTCTCTTTCACTGTGGGCTTCAGCATTTTTTTTTTTATCACTCTCAAGCTGCAGTCTCTCATACATTCAATTTAAAAGAACAAGCATGACTGACACAAGCTGTAATTACAATACACGAGATCCCAATTTGATTTGTGGTTACTTATTAAACAGCCAACTGTTTGAATGAGCAGAATAAGCAGAGGAGAGAGGAGAGTTACAAAAAGAGAGAAACACAGGAAAGTGTGTAATTAATATGTTAATATTTGAAACTTGTGTTTACTTAAAATTAAGGGAAGGACTTCTTTTTTTTTTTTAAAGAATAATGAATTAAAGTTAAAAGAGGGATGTGTTGAGGTCAACTGTAGCTTGACTTACATGTAAAAGATGGAGAAATTGGTATGATGTGGTTAGATTCAGCCTGTGTGGTCATTAATGGGTTGGGGTTTTTTTTTAAACCCTGTATTTATGTAAATGGTGACAGTAGCAAGAGTAAATTATGGACTCGAAACAGCTAAAGGGGAGCTGGAACTTCATTTAAAGTCACATTGAAATTAGTAACAGTGATGTAACGTGTATGTCTATGGTTAATACCATATGTTTAGATAAGGCCAGTAATTCTTTACAAAGAAATCTAATAAATTTCTTTTTTAAAGTGCCTTAAACAAACACCATTTCCTCTAAGATCCAGACCACTGCTGCTTAAATCTCATTGCTCAACAAAAGAGAAATGCCTAAAAGAAATGCTCACATTAGAAGTTAGAAAGCTAGAGGAACAAGTGGGTAGACCGAAGATAAGACTGTACGAAACGGTAAATCACCACAGATATCCCCCAAATGAAGGTGGTAAGTATTTGTTTAATTGATATGTCTTAGTTTGACACTGATGCCACACTGGTCTGCACCTCGCTGTGTGTGTGTGATCTCAAAAGTTAGACACATTGGTGCAAAGTTAAGGGAAGGATTTGTGCTACTGCAGGGCAATCCTGGATGCCCTCTAAAGATGTCTGCCTTTGTGCGGAGCAGTGTTGAGCCACAGGGCACAGAAGGAGACGTCCCTGCAGCCAAGGCCTTACAGTTCCCCTCTGTGGGACTGACACTTCACACGGCAGCACCCAGGGCTAGAAAGACTGGCTGCTGGATCAAAGCAAGACTTCTGCACCCCTCAGCCACATATCCCAAGCATGGCCAAGCTAATGGGACTTCCCAGACTGAATCATGCGAGTTTGAAAACCTTTAACTGATGGGAGTAGCAGGGCCACTGCACCGCCGTCTGAAAGGTTTAGCTCTCGGCTGCACCAGAGATTTAAATTCCAACAACAGCACCATGCTGAGTCAGAGAATTGCCTGAGTAGCAGTTGCTCTCATCTGAACTTTGGTAATACCCCTTTGACTGTGACTTAAAATGGAGCTTCTAATGTTTTCAGCATTTTTTCATCATACTCTTACGTTCTCTAACGGCAAATTTTTTAGATATGAATATCCCTGGGGCAGACAAAATGAAGAGCATGCATTCATTTCCTTTAGATATGTTATCTGTGCAACTATCTGAGTGACAGATGCTGTTGAGGGTAGATATTATGGATAGAGAAAATGATACATACAATATTATCTGGAGCAAAGATTTTCAGAGTATGTAATTCTCTGTCATGCTCTCACCCTTCTCCCCCTGGAGACTTTCCTCTTTATTGGGCACAGTTCCCTGTGTATACAACCAGTTCACATGAATATTAAGTATCAAGTAGACGGGGACAAGAGGCGTTTGTCTGCATGTTAAAATGTCCAAAATGCCTTTTAAATATGAAAGGATTGGTGTCTGCATCTCAGAAACACCCATCCTCTGGGGGTGGGATATTTGGATTTTGTTCCACATATTTAGAGGTTTTAATAGTATGATAAGCAGAAAATATCCACTTATCTGCCATCCAGCGAGCCAGAATGCCTCATTATCTAGAGAGGTCAGAGGACAATGGCAAGACCTTTTGCTATCAGAAAGGCTATTAGGTATTCAAATAAGAGCGCAGTACAAAATGCACAGAAAGGCATCTTAAGTTCAAGCACAGGCTCTCTTACGCTTGCAACGTTAGAATTCACAACTCTTGACATAGATGGCCCACCAAGCGCCTGCTGAGTAGGGGTGCAACGGATCTCATGATTCGGATCAAGGTCTTCAACTTCTCTGGTCGCCATGACTGTCACTGCATTTTTTTCCCCTTTTTCCTCAACTTTCCTTTTTGAAATGCAAGTATTCCAAGCAACTCTGTGTCTAGATGTAGGGAAGTATTCGCTATATTAAAAAGTAACAGTGGCAGTATAAACCGTATTTCACATTGTGATGGTTAATCTTTGCAGTCATGTGTAGTGAACAGTTGGGGGGGGGGGTCCGTACAGATGACATATCAACTATAGTCCATTACAGCACTACAGGTGATCTACTGCAGCGAAGATTACCACTTCTTTCAGAAGAATTATTTGTAGGTATACAGTAGTGGTATGTTATAATTAGCATATGTATAGAATATGTCTGTATGTATAGTGGTATATGACAGAAGAACATGAATGATATACAGTTTGTAGACCAGTAGAACAGTGACTGGATGCAAAAAAAACCCATTTTTAATCGACATATGCCACTAAAGCAAGAGTGGTATACGATCAGCCACTTTTCAGTCTTGGTGCTGCTGAAACATTGGCCTATCTCTTTATGGCCACAGTCCAAGGTTGTAAAAGGTCTCGAAGAATAATGTGCTGGCAGTTTTAATGCAGCCCTCCCCACACTGTAGGAGCAAATGTCATACACAGGTGTAAGCAGACTGAGTAAACTCTGAAAGCAACACACAACCCCCCCCCCAACCACTTTTAGAGTTAGCTCACTAGTTAGTGTCAGCTGTCTTATGAAGTACTGTATAGTGAAATAAACTATGAGCTAACGTTTCTTACTCTATCTGCTGTAGCCTTAAATCTTATACAGTATATAAGAACTGTCCTTCTATTTTGTGCTCAACATCTAACATTACTCTTCAGGGAGATGAGTTACCATGAGGCTAGCAGGTGTTCGAGCCCATCATCATGGCTGACTCAGCTGGCCCCAAAGGCCCTCAGGATGCTGATGTTTGTCACAAGGAGTAGCATTTTGTGCTGAGTAATTTCCTAAAACAATGCAAACATGCAATTTACACATAGTGTACGATATTATTCTTTTACAGTGGTATTCAAGTGGTTTGAAGTATCATCTCAACACAGCACTTTTACGATAAGGTGAAACAGGATGTGGGTTGAATTTGCTGCCAAAGGGATCTGCTGAAGTCAGCACTGACCAAGATCCCTGTGGAACATAACCAGCACCTTGTTGAGTGTCTCAGGCTGTTTCCGAGGCAACAGTGGGTCCTGTTCGCTATAGGCTACTGGCTTGGTGGCTACAGGATGTGCACATGGGTATGTATGTGAAAAACGTTTAGAATGAAAGTACAAAAAAAAGGAAAACGGACTAGTTTTGAACTTTAGAAATGTGCTGTGTGAATTCAGAGATTCCTATTCTGGATGTGTTTCTCTCTCAGCTGTCTGGAAATCTTTGATCAAAACACTGTCTACATGTTTTTTTTGCCATCGAACATAATAATTGCAACTACATAGAGCTGGCAGGTTTGAAATGTACAAAATTTGCCCACTGCTGATGACATGGTGCTACAGAACACAGACACGCTTTGTATTGCACTGTGTGTTTGCAGCTGTCATTGCTGGTGTATCAATGATAAGTTGTTTTGGCTAATGATGTGTGTGACTGTAGAGTGAATGTGTTTTACTCAAAGCACATTGGGTGAAAAATGAGGTTATCCTTATGGGTGTGTGTGTGTGTCCATATATATACATATATATATGTTTGAGTACATTCATATGATTATGATGGCTTCATCTTTCTTCTGTAAACTCTGGTTTGGTGTTTGATTAATTGATTTAGATGAAGAGATTTACTTCCTCCCAGCTGGTAAATAGTGCACTGGGGAGGGGAGGAAAAACAAACGATAGCTCTGCTGATATTTCTGCTGAAGGGTAGGGAATATAAATCTCTTCCTTGGAATGCATGACTGAGCATTTATTTCAAATCATAACTCAACACTGCCTGCATTTGTTAAATATTGCTATACACTCATCAATAATACTAAGGGAAACATTAATTTATGGAAATTAGATTCTTATCTGTGTAGGAACAAGACATAATTGTGTTTTGATATCTGAACCTTCATCAAACTTTGCAGATCGATTTTTCTCATTTATTTACAGACAACTATTGCATTTAGGATTCGGTGCTTTGTTAGGTTGCAGGTGCCACAAGAAATATGATTTTCTTTGGCACAAAAGCTTCCACACACCTCTTTCCTATCCTATTATTCAAACAGCAGTAAACAATTTTGTCACAATTTACTGAGCATTCACCAACATCGGTTCAGCTGTGAGAGAACGCTATTAAAAAAACGAGGGAAACAAATGTCTTTAGTTGACTCTCATTAGGCCCTGCAGGTGTAGGATGTCTACTCACTAGTGGCATTGTTGTAATGTTTCTGGCCATTTGTGCAAAAGAGAAGAGAAGTCGCTCAACTTCTAGTTCTTTTTGAGATCAGAAGAAAAGCAGCGGAATTAGCTGGAAATGCTGAAGTTACAACATGTGTGCTCTTGTTAAAAACAAGTAAGGTTCTGACAGAAAAATTCGCCAGTCCATGTTTGTATTGAAGACTAAAAACAGGACTTAGAATTGTTTTTCTGCACACTTCAATCTGACAAAGCTTTTTACTCTAATATTCAGCATTTTTCCCTTTAGCCTACCAGTTACTATGTATGTTGACTTCTCATTCTGAATTTTAACGCTCATCTTTGCCCCAGGTGTGTAAACAGTGATGAAATTGTGTCTAATTTGGTGAAATAAGTTATGTACCATGCCTTACAGTGTTTCACTCTCTGAAATACTGAGACTGCCATCTTGAAAGCCTATTGTGTCTTGAGGGCATGTGTGGTTTAAGTCTTCTGCTGTGTGAAACTTCAGCTGGGTAGTCCATGGAAGATTGTATAAAAGGTATGTTTATAAAAATCGCAAAAAAGACGTAGTTACATAATTTCAGTGTCTTAGACAAAGGCCAATGGCAGTGATGAGTAGACGTTTTACACCTGCACAAATCAAGAGACAAGAAATGACATGTTGTGAATGTGATGAGTACTCAGGACTGAACATTGTTACTGCTGTTTGAATAATGGGACACAATGAAAAGAGCTTTTGTGCAAAAGAAAATTCAATTTTTTTTTCTGGCACCAAATAAACTTAAGTAATGGATAAGATCATCCACAGCTTGGAAGAAAATATTTACACTTGAATTTTCAAAATGTAAAAGAACATAAGAATATTACTGAAAAATGAAAGTACTGTACAACTTTAGGGTTGTTGTAGTGCATCTGTATTTTTTCCATCTATATTTACTGTTTATTTGATACCGATTTTCATTCAGAAATGCAGATCAACATAAAAGTAAAACAATTAGGAAAACATGTTTATTCCGTTTATTGTTGGGGTAACTAAATAACTGGTTTTGATTACTGTGACTGTATTGTGACTGTAATGCGTATGAGTTAGTAGTATTGTTTGGGTTTACAGTGTGGATGTTGACCTTTTGGCATGTCGTTAGCTAAAAATGACTCTTACAGTTACAAGACTTACACAAAATGCATCAATCATTGTGTTGCTTTACCCACTTCTTGGCTTTTATCATGATACTGCCATTTGGCTCCTTGCTAATGCACAAGGAGAAGAAGAAAACAAATCAAGTAAAGCTAACCAAGTGGCACAAACAAACAAAAAATAAAGAATAAAGCATTAGTGACAACTTTTTCCATAAAAGAATCAACAGCAGCTCCTTGTTTGGTGCTAACAATATTCACTCTGCATCTCAGCTTAATGAGCCCTAGTGAAGCAAACATTAGCTCCACCGCCAGTGCCAATGCACCAGAGATGGTGTCTGTGTGCTGCCATGCCAACAGATGCACAGAGCCAAGGGCAGGTATGTTTTCAAGTGGTGACAATAAAGATCAGGAGGATGACAAGTAGCATCAAAACATGATAAATGACATCATATCAATTCATATTCAATAAGAAGTATCATCAATTTCCCAAGCTGGATGAGCAGCAGTGTCAGTGCACAGCTGTTACTCTCCACCTACTCTGCACCTCTTGTGCTTTTATTTACACAGGCCTCACACCAGCTTGAGGATAATGAAATGAAAGTTTGGGTTGAAAAGAGGCAGCTATACAACAAGCTTCACATTTTTAATGTTTAAACAACCATTGCAGAGCATTTGGTGCTGGTGATTTGTGCTGTAGATCATCTCCTACCAGCCATCTGTACATCGCCATCCCAGTGTCAGAACACATCTTCCTGTCATGCAGATGTTCCTATCTATGTAAAACACACTATATGCTACTAAATTATATTGCTAATTTCCCCTGTTGTATTAAGAACAAAAAAAAAAGTTGTGCTCCAGTTTAGACATGGGTGCTGAGTTTGTCATTTAGAATGTGTTTGTTGAAGTTTTCCAGTTCTCATAGAAATACAATACAACATAATTTTTGCAGAGATTTCGGTTTCCTGACTAAAACTGCATGGTGGAATGCCACTTTTCCATTTTACACAAGGCAGCTTACTCACTATGGGGAGAAGTACTACCTTTAATGTCTTCTGTGGCTCTGGAAAGAGCTTTATGAAATCATGTGAAACTAACGCCAGTGATGTCATCAAGCCCATTTTAAGTTAGGCTCTGTGACTTTAACCTGGCTGATAAGATACCCTTAAATTTGTGTCTTAAAGGGTTTTCGGCTCTTTGTTTCTTATACTCCTTCATAACATATTTGGCATGTTTTTACTGCAGTGTCTAAAGACGTTTTTCACAGCAGACATTTTGACACAGTAGGAGAAGCACAGCTGTTATAAGTAATCTTAATGAGGGCTGAATTCTATTCATCTCAGTCAGTTTCAGGGTCCTAGTGTTGTGTATACTGACTCACTGTTATGGCTAACCAAACTACCCAACTAAACTAAGATGATGAAATAATGATAAAATATTAAATAATGGGTTCTTAACATCAGCATGTTTGCGTTGTCATTAGTCTCATGTTAGCATTTCTTCAAAGCACCACTGTGCCTGTCTACAGCCTCACAGAGCTGCTAGCATAGCCAGAGACTTTCATTGTTGTATTAATATGCCTCTCAGTTCCCCAACTTAATGAAAGTGGAATACTGAATCACTGAAGTAAGCCTTTAAGCAGCTGCCAATCTCTCCTGAAGTTCATGTGTGATCATAACGTCTGTCATATGTACTGTTGAAACCTAATGTAAGCTTTACATGCTGCAGTTTGACAGCAGTGGAGCAAAGTGGAAGTGACATCTCTCTTATGAGCAACAGTCAAATGTTAATTTGTAAGTTTCACATTAAATGTTAGACAGCTGTTGGCCTGTGGCTGGACGATCCTTTGGGAAAACTGACTCTGAACCATGGCAAGTGTGCATTGCAGAGGCTGTCTATCTCATGCGGACTCTTCACTATATAACTTACTGGCATGGCATTCTGGGACCATCGTCTATTTTGTGGGGGGTTTTTTAGATTCATGAAGCAGCAGATCTACCAAATGACTTTTGAATCAAGATTAGCATTTGAAAAGAAAACAAACACACACTAAAATGTCTCCTTCCTGGATTTAAAAACATATATTCTGTTTGGTAAGCATGAGAGAGATTTGAATGTATAATACTTTGTTCGTGGATAAGCCCATCTGATTCATCAGGGGTATCCCTTCCTTTTTATTATATAAACTCTAACAATCCACACTCAGCCTCACATCAGTCTAATCCCCATTCACCTCCTCTAGTCATTTCACTGAATCTCTGTGCAATTTTCTCCAGAATTCGCAAATGAAACAAAAAATCTGACTCAGGATATAACTCACATGTTGTCCTGAAACCCAGAAACCACTTTAGTGAAAACAGACTGGCCTTAAGTGTATGCCTGCTGACGAATTGAGAAGCAAACGGTATTTAAAATAGGATCTATTATTCATGAGACGACACGACAGTAATATTAGTTTCTGCTCCAAAACAGACTGCAAGTTTATTAAACCCATAATTAGAACACGACTAAAGACCATGCCAAGACATTACGCCCTATTAATAATCAAACACTGTTCCTGGATGATGACATTTGTCTTGTATGAGTGTAAAACTGTGCTTCCTATTCACAATGACACATACAAAACCGTCTGCTGTTGGAATCATTAGATGCTGTATTATTGCTGACAAGAATGCCAATGCTAATTAGGAGCAAATAGCTTATCATGCCCCGATGCTTACCTTTATGCTATCGGGGGAATCTCATTTTTTCATTGTCTAAAGCAAAGTACCTTCATTTCTGTGGCTGTGAAGTGACAGTGACTGGCAGATTAAAGATGATTGGATCATCTAAAGGCTTTATACAAATAATAAATGAGACTTACCCGCTTCATATGTCTATAATGAGTAGCACAGATGTTGAGACGACAGTGCTTTCAGCAACAAGATATCTGTGCAAATGGTTATAAATCAATGACACCTGCTAGTTGATCACTAGTGGACCAAAACTGTGGTCTCTTAGATTTGGTTGGAAAGGTAATAACCAAATACAATGTGCAATTAGCTTTCAGATTGTACACTGCATTTAGACTGTGGCTGTTGAGTTCTCCCACCTTTAGATTTGTCGTTAGTGGTGGTGTTGTGTCGAGCTGAATGATCAGCAAAGCGAGGGTCCGCGCTGTCAGATTATGATGACCACCTCATTGACTTTTTTGAATGTGATTGGTGACTGTAAAAGCTAATACTGATCGCCTGATGGAGTGCATGATTGCAGTGTTCTGCCTGAACAAATACAATGCTCCATTTCACCCCGAAACAGTTGGATTTGACAGAAAGGGCTGTGCTCTCCAAGATCCTACCCCAGTGGGTCCAAGCAGTTGTGTGAGATTCTGTTTACCACAATGAAAACAAACCAAATCAACACGGAAAAAAAAGTGTTTTGTCTCCTGAATTTTTGAGGACCATCCTGGAAAAAGCCAACAACAGAGTCAACATGACAATTTTCATCCTAGTAGTTCATATACTCAGCCAATGAGGGATTGAGCATGTTGTAATTCTTCTTGGATGCTTACAAATATTTTCTCACTTGAGGTATGAGCTCAGCAAGCATACTGTGCACCGTCAAATGATCGAGACTGCAGCAGTATTTTTATAAAAGTGAAAAGTTTTGGGCAACTTCTGAACTTAAATATAAGTTTGTAACTGAAGTGTTATATAGAATACCAAATGGTTTCAGACACAAGGCCAGTTCACAACAATTGTTAAGTCAGAGACTCAAGGTGTACTCAAATTTTTGGCCTTTCAGAAAGGTTGTTATTATCTAAGGTCCAAGCAGCCAAGCTGGTGGAGCCCTACTGTTTTTGTTCTCATTATTCTTCTTCTTTCTTTCTTTCTTAAAGTTAAATGGCACTCAGAGACCTCAAAGTGGCACTGTAACATTCAAGTTTATGTTTTCACATTCATCTCAAAAACAGCTTAGCATCAGAATTCTATCACCATTTGAACCTCTCAGTTCATCTGCATCTTTGCTGCAGTGCTCTTCTGCTCTAAAAATATCAAATTTTATAACTTTTCTCAAAATCCTATTTTTGTGAATTTATCAGAAATCGCTGAGCCAATCATCGCAAAACTTTGGCAGGACCATATACAGATTTGGATTAGATTTTTGTATGACCCTAGGGTTGTATCTGCATGTTTACACGTATTGATTCACCTTTACCTCGCGTATTTGCAACATCATATGTCTAGTCTTGGCGCTGCTGTGTCAGTATTGATATATTTTTGTTGTTGCTCAGTAAAGTACCTCCCTAAAAGAAACCAGATGTTGTATGAAGCAGCCCTTTTACATTGGGGACTGAATATATTTTCTTTGTTCTCTTGTACTTGCAAGCTGCTCAAGAACCCAAGCTTGTAATACATAAAGTGCCTTGATCTAAACTTGATGTCATTTCTTCATTTTGGACAACAAAAAAAGCATCAGTACAATTGACATTTTGGTACATCAATCTGTTTTGAAATTATACATTCTTAGACCTGTCTTTAATTCAATTTTACATAAATGCTCATAAATTAAAATTTTACTAAGCCCTGCGTCGTTGTGCGCGTGTGTTTGATTGTGCTTATTCAAAACTGAATAGTTAGATGTTTTTTGAGATATGCTTATTCACTTTCTTTCTGAGAGTTAGATGAAATTATCAATACCACTCTCATGTCTGTGTGATGAATGTGAAGCTACAGCCAGCAACCTTAGCAGTTTCTCGACTTGCTGTGGTTTGTGCATATGTCTTCTGTCTTTGCTTTTTGAGTTTACAACAGGAAGAGATGGGGGGAAAAAATAAACACTCAAACTAATTCTGCTGATCTTGAATAATAACCACCTCAAGGACTTATAGCTGGAGACCTAGATGCAGAAGATTGTTGTTCAATATGAATAAGTCAGACCACATATCTTCTTCTGTAGTAGGCTGAAGGTTAAATGAGGATCTGTCCTGCATTTCTGAGCAGTCTTTTCTGGTAAAGAGACAAATTATTGTCCAGAATTCCTTGGGAAGTTAAGGCCCTGGTGTCTAATGAGTTCAAGAAGAAGTGTTCTCTTCTATGAGCTGCAGTGCATGCATAGTTAGCAGTGGAAGGAGCAGGATAATCAGCGGTTTCCAAGGCCTGAAGGAGGAATTTCTAACTGAGGGAGGCCTTGATATAATGAAAGGCCATTGGCTTAAAGTAATCCTAGTTTGGACCCTTGGCTTCTTAGCGGGTGTCACGGCAGACACTGGCAGCAGCTTAATTAGTTACAGTGGCATGTAGCAACGTAGTAGTGTAGCAAAACCAGAAACAGCAGGAATGGCACCACTGATGCATCACTAGAGTTAGAGCACATGCTGTTAGAATTTAAAGACCAGCTTCACTGATATATCTGAATTGGGTGATTGGTGACTGCTCTAATCATTTGAAAGCGATCAGCTGATGTATGCACAACTTCAGTGTTCAGCCATTTGAGCATCTGATAGCATGGCAGCTGTTTTAAGTCAAAGTTAATGCTGGTAGTGATTTCCTACCTCACTTCATTCAATAATGATCTCAGCCAACTACTGAGCAGTGAGCTGCTGTCCTGTCGTGTTAATTAGTTCAGCATTAATGGTGGCTTTCCATTTGCTTAGCTCCAGCTCATATACGTGGGTTAGGGGGTCCAGGAATAGCTGCATTTTCATTCTGTTAGGCTCAGCAAGGCCTCCAGTCAATTTATCAAGTCAGCAAGGTCTGAATCCATTTACCCACCATGGACTTTCATACGTTGAACATCCATCCTTACAAGTCTGCATCTAGGCACCAATAAATTAATGGTCAACTTCTCTCTCTTCTTGTAATAGAGACAGGACAGCCAGGCGTGTGTACACGATGTATTTCAAATAGGAATAGGAGAAAAATAGAGTTATCAATTATATTCATTCATATGTAATGCAACATGTAACCATTTTTGTATTGCCAGAATCAATATCTTTCGCCTTCAAGCTTTGTTTGTCTATGATAATGTGCATGGATGCAAAAGCACACACGGAGGATGATTATATACATACAGTAGATCTTAGCAGCACCTGGCTACTTTGAGTCCCAGGTCTGGTGCCTCTTCCAATTTAAAAGACAAAGCAAAGCTTGATGTCGTATGACTAAAGCTGTTTGTAAACCATGTCTTAGCAAGTTTAAAGCTGCTACAATCAATATTTTGCTATTGCCCAGCAATAATTATCACTCACATCTTAGGTTTCCCTCAGCCCTGCAGAACTTTCAAGGTCTTTCTACTCTTTGATTTGGTTTCACGACCCACAACTTTTCTATTTTGATTATCTGACATCTCACATCCGCATAGTGTCTAGAGGCAGCAGGCAGCTGTTTTTGCCAAAAAAGCTTTAAAAAACCCCTCTGTACACTGCCTTACCAGCACAGGTAGCAACTAGCATGCCAGGTCTGTACTGGCTTTGAACATTAAATCCTAATACATGAAGGTTTAAAAACAAACTGCCTCAGAATATTCTTGTAGATTTCACATGAATTTGTGATGGTCTGGTATTCAGATCTCCCAAGGAGAATTGGCCATCATTTTCATGTAGGCCCAGAGTATCTGCAGATCTGCCAACTGCCGTTTGTCACGCGAGTAACCATCCACACGCTCAACGTGGACTCCTTTTTGTGTCCACCTATATAGGCTGCAAATAGGCCAAGGTCGGCCCACAGTAGGAGCAGCACTTATGTAAGCACTGAAAATATCATATCATGACGTCCCTGTTATGTCATTTTTCCAAACACCTTCGTTTTTTGAATAGACTCTTTTTCAGTTGAATGGATTCTTCTTCAGCTCAATAAAAGTGAGCACGAATGTGAATTCTCAGTAATGCAATCAACAGATTGTGGGCTTAGAATTCAAGTAATACCGGCATGAAGAAAATATTGATGACAGATGAGAATTTCTTCAACAAAGCCACAGAATGCAAGCTGACAACCTCACATATTAGATGAAGCTGGGCAACTTTCCGCTGGAGACACAGGAACAATTTATGCATCTCAAGAAGCATCAATAAGAATAAGATGTCAGTAAGCATCTCATTATTGTTTCATCACTGTTTCATCTTTGCATCTGTTCGTTCCATGAGGTCCCATTTTAAAATTGATGGCTGTAAGATGATGTCAGTTATCAATGAATGCTTGTGACAGAACACGCACTCAGGGAAACACCAGAAATGGGGATGTGCTGTGGTGGAACTTTTACATGTCTCAGTTTTTCTTGAAATATTCCACTGACATGTTTTTGACAATGATGTCTTATTTAAAATAGGATCCAGGATCTGTCCGTAAACAGCTGAAAGATGTGTGCAGGTAAGGCGAGGAAACATGCGTAGAAACTTGTTTTGTCGTCATTTGTTTCAGGGGTATTCACAGGTCAGCCGCTGTACTTGTGAATGCAACATTTCAACCATCACAACAAATAAAAACGCTTTTTCAACCTCCAAAACATCTGGTGTTCATTTCTTCTACAGTTTTAATTAAGGCCATTGCTTTAGTATTGGCAGTTAGTATGTATAATAGCTGCCAGTTGCAATTTTTATTAAATGTTGGTTCACCTGGGTGCATTGTCTATGCCAAAAAAAATCCATATTCCTGCAGCCACAAACTAAGGCTAATGTTAAATCCTCCCTGGCCAGCCTGTTACTCCATCGTTCTTCCACACCCTCGGGTTTGCCAGTGTTGTTGCACTGAATTATACTCACACTGGACCGCCATGCCAGGGGGCATATCAGTAACAGTCTAACTCACCAGTGAAATACACAAGCCTCACAGGGAGACAAAGAAACTCTGAAATATGCAGCTCTTTTTCAACCATGATATCTCTGGCACCAGTACTCTAATCCATTACCCTAGACGCCTACACTGGAAGGGATCTGTGGATGCCTGATAAACACAAACAGAAACAAAGCCTGAAGACTCTGCCCACATTTACTGTATGTTTTCCCTGCCATTATCGCCCAGTGGTTCAGTAGGAGGTGGTAGAATACATGCCATTATAGACAACCTCTTTTTCTCTAAACAATTTGGGATTACAAGACCCAAGGAAGCCATTTCATGGGCTGCTTCAGCAGTTCAGGAGAGCATTGAGACTTGCAGGTGACTCTGTTGAGTATGGCGCCCTTACTCCTTTCGGCCACTGAAGCCTCTATGGCTTTTCAAACTCATTCACTTTAGTTCCCCCTCTTTTGTGCTATTTCATTTCAGTTCTTTAGTCTCTTCTGAAAAATAATTCCTCAAAGACAAACAATTGAGTGTCCCCATTCTCCAATGCAACTAGTTATCAAACCACTTTATAATTGGTCAAGAGCCATTACAGATAGCTAATAAAAGTGGAAGTTGATCATTACTGTTCTGCTGTGGAGTGTCAGGAAATGAGGTATGGTTGTGGTTTGGAGTTGGGAGAAGGAGGATGGAGTTCCTGGCTAAAGAGCGAAAGCTAATTAGATCTGGTCTCCCCGAGCTCTGGCTCACAAGTCTGAGTGTCTCAGTGTTTTGGGACAAATCAGAAAAGTAGAGCCGAGTACATCTTTGTGTTGTCCACTCCTCTGCCATCAACTGCTATCAAAGTATTTAGCAGATTATCAGCAGCTTGTCTTTGCTGATGTCAATAAATAATTCCCAGATTCCCAACTTGAATAATTCAGATTCCCAGCTTGATTAATTCAGCCTGAATAATTCAGGCTGGGAATCTTCAGCCAAACAAGTACACTGTAGCCATTTTGTTAGAATTTTTTTTTTTCTGTTTATTTCTTATGCCAGTAACATATCTTTTGGTTAAACTGCTACACAAAAAACAGCTTCAAAAATATCCAAAGTAATTCAAAACAGCCAAAGTATCTTTAGTTTCAAGACTGTCAATTACACTGTCACAATTATAGCTACAGGAATAGATTCTCATATACATAATTTTTGTGCACCTTTGGAGTGTTTGTTTTGCACCTGACACTTCCTCGGAGCTTTGACTGCACGTGTGTTTATCATCATGAAGCTCTAGTAGCTCTGAGTGACTCACAGAAGAGTACACAGGTCTTTGTTTCCAGTATTAATTACATGCATGGGCATCACCTGACTCCCTACAAAGCATGAGTGTTGATGCCATTTGTCATTTGTTTTTGTTTTTTTGTGGAAGCAACTGGATAAATGTCATAGTTTGATATCTGAGGGTGACTCTACTAGCATGTAGGCTATTATTTTAAACAGCAAACATGTCCCTTTCTTGTTAATACATTTGTAATTTAAACATATACCTGTTCTTTCCTGCACTTGTAATATGATCCCTCTCAGCTCCAGCTTTCCTCCAGTCTTTACTCTTTTTTTCTCCTAAGTGTACACATTTTTTTTCTTCCACACTGTTTGGCTCAGACTGACAAAAACATTGATGTGTATGCGTGTGCTATCATTGTGCAATGACAGGTAGAGATCGTACCATAAGGCCAAAAACAACTGGGGAGGCTGAATGTCTGCGGTTCGGGGTGACTATAGCTGTCCTGTGTTGTTTTCGCTTTGATGTACCCATTTAATTTTTACCACTGGTCTGGTGTTCCGGGCCAATCAGCTGGCCAAAGGCCCAGGAAGTCTCATGGTGCTCCCAATGGCCAGCCCAGACCTGATAATAGCAGTAGCATTAATCTGTTCCTGCATGTTTCTGCTCTTGTTTTTTCAAAAATCTGTCCGTCAAGAAGAATTCCTGCTTTGTGCCGTCATGACCTCAACAACATTCACAGCACAGGCATGTGGAGCCCTGGGCAGTGCAGACACATGTGATGTGGTGTGAGGCCTGATGATAATCCACTTATTTTCTCCGAACCATCCTGTTTGCTTCTACTTCAGCTAATGATTGCATATGTTTCCCAGAATGCATTTTGCGCCTTCAGCTGTAATTTTGAATGAGGAAATGATAGCTTGATATTAAATGGTGGTTAAATCATATGTAATGATGAGTAGCTTGCTGATGAAATTGTTATATTGGAAGAAATGTGCTCTAAGATTAACAGACAGCTTAGTCTCTTGGGTAGGTCCAACACCCACGTGTTCCTGTGTAATAATATGAGGTTCATCACACAGACACTGAAATGTGGCTTCAATTCAAAGCCTAATTTAAACATTAATTAAAAGAGCATCCACTGATGAGCCCTGGTCAATAATGTTGCTTGGTGGTGTGCTTTACTTTTTGCTGTCATCAGGAGGCCAAATGTGTCGACTAATTGCTGTAATAAACCTGCATGCAATTTAGTCAAAGTTATTTTTTTTGCATAAGAGGTGGGAGTCTCACTTTCTAGACAGCTGGTAAAATTATCCCTCCCGTTTTAACTGGGATGAAATTAGTTTTCTTGACCTTTAATATTTATCTTGCAACACAGCAAACGTAATTGTTTGTCTCCCATAAGAAGACGTTTCTTAAATATTTGGTTCCACTGCTTGTATGTTGTAAGTGGTGTGTTATTTCCCTTCCCGGTGTTAACGTCAGACAGGTGAAAAGTTATGAGTGAAGGATGTCTGTTCTGGTATTTTATATCTTAGTCACTGCTCTTTTGAATGTAGCTGTGTAAACAATCTGGTCAGCGTAAAAGAGACTGAATGATCCACAGCACCATTGAATAATTCAAAGCACTTTGCCAGCTTTAAAGCCTTTGACTGCACTATTGATCTGCATGCTTTGGCTGTACCCATCTGATGTATATTGAATTAACAAAAGCAAATGAAAATGATTGTTGGGGGGAAAAAAAGTTTGACGCTTTTAACTGATGTTATAGAAATAATTATTAATGGCTTATTATTATTATATCCCGATGGCGACTTTCTTAACTCAAACTTATGTAGACCATGTGTTGTCATTCTGTAACTCTAAAATGAAATCTAGGGTAAGTTTTATCTGTCCTTTTAATATTATGGGATTTGAGTCCCATCTGAATATCCCTTAAGTACTTGAAGGCAACTGATTAGGACCACTTAATTATCTATTACAAAGCTATTAAGACCACATTCCTAAATAAAAAAAGATGAAATGGGGTTATTTCTTTCTTTTCTATGACAGACCATAATAAAGAACTGTTGCGGTAAAGCAAGGGATTCTTTAGATTTAAACTAGTTTCTGGATCAGCTCTCTAAGGTCAAATAAGATCATTTTTGTAGAACACCGCAACATAATTTATACAACAAAACAGTTGCACTATCGACGCACCACAAAAGAAGAGAAGTGGATCATTAAATGTTTTAATCCATGTTCAGATGCTCTGAAGGTTAACATCATGTTATGAACGTTGTGTTTGGGGCGGCCTTATCTCCCATGTTTAAAAGCATTTTAATTGCCAACAGCTAATCGTGCTGAACTGCACAAAGAGTAATGCAAATTACATTTAATTTGCATACACACCACAGAGACGGATACAATAAAATCTTTGGCAGCGATGTCACAACACTTGAAGCACTGACATGAACAAGTTGAGACGGATCACTCTCATTGGCTCAATAGCTATTACCTGAAGCAGTAGAAGGCACCTTAGTCTAAACCCAGTCAATTTTACTCCTCCTCATGTGTTTCTCATGAAGTTGTGTTTTTTTCATCTTGAATTACATCAAGGTCAGCCTACACCTACTGTACATATACAACTTCTCCGGTAGAACGAAAGGCGCTCCTCTGCAAACCCCAATAGTTTGATTTTAAATATTTCATTACTCCTTTTTCAGCTTAACTTGCAGAAAAGAGAAATGGGGCAGTGAAAAGCATTGATAGCACATGCCGTGTGCAGCAGTTATGAGACAACAGAGTGGGTTGAGTGAGTGTGCCTGCAGTCTCTCCTGCTCAGAATCAAGCTGTGCCTAGCTAAAGTCTGTAAGCAGCGCGGGCTGATTGCCTGAGTGTTTCAATCTACTCATTCCTGTGTGTACTTTGACACTGATGCCAACAGACAGCCAACTTCTCGATGTGTAAGCAAACCAGGCTTTTCACTCGAGGCAGATCTTTGAAGTTTAGGACCTGCAAATGGAAATAAGAAGAAACACAGGTGTAATACTCTTGATGTGGCTTTTACAAAGACTGACTGCAGCATGAAATATTTATGACAATAAGTACATTTGCTGAAAGTCTTACAACTATACAAACTGTTGTCGCACTGCTTCAAAGTTACAGCTGATTAATTACTTTAACAACACTGTAGCAGTGCGTGGTTCACTCCAGAGCCTGTATTTGATGACATGACACAGCACTTAAAAAAGCATGGCTGTTGAGGGCCTCATGCTACCCTGATATCCATTAAAGCTGCAGATGATGGACATGCACTTACCTCTCATTCTCCCTTTAAGGCTAAAACACAAAGCTGTGTATAATTTGTCCACAGTAGGCCCATATTGAGCCATGCACAACACATCCCCTTTGGCCACAGTGACCAGTATGACTGAGTATGTCATATAATAATATTGGAGACTAAAACTGAAATTTGTTTCTGGTGCTCACAGCACTAGAAAATCACCAAAAACATGAGAACAGCATGTCTGATGAGGTTATCCAGGATAATCCACAGAGACAGTTTCTACACATGTTCTACCTTAAATAGTTCCTAATCAATGAAGGAAGGTCTGCAGATCCTCCTGAGTAACCACGAGATTATCTCTGGGGAGATGTTATTTTTCAATGCAAATGAGCAATTCCACCTCCTGTTGTTGCTTTCACGTGTGGAAAAAAAAAAAGAAATTTTATAATGTACCTCCATGTCACATGCAATCCACTTTATTTGCTATGCAACATTACGAGGAAATGTAGCCACGCATGAAGCACATGTGATTAATGTGCACAGCATTCTCCAAAACAATACCACAATACCGCATGTTGTTGTTTACTGATTGAAAATCTTGTCGGTAACTTCACCAAACTCTACCAAACACATTCAGGGCTACTTTAAAAACCACTTTCCCGAGATTTTTGCTATTAACCACTTTGGCTGACCAAAGATCTTTTGTGCTTTTAAAACATTTAACAAAGGAGAGGCAAAGAGAAAAAAGCACTGTGCTACAGCTGCAGGATCACTGGCAATGTCTATGTCAGGATTTGATGCCTCCATTAACACTGACTAGTTGATTAACTGTGAACAGTACACAAGCAGGTATTCACTGAGTCGATGGTAATGGCTTTTACACAAAGTGTCACTGTTTGCACATGTAATCTGTTTTATGGGAGAAAAGTGAATGGCTGGTTGCATTTGCAGTTGTAAGAACCGCTTTTGTTATTAAAACCATTTCTCTTTCTTAAATGGTTCAAATTGCGGCTAATTTTACGAATCACTACATGGCTTCAAACGAAATTGGATAATTGATGTAAACCGTGTTATCCTCCTTATCCTGCTGTGACCTTTATCCTGAGCAGCTGATCCAACTGTAAGAAAACACACTGATTAAACCCAGTTTCTTCATGGTTCATCCGAAACTAAGCACCATTAAAACTAATTTATGTTTGTGTAAAAGTAAGTTTCACACTCACTTTGGGCATAATTACTTGATTTCTTTAATTGAATATAATTATCCAAAGCTTTTCCCCCTTGGCATTCTAATTGCGTATAAGGAGGAATGTTTTCAGACTATAAGACCTATTATTGACAAAAAAAAATTATGTTCCTTCTGCACTTTTGCTTTTCCAAAAGACCAAGAAATATTAAGAATATTAAGATAAGATTACAACATTAATAACATAATTTATAGAGATTTGAGGTATTGTTTTCTCACACACCAACTGCATTATCTTTTCAATCTAATGGCACAACACCTTTGGGTGACTTTCCACTCACATGTCAATACTGCCTGGGTTCTAAGTAATGGTCACGCTCCAGCAGGGTTCAATGAGATCTCACGGGTTCACCATCTGTACTTTTGACATTCCAGTGTCATTGAGACACATAAGACAGTAAATCTGAGGTCAAAGAACAGACAGGAGGTTGTAATATAAAGAGCAGTAAATCCTCTCCCCGATTTAGAAAGTCATGCATGGCAAAATAAGGAATGTGACATTGTTAATGTGATTAAACTGTCTCTCTGTTGACATTTCATTTGCTGCGAGTCAGCACTGTTGTGAGGCTCGCAACACTGGATCATGTCTCGATTTATAGAGTATTATAGAGGAGCCCAACAGGGAAGAGATCTCCACCGTGAGATGATACCATGGTATATGGAAGCAGTAAAAATTGCTTGAGATGGGAAAGTGAAGCATCCATGACCCAGGAGCTCCTGGAGTAAAATGTGTAAAAGCTTCAAAGGTTATGTGTCGACAGATGGGGAGAGTAAAGACTTTTAAAGGAGTTCTCCAATTATAGAATAACTTTACTGTAAATGTGAAACACAATGTCATCTATGTATATGTGTATTAAAAACATATTTCTGCAGAACAGATGCACCACTTCTTGTAACTATAACTGAGACAGTCCTCTAAATAGAAAATGTGTTATACAGTGTTATAGGTGATGTAAAGGAAAAAAACATGCAAGACCACTGTTACCTGATTTTGTTCCACCTTCCCATGTCGTACAAACTTAATCAAGTCGTTTTCATGCCTAAACTGAAACCAAACTTTACCCAAAGTTTTATATTTGTATCAGTGTTTTTTTAAGAGACCTGTTGTGGGGATGGTTAAAAAACAAGACTCACTTTTGGAAACAGACTTAAACACAGGAGACAGCTGCTCGTTTTCCGATGTTCTGTTGACCTCACTGATCCAACCCAACCTCTCCCCTCCATGGATTTTGTTATTTTATCACTCCGCCACCTCACTTCCTCCTTTGCTCCCATCATATTTCCTACAGCCGCTAAATGGCTTTCTCACTTGAATGTGAACATGTGCTGAAACAACTCGTGGTATCATTTTTCTCGGGATGACAGTCTCAATTTTTGACATCTTGAACAACGTTAATCAAATGTGAAATGGCATCCAAAGTATTACAGAGGCCCATGTTGAATTCCACAATCACACATAAGGTACTTAACTACTTCCAAGGTTAACCTCAAACCACCATCTATAATGTATTGCAACTTAAATGAGAAAATATGAATAGAATGATATGTTACATCAGAGGGCAAACTGCATGTTTAACGTAGCAAACGCAGCGTAGCAAATGGTGACAGATCAGCAGTGACAAATAATAAAGGACATCAAGACACCAAATACTATTTCAACATGCTGGTTCCTAAGAACACAGTTTCACAAAGAGTCTGTGGCTGAGCAGCCTCTTGAGAGATGACTATTAATCATTTTATTGCTGTTCTTATTACTGTATTGTCATGACTCCTAAGCTACATGGGAAGTCTTTTAGCACCATTTGTAGAAAGATATTGAATTGTAAGCATTCAAACTGCCCACAGTGTCATAGATTGAATTTTTATTGATACACTGTTTCATACAGTTACAAGAATTTAGGAAATGACACACTTTTCTACTATTATTTGAGCGAAGTAAAACATATATAGCTTTTGTCGTACAGACTGGAAGTGTTGAATGCGCAAATTGAAAATTTGAGTAAGAAACTGAGATACAAGTTGACATATTCATTTAAAGTTCAATATCTTGTCACTTTTTGGAGAAATCAATAGCAATACGCTACGTTCCAAACACTGACTTTCAGCCACAGAAGGACGAAGTAAACACGTCAGGAAATGAAGCATGTTGTCACACCAGCCTGAAGATGCTGGGTCAATATTTGGGATTGTGTTTGTAATAGAAGGTCTTCAGATCTTGATAGCTTAATGATTGCAGGTTAAAGAAACAAGGTGATGGGGTGGTGACATACAGACAGCTAGTCTGTAAGGATTTATTGTGTTTTTACTGAGTGGGGACGCTTTTGAGACCATAATTAGCCGGTAAATGAGAATTGATCCTCCTCTGTCAGCTCATGTGAAAGTGTACAAATATTTGGAGAGCATGCATGGGTGGCTTCTGAATTCTGTCTCTAAATCTGCAGCCGGTTTCATTGGACACTGGTTTTAGATATCAACTAATAAAATGGCCACTGTAAAACCATGCAAAATAGTCTCCTTCTTCAATAACCTTTGCACTGCTGTGAAAACTGAAAACCTGAAGTGCTCATGTGTATCATAATACAAACAAAATGTAAATGAATTCACGAGACTAGTGGGACCAATGTTTTTTAACAGCTTAGAAAATCTGAGCAGATGAGTTGTTTATCCTCATCTCATGTTTGCCTGTTAGCATACATAAATGTTAGGGTCATCATTTTCTGTGTTAGCTCATTTTTACATCCATTAGTACATCCATTAGAAATAGGACAACAGCCCCAAAATTGTTTTTTCTTGGCATGTCTCTAAAAATCACAGCTTGTGAAAAGAAATTATATGCACATTTTCTTGAACTAATCAATTTCCAACTTCTCACATGGATCCACAGCTTTAAAAATGCTAAATTAAGTCAGAGGAGAATGTTTTGGAGCCTTTCAGTGAGATTAGGTTAATCAATTTCAATGATTTCTGCCCAAGAAATCAATGGAATTAATGTAGAGATTCATTAGTAGAAATTCATGACACCAGTACTATCCTCTTTAGATACCCTCGGTACGACACTTAACTGCTTCTAATTGATAGAAATGTGGGAAATTACAGGTTTATCAGGTTTTGCATTCCATAGAGTTTATATTTGTTTAATTAAAAGAGGTGTGACATTGTAATTTAACATTACTAAAAGCAAAATATAGCCAACGCAAGTGCTTGGTGTCTTTGTTTAATAGATAGTAGGCACTACAAAAACCCTCATATCCAGTATCAGCGTCAGTGCAAGACTATTACCACCCATCTGTTGTGGTGGGTTTTATGTAAACATATTTACATTTATGTAAATGTGCTTCTTTGTGTATTGGTCACTTTGTCAACCACTTTGATCCTGAGGTGATGTATTCCAATAACTATATAATGGGTTGCCATTAATTCCTGTACAGACATTTGTCGTCCCGAGTGTGTGGATCCTACTGTATCTGGAGATCCCCTGACTTTTCCTGTTGCCCTAGCAGCAGGGTAAGTCTTTCACATGTCCAGTGAAATATCTCAGCACATACAAGATGGATTGGCACAAAACTTTGTAGAGATATTCACAGCTCCCAGACTATTCCTTAACTTCCCACCATGAGGGTGGCATGTCTTGAGTGAAATGTCTGTCAGTGGATTTCAATGACATTTGATGAAGAAATTCATGTTCCCAACAAGATGAGTTGTAATAGTCTTTTGTGATTCCTTAACCATTCTTCTAGCTCAGTCATCAGGTCAAATTTTGAATTTGTCCTGTACTTGTCATACAATACATACCTGCAAAACTGACATTCCCATTAACCTTAGCTGTGCTGTGTGTTAAGTGATGATTAGCAAATGTTAGCATGCTAAGATTGGAAGCTAAGATGTTGAACATGGTGTTTACCATTATATCTGCGACGCATAATCGTGTTAGCACAGTCTTTGAACATGTCGACATAGCTGTAGTAGTCTCATTGTCTTGTTTTTTTTTCGGTAGAGCTGTGTGGCAAAATACTTTGTATGGACAGTGTTGAAAGTATAGAATCAACCTGCCAAAGTCCTACTTATTTCAAAATTTCCTTGGTAAATCCCAGCTGCCTCTGACCAGAAAGCAAGTCCCTTTGTGTGACACAGCAGTGACTCATGGGGGCCTCCATGTTGTCTCATGTGCTGGAAGGCTGGATAATGTCCAAGCTGCTTAGCCTGAAGGCGGCCAAACTTTCTCTTTCTGTCCCCACTGCAGGGTAGGCTTAGGATATGGGCTGGCATTAGGCTGACAGAACAATCCCTTTAAGATCTCAGTCAACTTTACAATAGCTGCATGAAATCTTTATTAAATTGGCCTTTTCTTGGTCGCATGTTTTGTATTTATTAGTCACACAAAAACTGCTGTGCTGAAATTAATAAATAACTAAGCTCTCTGTTCATTACTCATTTTTCAACAACTGACACTGTCACTTTGACTGCTCTAATTGAAGAAAGATAAAAATAACTCTCCCAAAATCAATATGGAAGCTGTCATGGCACCATTGATTACTTCTAATTTAAATCTGTTTGAGCTACTCAAGGTTTTCTGTTTTCTCATCCTTGCAACTTCAAGTCTGCAGCTTGTTTAAGTCTGGGTAAATTTTACGCAGCACAGCCTCACACAGCAGGGCAGTGATGGATTGGTGAGTTGATGGTGAGATTATGCAGGTGAGACAGCTCCAAGCCTTTAATCCCACGTTCTTTTCAGGGAAACTATGTGATGGCTGTGCTCTGTTTGTTGGATTCTGTTCTGAAGATGTGATTTTTTTTTTTTTTAAGAAAAGTCAAAACAGGGTATCCATTGCACATCTAAATGTTGAAGATTGGAGAATTGCAAGCGCTGTGGTATATGGAGAGCTCCAACAGATAACACAAGCAAACCCAGTTGGCATTTAAGTTGTGGTCTTCGTTGTCCCTCTTGGCTTTGAAAATTTCATAGCAATGTTCACCAGAATGAAATTGTACAAACCTAACATATCGAGAAAGAGAATGCACAAGAAGAGACAGCCACATAGGAGCTTTTTGTCACTGTGCTTGGTGATTACCAGCAGGGGTTCGGATTGCCTGCAGTAGCATTTACACACTGTAGGAGAAAGGGGATAAAATTGTGTCAAGAGTAAAAGGCAAGGTTCTGGACAGCATTCACTCATGACTGTCCAGGGAATTGACCGCTAAGGCTTGGGTGGGCAAAATGAGTCAAGTCGGAACTAATCCTGGACTAAAGGAGCTTCTTCTCCGTAGTCAGAGCAAGGTAGATGGGGGACGTCAACAATCTGGGATTGAGAAAGACAGCCTCATGGATTTGGTCTGCTCAGACTGAAAAGTCAAGTTTAGGGGCACAGATAAAAACATGGAAGCGTGTGAATACTGAATACTGTGAATACACTGAAAACAATTGCTTGCTCTGCTTGATTTTAAGGCATTTATTTGATTCACTTTCCCCATTTGTTTGTGTTGGTTGGACTTGCTTAGTGTTGGGATTTTAAAGAGTACATGGGATTTGGTGGGCAGGGGTGCGTGGATTCCAGGGAATGGGTTGTGTGAGTGAATTAATGTAGCGTAGTGCGCACCAAATTACACTTAGTTAGAATTAACTCTTCCATCCAGACCTCTCTCTCAAGTACCACCTAGTTCCAGGATGTTGAGGCTCTGTGAAGGTGACACACACCCTTGGAGCACTATACAGGTTTGATAGCACTAGCAAGTCTAGAGTGCTCCCTGCTTTTTGGATATTATTGGATATTGTCTGACTGTGACTTCTTTAAAGGTCAGGCAGTTGAAACTTTGCCATTACAGACTCTTCAAATTTCTGATGGAATCCATGTCCAATAAGTCAGAAGACGTCATAAAGTGTTTAAGGCTTGAATAATCAACATTTTTATGTGTGCAGTAGATTTAAAAAAGTTATAATGTGCAAGGGGAGTGAATTTTTTTCAGCTCAATATTTTGGTTTTACAGCCCTCGACTATACTGTTCTTATTAAGAAGTGGATGTAGCCATGAGTTTCGTTTTATGGGTGTTGCCATCTTGGTCTTTTGGAACCAGAAGTTACGTTCATTCTACAAAGACCGCCTCTCACCTCTCGCCTCACAACGTAGTCCTGTCCTAAAGAACCCCCTGCTTCATCGTCTATTGTCTAAACGAACATCATGCTATATTGAAGAAGACTTGACACTAGCGTCTGAGGCCATAAACTCATAGGAAAGTGATTACTGAGGTAATAAATCAAGTGAGTAGTAGGGTCATTTTCTCATAAACTTCCATTCATTTGGACCTCTTTTTGCAATTTGCTGGCCATTAGCAAGAATGCAGGTTTCAGGCACCTCCACATTGGCTTCACGTCCACTTCTTATATACAGTCTATGCTGGGAACCAGAAAAAACGTCAAGGTCATGTTTTACTTGCTATAGCAGATACATCTGGCCCTCCTCCCATTCAGACAGATTTCCAGCCATCCTGGTCTCGGTCACGCTATTCACAACCATTTATCTAATACGGGACGGTTTGATGCAATGACTGACAAAGGAACACCATTGAGGCATTTTCATAAACAACCAAAATGGTTGGCGTGTCAATGTTCTGATATTTTGTTGATCTATCCAATTACTTCCAAGGGCATTTTGGTCTGCGCCCATTGATAATGCCGCTCGGAAATCGATAATTAACTGAGAGTTTCCAGAAAAATTTGCATTTGTGAATTAGTCTGATAATGCCAAGCTACCTAGTTAGGCCATAACAAAAGTGATACAGTTTTAACATCTCATCATATTTGGATTCTCACTGTTGCTGTTCAGTAACATGTCAAATTGGCTTTAAAATTACCTGCTCAACGTGTACCCTTTCAAACACATCTCTACAGCTTCACAGCAACAGTTTACATATTTTTAAATTCTATTCTAATGCAGCAAACTATTTATTCTGGTCTGGCAATAACTGAAAGTGGTATTTACTTCCATGGCTAGGTGAATAAATTGACCATTAACATTTTCAATAGGTCCTATAGCTTTCAGTGTATCGTCAGTGTAGGTTGATGGGGTAATCCAATAAGAGCCCCGTCTCAATACACTGAAATGCTTAGGGGGAGTAAGGCTCTGTGCCTGAGGGCTTCTGCCTCTGTCTCTAATGAGGGGAGAGAGGCTGCTGCAAGGTCTGTGTTTCACAGACAGCACAGGAGGTAACTAGTAAACCCTCTTCTTTCTGCTCAGAGTGTACCTAGCTACCACCTCTGCTCTCCTCCCATCTTCTCCCTTCCCACAGCTCCAAGCAGACTCTTCCACAGAGGAAAGACTTAGTCCTGCAAACTGACTGTGCCTGCTTGTACCTAATTTAGAGAGCTGCTGTGTGAAAATTGCCCAGGCTAACCCTCTCTTTGTCTGACAGCTTATGATTGTCTCAGCAAGTCAGCTTCAATACCTGAAACACAGTGGATGCTCCTGCGGCTTCTGACTGCTGCAGCAGTATCCCTCTAACCAGGCAGTGTAGTTGTTTTCGATGAGGTATAAAAGCCACAATCAAAAACCTGGGGCTTTAATTACACTCGCTCTGTCTTGAGTATCATAAGCAACCAACACTAATTACCTCAAGTTCTGGTGCACTATGCTCCTGCTTATACAGCAGTATAAAGGCACAGCTGATGAGAACAGACTAAGAGCTGGACCCAGTGATGAGGGGATGCATAGAGGGAGCTTTAAACCCCAGTCCCTGGGTGTAAATTACGTAACAATATCGTAAAATATTCATGACACACCATTGGGACGAAATCTTGCCTGCTCTGAAGTGCTGAGCAAACACTTCACCCTCAGCCGCTCCAAGACTGTGAGGAGGATAAGGAAAAGCCCAAAAGTAAGGAGCTGAAAAACAATTGCGAGCATGAAGCCGATTTCAGTCAGGAGACATATATACGTATATACTTTCATTTGTGTGCTTTTTGTGTGTATTAAATTATCAAATAAACATGAAAAAAGAACACTGTTAGAAATAGGAACAAACATGGAACTGCAAAAGCCAGCAGACGTAACGCCACAAGTAGGGATTGACCACAACACAACACCTCATAACAGCATACTAATGTTACATACTAATGTTGTAATCAGTTTGCCAAATAGTCCAAAAAATATTCTAGAGACTGTATTATATGCAAAAATGACTTATCATTATCATCTTGAGTTTAGTTTCAACCCAGCAGTTCAGGTGAGTAAAAAAAAAAGGTTGGAAGAAGCCAAACCCCTCTTTTAAAGTCATTAGAGGAAAGTGGATTGTAGTGAAACCCTCCCTGCCACTCAAGGGAGTCCTACTTATGGTTTTATGTGACTTTAATGATGAAAAGAGCCAGAACCTGCTGAACTGTGTCGAGCAAGAGCACAAACTTAGCTTTACTTATTAGTCAATCTTCTTATGGCAAGCGGAGAGTAGATTCTGGTGTGTCTTGCTATGAAATTCAAATATTATTTGTTCAAAAGGCCACAATGAAACCATATAGACAGATATTTCAGGGAAAAATACTAGGATATTCTTACATTGTTAGATATCTCAGTTTTCTATATCTGTATTCCATGAATTATTTTATTTTGACTGCCTCAACTTTACTCATCTTCTTCTACTTCAGTTAGCAATTACCTCCATTTTCCACAATGCCTTTGGACATTACTCTACAACATCCCTCTATATTGTATTTTAACAATGTAACTGTATAAAAATGTTGGGGGTTCTTCTTTTTTCCTATAGTAATGCATTGCCTTGCAGCACTGTCACCATTAAGATAATAGGGTTGACCCTAAGTAAGTGTAATCAGCGATTTTTTTCACTTCAGCAGACTCATTCTGATTCTTGATACTGAATGCAATCAAGTAAAATCAAATAAAATGCATCTGTGCAAATCAGAGGATGGTGGAGATGATGGGCTAAATTAAGCACACAGTAGGAACATTTTTTCCAAACTTGTTTACATTGTTACATTTGCTCACATGATGATTACATCCTGAAGAGAAAATAATATACACTAACTAAAAACAGGAGTGCTATACTCTGGTTTACAATATATCGAAATACAAGTACAGGGTCTTCCTCATGCATATGTGATGTCATCTTGTGAACTGGTGTAGTATTAATGTTATCCAAAATATTAAACCCAGTATTATCCTTTTCACCTGGGGCCACTTCTGGGCCCCGTACAAATCACATTTCCATGGCGTCTTGTTTCCCTATCAGTGTGATTCAGGACAAATTTTTCCGCCTGTCAAGTGCAAAACAGAACATAAGTTGATTAAAGGCTTTCAAAGCATTTCAGTTCCCTACAACATTTATTTGAAATACCTCAGGAATTACTATATGGAATGGTGTTTTAAGAATGGCTGTCTTTTTTATTTGCAGTTAATGCTATCTACTTGGCATTTCGTGTAACAAAACCAACATGGGGCAACAGACAGAAAGTGAAAAGACAAGCCAGGGGGAACCCACTCTGACCCGATGTGTTTGTAATATTTTCACTTCAGTTACACTCTTAGGTGTCTGTTTCTTGTCAGATTTTAGCTGTATGAACAGATCCACTGTTCAATTAAATTATTGGAGGTTTTCCAATATGATGACTGGACAGCAATTCACAATCACGGAGTTGCATATTCAAAGTCGAGAAACCCTAGTGTACCTAGTGTAATGCTAGGGTAACTGTGGGGGTTCAACACACACACACATACACACACACACATTGTTATGTATATATATCAACCTGCCTGTTTACCATCCATGTTTTATCTCAAGTGTCATGCCATGCCTTGTTGTTGCAAAACAAAAATGAAATGTTTTAAAGCTGAACTTTTTTCCCTGTTAGACATTTGAATTGAATTGACATTAGAATGAATCCGCCCTGTGTGGGGGGGGGGGCACATTTGCATATACTCTATCATCTAAAAGCCTGTTCAATGTGTTTCCCTCCTTCTCTCCAATCCTACTGCTGATGCAGAGCCAGAAAGGAGAAGCTCATGATTATTCTAAAGCATCACTCTGATATGCACACCATGCTCAGCTAATGCCTGCTCGCAGTACCTCTCAGTGCTTGTATCACGCTAAGGATAGACCGGAGATCCTAGGATTGTACCCAGCAGTGGGACAGGCCATCCAATGCTTACATAATCATCTAAGATACCTCCCTACTGTGGGTAACAAAATTAAGGCATCAACTCCAGAGTTCCCCTTTACTACTGTGGCTTGTTAATCAGTTCCAAATATCAAAGTGTATCTGTCAGCCATCTCTTGTCATCAGTGGATTGAGAGAGGTATTCTTTAGTAACCATCTCTTCAAATGTAGTGTTTCCTCTGCCCCTCAGAGGGATTTGCCTGCCGTGTTCAAGGCCCTGTCAGGCAGGGTGTTCAAGTCCACTGGGCAGATACCTTTAAGGCCATTGTCCATCAAAAAAAGGATTCTTGCTTGCTCTAACCTCAGCCCAGGGGGTGAATAATTTGTGCACCCAGTCCATAGAGTAGAATCTGAGTGGCACTATACTCACACTAAACCCATTCTTTGCCAAAGAACACTGAGTCTTGGATGGAGCAACTTAATACTCTTGAGAGAAGAAAAAAGGAAAAACTAAATAATTTGTTCCCTCAACAGGGTTTGGCAAGCTATTTGGAACACACAACAACTTATTTGCAAAATCCTGTCTGAACAGAGGCTTGCCATTTAGCTGTGTGAAGACGTCTTACAAGCTTGTGAGTGGACAGGCCCTCCTCTGGCGGTTCATGCGCCCTCCACTAGGAGTCTGGCAACATTAGCAGCCTTGTTTGGTGGAACATTTGGGGTTGGAGACTTGTGCAACAGCACAAGGTGTGGCAGCCATTCCAGGTTTTTGGGCCTCTTGGGATGCATGGCCAAAAATGTGATGAGGCCTGTGTTTGCTGAAACCCATGTCTGCTACAGGCAGGTAAAGGAAGCATGGATGGGATAGGCCAGTTCCTTTCTCACTTCTTGGTGATGTATTTATGTCTCTCCTCCTCCCTGTGCGCTTTGCTCAAGAGGCTCATAGGTGTCAAGACTTTCAGAGCGGTGTGGCTGTCTATCGCACCCTCTGCTTGAGCAGAGAGGCTGATTGTGGACTGGCTGCTGCTGTTGATGGCCTGCTGGGGAAACATCTCCCACAGACTAACTGAAAATATAAAACAGTCCTGTGCAGGCTGACTGGATGCTGACATGTGACACAGAGGGCTGACCAAGCTATGTTAGTAAGCAGACGATGGCTTGCTACTCTATTGCTGAGCAATGAGACATGTCCTGTGAGAGATGTGCAACCAACCTCCTTTTTGCTCAGCCGTAAGGATAATAAGAATGTGCATTCCCCTATGGTAAAAAGTGTGTGACAGGTCTGTGCACGGAACTAGAAAAAGACTTGGATGTAGAAGACTAGGGCTTGTCATGGCTGGTAGTTCATCCCCCACTTTCTAAAAAAAGCAGCGAGGATGCAGGAGTGCAGCATTTATTCCGGCTGACTTGTGTCATGTCAATCAGGCTTGTGACGTGGCATATTGTGCTGTTCTCCTCCTTGCCCTCTGCTGAGCTGTTAATCCGTAGACACCTGAGATATTGTTAAATCAATGTGACAGCTGGCGATTCAGGCCTCATCTTATATATGGCCCTTTTAATAGATGAAACCTGCGAGAATAAACAATGGCTACATGTTGTATTTCTTGTTACTGGAACATGAATGGGAGCGCTAGCCATTTTCCCTGCTACTTCATTAGTTACTAAAAGCAAAATGAATGAGGAACAGGGAAAGTGACTCTATGGGGTCAAATATATTAACACAGATCGATTGGCCACATGCATGCCCATAAGAGATCCTCAACTATGGTTATAGAGCAAGGGTTACAATACATAACCACTGTCTTGTTTCTGCAGCTAGTCTGCTATGAGTATTGGGATATAGTGGAAAAAAAGACAACTTGTTATGACACAGTCCTTATGCTCATTAGTTAGGCCTGTAGTTTGGTTTGACATCACTGAGCAGGTATTACAAAAGTCCTGTCATATATTGTTTGTGTTTTGCTCTCATTTGAACATTATATTTGTATCTGGTGAGCCAACACATCACAGAAGATCATTTCAGGCAGTATATTCAATAGTAGTACAATGAGCTCATGGTGCCATGCATGGCTTCCCTGAATTAATTAGAAGAAGGCAGCATTAAGGACTCTTGGAAAATTAGTGTCATTAGCCAGGAGAATTATGGTGTAATGATCAGCGCCTAGTTGTCTGGACAGTGGGAAGAAATGTCTGAAACTATAAGTTTGTGAGGAAAATAAGAAAGTCAGAAGAAAGGACACAGACTGGGAAATGCCCAATGAAATTGAGTCCCTGTGTTTGTTTGTGTGTCCATGTTTATTCCATTAGTGACCTTTGCTTACAGTGTGAGGATACCGACATGGTGTAAGATTAAAATTCAAAGTATTCTATTTTTTTGTTTATATTGTTTTCAACTGAAAGTCTGATTCCAAGGCAATATGTTGTGGGATATATGCTGTGGGCGATTCAATAATATGTCTGTGCTCTGCAAGTATGATCAGAAAGATATAGAAGAAAAAAGTAAAGTGAGAGGTAGATGCTGAGGGAGAAACTGACCTTGAAGAGACGCAAAATGTTGGCTACCATGATTGACACGGAGCTGGCAGATGCACCAATCACTCCCACCACTCTCTCAGGCTTAGTGATGATGGGCGGCCCTCCGCTGAGACACTTGACATCAGTTGAGTCTTTCTCAATCAGCGCCTGAACAAATGTCAGCGACTGTTCCAGAGCATGGGTGTCCCGTGAGCAGGTGTCCAGGATACGTGCCCCCAGAGTGATATTAGGCAGCAACTCATTGTCATTATTGATTCGATCCAGGGCAAATAACATGGCCTCCAGCCTATGGATCCCTTTCTCCTTCTTCAACTCCCCACAGGCTTTGCCATCATTTCCCCTCGCATGCACCGGGAACAGCCCACCCAGAGATATGTCTCCATCAATGCGTATTGAATTGAGGTGTGTGTGGCCTGGCATTTTGGGTTTGGCTGCCAAGGCGATCAAGAAATAACAAGCCAGCAGCAACACCCAGCAGCAGACACTTCTGTGGCAGCCAATCCGCGCTCTCTCAAAGCCTCCTCGCAGAGTCATAATGAAAGGCTAAATCCGCATCCAAACACAAATTCAAGTCCTTTGAAAATGAAAGAGGTGTGCACACATATACCCACACACACATACAAATGTCCTGAAGGTAAGCCGCAATATTTTTCAGAGCACAGTTGTCTTCAGAAGCCTCTTCTCATGGTTTCTAGCTCTGACACAAACTTGGCAATACTAATTATGCAGCGTCCTCTCTTTATCTCTTACTCTTTCTTCTTCTTCCCTCTTTGTGTTTCACTCTTTCCCTGCACCTGAGAGTGGTGGCTACATGCAGTAACTAAACAGTACAGGATGAGCTGAGACAGGAGTCCACAAAGAGCATTCTCACAAGGCAAGAACAAAGGTGTGAGGTTGGCCTTTCTTCTCTGCTTCTCCAGAATCACTCAGGTGCATTTAGCTCTCCTCTTGGTCCTTCCAGCAGGCAGAAAGTCACAAGAGGGCCCAGCGCGTTCTACAGCAGGCTCCTGCAAAAAGAGAGAGGTGTTAGACACTAAGGAAAAAAAGCATTAAGAGCAAGTGTGTATTTTCTACAAAAAAGCAAAATGAAAGATGAAATGGAATTGCATTGATCTGATCAACAATAGATTTCTCAGCGTGTTCACGCAGAGGGCTTGTCTTGCATTAGCCTCCAACACAGTTGAGGTTTAGTTTCTATTGTGGATTCCCACGGAGTCCTATTAAAGTCAGTGGATAGATGCCAAGCTGCTATGTCTTCCTCTCCACAGTTTAATTGACACCATATTCAGGACTGCACTGCTCATTTGCATTGGACAGTCAGAGTTCCAAACTAGTTTGTGGATCCTAAAATTCAAGCAGAATAATACCTGGAACCACCACTCCACACAGGAAATCTGTTCCGTGTTGCACCCATGCCTCGACTGCTTTCAGAGCACTGCAATGAATTATTTCTATGTGCCTTGAGCATAACTGATTCGCTGCTGCTTTGCACCATTCCCTAGACCTCATATTCGCACACTGCTCTGCACATGTAGATCCCCTCCTGAGTGTTTTAACAAAAGGTTATGAAATATAGTGCTAAATTAAGAGCTTATGATTCTGGTAATGCAATATTCGTTGAGCTATGAACATAGCTGGTATTTGCACATCTCATTCCTCATTGTCTGTCCTCCCCCTTTGCGTCAACACTGGTACTGTATATGTGTGTGTTTTCTCAACAGTAGGCTGGCTTCCTCCACAGTGCCGGACTAATAGAACAGTGGATCTGGACACAGTGTGAGGCCTGCACAGCCTGCGCAGCCCTCGCTCGCACTCTCCCCTCTCTCTCCATCACTCTCCCTCTCTCTCTCTCTCTCTCTCTCTATTGACCATCACACACACATTTCTGTCAGGCTTTACTTCATGCTGCTCTTGTATGCTAACATACGGCCTCCCACTGTGGTGTGGTCTGTAACAGAGGACACAAAGGGCAAAAACTTGCTCAGGATCAGAAAAGTTGTGCTACGTTGCAGCAGCTGTCAAACCCGTCACTGTGGAGCAGTGATATTGTGCGATTATTTTAATGGGGACGAAGGTGGAGTGGCTGGCAGCAATGGGACTTTTTCATAATGGCATGTTTTTATCTAATGTTGTGTACATATTTGTAGAACTATCTAATTGAAGTGGAGATGGCCAGAGATTTACCATGACTCATGAATTAAAGACAGCTTTTCCGTCTGCTAGTCACATGTCTATCTTTGCGTTCTTTTACTTTGGACATCAAATCAAATAATAAACATGCCCTGCTCCAACACTACACTTTGGCCTGTCTTGTGCTGCTTCTCCCATCCTGCTGGGAACCAGAAGGATATATTTATATCATCCTGCACAGATCATCCTCCCTAAAACACAGCATCCATAATGGATGAAGGCCTACCAGTCACTGCAAAACATCTAGTTCTAAGGGAAAGCCCAGAGCAAAAGGAATAAGAAAGGGTGGCCCATTGTAAAATAGTTGACAACAGACAAATGGGTAGAAAGGGTAACTGCTGCATGCTCATAGGAGCTCCTGATTAATGACAATAGACAGAGAAGACAAATGGTCCATGTTGAGTGGACCATAAAGATTCTGTAGAGCACTATGCTTCACTTTTAAAAGATTTGCAGTATGTGTGGCCCGAAAATAGCTTTTTAATTTGATGATTGCATTTCTTTTTGTGGGCATTGGTAATAATGTTGTTTGATCATTTTCAATGAGATCACAATCTAAACCTGAAAACTAAGGAGAGAAGCTGCAGGCAATGAATTTGCTTCTTATTTGAAATTATTATTTCAGCTTATCCTTCATCGTTGTGATTACAAACTAATAAAGCCACAATTGGGATATTCACAGTCCACCACGGTCTTGAGCGCTGGACAGTACTCTAGTAACTGAGTCAGGTTTGAAGAATGAGCTGTGACACCTCAGAGATGAAGTCCTCCCTGCCTCTCAGGATCCTTTTGGAAGGGGTGGACAGCAGTGCCCCTTCGCTGTCATCACTCTCTGAAACACTGCATGCACACTGGCAGCTTTACCAGATGTTTAGTCATAAGACCCAGATGGGCAGAGCAGATAAACATCAGCTGTCTGCAGAGAGCGGGAGTTCGGGGAAATTGCAGAATCCACACAGTCTCTCCTTACTGTGACGAGGAGGAGAGCCAGCTTCCTCTCAACCACAGTCCCCGATGGCTGAGAGCGCTGTAGGCTTTACCCCACTAAGGGCTCCACTCAAATGGAATTACCGTATAGCCATGGAGCAAACTTTTAAATGTAGTATTGACAAGAAACAAAGATGCCTTTTTTTGTCTGCATCCATATGGTTGTGTGAGTGGGAATCATCAATCAATTGATTAATTAGAAATTGGTTTCTTTGTATTATAGGACAAGAGAATCAGATTTTTTAACAGTAAAAAGCCATTAAAGTCGAGTAACCAGTTAGCATCTCACAAATGTTCATAATGGACAAAATATTTTGCATTTTAAATTGGCTTGAAGGAAAGTGAAAGTAAACGTGTGGGTGAGCGTGGAGGAAGCAGTGATTTCAGGTCCCTGCATTTTCTCTGAAAAAGTCAGTGGTAAATCAAATAAAGCATCATATTTTATGGCTGCCATCAAATGAAAGTCTTGGGGAAAGAATACTGTGGGTTGTTCTTTTTGAGACATTTTATTATATATCTAGCTCATTGTTTGCAGAGCTTTTAGCTGCATGTCTTTGGAGTTTGTTTGTTTTTAATAAAGGCTCTTTTTTAGCAGCACCACACACACACACAGACTCACACACACACACACACACACACACACACACACACACACTGTTCTGACATTTTAATTGAGTGCAATTTGCTTAAATTTGTTACAAGCATGAAAAAGTTTTTGTCCCCCCACACGGGAGTTGCTCTTGGGAATTCTACTAAGTATTGGGGAACTAGAAAGAGATTAAATGCTATATTGAAGGGACACATAAGAATTGCCTCTGAAACAGTTCAGAAAAGTACAAATCTTTTCTCTGCCAAATGATAAAAGATTGCCGACAGCCATTCTAAATTTTGAATCACACTTTGGCTATTCGCCAGCCACCACCAAGGCAGAATAACAAGCAAACTCCCACCAAGCCAGACTGCTTCTGAGGCAACGCAGTCCATAATAAGCAAGTGATTAACATTTCAGATATTGTTTATATAGCATCAAGGCCTTTTTTATGCTTGTTTTTTTACTCAAGCAAACAAGGTAAATGTCTGGAAATGCTTAGTGTCTTCAATTCAACAAGAATTCACGATGAATTCAAGAATAGCTTAAACACTTGAACCAAGCAATGACACCCACAGGTGCTGCAGCTAAAATCTGAACCCACTGTGATCCAATAATGCGTAAAGCTATGCAGTCAAACAAACTGGTGTGAATATTTTCTTGTCAGAGATGCTAAGTCATCTGCAAAAAAGTACTGTTGTACTGTTATTACTTTATTATTTGACGGTGTCATGTTTTTATGTTTTGTTAATTCTCTACAAACTCTGACACGCACCAAAGAAAAGCAGCGAGACACATCCCTTGATTCTACATCCTGTCGTCTCTGCAAAGCCTCACAATGACATGCATCCTGCTAATAGGTCTGTCAGAGTGTAGCTGGGACCATCTGACAGTGATGTCCTAATCCAACAAGGAACTGCTGTTTTGGCCGTTATGCTTCGGCAGAGGAGATACTTAAGCCCAAAAGACCAGCATAATCACAGTGGAGAATGGAGAATGAAGTCCTCAGTGCAGAGAGTGTTACACCGCCTGCATGCTTGTCTGCTGGTCTGCTAGAATACATAAATGGTTTGTAGCTTCAGATTTGTTACTCGTACTTCCATCATGTCCGCTCAGTGAATTTTCTAACACGATGTGGTTTTTAACTGTAAAGGATCGGGCACTATCGAAGTGTTCCTGCATATGAGGAAGAAAAGAGGCTGAAAAGAGTAGAAATTGCTGCAGTAGCTTCTTTTGAGTCACTGCACCACTTTTTTTTTTACGTAATTGCCATTTTAACATTGTTGTCTCATTTTTTAAATCCAGCAATCCGTCAAAGGAGAAAATTGTAAAGTTCAGTTGCCTTTGTATAATTTTTCAGTGAAAGAGACAGCTTCTGTGTCAGTTTCTGCTGAAATACAAAGAAAACAGCAGCTTAATTATTATTGGCGTCATACTGATGACTGTGACTATTGTTTTGAGACAGTTAAGGCAGTGGGAAAAAAGGCCTGTCCGCACTGCCAAGGAAAATAGTGACAGATCCTTTAAAAGCAGTGACTCACTGGCTATGGTATTTGAGAGGAATTATTTACACTTCACTATATCCCAGGAGGAGAGAATCTAATGCAGCATGTTAGAAATGTCTTGTTACCATGTTTGTACTGTATGTGTTACAGACTTTTTTTGGTTAGGCGCTGCTGATGTTTGTGGTGGCAGGGCTTCAGCTTTGTTTGGCCAGGGCCACATCTTCTACTCTAAGGACAAAAATGATATTGATGGAGCTGCATAAATCAATAAAGTTAGTATTAATTTTTTTGTCACTCATATTATCAGTTTTTGTATTACTTTGACTTGAGGGATAATCACCCCCTGTATTGAAACTCCAGGGAGATATTAAGAGGAAGAAATGTTTTCATGGAGTCAGTTAGTTAACATTTTTTGCCAATTGTGTTTACATTTTAGAAATTTGCACCACCAGAAGTATGCAAATTACCAATTAGTCATTCCTGTTTGCAATGTAGCCATGAATATGTGGACAACTATCAGTGGATTACGAAAAACATGATGATTCTTGTGTATGTATGCCATTATGAGGAGTCCTTTTTTCTCTGATCTCTAAGTAGACATACACTACTCACAAAAAGTTAGGGATATTTATATATGCATTTGCATTTGCATTTATATATAAAATGCATTCTAACCTTTCCAGGTGAACTTAATGTGACCTTCTCTAAACCTTTGAATGCACATGTCCAACTGTTCAGTGTTTCAGTACTTTTTGCACAAGTTGCTGTTCTCTAACAAGAAGCTTAACAGCAACATTCACAACAGTTTTGATCCATGAATCCACCAATACATTTCCTGGTTCAGTTAGAATTGGTATTTAAACAGTCCTCCTCATTATGCTGTTCACATTCTGACATCATGAGACCAAGACGACACCTAACAATTGATCAGCAGCACCTCGCCATCACGAGGCTTCAAACAGGAAGTCCTCAGACGGAAGTTTTCACTGAGCGTAGAGGGTCACAGAGTGTCATCAGGAGGTTGTAACAGTAATACAGAGACTGGAAGAGTCACAGAAAGGAGAGGAGTGGACGTCCTTTGGCCACATCCCAATTTATTGAGATATTAAAATTCTTTGTTGTGGTATACCCACCACTGTTGTTAGCTTTTCTTTCAGTAAATTGTTTAAGACGAAGAAATTACCATCGCATGCTTCTACTTAAATGTCCTACTTTCATGATATAATATCACTGTAGCATTTTTTAACTTTTTACATTTTCCATAAATTTCACCTGAAAGTTGAATATCCCTAACTTTTTGTGAGTAGTGTATGTTAATATGCCATGAACAGCAGAAATAGTGATATCTCTTGGAACTGTGGCACACTGAATCTAAACAAATTCATATTATGTGTGAAGGGGATAGTGGCGCAAAATGGAATCTGGCACAAAAAAAAGGGCAAAAAAAGAGGCAATCAGGTGCAAAAGGATTTAATGCATTGATTGCATTTTATCCCATGCAGTGTCTTTGCCTCCCATTTCCCCTCTTCAGCTGTAATGTACCTCACAGTTTGAAAACCCCTGTGCTAGACAATTGGATGATCTGAGATGCAGCATAGTTTTCTATCAGGAGTTACAGAAAGCACCGGGGATGCATCATACTCTGAATCAGTGTCACGTTAATTCTGTGTGAAACGTTCCTTGTATGATGAGTTAGATTCAAGGTAGTGAAGACAAAAAATGGTACGAGGGTGCAGAAGCAAGAAATGGAAAGCAGAGGCGAGTATGCACAAAGCTTCATTACATGCATTTTAACTCTATAAACTAGGCTATCTATATTCATCCCATATCCATAACAGACATCAGACACCTACCTCAAATCTAATACCCCTTTCCTCCATTACCCTCTTCCCCCTCTCCAGGACACTGTCCATTAGCTCGCTCCACCAGAGCTGGAGATATTAGGACCGATTCATATTCACTCATTAACACATTCTCGCAAAATGCAGATTCCATTAACAAACAGTCTGTGTTACTGCCCTGGGCTAACAGCGAAGATGATTCAAGACTTCTGCAGAGGACGGCAAACTGTGAAAATGCAGAATGGGACAAAACAACTCTTTAAAGAGGTCATAGAAGCAGAATAATTATATTAAAGATTCATGAGCCTTTTTCTTTTGTGTTTATTCTCTACATCTCTAATCATATGGTGTCTTTCTTTTTTAACATACCAAATGTTGTTCAGGTTTCCTTTATTTTATACATACACACTACGTGCTGCTTGCAAGCAGAAAACAAAAATATATACCATCCTCTGTATATGAATTCACTGAACAAATATCTTTGTTGCCATTTATTGCCTCTATAGATGCAATATTGCCGCAGTTAAATGTCTCTTTATACAGATTCCGAGCTACATGATGCAATTCTCACTATATGCAGTTTCAAGCATGTCGTTTCTCCACTGCATGTATGTAAAATGTGAATTATTCATGGCTAAATCCTTTAAGGATCTACCAACATATGTACAGTTACTGGTGGAATCGTAAGGGTGGAAGAAAGATATGACTCTGTCCTGGTGTTTCCTTTATTTCTAATTCAAGACTGAATTTTATTTTTATTTTTTCAGAGAGAGAGAGAGAGAGAGATAACAAATGTGTATATGAGAAGCAGTGAAGCAGTGAACAAGAGGCACTAGCTGATGCTTTGCGTGTGTGTGTGTGTGTGTGTGTGTGTGTGTGTGTGTGTGTGTGTGTCCCACTTTGCTTCAACTAATTTTTCATGTCGCACTATAGTTTACAACATCAACACACAAAGCACCCTTTTGAGCTTTGCTGTTGAGGAGTCAGGCACAGTAGTTCCTAAGTGCTTGAATCAGATTGTCCTAAATGTGCCAAATGGGGCAGATGTAAGGAATGGACAGTATGAAATTTAGCAATACAAATACAATACATGTGCTATTTTAATCAAAAACTACACGACAGACAAGCTCAAATAGCAACTAACCAAAAAAAAATAAATCTATTATTGTGTTCTTGTAAATGCAGATGATGATTGTCGTGTTGAAATTGCTGTTTATTTGTTTGCTTTGTGGTGAACAGTGAATCAGAAAGAAACTCCAATATAGATTCCCCAGTCTAACCTACCTTAGTACATGGGACAGTTTCTCACAGCTGCTTCACGTGGCATTTCATTTGCCAGGGATAGTGACTGCAATTGACTGAACTGAGTAATGAACGGGCCAAATGATGCTGGGACTCTTGTATCCTGCAGGTCAGTAAACATGGGGAGATGGAGGCTCACCGAATGACCCATGAAGTCAAAATGAGAGTAAAATTAGTAAAATATGAATTAAGGAGTTTTAGACCAATTAGAAATATTTTTTCAAGATCTTCAACCATTCTCACTCTCATCTTTAGGTACACTTAAGCGTATGGTAATCCCACACAAAGTGGAAGTTATATTGCTATGTTTCTGAAGAAACAACAGCACTAAAGACAAAGCTAACAGGCAAATTTCTTTCAAGCTTGATTACAAGAGAATGAAACATTTCTTGTGTCTTCTGCACAGAAATCAAATGAAGGAAGACTATGGCAGCTGCCATGTAAAGCACACTCTGAATCCAATAAATCTCTCCCCAAGAGGAGCACCCTAATAGTTGAGTAATAGCTGGCTAACAGAGCTGAGCACATTTCAGAGTGTGCAGCAGAGATAGTTTTGTCACAGAAGGCGAATGCTCCAAGAGTTCCTCCCTCCATGGTAACAATAAGGGGTGCAAAGATGTATTTGTGAGGAATCACATATTTCAAATCACACACTGAGCTTCTAAGTATAGCCTGGGTTTATCTGCGCTCCTTGAGACAGAAGCTATGAATACTGCATCCCTCTGGTTTCTGCCACCCTGTCAAAGAGGGTTTCAATGTTGAGGCATGCTTGAATGGATAAAGTGGAATTTTTATCGTGAGAACACCACCATTCACTTCCCCTCTGTTTTCCTTTACATAAAGTTGTGGGATGCAGAGGGGAGCTGACTGTTCCTGACGCACTCAATGGCAATATTATATTTGAAAAGATAAAGAACACAAGCATTAGAAGCTCAGAAATCGCTCCTGAAAACTCTAAGCAGCAGAAGGTGATGCATGCTTGTCTCCACCTCCCAAAGTCCCAGTTTAAAATGAGGTCCAAGTGTTGAACAGGGGAATCAAAGCACTGGCTGTGTCTGTTTACAGTGACCTTGTCTGTTTCAGCTGATAGAACTCCTCTAACTACCTCTGGACCAAACATTTACTTCCTGGTCAGATCAAGCCAATGGAGTTCTGTCAGAAATACGCACAGATGCCATGATTTCTTTGTTAAACACCTGGACCTCTTTTTCACCGGCGCCGTCATTGGTGGAGATAATCATACATCACTTTCTGATATATGGTGTTTTCAGGACACATATGCTAAGCTCCAAACCCTAACAGCACAATGCCAGTTTGCACCAAATTGGTGTGGTTTCCACACCATTTATACTTGGCCCACAAAATGGCACAGGCCATATGTGGCAGCCTGAAACAATGGTAGTTCCACGTGAGGCCAACAGTGGTAAACACATTCATCACACACGGTTGAATCCAAATGAGAAACGATAATCTTTGCCAACATTTGCAAGTCACCCAAAGATAAATGTACCGTTTGACATCAATGAGGATATTTGCCTGATATTTAATGCATTTTGTTTCACCCAAGCAGTGTACCTGCCACTGGTTAATCATTTTTGTTTGATTGTCAGCATGTTGGGATTCAATGTAATACATACTATTTGTACTCTTAACTGGCCTTCACCACTTCTGTCACTTCACAGCATGTGGCATAATGGCGAGGCCAAATGGAGCGCACCGTGAGTGACTTGAATGAGTGTCAGGAGGTCACAACAATGGGACCTTAATAACACGTTTCTCTCCCAGTGCACCAAGCAAAGCACTGACATTCTTGTTTCATTTGTCCTTTGTTCAAGAACTCAGCTGAACTATTCGGAATTTCAGTCTCTAGGCTCCTACCCTGTTGTGTTCAGTGCTTTATTGCCATATTTATCAGTTTTACTGTTTCCCTTTTCACCAAGATCATGGCTTCTAGTCATTATATTAATTTTTTTTTTATGTTCCTGTATGTACATATTTTATTTATTTTATCTGTTTTTAGAGTACCTGTGTTGTTGTTGTTACCTGTGTTTTGTGATGTAACCCTTTGCTGCAAACCTAAGTGATGTCTTCAAATTTATTGTTGACTAACAGTCCAAATTAATTCATTTTAAAATCACACAAGACATAGCAAAGTACCAAATATTTCCAACTGAGAAGCTAAAATGTCCAATGTTAAGGTGACTCAGAGCTCTTGGTAATTGTTTAGGAGCAGTCATCTTTTTGGTTAAATGTGAAAAAGTCAACTGTGACACAAGACTAGTAATCTTAAAGGAAAAGTTTGATATATTGGGAGATGTGTCTATTCTCTTTTGCTTTCTCAGTATCTTCCGGGAGTCTCAGCTAGTTGCCGGGCAACTGATCCTGACCAAGAAATAGCCCAGCAGCATATATGCCTCTGATATATGCAGTGATTTATCGTTTTTACACTTTGGTTTTTGTATGCATGAAGCAAACAAGATCTAACATGTTAATTAGTGAGCTTTAGAGGTGTTGGTAGGTGGATTTTGTTGGATTCTGTGTCGTGGCTCTCTGCTAAGCTAAGCTAGCTGGCTTCTGGTGGTAGTTTCATATTTACTGTGATGAGATGAGAGTGGTGTCAATCTTTAACTCTCAGCAAGGAAGTGAATAAACACGATTCCCAAAATGTTGAACTTTAACCAACTTGTGTTTTGTAGCTAAACTTAACAAAAAACATGATGCAAAACCTGGTCTCCACCATCCAAGGTCATGAGCTATGTGTGCCCATCAGCTATGTGCCCTCTTTTTCTGTATAGTAGAAGAACATAGCGCTTTATGGACTGCAAAAAATATTGCCAGTGAACACTATCATGCACCAGCTGTATGTCTTCTTAAACTTATCCATTAAGTGGTCTTTAAATCCAATTCTTAGAGGAACAGGGTTCCACTAAAATAGTTCCCAAAACATTATGAAGACTGCACATCTCATCATTTCCTTTGCTCAGGCTTCTGTTGAGATGTTCTCACAGATAGCATTGTATTGTGTTACAGTAACACCATGGTACACTGTTTTGGTAACCGAGATTGATGTTGAGCTGCTGGAGCATCCCGCCACACACGCTTTGGCACTCCTGGACTTGCATCAAAGATCCCTGTCAGCATCACAACCAGTAGCCTTTTAGGCACACTCACTTCCTCACGCTGTCATCTTTCCTTTTTTGTGGTATCATTACTAAAAAACTGTAGAGCAGAGCCCAGCTTCCTTAATGCTATCTGCCAACACTGAAATCTCTCCTCTATTTTGCCATTCATCCCTTCTTAGAGGGATCTATCCAGCTTCAAAGGGTACCCAGTCAGCCTTTGGTCTGATGACATGGATTTAATCCCCAGACTAAAGATTTTATAAAAGTGATTTTTTTTTTTGCCCTTCTTCTTGTCAAATATGCATGCTGGGCAGCTGAAGTGTGTCTGAAAGAGCATGTTATGAGTATGCCAAGAGGAGTGGAACTGAGAGTTAAATACAGGAATACAAACAGTGAATCAAATGGTATTAGGTTGTAAGCTTTGCATCATTGCTAATTGGGTTGCCAGTGAGCTCTTATTATAATCTGCCACTTTTTCTTTTTTCCCGTTCCAAGCCGTATTCTGGGAATCTTGGCAGAAAGTGTCTTCCAAACCATTAGAGAGGTACAGTAGAGCTCTGCAGGCAAATAGTGCATTGGGATTGTTACAGTTAAATGAATGCTACTGTAGCTTGGAAACAGTATTGGTGTATCACCCAGTTAAGCATTGAATAGAAGCAAACCAGAAAAGCAGAAAAGTTCAAGATGTTGTCCATGCTTGGTCTGCGTTTTTGTACCCTTGGCATTCTCCTCTTCCCCTACAATTTTGTGTCTCAATTGATGTTTTTGTGGCAGTGATTCCCTTCACTCAGTTGATGGTTGGTGTGGAGGGGTTGTCCTTTTCACTCACTGTTTTATGATCCTGCAATTATGAAACCTCTCAAGGTCATAATTGTGATTAACGACTATGCAAATACACTCCACTTGACTCTGTGAACACAAAATCTGAAATGTGACCTTACAAAAGCTTTTCAGTTCAAGAAGTAGTCAGTCACAATACATAGATCTCTCAGAGCAGGTCCAGCACATGGCTTTGTGATAATGGCCTCGAGCTTAGCCACAGGGCCTGTCTGCTGTGATCTCAGTGCCATCAGAAACATCTGACCTGTTCTTCCACAGATGCTGTTTGAGGAGGAAGTGAAGTAACTACCATCAGAACTTATAGATCCTTTCAGGCAGCTTGACACCTGACAGCACGCTGCAATGATTAAAGGTGTTAATGGCCAAATGAGATGAGATGATGGACTGTTCACTTGTCAGTCAATACCACCAGAGCTCAGTGTCCAAAGCCTTGTCACTTATCACAGTCAATATACTGTATACTCATAATTAGCATCATCACATCTCACCTGACATTGGGCGAGAGGCGAGGTACACCCTGGACTGGTCGGCAGCCTATCACAGGGCAACACATATTCACATTCACATTCACACCTACTGGCTATTTAGAATCACCACTTAAAATATCCTGCATTTCTTTGGACTGTGGGAGGAAGCTGGAATACCTGGAAAGATCCAAGGCAAGCACAGCGAGGACATGCAAACTCCACACAGGAAGGCCTCAGACTTGAACCTGGAACCCTTTTGCTGTGGTGCAACAGTGCTAATCACCATGCACCACCTGTCCAGTTAATCAAATAAGTAATTTCTGAAGCAAAAAGCTCAGGTTTTGCATTCAGGCATTAAATAGCCGTGACAACAAACAAAAATAATCTATTGTAACAAACAACGAAGCAATACGAAATATAACTATATAAATATGAAAATGTCAAATGTTAAATATTCTGAATGTGTCTGATGGACATTAACAGATTCATTAATAACCACAAACAAATCATATCATAATAAAGAACTCAGAGGCTGTGACTCATTGCTCTACCCTGTTGACTCCAATAAAATAGAAAGTACAGTGTGTCTTCCACGTCAGTACAGACACTGTAGCAGTAGATACTATGGGCACAGCCTTGTGCCTCCTTTGTGGCCTTCAGCAGGAAACATATTTGATTCCAGGGTTCTTCCTGTATAGTCTCACTGCTGTTAAATCCTTGTGTCTAAACTTCAAGGTCTTTGTCTCACAAACATCATTTTGGCAGGGATAAAGGAAGACACCTTCAAGTCAGTGTCCTTTGACATACTTCAATGTCGAAATTCTATGATTCTCTCTCTCTCTCTCTCTCTCTCTCTCTTTTTCTCTTTCTCTCTGCAGCATCCATATTTACAGGCTTACTGTGTGCATCTTGGGTTTTTACAATTGAATACAACCCATTAATTATTCACCCCTCCCTGCTCTATCACAGTCTCCTTAGTCCTCTTTATCTCTCCCTTCAGTCTCTTTCGTTGAATTCACTGCAGCAGATAGTGGAAGAATGCAAAGCTTAGGATAAACCATGCTAACTTTGTGTGAGACAGTCCTTTAAGTGAAGCGTGGGACTTGATAATTGTTCCTTTCATCTGTCTTGTTAATGCTTGCATCAAAGGAGATGAGGTAGAGCATGAATGGGACATTGATTGCTAACCACAGCTAAGAGTTAGATGGGTTAGCAGCCTCACAACACTGCCATCTGTGCTTGGAGATCAAGGCAAAACATTTCTGTGAAAACTGTCTGTGTCTGTGTTTCATGCCCCTCTGTGACATTACAACAAAACTCTCACCGATAGGGTTCAAAGATGCAAAAGAACTGTTTCAGCAAACTCCTGTACAAGTTTCCAGGTCTTGCGTGTGCCTCTGCAGTCATCTTAGATAGCGGAATTAAAAATTTTTGTTCCAGTAATTGTGCTTAAAAATTAATGCAGGTTTTGAGAGCCAGTCTACTGCTTGCATTCATCATGTTCTGACAGCTTCCCCTGAAGATTAAGCATTCACCCTCAACGCCTGAGGAAAATAGGGAGGAGCCCAGATGAGAAACAGGGTCATTAACTTAAGGCTCCTCGGCTGAAATAGGTGGCTGATTGAGCAATTGGGATTTTCTGAGAAGAAAGCTTTAAAAGGACTTTGATCCATAAAGGGATCATCTAAAAGATTTGTATGAGTATCTTTGTAAAATGTGGGACAGCTGGATACTGGGTGATGCTGTGGTGAAGATTAGCACCGGAGCATAATTCATCCTCTGGCGATATGCTGATCTTTTGGTTCTGGATGAGAGAAACAAAAGTTGATCACTAAGCCCATCAGGTGCATTTGAAATAGATTAATTGCACAGAAGCTTATTAGTCTAACTTTGCACTCAAGTCAACTTATTTTGGAGATTAGCTGCCAAAGAGTGAAATGATGACACTTGAAACAAGTACTTTCATTTTTCCACTTTGGAAGAGACGAGTATTCAAATTTTTTTGTTCTCAAAAGTTTATGTTGTGTCTTCTTTTCTACATTGTCTGGGCCTGGGTAAAATGATCTGAAGGAAACATTTTGAAATCCTTTTTCAACAAGGTCAACATCATTTGTTCAATTTGTATGATTTGTACTTAAATTATTAAGTATTAAGTATATACTACCCCAGTTTAAAAACAAAAAAACTACCTTTAAATAATGATGTCATTAATGTGGCAGCACTAAGAAAATCTGTTTTTTACATTTTCCCATTTTTTTCATTTTGTACAATAGAGTTGTTACTGCTAACTTTCAATCTTGGTGTGGGAAGGGTTGAGGCAAAAAAAGACTGGGTCCTATTGACTAAACCAGCCTACAGGACACGATGCCTCACTGGCTTTCCACTTGGGAGCACGACCAGTTATGTTCAGTGGAGCCAAGTCAGAAGCTCCGCCTCCAGGGAGTGAGCCATGGTATCGATGGTGGTGCGGGGGTCTAACCGGTAACTGTACCTTTAGCCATATGTGGTTCACATTCAGATACATTCAGTACCCACTGTGTGCCTTTAAGGCCCACATATACATCTGGGCCCACCATGTGGCTGTGATGGTACATCTGTGAAATATTATCAGATTGAAAATGTACTTCCTCTATATTTTTGTGTGTGTGTAGGTCAGCTGAGTCTGAATGCTCTTTTTTAGCTATGCCCTGCTGCATCCCCTCACTGCTGCACACACAGTCACAGCTGGAAGCTGCACAGTACACTCACAGTTTTATCTGTTGGTCACTGAGCAGCCCCTCTGGAGCTGTTGCTGTTACTGCCTTAGTATGTGTGAAAGTAAAACCTTGAAAACAATTTACCACTGAGGTTTACATACAACCCTTTTTGCTAAATGGGACACACCTGAAATATTCTGCAGTCTACATTCACACTTAAAGTTTCTTTGTTCATGTTTGGTTTGTGTTAACACAACAAGTGGAGCAGGATTTGTGGTGCACAAGGAACCTGCTCTCTAATTGGTCGGAATGCCAATGCAAGAAAACTCCCAGAAGTAATTGAAGAGTAAAAGAAGAGCAGCTGTTGTTCTACTTTAGAAATAGATTAATCTGCCGCTTTCCAATTTCGCAATGGAGAGACAACTCTGCGGTCTGATCTTGGCCCTGGTCATCGTTTATTACACTGTTTGCATTTATCTCTTTGGCCAAATAATACAGTTAAAAAACACAGCACACAGCTGCGGCTAGAAAATAATGTGTTGATGCTCTGGAGATGCATCTCAAGACAGTTCAGGAATGAGTAAGACTGCACAGCACAGCTGACTATGGGAGCAGTTTTCATCCAAAAAGGCACAGTTGAGTGGGATCAAGGTTGGATCATGTTCTCACCACAAACAAACCACACCAGAGTTAAACTGGGACCCAGACCACCTCTTCTACAAAATCTTGCTGCGGTTGTTTTAGGGCACACTTGATTGCCATTGCTGTGTTCAAGCAAACTGTACCAAGGGGTGGGTCGATTCAACCAAACTAAACAAGGGAGATGTGAAAACGCAATGCAGTATCAAAATTTTTACATATAGAAGCCCTTTGGTAATGTAATGTAAAACAGCCATTAAATTGATTATTAGTGTTATAGTCAAGCATATCCTTGCATGCAATGGGCAGGAAGTGCAGTGGACAGATCGCCAGTCCTCTATAGACAAATATATTCAGACTGAAATTCAAACCTAAAGGCAGTTTAAAGTTTCCACTGCGCCTAACCTACATGCGTTTGCAAACTGGAGACACAAAAGTTATATAACTGCAACACCACTGGTCAGTAGGTAGTGGAAATTAAAGATATCTGGAGTTTTGACCACTATGGAGCAATGTGATGATGAGCGTTCTCGATTTTGTTTGTGTCTTGTGCTCTACTAGTACACAAGGACACGTGTTAGAGAGGAAGACTGATAGCTGATGTAAATGTAGATGCAAACGACACAGGTTTGAAAATATTCAGAAGATCAGCTTCTCAAATGTTTTATGAGGAGGGAAATGCATTCGTTGTCCAATGCAATAGAACGCATTTGATGGGGAACACTAACCAAAATATGGAGGCTAAATACAGAAAGCATGTATGTAATAGACACAAATACATATTTTGAATACACTTAGATGATTTGTGAATGCTGCAAACCACTCACACAGTGCATAAATGACTGTGGCACTCTGGCTTTGTTTCTTAGTATACTGTACTGTATATGCGCTGCATGTCTTGTTGCTAATAAAGGTCCTGTCAAGCTCTGTCTATGTTTGCCAGGGGGCTGCTTTGCTGTGCCAGTGCATAATTGCACAGGTCTCCCTTGTCAGCTCTCCAAAGCTCCCAGGGCTCGACATGAGGCATCTCAGCACGAGAACAAGGGTCACAAGTGGTAGACATATCATTAATCACAGAATCTGGGGGTTTTAGCCAGGGATTATCCATCCCTAGGGGGGCTGAGTCAGTTATGGAGTCCCCCGTTGGTGCTGCAGCTAGAGGGAAATGTCAGTCTGGTGGTGCCTGATAGACTCTGCCCTGGTTGAGGCAATCTGCAGAGAGGATGAAAGGGCTGGAACATTGATTTCACTTCAAGAAGCAGGTAGGAGGAAAAGGGAATAGGAGCGAGTCAGAAAAGCCTTCAAACTAGCAGTCTATCCCCAGTTGAGGCAAATGTAGTCAGATAAAGTGTGGCAATGCCCGTGTGGGTGCAGAAAAAAACTCAAGTCAAGATGATTCAGGTCACTTTCTCTTATGATTTCTTCTACCCCTGCTTTCATCCATTCATCTCATATTTTGAAATCAGGGGAAGCAGCAGTAAAACATAATAGCCCCAGTAAAACCCTTCTTAGGGCTGAACTATTCTCTAAAACATATGTTTTATGTTTGTACCACAGCATACTGTACAGTAAATAGAAGCGTTTAAGATGTTTGCTCACTACGAGGATTTTTCATAGAAAGAAACAAAAGCAGGTGGTATGATAAGGATTATTCACACACATACTAAGTTAAGGATTAAATTCAGAGCTACATTCATCAACACCCTGTTCTTTTCTTAATGCACTTTTCTCAAGGTGCTACTTGTCCACCCAAGATTTTTAAATTCATTGTTGTTACCACTGCAAGGTTTAACTTGAAACAATGTGCCATACACAGAGGAAGAAGGGAGTAGTATGGGTTAATACTCAATGAAGTGTCATACTTAATGCCTCTTATTATATGAACACATTTTACTCCCTGTTGTATCACCCAAAAGCCTGTCCAGGGTCCTCCGGTTGGATTCGGTGAGTGTCAGGGACAAGGAGAAGAGGTCCTGAGCTTTATGAACGTACCCCTTAAAGAGGGGGGGTCAACTACCCCCAAGGCTGTTGTCTTAACCTGCATGATTAATGGTGCATTAACGAGATGGCAGGTCTTTGAGCACATCACGGCTCTCACATTGCCTCTGCATTATTAATGCCAGCACAAAGAGCCTGTTTAATGAGCCAGAACTCGCTCAGTGGATGTTGATTAGGCATGCAATGGGTGTAAAGGCTCACCCTTCTGAATCTACCTACATTTCAGGGGATATGGGGTTTTTCGTGTGTATATTTTTTTGTCATTTTCATCTGTATTAATCAAAGCTGTAAGATGTGTTAATTGTATGAGTTCTAGAGATGCTGGAAGGCCTTTAGATAGATAGATTTCTCCCCTGCTTTCAGTCTTCAGCTAAGTTAAGCTAGAATCTCGTGTCTCCAGCTTCATATTAAACAAAAAGACATGAAAGTGTTATCAATCTTCTCATCCGATTCTCCACAAAAAAAAGCAAATAACCGTATTTCAGAAAAAGACGTGCATAAACTGTGGGTTTAACATAAAAGGAAGAATATGCAGCTGTTATGATGATTCTGTGTTTGGTGTTGTGTCGTGTGTGTATTCTGTGGATTCCCATCTCATTAAAGTGATGTTCAATTTATTCTCTGACATTCATTAAACTGAGGAAAGGAATATAATGTGAGAGAATTGGTCAAATTAGAATACATCCACAAAAGCAATTTACCTCTCCTGCTTAGACACAGATCGCAGAAGGGTGACGGGGTCACGTTTCACAGATGACTTTCATTTACAAATTGCAGATAAATATTTTGATTGCTAATGCAACAGTAACATTTCAGGCAGTATTTTAGAAAGCGGTCTTGGAATTTCCCATAAGTGTGGAAGAGAGAGAGTTTCTTGGAAACTTTAACCACTGTATCAATTTTATTGAATTTTCTAAATCTGTTGTTTGGTATTGACATACCTGAACATCTGACTCTTTTACACCTCTAGCATGTATACATCTCACTGGTTGGTAGACCATGTGACTAATGCTGTTGGGTTAGAGCAACATTATAATCTAATATCTTCACGATGCAGTATCTTGGGTCAAAGTTTCCACCTAATGGCATTTATTATCTTCCACCGTCAGTGTTCTCACATTGACATAAACATAGACCATTGAAATCCTTCAATTACGTGTGTAATCTCCTGTCTTCAGCTTCTTATTTAACTAACAGACATGAAAGTGTTATCAATCTTCTCATCTAATTCTCCTTAAGAAAGCAAATTATACAAGTATATATAAGTATTTCACCAGAAAAGTGTGAAAACTTCCGGTTTAACACAATGAAAGAATATGCAGCTGTTATAATGACTCTGTGCTTTGTGTTAACATTTGGTGTGTGTATTCTGTGGATTCCCCTCTCATTAAAGACACATTCCATTTATTCTATGACATTCATTATACCGCTTCTCTTTGAGGAAAGCAATATAATGAGAGAGAATGGGTCAAATTAAATTAACAATTTAGAGTGATGGTGTTACCTGTTTTTACCGCCAGCCTGTTGACTGAATAAGAGTGAGTGCATTAGACTAAAGCACAGCTGAAATTACTGGTGTGAGTCAACTTTCATGAACGTTAGCTTTTGAGCAATTCCCTCTGGAAAAGTTTTTGAAGTTTTCATATTCAAAAACTAGATCAGTGAATGAAAAAATACCTATACCCCTTTAAATGCTACCGGCTCATCTGTGGGCTCAGGTAGGGGTTCGGATCAGGGTTAACGAAGTGTCATACATGCATGTAATAAGGGTTAGGCTTGGCTGGAGTTTTAAGAGGTTAATAAGACTGATGGGATGTTAAAATTACTGTCCTGGGAAGTTTATGCTTGGTAAATATTTATGATTTGTCACAAGCCTAATAGAGAATGCCTGTGCTTACAGTTTGTATGTGCATGCTCCTGCATTTATAGCTTTTACACACACTGTGCAATTTCCAAAACAGCAGCAATCTATTTTCCACTGATTAAAACAAGATAGATTTTTTTCCACTTGCTGTCACTGAGCGTTTATGTGATGATGTATCTGTGGTCATATACATGGCCTTCAGCATAGTGGTTGGTTTATCACAGTTTCCTGACAGCACCGGACAATTGAAACAACAAGGTTATCTTTGCGTCTGTTACATGGGTTAGTAAAACATGATCACAGCAAGGCCAAATAATGTGTGCTGTCACATAACCGTATCTCTGCGGCTCTGACAGGAAAAGCGTAGGAGGGAGAACCACAGGCTTGGTAATCACTGTCAATGACCAACATATCAATTTAAGAGGGCAGGATTCAGGTGTCCGCCTGCATTTCACAAAGAAACTTAAATGCTTACACTTGCTTATGAACATCACTGTGTTGTGTTATTATTTTTTTGTGAATTAGTGCAATTAAAGAATCAGAAGCCCTTTACAGGTTTGAATTATAATTTCTGACACCCCAAATCCCTAGACCCCTGGCAAATTATTCCCTCGCTTCTTCAAATAATCTGAATGTCTTGTTGGAGCATATCAGCATATTTTTTGTCATGCAACATAATTTAGCAGCATCTGTGGAACGAAGCAACAGCTTTGAGTGCAGAACAATAACCAGTTTCTGCGGGGAATGTTCCAGCACAATTACTTTGACCGGCTGTTATTATCCTTTCAAACAGCAACAATGTTACGACAAAGGTAGCAATTAAGAAACGCTCTCCTTAAAGACTAGGCTACATTTCTGAACAGCTCTAATTACTGCAGAGAATAAACCTGATCCGTGTTGCCCCCATTAAAGGTCTATGCCGTAACTGCTGTGAGGACGAGAAAGGTTTCCACATTATAGTAATCACTTTAATTTCCTTACATAATCAGAGTAATCAGAGCTCTCTTTAGTTTTTGGGCAACCAGGTTGAAGAAACAATTCTTGGTCATTGACATGGTAGTGATGCTAGGACCATACAGTAAAACTGCTTCATGAATGCAGAATCAAATTTACAAAAATATTAGATTGACAGACAAAAAACCTGCAGTACACGTGTGTGTTCTCAGTTCTGCAAAAATGTTACTCCCTGCATTGTTCTCTGGCACTTTATTAATGATCTACGGATGGTGCTGAAAGTCTGAGTCAAGACGGGCACAGTGACAAAAGACAAAACGCTCCAAGTATCGTTGTTCATCTCTTTGAACTGAGGTTTCTTAGTGATTCTCAGCCCTTAATGGTTTCTCTTGTCCTTAAGCATATGGGCCGCTATTTTTTCCTCTTTTGTCACTTTCCAGTGGACACTGGAATCTCACCATCAGTCTCAGTGACTGCAGCAGATGGATCAACCATCCCGTGGCAGACACAAACAAATACAAACACTAAATGCTTGCCCAGTCAACCAGCACACCTAATAGAAAAGCAGCTTCAGGAAACTGTGTGTATGTGTGTGTGTGTGTCAGTATGTGGATATGTTGTGTATCTCTCCTTGTCAGACGATTCAGTGTGTATCTGGGCGCACAGTCCCAGATCCAATACAAAAACAATACAGATACATTTGTAACAATCCACATTTTTCCAAGCCCCGTGATATCTCGTATGAATTATGGATGAGACTTCTAGTTATTCCTTTCAGTGAAGCGGCATTTGTGAAAGCTAGCTGTATGCTACAGGTGACTTCCCTTTTCTTAGAGCTTTTTGCAAAATAATTAATGTAGGAACGCAACCTTGCACACATTAAACTGAATAATGTGATCATACTTCTGCCTTCTTCTTCCAAGGAATAGGAGGATGATATGAACAAGTGGCCTCGTATAACAAACAAAGTTAGCTTAGCATTACCTAAAATGTTGCAAAGTTCAGGGACAAGTTGTCTACTTTAAAACACAAAAGGTTGTGGTCCACCTCATTTCATTCAGCGTGCATGACTCTACTGTGGAAGAACTGATAAGCCTCAGAGCTGTCCAGATTGTCCATCGATTCGCCATCAATAGCAACAAAATCAATGAAGTACCTAAATATGCGTCTGTATGTCATTCCAAGTCACTTCTTTAGGTTTTCCTAAGGTATGATCACATTATCAAAGCTCCAGCAAAAAAGGGTACGCCTCCAGCATACCGCTGACCCTCACAGATGTTGCTTCGGTGAAAGGAATAAAGGAAATCATGGCCAGAACTCAAGCAAGGCATCATGAAGCTATAGGAATAAAATTGACTTGATATACTGCTATTTTAAGCTGATTCAATACGATTTGATCCAGAGTTGGCCTGGCACAACAAATAAACTGGCAGATTTCGTGATTTACGACCAGATCCACAAAAACCATCTGCCTCTACTGTTTACACACAGATCGCAAAGAGTGGCAGTGTCATGTTTCACAGATGACTGTCATTCACAAATTGCAGAAAAATATTTTGATTGCTAACAATGATATTTCAGGTAGTATTTTAGAAGTTGGTCTTGACAATTACATTCAGTGTGGGAGAGAGACAGGGTTACATGGAACGATCGATTTTTGAACACTGCATCAATTTTTCCAAATTTCATGTGTAATTTGGGTCAAATCTCTTGGCTTGGTATTGATGTAGCTGAATGTCTGATTCTTTTACACCCCTAGCAAGTACACATCTCACTGGGTAGATCATGTGAGTACCGTTGGGTTCGAGCCACACTATAATGTAATACCTTCATGGTACGATACAGTGTTTTGGATCGAAGTTTCCGCCTAATGGCATTTATTGCATTCCACCTTCAGGGTTATCACATTGGCATTAACATACGCCACTAAAATCCTTCATTTATGTGTGTGTGCATGTGGGTTTTTGAATATGTGCCTGTCTCTGAAGCAGCCTTACCAGTTTTGGCAATAGTTGCTTGTGATGCAGTCAGTTCATCAAAATGAACTTTGGCTATTTAACAAACACAGGGGCTGATGCTAGTACGACCTTTTGTAAAATCCAGGCCTAACTTATCTAAAAGCGAATACTAAAAGTGGCGAATAAATATTGGTAAAGAAACACTATATAACGAGTACTGTAGCTCTCCATATGGGAACCTCATCTTGCCCGTGCCTCTACTTTCAGAAATTACACAATTTCCATGCTTGGTTGGTGCCCAAAGGGATTGGATATGTGATTTAAACCATGGAACATATATTCAGCATCTGCTCCCTCTCCACAGAGACCAGAAACCCTCTCTGAAACTTTAATGTTTCATCAGATTCTATCTGCTTCAGCATGTACTGGAGGAAACCACATGCACACAGGGATAATGCAGACTCTCTTAAAATGCCGCAGAAGCACCAGGAGACTAGCATGGCATGCCGTACAATGGAGAACATTATTGACATGCATTATTAGCATACTGACATTTGACAGTAGGCTTGTGAAGAGCAGAGAACTAATGTGCTCACAGTGACATTTCCCCAGTGGACCTGTCAGATGAACTCTCATAACCCCTTCAGCGTTTTTCATCTCGAAGAGTGCTGCTGGGGTAAGGGTCAGGGCACTTTATCTGTCACACAGAAACAAGAGGGCAGAAATTGGCAAACAAGAAAAGTATTCTCTCGATTTTTTGCAGTATGTTGTTAGGGATCTACTGTGCTTTTTCCGAATGAGTTGTGGCTTGTGACCGAAAAAAGCTGCTTTCTATGCACATAAACTGGCTCACCAACAACACATCACTATTCAACCAAGTTAGTCTTTCAAGAACTGTTTTTTTTTTCAGCTTTATCAAGTGCCACTAAGTCAGGAACTTTTGACTCAGAAAATGAAATATCCACGCACCTCTTTAAAGCACATCTTTGGAGCGTCACATGATGGACTCTATAAGGCCAAGAGTGTGCTGGCCTCATTTAGCCATCACTACAACACAGGCTGTTATTCAGAAAACTTTCCAATGATATATTAATTGTGCTGGGGGTGAAATTTCATAATAAAATAAGATTAAGTCCTAGTAAGTACAAAGGTAATGGTGAAGCCCTTAAGACTGTATGGTGCGCAGTGGTTAAGAGTGAGGAGGAGGAATTGTATTGATCTGTGGAGCTTATTAAAGGAAGGAGAAAATGTCTGCTGCACCAACAGAAAAGTACTCTGAACCCTCAGAGTAACAGGGAGCTCTAAAGGTCCAACGGATTAGATCGTACATAGGTTGATCTTCATCTCATTAGGGACGGGTTTGTATTTCTCACTCAATAAATCAATGCTATTACACCATTAACACTGTTCCACAGCTTCAGTTAATTTCATTACCATAGGGCGTGTGCACCTTATGAGCCAATGAAGCAGCATTACTGAATATAACAGACTTCTATCGCGTTGGTTGGAATCACTGCTGATATGGACATCTACGTCATCGCACAGTGGACAACAATAAACTTTACATAATTATACAGACAGTCACAGGTGTGTCTCATTTTCACCTCCTCGGGAAACTGATAGAAGTGTGAGGGGGTTCTGATGTCATGCTGTGTTGGGAATATGTGTCTAATTTATATACCATAATGTCCTCTTGCTATTTTATATTATCATTGCTGGCTACTCAGCAATGTGGTAAAAAAACTGTGAATAGCATTCCAGGAAGTCTTGGCGCCAAATAGGCTGTTGTGTTCCCAGAAAGACCAGAAATGATTGCGTGAGACGAAGATATGAATGCCCAGACCGGACTGTGATATGAACTCTTGTTGTTAGAGTTTTGCTCGGCTCAGATAAGGGGAAACAAAGTGTTGGCTATCATGCTATTTCCTGTATTCAACAAAAATGGGACACAAGGGAAAAGTGTGTTTGCTTAACTGTTTTTGGCTTAGACACAGGGCACCTTGACCTGGCTGGAAGGGAGATAATAATGGATGGGCGTAGGAGTTAGGCAAGCGCTTCCCTTAAAAAAGGAGGCAGTGTCAGATTGTATTCTGATCTTATTGGGCCAATAAACAATCTCCTCATGTACACAAGAAGACCACGTCTCTGTCCCTTTATTATCTTTTGACGGCACGGTTGTTGCCACGAGAATTCCACGACAGCTGCAGCCTATGTTTGTATCCTATTGGCTGCATTTACGCTTGTCATTTTAAGTGTCTTCTCTCAAGATAAATGCAGAGGCTTCTTAATGCACTTTTTTACACTTGGCCACATACAGCATATGCGTCTCTGTATGCCAGATCACAAATTGCATTGCAATCCGGCTTACAAAAACAACACTTAACCTAGCTGGCTAATAACTACCCATAAATGCATGGTTGAAGCTCATTTATGGTCTACAAGTGAGACTGATGTTTAGTCGTCTTCACGGCTATAGTCGGCTCTGAGTCACACCTCTGCCTCACCCACACAGATCATTTAGTGGTTGAACTGATCAGGGATCAGATGGAGACCTCAACAGCTTGGTGAGCTTTCTGTGTGACTGAATGTGTTTAAATCGCCATAGCCGCCTTTTTTTTCCCCGGTCTCTTTAATAACAGAGAAGAACAATGGCTAATTTCAGTTTAATTTTAGAATCACTTCAGTCGCCATTATCACAGAGGACGGACCCTGTGAGTGGCTATTTGTGCAGATTGTTTGCTGATGTAGTTACACTGGGAAGGGGTAAACAGTACGTGAGCATCTAGAGAGACATCTGTGTACAGAACATTTTAAATCTGGCTAGAATGCTCAGTGAAGAGGTGGTTTGAGTGGTCTGTCTTAACTCCTCTTGAACGCATTCACACTTCTTTTTAAATATCCAAAAGCTATCCAATCGGCCCAACACACATTCTGACTTTGATGAGAAGCGTGGATTGTAGTTAGTGCCTCCCTTACACATGTGGGAGTGATTGCTGTGATTGTCATAAAAAGGGGAGGAAACTCTGGTCTTCTGATGAAGGCTTGTTTGCCATAACCCATGAACATACACAGGGGTTGTTTCTTTCATACTTTCTTTGAGTATTACCTTTACATATTTCTTTCTTTTCCATTGCAAACCCACTTAACAGCACAATCACCTAATAAGCCGGTTGGTGCTCAGGTCTACCCTAAGTGTTGATGAGATTTGAGAGAGACCCACAAAGATGTTTCAAGGCATCTTCAGAGAAGCGTAGTTCCAGACTAGGAGATGAAACACTGAACTGAGGTCACAGTATTAAGACTTTTGTTTTTGGAGTGACACCCTCCCATTTTATAAGTTAGAAACAAACAAACCTCCTAATTGAGATAAAAGTTTTTGTCTTTTCATTGCTCAGAGTCACTCAGAGAACTTTCCTAAATCAGTTCTAAGCTTGCCTGCTAGAAGTTTTAAAACTACCGAGCTCTCTGAGGGAATTTTTGTATTTTTCTGAATACACCCCCAGATGATTTGACTAATTACTGCCTCTTCTCTCCTCATCTCTTCATCCTCTCAGTGAAAACATCAGGTATAATCTGAAAACTCTCTGCCCCTTCATGGCACATGATTTGACATGCCAGGATTAGACTCTTTGTTATCCTGTTTCCAGTTGTGAGGATGTTCATGTGCTCAAATACCAAACTGTTCAAAGTAGTGGAAAGAGGATCCCGAGGGAACTGCCTTGGAAAGTCTCTAACACCACTGCTTTGCATTTTGAACATCACGCAATGCATTCATGGTGCTCCGTGTATCAATGTGTGCACTACTGAGGAGCTCTGTTGCTTTAATATTTGATATTTCCTATGGGGTCCACTGTGTGACGATCAAAGATGGAGACAACCTTGAAATGCCTCCCTCAATTTACACATGGAGGGTATCAATGAGAGAAAGTAGGCTAAAATGGAGGGGGGGGCAGAAAAGGATTGTGCATTAAGGAGCAGAGCCTGAGAGAGGGGAGGGGCAGGAAATGGGGAAGAGAGTGAGTTATGTCTAAGTAGTGGGAGGAGGATTCACAACCTCAGACCCCATACTGGCAACTAATTAAAGCTGTTAGGGCTTTATTTATCACTTTTTAGTTCTATTATAGGAGGCTAGGCATTATGTTGTGTTTTTGCTTTGGACCTAATTTAAAAAGCTTGTCTGTCATCCTTCCTTATTAAAACAAAAACACACTTCCCAGACACACTTTACATCCTTGCACCATTAACTCAAGGGTGCAATTTAGGGTGTCTTTTTACCCCTTAAATGAGGGTTAATTTGCACACATTGACAGAATTGAGTAATGGTGTTATAGTGTCATAGCTCAGAATAGAGCTACGTGTCGCTGCAATGGTTACTGCAAAGACTAAGTGCCAAACCTGTAGCTCTGTTTACAGGAAGAGGATTGGAAAAGCTTTGAAAGCAGTTAAATTCACACAGCTCAATTAAAACTTGATAAGAAACAAAAGATGATTTATTTGTGTCAATTTTAGCAATTGTAATCACTCTTAGGACATGTAGTGCATGACATGGTTTAATTACTCTGTTAAGTTGACGACTTTTTCAGACATGTACGGAAAGTACATGTTCTTGATGGCTCTCTTCAGACGTGGCAGGACATTTATGGAAAGAACACACGTGCTCTAATGATGTTTAGCACCTGGTGCGCGACAGGGGAGAACAGCGGGGAGTTGAGAATTATGTTGATATGAAACATGTTTTCAGTCCTCCCACAGGTTGCATCACTGATGGATTTTAAAATTTATTTTGCCTTTGAAGTCTTAATTAACTCTCACCCACCCCCGACATTGGTTCCACTAATACATTTTCTCGTCAATTTCATCATTTATTAGAAAATTGTGACACAGTTGCTTTTAGAAAGTCTGCACAAGCATCGACTGGCAAGGCGTTAGTAGTTGGGGCTTCCGTTTAATTCGTATGTATGTAAATCATGCTAGATATTCATTTATTCATCCATGCAGATGACATAAAAGAAAATTGAATATATAAGGGAGGGAGGGAAACAGCGGGTCTGATAATTACTGTACTTGTAAGATGTTTTTTTGTGACCTTTTTTTGCCCCGGTCACACAGCGAGGGGAAAAGTCGCTTGTGTAGTCTGATCTGACCCGAGGAGCTGCACTACTTGAAATCAGCTTATTCACAGTGTCTCTTAGTTTTTGTAACTAATTATATTTTCTTTGATCGCATGAGATGAAACTTGAGTGAGAAATGTATAACGATGCACTTAATCAGGTGGACAAGACATGCATTTAATTTCTCTCTGTGACCTGGTTCTAAACTTGTGCTGCTGCAGCCTTTATATAATCTGACTGCATTCAGTTTAGACTTGTGTTGGAAGTGTTACCGTAATGTGATTTTTATGTTTATTTCTAAGTGGCCCAGCTTTTTCAGAGCATGTCAGACACTTTATTTAAAAGAAAATACTGTAAAACTCAGTAATATGAGAATATGAGGTTTGGGACCGACATTTTCCTTCAGAGCAGCTTCCGTCCTCTGAACGCTGCCATACCACTGCAGAGGTGCATGTAGTGGGATTTTAAACCTTCCTTCAAGGAAGAAAGCCTCCAGCAGTTTGAGGGATGAAGGAGGTGGGTTTCTGCACTCTACAGCATCACATAAAGGTTTCATGTGGTTGTGTTTGTGAAATTCATGGAAGCCGACTTCATGAAGATACTGCTGAGGTTGTTTTGCAGTGGGAATGGTGGCATTATCACCTTAGATTTACTGGATCATTGTAAGGTTCCAACATTAATTCCACAAAAGCCCTGATGGTTACACTGCAAAGTCAATCTGACTAAATGGATGCCCGGCACCAATTTTAACATTTGCCAAAACAGACACCAAACAGTCTGAGAAGTAAAAATGAGGAGTAAATATAAAAGTAAGACTGTTCCTAACAGTTTGTGTAAGGCAGCAAGGAAACAGCAGATGAGTAGATCACCTTTAATTATACCAGTAAACAGTTTAGAATTACACATTGAATTGAAAAGTAGTGACTGCCAGACTTACACATATGCACCTCTGTTTGGTATTTAACTTACTCTGACTGATCCATGTTGCTGTTCTCAAAGTTCTCATGTATTTACTTCAAAGATAAAGACCTCATCTTTCATCTGGTGTTAGAATTATTTTGCGCTTCCCTTTCTATTATTATTTTTAAAATGCAGCGCTCTTAAACAGTTTAGAAAAGTTATCAGTGATGATTCTGAATTATCTTTAATAGTTTCTCTTCAGTTTGAAACATAATATACTATATGGCATTTAGTAAAGCAAGTGAGAAATGGTGGATATCCTGAATATTTGGTGCTCTGTTTGAAAAAAACGAATGAACGAACGAATGAATGAATGAATGTCATTGTCAATGTTATTGTCATTGCAACAGGTACAAAAACCATATGTTTGTGACTATGAAATGTGATTAAAAATTCAGATAGGTTAGATGTGCTAATATATGTAGAATTGACTTCATGCTCACTGAGACTAAATGTTTAAATTTTGCTTCCTTGTTTCACAGATAAAGTGAATAAATTAATGTCATTCAATCAGCTATAGATAGCTATAGTTATACATTCTGTGTCTGAAGAGTGAAGCCAATGCAGAAGTGCCTGAATCCAACATTCTTACTAAAGGCCAGCAGAGGGCGACTCCATTGGCTACAGAAAGAAGTCCGATAGCATGGAAGTCTATATCTATCTATATCTATGTATCTTCAATACAGCATGATGTTCATTTTTTACATTTTGGTCACGTTTAGAGTAAAATAGACAATAAGGAATGGAATGATTCAGCGTGTGGCTATCTCATGATTGACAAGTAGCTACCATGGTGACCTGTCAATCAGTAGCTCTGGATGTTGTCTGTGTTTTCATCCTAGAACTTGGACCTTTTCCGAGTGTGTTTCCAGTTTGTGTAAGTTAATTGTAACATTTTGGCCACCTAAAAATGTCTTTTGAGTCTTTTGTTTTAAGGCTGGTGTTCGCATGCTAAAATTAATATCACAGTTAACGTGAATTAATGATGCACCTCCCTAACCAAGCATTAGCCAATAACATGGCGCCACCCTCTCGTCACTTCAGGCTCCAAGAAATTATAGAAATGGAGGCTTCAAAATGGTAGTCCCCAAACCAGTGGGTGAAGTCATGGTGGCTACATCCACCTCCTTTCTATAGTCAATGATATCGGCCTGGCTATAAATGGAGAAAACAGATAACAGGAGACAGACAGAAAGAGAGACAGGCTGGGGACAGATCAGCTTCTTCTGTATCTCTACTTTCAACCAGCACTGCAAACAGCTAAGTCTCTGTGGCACCTCTGAAAAGCCAGACTCAATCCATTAAACTGGCAGTTGCATGAACTCTGTACAGCCCTCAGAGATGTACAGCCAAAAGATAGATATATCCTGATGCTCCCTCAAGGCTCTGATCCCACTCCTGAAGTGGAGAGCTACTGCTTATACAACAAGACTTGAAGCAAGGCGAAGGTGCAAGATGTCCCAAATATGAATAACGCAGGACCGTCAATTAGTAAATGTGGAGGGATAACCATTATTAATATAATTAGAATGTAAGACAATAAAGGCTTAACAAAGCGCCACTCCGCAGAGAAATTCTGCTTTTACATGATAACTGCACTCAATCCCCTGAAAAGGCATAATCACTGTGTTGGTCTCAGATCTCTCAACGCTAATTTGCAACACATTTTGGTGCAAAGAGCAGAAGAACAAAAAAAAAAAAGCAACATCATGTTTTTTAAGTTTTGGGTTTTTTTTTAAATGCACGCATCAGGAGGCTGCCTCAAACTGAACATGACCCTAAAGAGCGTTTGTGGTTGAGGGTTTAACTGCCCTGCCATTTTTAATCACTGTAGGCGGCCCGGGTGGAGACAGGCGACAGACTAGCTTGCGCTCACATTGCCCTGTCACCGCTCCCAGCCAACCAATCAAGATGACAAGTGTCACTGTGCCATGCTGATATGTTTCCCAAAAAACCACAGCCTGAATGCCTGCAGGAATATACTGAAGCGCTGTCATTTCTGCAGGCTCTTTATTGCAAAGGTCAGTGGAGACAGAATAGACAGACACTTTATATCAAGCCTTAAGTGCCCCTCAGACCTGAGGTGTGGTGTACTGTGGCTCTTTAGCCAAATAAAAGTCCTGCAACTACGGTTCCTCTTGCTTTTGTTAGGATGCTGTATTCACTCTTGATCATTCAATCTTGAACAAAGTTTTCAGGCTTTAGTGAGCAAGCATTTACACTCTCCTGTCTTGGCACTCACTCAGAGAAGAGAGCCTGGTCCCTTGTGTCAGCACAACCAGTGGCGACAAGCCTCATTACATAACCTGAAAGTGAAATATGCAGCAAATCTACAATAGCAAAGGACGCAGGTAATGCTGCAATGAAAAATAGACTTTAATATGCCGGGAATGACATTTATAAATTACAGTATTCAGTGAGATATGGTTCAAACTGCCAGAGACATTGTATCATTTATGTAGTGCCCTGTGTGTTTTGCTTTTCTGCTATTTGTCTTGCTTGGATGTTTCATTTAATGCTCGGCATCCAACTGTAAATGTAAATTTGCCTTTTGGCTAAATTTGGCACACTCACATCACATTGATGTTAACCTTTCAATTGGCAAGAGCACAAAACCAAATACTTTTTGCTTCTGTGCTCGAATGATCATTGATTTACACAATGATTGAATGGTCATTGTTATTTTACAAGTCATTAGAGTCTAGATTACCGAAATCCCCAAATATGAATGAATGAGTAATTGGAAACTAAAAGAATTTCACTCAGCAAATAATTACACATTTGCAGATGAAAAAAAAGAAAAATAACCACATGCAATAACAATAATTAATAACAATAATTTCCTAACAAAACAGCTCAGTTTACACTGATGCCAATATGCCTTTCTTATCTTACATTCATACATTTGTCCATTAAATTAACATACATTTTACATTTTGTATCCTAAGGGATGTGCTGCCCCCTTAGTGCATAGATTTGAAAACAGAAATAGTGTAATAAAGTGTACAGTTAAATGCTATTAACCAAATTAAGCATGATAGAATTCTGTCCAGCAATGCCAGAATAGCATACAGACACAGATTTGCCCAAGGTGATGTCTTCAAACATGTTCTTGTGATGCTATCTCTGGCTCTGTTGCATCGATTTTAATCCTTTTTTTCACTACCCATGAATGCAATGCTATATCGATGGAGTGCTCTTTTATGTAACATTGTGCATACAGTGTGGGGATTTTTATGAAAGACGCATAGAACATATACAGAGACACACACACTTCGTACAATACAGCATACAGCCTCAGCTTTAGGGTATGATCTGAACAATTAGCACACTTGCCTCAGTGGACCAGCGCTATTAAATCAAGCTAATTATCAGTCAGTGGCCCATGAAGGAGAAGAATGACAAACCATGAGGCATGGCCAGTAACCTTGGCAAAGGCTACTGCCAAGAGTGGTTTAACAGGTGGGTATACTGTTTTGGTAGAACCATGAGAGCAGGAATTGGGAGATAAACACCCATGGACAATGTGTTGTTTTTGTTATTTTCCTCCGGCGTCATCCATGTATGTTAGCTCTGAACCCATCATCCTTTCTGCACAGTGGAAAGCACTATTGTAGCTTAGACCCTATCTTGAGTTACCAGGAAGGTCATGCAAAAACAATGAACCTTTCTCTTTTTGGAAAGCTGTTTCTTGTCTACAGAGAGCCCTTTTTAGCTGCAGCAGATGAGTATTAGGAAAAACACTCCATCCTGTCATAACGGCATCTGACTGAGAGATTTTTCCAGTGCTGTTGTCTTGTGTGTTAATAATAGTAATGTGACAACAGAGTGAAACCAGAAACAGATAAGAAAAACATTACAGTAAAAATTTTCAGGTGACTCATGACCTTTAACTAAAGTTTAAGGATTTTAAAGTAAAACATCCTCAGATATTTTCCTCAGTTCCAGTAAAATTGTAATTTATTTTCTAACAGTGCTGGCGAGTTATTTGTATGGATCTCCTGGGGCTCGCTCTGCTGCTGTTATCTTTCAAAGAACAGTAAGTGTTTTCACCCTTGCAGATGAGACAAAAAAAATGACCCAAATCTTAGAAAGACCTTTGATAGTCCTGAACAAAGCAAGGAGAGGGAAGGAGAGTAAGGAGGATGATGCCACCCTTTCCCGTCTTCAGCTAGGGAGTCAAAAAGGAAGTGTCAATCTGTCACTGGCTGGATATAGTCCTCTACATTGAGACACATGGCACGATCATGGTGCCCTGTCACCGGTAGTCCTTGTCATTGATTAAGGCTTTTCGTCCTCCATTGGGCTTAGCTGTGGGCCGCCCGCACTTTGTCTTGTGACATGCGTAATTTCCTCCTCGCAGTCTCCCCATCTTGATAGTGAGCTAATAGAAACTCTCTCCAGATCCGCTGCTAATGAAGACAGATCCTCAGATGGCCAAGCAGTCTCATTTATATTACCAGTCTATCAACTTGTTTTAAGTAGATTAGACATGTTCTGTGGGACATGCGAAGACGGGGAAACGCAAGCGAGTAAAAATAATTTATAAAGGGATTTTACAGGAAATTATTTTCGTTTAAGCCATATCATAGCACTGCTGAAGGTTTGCTTCATCTCTAGACAATGAGGAGATGAGAGGACTGCCAGCAGAGAGATTGAAACTGTGATAAGATTGTTGAAGATATTCACCGAGGTTTGTCTGAGCAGATTGGTTTAGGGTGGCTGGATGGTTTAGTGAACGGTTGCGCTGCTGCTAACAATTATTGTCATTACTGATGAAGCTCTCATTTTCTTGCTTCATCTATAAAATGTCAGAAAATAATCTTCTGTTTTTGTTCAATCAACAGTCCAAAATCCAAAGATATACAATTATATAAAATAGACACAAAAAGCTGCAAATCCTCATATTTATACACTGGGGTCAGCAAATGTTTGGCACGTTTGCTTGGACAATAACTTACGTGATTAATCGATTGTAAAACTTGTTTGATTCATTTTCTGTTAATCGATTATCCAACAAATCGTTTCAGCTCTAAGCGTACATAGGCTACAGGTAAGTACATGAAAAAAGGAGGCTACTCGAATTCAGATGTGGACTGAAATAATGCGTCATTCCACATCAAACTAAATGTAAACTTTAACTTTCAGTGCTTTTGTTTGGTTTTTCTTTGGCTTCACTAAAACTTGGTGCTGGGAAGTTATAGAAATCCTTTTCTATAGACTGACAACAAACGGCAAGTGTGGTAAAAATCAAACCTCTAACAGCAGCTCCAGACCATGGAGTGTAGGTGGCTGATGTAACAAAACATTAGACAAAATATAAAGAGAAAATCCTACACAAGTTACTTCTGAGCTTGGATTGTTGTCTTTTCAGATTGTATGTTTTCATTACTGCAGCAGCTGACCTCCACCAGACTGACATTAGCCTCTAATGATCCTGTGCATCCCACTCAGTGAGCTCGAGGGAACAGACAACTCTCTCTGGCAGGGCCTCTGGTTTGTGGAGTTTGTTAACCAATGATCATTAATAATTCAGTTCAACCCTTTAATAGGTAAATATTTGGGCATAATAATTGCAGCATGTATTTACTGCTACTTTATATTGTAACATTTGTTGCCGTTGCGATGGTATTGTGTTGGTGAGTGCTTCATGCAGACCAGCAGTGTGCTGTTATGTGAGAAACTAGAGCACATGACGTTAACATTGCTTGTGCTTATGTGTTTCCCAAAAACGAAAGTGTTTGTGACCAGACAACATTCAAAATAATGCTTGACGAGTGAATAGTTCTATGTAGGTTTTATTCATTTGCATTTACCACTCATTACCACACAATTATTTTGTTGATTCATGTATTATTTGTTTAGACTATGAACTGCTATGACTGTGAAAGTTTAATAGTGAAATAAATTGCTACAGTTTGTCTGCATTCAGAATGATGTATTCAGGTTCAGCTTGTTTAGCCCAGCCAACCCCAAAACACAAAGATATACACAAAGCCAATAAAATAATGATGTAAAACAGTGAAAAGCAGAAACCAGAGAGTGTTTTGCATTTTTGTTTGAAAAATGACAGAAAATTATGAATCAATTAACAAAATGGTGATCAATGAATGGATCAATCAACTAATCATTTCAGGTCTCGTTTTTCACAACATCAGCAACAGCAAAATATTCAACAAATCTAAAATGTGAATATTGAATTGTTAATAATACATAAGCCCATTATCTGCCCTCAGAAGTGCTTTAATCCTCCCTGGATGGCTGTCAAAGTGTGCTGAACTGTGTGCAGTGGGATATTGGACTATTCTTTAAAAGGGAAAGCCTCCAGCTCTTTGCCATAAATGATCTATGATCTAAGGTTGGGGAGAATATGGAAGGAGTCTGACTTCACTCAGGCGCTCAGGAAGGCACTCTTTAATTTGTTTAGCTGGCCTACAGCACCTGGATGTGTGTCTGCTACCTGTGTGTTCTTTGAATACTGGAAGATGATATGATGATGCTGCGTAATGGTCTCATTGTCTCTCGACAGCAATCAACAGAATTAATGACTCAGATGAGATGCCTTCCCGTATCATTATTAATGACACATACTCTGCTGCTACTTTATTCCATTATTAAATTTCTAATACTGATGCATCAGTGTCTTTGCTGCATTTCCTTGTTGCAGTTGGTCGAAGTGGAGCCAGTTTTATCTTCAAACTGCTTAGTCCAGTGGTTTCTAACTTCGGGACAGGGACCCGTTGGGATCACAAGTTTAATCTGAGGGGTTGCAAGATGGTTAATGGGAAAGGAAAGAAGTAAAACGTTCTGCTGCACACATTTGTAAGTATTTTTGGGCTTTGCTCTAATCTTTGCTTTTTGTGAATATTGGGTGATTTCGGCCTCATGCAGTTTTTTAACATTTTGAGAAGTTTAGAAGCAGAACTGCGAACAACTCAAAGACATCTGAAGCATGTTACAAGGGGCCCCAGCCAGACAACCATTTTTTGTCGGGGTCACAGGTTGAAAAGCACTGCTTTAAACGGTGCATTGTGCCAGTAACCAATAACTAAAGCTGTAAAGTATATGCTGTGAAAAGTGCAATATTTCCCTCTGAAACATTGCATTGTAGAAGACTAAAGTGGCATAAAATGGACCAAACCTCGCCAAATAAGGTTGTTGCCATTGCTTTCACATATGGAGACTCAGCCTTATTAAAACTTTATAATATTTATTCAGTTCTATGTTGGGGTTTATGAACTCCAACTTTTGGTTCCCCAAGTTGTCATGGTGGATGATCCAAGTAGCTGGAAAGTTGTAATTTATTTTGTACCTTGCGGGCAAACACAGTGGTCTAAATTCCAATAAACATCTAAGCTGTGCCATTACATGCAGCCCCACCACTCTGTTGATGGAGATTATTCCAGGATTCAACCCTGTGGTCATTTGTGTGGAGTGCAACTTTGGAGTAAGTGTGTTGTGTGTTGGACTTGGCGGGTGCTAAACCCTGCAAACACATTAACATCAAAGAAAACTAAGCAATACACATACATTAAACATCAGCCACTGATGTTCAGTTAGCTGCCTCAGTTTGTACTGAGGGAAGACCAACACACAAGGTGGAAAATTACACAGGAAGTAATCTTGAACTATTTGGAAAAAATCCATAAAATGGAAAATCATGATATGACTTCCTGATGAGGCTTCAGCAACGGCTCCCCTCCTCCTCGTAATTGAAACAGTGCTTCAGGATTGCAGGAGTCAATGGCACATAATACATAACAGTGCGATGAATGTATGAGGTTTAATAGATCGTGAAAATGGCAGTCTGATGACAGAGATGGAGCATTTCATTAGAAAGCCTAAATCGAGTCTGCGCGGGTGGTTGCTGTTGCACTCTGATACACTGTGATGAAAGACTGGCTGTTAGAGTGCCCACACCTTACACCTGGAAGGATGGCCTTTTGTTCACACGATACCCTTAATTAAAGGCTCGGGGAGTTGGTGCTATTTTGGATCCAAGTTTTAAGTTGGTAAAAAACCACGGCTGTATTAAGCTTCTAGTATAAAAACTCTGGATGGAATCTTTGATCCTCTCCTATCTTATTAGTCTGGGGAAATTTACAAATCGTTAATGTAGCTATTAATCCAAATTGTCACTGCTCAGGTATGGGGCGTACTGGGAGCGTCTACAAATGCAGACATTATAGAGGAGGTTCGATGATTAAAGGCACTTCACAAAAATCGATGGATGAAAAAACAGCTGATGGTTGGCAACTAAAAGACAGACACAGACCAATGTGACAAAGTAAACGGAGGAAGGCGGTTCACAGATCTAGCAGGTCTAACACATAGATAGCAGTAAAACAGACCGGCCTAGTTATGATGTCCCCCCCCCAAGCCCCAAGCACTGAACCCTCACAGACTTCAACATCACCTAAGACATCACTGTAAGTGTGTGAGTGCAGGAGGGTGTGATGGCTCCAAACTGAGAGAGGAGTGTGGACTGTGGATGGTGAAGTGTGAGACTGAAAGCTCAAACTGTATACAATTTAACAAGCTCAATAATAGACAACACTTTTAAAAAAAAGTACACTCACTCTCATGTAATCAGGACCGACAACTTAATATACATTGTGCTGGTTAGATACATGTACATGTAAACTTAAAAGGAAAATATCATCTTTGTGGCTCCAATCATGGTTAATTTTTCTTTTCTTTCAATGCTCAGTTCCACCATCGTTGCTGTTTTGTCTTTGTAGGTTATTTCCTTTAGTTAAGTCTGCAGAGTTGCAGACTTACGGAAAATATCCGTAAAAAGCTCAAAAAGTCTGTGACAGAGTCTCCAAACACTTTGCTGATTTCACAGTGGAATATCCTTGAGCCCTGTCTGACTTAGCGGGGATGCAGGCCAAAGTCTATAACTGACAGTTAGCGAGCGAGCTAGCCAGCTGGGTGAGCTTTTCCTCCTCTTCACTGACTTTATTAATTGAGATGATGCGCAATCCTAAGAACACAATGCCAAGGCAGAGTAAACAGCTCAATACAGCGAAAATAGAAAAAAGCTCAAAGAGATATTGTGGTTGACGAGCGCAGGCATGTTCACGGCTTGCGAGGATGTTAATGTGCCAGAAGCAGTTCACCAACGAGCTCGTCGTCTATATAGCATTTAGTACAGCCTTTTTTCTCCAGCATGTGCGAATGTACTTGTGCTGTGCCGCTTTCTGGTGAGTGTGAGGACAGAGATGGGGTTTGTGTAGTCCTGACAATAAACTGTATCAGAGGAAAAAGATACAGGGGAACATGAAAAAACTGTTATTCAAGCTCTCCCAGTTGTTTGCTTGACTGACTGAATGTAACAAATCCCTTCAAACCGGTTTGATAAAGGACTCAAACAGATGTGGACTCAATAAAATGCTATTGAACCTGATCCCTACACATATAACATTGTATGTCCTATGAGAGAAGGCTCCAGCAGCTGAGGGTTACAACAGTGCCAAGTGATTTTTTTTAAATAAAGAGGCCATATATTCTTATCCTTACAGCCTACAGTATGTTGGTGGTACAAGTAGAGCTAAATCTAGTGGAACGTCCCAATATATCAAATGTGCTCCATGCTATGTGCTAATATTTCTCTACATGGATAAGACATTCAGAGAAGAACAGCCTGAGGCATTCAAGCGGTGCTGCTGTGTTTGTGCATGTGTGTGCTTCACGCCACCAAGTTATGAAGCAGCTGGGGTCTCCGATAGTGTTTGGATTGACTGAGGAAGGGCTACGGAGTCCCTATTATGACCACGTTGCAAACAAAGACAGGACACAGTGTGTAAGTCAGACAGGGAGTCCGAGCTCACTTGAATTGTGAAACAAATGTGGTTTACAACAGCTTGTTGAAGATGCAGTCCATGTCTGTCTCTGTTCACACAGCAGATCTGTAGGAAATAAGTCAATAAAGGATTCACTGAAGCAAACTGTGCTGAGAGCAAGTTTTCAAACATTGCAGTATTATTATAACAATGTACATATTTTTTCCCCTCATTTAACATAATTAACCCTAATTGCTTTCATTGTTTAATTTCTAGTGCAGTTTGAAAAAGAATCCCCAGGAGCTGACACTTGTCTCATGTCTTGTGTAGTAAAAGAATGTAATACAAATGATTGATCTGGTCACCGTCAAATGAATATTTGAAGAAACTTTGAATAGTTCACAGTGATAATCAAACAGTATTTTTGTTTGAAATGCACATCCTTAGAATGTATCTACTATGTCAAGAAATGTTAATACTGAGCCCGTATACAAAACATTTACTCTTTGCATATTTCATCAGTCTTTCCTATAATATCCATTTGCGCAAACTAAAGCATAATTCACATTTTTAGGATTATTTTTCACCAAGTAACCAAGTAATTGGTTAAAGCAAGAGCTTGTCATTTTGGGAAATTTGCTTTTTTGCCAAGAGTTGCTGGCATTAGCTTCATATTTAGCATGCAGACGTGTGAGGGCATCAGTCTTCTCATCTCATTTTTGGCAAGAAAGTGAGTGAGTGCATTTCCCAAAATGTCAAACTTTTCCTTTAAGGACAGAGAACGATTGTGGTCTGGGTTAAATATCTTAAATGTCTCCATGTGAAGGGATGTGTTTACCTTTCCAGGACTTAACCAAAACCAAAACCAAAACCCGCAACCAAGTTTTTTTGACCAATGCTAGCTACGCGTGTTTAGTTCTACGTTCTCCAGTGTACGCCCATCAATCCATCCCGACCATTTCTTTATGGCCCCTCCCTCCAACCATTTAGTATATCTACAAAATTTATAGCAGACACGGTTGAAATTGTTTATTTACTCCCTCTTTCAATGCATTTGTTTTATCTGTTTTCAGGATGATGGTGGTGGTTGTTGCTTGGGCGGCCCACCAGATCTGTCTTTGTGTGTTTGCGTGTTTGCAATATGAGTAACTGGTTTTAATTCCCCACTTACAGGTGTCAGGCGTGAAAGCTGGGAGTGGTAGACATGGTATCCCATATCGCTGCCTCTGCATTAGTAATCAGGACTTGCTGTAAATACAGACATCTCATTACCGGTGAGCTGAAGTGCAGTACAGTGGAAGGGCAAGGGCAATGACAAGGATTCTCTGAGTAATGGGCTCTAACAGATCAGCACACCATTAAGTGGACCTGCAGTGCACATAGTAGCCTCACAGGCCCATTATAAAGAAAAACACAAGCAAGTGAGACAACTAAAGTCACTAATGGCAGTCTCCCTTTACAATTTAATGTTGTTAAACACAGCTTGGTGGATGCTGTCTGGGAGTGCAATATGATTGCTATGCTCACTGTTGAGACGTGGACATTGAAAAAGACAGCATCCTGCATGTTTTTATTCTTTGCATTTGAATTGATTGTATGTCTCGCAGTACTTGAGCTTATTTGTGCTAACCAATCAACAGTGGCCTGAGGTAACTTGCATGCACTCCTGCAAAGTCAATATTCTAATGCATTTTGCTGGGAGCCAATGACATCGTGCTTCCTCATATTTGTCCTAAGCTTCCTCTTATGCTTTATTCATGTTTAATTGTGGAGATTGTGGACTTGGGCAAAGCAGGGGGAGCATGGGATTACAATTAATCATGTCCGGTGTCTGCCAACAGTCATGCCCATATTGGTCTTTAAACCAATGTAGGTTATAGGATGAATGCAGTTTGCATCCATATTTCTTTAAAGCGCTGGCAGACTAATGAGAAAATTGGATCTGAATAGTGGATCTATAAGAATTCACTGTAGAGAGGAGCAAGAGCAAAATAAGATTACCGCCTTGGTTCACAATGTTTGTACATGACTTGCTTTGCTGTTCCAATCTCTCACATCATAAACGCTGCCCAAATTTAGAATATATTTTTAAACAGTGTATGACTTTATGTTAAATTACATTTTAATAAATCTCTGCTATAAACTCACCCATCCAATCCAAGTGCACATATAATTGAATATTTCCATGTGGCCCTGTCTGTGGAGCCAGCCACTGTGGCACACAAATTGTAATCAAGGCCAGGAGTAGTGCACAGAGAGCTGGGTGGCTGTTGACTGCAGGATTTAGGAACTCAGCTGTGCCTTCCCACTGCTGCTGGCAAGAGATTTCTGCCAGGCTCTGGTGTGCAGAACAAGAACTAATCTGGAGTGGTCTGTTGCTGCTAAAAGGAACTGGCCCTGAAGTCATGCATTATGGGAAAAGTGGGGATAATTTTTCCCACTCATTTCTTCAATTTTCTGCTATAGAAGATTTACGCTGAATACCACATCTCATTAAGAGTTGTGTTTTTCCTTGTCTGATAGTAGCAATGAATGCAAGTCAATCGGACTTTTATCAGCTAATATTTTTACCATTACAAAGCTGTTAACTCATTCAGGAGGGTTCAGGAGCTAGAACTTTTTAGTCTGAAGATATGCTCATACATATTCATGAGCAGTGGGCAGAGTTTAACATTGACAAAGAAAGTGGGGAAAACACCTCAACTCACACATTGTGAATATCAATGAAAAATGCATATGTGGGCCCCTTTGTGAACCTAGAGCCCCTGTATATATTTTTAGAACATGAAAGTGCAAGGAATGTATGAAACTAGAGCAGCTTTACCACATTTACCCCAACAGGTAACCAAGTGAAACGTTTATTTACAGCAAGTTTAATACTGGCAGGGCAAGAATGCAAGCGATTTACCAACGCTGAACATCAGTTATAAGACTGTCCTTCTGTTGTTTCAGCAAATGCTCAAAAACTGCATATTTTTACAGGGATGGTACAAGTCACTCTAGTTTCCAATATTATTATTACGACTCTAATCCATCAGGAGCAAACATAGACTGTATGAAAAGAGGTGGACATAGCTAGTCTAAGAAGTGAAGCCTTAAACCAGCACTGGTTCTAATGGCCAGCAGGGGGCGACTCCACTTGCTCTAAAAAAACGGTCCAATAGGATGGAAGTCCCTACTTCTCACTTGATTTATTAGCTTTGTTACCATGTTCCTGATGAGTTTATGGTCTCAGTCACTAGTTTCAAGTCTTCTTCATTACACACTGTATGAATATTGATTGATTGATTGATTGATTGAATACACCATGATGTTCATTTTGTCAACTATGGCCCCATTTAGAGTAAAATGTATGATAAAGCAGGCTATACTTTAGGGCAGGACTACCTTCTGACTAACCAATCAGAGACTGCAGGCGCGGAGTGAACATCACTTCTGGCTCCAGAACCAAGATGACGACAGCCAAAATGCCCACAAAAAGTCCACAAACTACAAACTAACACAAACTAATGGGTGTCGTCATGGTGGCTTCATCCACTTCTTTTATACAGTGAATGGAAGCAAAGGAGGAAGTTGTGTGATGTTATTATAGAGGTCATGGTGGATAGATGGGATGACAAAACCTTTGACTTTAACAGTGGAGACTGTTGTCTGTTTCCCATTCCCTACAGTCAATGTGGGTTTAATTTGAAGAGTCATTTTGCAATCACTGAATGACTCACAATCTGTATTTAACTGTGTGTGTGTGTTTTTAAGCCTCAAGGGGGTAGATGGACAAATTAATTTTGTGATGCCAACAACCTGTTCAATGTTAATGTCCACCCGAAACTGCAGCTTTAGCAGTGCTGTTAATACACACTATCACTGCTAATTACCCTGTCCCATAATAAATCCTGTTAACCAGACCCAGCTGGTTTTGTAGTGGCTGAAATACATACAAATATCCTGTACTGCTTTTATTTGGAAAAAGCTGTTTGGATTTTTTTCATGGTGAAAAAATAAATCAAGTCTCCTAAAAACTTACATTTCAACCAAATTTGTCAATTACACAACAAAACCAACGCCCAAGGGAGAGCACTGTACTATATTTGGAAACTTTCCTCATATGTGATGAAACCACTCATGACTGTTCAGAACTGACCCGCTGAACCAGGAAATTAAGATGAAGACATTAATGTAAAGGGAAATGTGAACTGAATCAACCATTACCAACATTACAGCCATGTGTCAAAGAGATAAAGGTGCTTATTTGCTAAATATTTATCGATGGTTCTACGTCTCACTTAAATGTCTCTGTAGTTTTCACCAAAACATTACACTGTCTGAGTTATAACCCATGTGTTAGTGATATGGATCCATAAAGCTCCTGACTCATTTGAATGGATTCTGCCTGTCAAGAATGACAAATTATTTTAAATGCAAGTTGAATCAGTTTTTGCTGACGACAGCATGCAGCATTATAACCTTTACTAAGAAAGATTAATTTGACACCTTGTCAAATGTGCCTCCGTTATGAGGAACTCTCTTGCAGAGATGGAGAGATTATTTGCTTCATTGTTTGTATTATAAGTCTTATAAATTAACCAGAGTGCTAGTGGATGTCATCTCTGATTAGTGTCAACAGGCCTCTAATGAAGATGTTCAACCTGTAGGCGTGTTGCAGCTCTCATGCACTGACTCTGTGGTAAGAGAGTTTACTTACGGCATGGTGGTTTTGCACAAGAGCATCTGGATTTTAAAAAAATAAATAAAACTTAAGAACTTTCAGAGTCCAGAGCCTGAAATAAAACTATTTTACCAAAAGACACATATGGCAGAGATGACTAAGCCTTATAAAATCGAAAAGCTTGTTAGAGGATCACCAAGGAAAAGAATCAGCAGTTTGGAAAATAGGATTGAGTTGAGAGTGTGAGGAATGGATCTGCAGTTGTTTTGGAGAGCATCAGACTGTGGTCAGCACAGCAAGGCCACACAGACGGCCCCCCGACGAACAGATGGACAGCCAGGAGGAGAAAGCAGTGGAGGTGATCCAGAATATGGACACCCCATGATCAAAAAGCAGCGATAAGGAACAACAGAGGAATGGACGTCTAAAACACCACCAGCACAGAGAGAAAACAGCTGTCCGCCTGTCTGTCCATCCCTCCCCACCGCTAGACGCCTGTGAATTTCAGCGCTGACGTGCGCTCTGGCTCTCAGCTCGGCCTGAGAGCACAAGGAAGAGACGCCGACAGAGGAGAATAATTTATCCCACCCTGTTCCTATAATGTCACACTAACTCACAGCAGCATGGAAAATGAATTAAAAAAGATGGAGGAAGTGACAGTAAACACATCCTGGATGATTTTCTGGGTAAAAGGGGAACATTATCAGCTCTGGAACAGATTACAGTACAAGGAAACTCATTTGGATGTAAAGGTTAAAGGTAGCAGGCTTTGTGCTGACAGTCTCCTACTCTGTTAGTGGAACTCCTCCAAGCTTTGCATCTTAATGAGACTTTTTTTTTTGTTTCTGGGAGAAAGTTGTTAATGAGGAGAAACACTGAATAATGCCTTGTTTCATTAGAAACTTACAGTATACTCTTAAAGGCATCCCCTTCAAGCTGTAGACATTTTCAGGGGACTTTTTTTTATGATGCAAGCATTTTTTGAGGGCTGTCAACAATACATTTTGCGGTAATTGTTTCTTTCCCCTAACTGGGCCTCTGGGGAAGCACGTCCTCCAGGGCAGCCTAAAAATCCCACCTCTGGGGGGGGTCTGAGGTCTGTTCAGCGCAAAAAAAAAAAAAAAAAGCTTGTCTCTGCAAATTCACATTGTGTCTCAGGAAATCCAGAGATTGTTCTATTTCTTACGCAAATGCAACGTTACAACAGAGAGTACTTAAAACACCATGATGGACGACAAGCTGCACAACCAAGTTTTCATTAATGCTAATACAATAAGAAATCCACAATCTTGCATTGGCACATAATGAGCTACAGTGAAGGTTTAATGCACACGTACTGTGACTGCTAATGGAGATTTACACTTCAGACGGTGGGATGTTGCTCAAAGGGTTACCGACTGGGTGGAGAACTGGTGCTGCAAAGATTATGTGAATCAGGTCTCTTAACTGTGGGAATGAATGCAGGAACGAGCAAAGGAAGAGAAAAGTGTTGTTACAGCAAATGCTTCTGATGGGTTTTTCAAAGCACTCGACTTAAGGCTTCAAAAGATTATTTGCCTGTTTTTCCAATGAGCGAAATAAAATGGTGCAAATTAAATTTTCATAGTGTGAAACGTGGCTGCTGTTTTCAGCTGTTTTCAAAAGGTGTTCAGGGAGAATCTGATTAGTCTTTACAGATAACAAGAGGGTAAAAGTCATGGCATTGAATGAAGTTTCACCTCAATTAATTCATTTCACTAGCTGCTATCTGATGAGGTTTTTGAAGTAGTGACGTCCAGAATAAACCAGACTGCTATAAAAACAAATTACTCTGAAAATGAAATGAAAAGTGGAAATGGAGCAAATCCGCAAATCTTAAAATATAATGCTTCATATCACTCCTGTTGTGCAAGCAGATTCTTCCTTTCTTTCTTTCTTTCTTTCTTTCTTGGTAAATCCAGAGGAAAACTGCGTAGTCCCATCGCATCCATCGAAAACACTCTTCAAGAAATAAACGTTTACTTTGAATGTTTCAACATATTAAAACAAACATCATTTATTCAGCAGCCCACAAGCAGCAGAGATATGAGCAGCAGTGAAAGCATTCTCTGACAGTGATGCATAATCAAGTGAGGCGTCACCAAACCATAAGATCCACCCGGGCGTCATGTCTCCCTCGAGAATAATTAAATGCAAAGATGGATTGTAACCGTTCACACAGGCAACCCGGTAAAAGCGCACAGATTTCAGTGCGCCTTGAGATTGGCACCTGCATCGCTTCCATCCACCGCCTTTATTGGATTACATTAGTTTTAAAATGACCGTCTGTCTTCATCTGCGCATTGATTAGACTTAAGGACTCCTAGGATTTGCGCATGAGGAACAACAGCAAGCCAAGTGGAGCGGAAAGGAGGAGAGGGGCTCGCAGAGGGGGGCTCCTATAGACACAGCTGATGAACGGGTTCTTTGTATTGTGAAGTCAATCCCCCCCATCACCCACCCAACCACCCACCCCTTACCCTCCTCCTCCTCCTCCTCCCCCAAAATCAGCTCCACGAGAAACGTCAGCCTGCTCCAAAATCCCTCCAGCAAAGGTGATTCATCTGTTGAGCCTGTGAGCAGAGGGACCACTGCCCTCCTTAGCGGGGCTGCACCTTCAAAACGCACCCATATTCACCAGGAGAGGGTTTGTGAAGTCAGTGTGTCGGACTGAGCTCAATCAAAAAAAAAAAAAAAATGCCACCAGAGGACAAGGATAACCCGAATTATTCGTGCATGGCCTCAAAAGCACACCAACACGCTTCCAAGTAGCCCGGCACACAGTCATGTCTGTGCAGCATACTCTCACAGGCAGAAGCCCCAACACAGCTGCGTAACTCTGGTCTGTCACAGCTCTCCAAAAACCCCCAGACAGTGGAAAAGAGAGGAAACACTCTTACCTGAAAGTCCTCCTCATACAAGTGAGCCCAAAGTGGAGAAAATGAACTTCTGATGCCGTCCAGTTTTGTTTGTTTTTTCCCCCTTTTTTCTTCCTGCGTCTTTGTTTGGCAGCGCCCGCTCCTGTCAGCACTCCGCCTCCTGTTTGAACGCTGCCTCCCAAACCCGCCACACGGAGCAAATTTGGGGGAGAAGAAAAAAAGAAAATAAAAGAAGAAGACAGGCGTGGGAAGTCAAAATGCCAGTATGAATTAGCGAGTGGTGTTAGTTGCGGGGGGGATAAAGTGCCCCGTGCAGATGCGGTGTTACTCCCAGAGTCGAGGTTGGAGAGCCGAGAGGGGTGGTGGAGGGGTGGGGGGGACAAAAATCTCCTGTTTGTCGTTCAACTCCGCTGCTCAGACGCTGTCCAGTAGCGAGTGGTGCTGAATGAGACTCCAGGGGTTGCAGAGATTTCCTACTTTTCTTCCTCTTCTCCTTCTTCTTCCTCCTCTCTCGCTTCTTCTCTTTCTGACTGACTGCACAAATCTGCCCTCCCACCGCGCAAGATTGGAAATGATCTCTCCTTCCTTTTTTTTTTCTCCCCCCCCCTTTTTTTTTTTTTTTGAAGTGCTGTAAATTAGATCCTCACCAAAGGCGAGCTTTGCCTAGCACTGACACTGCTGGTAACGCATTCCACAGCAACAACGACCCAAAAAAAAACAGGGTTGGAGGGTGGGGGTGGGAGGCCAGGAACTGTCTGCGTAAAACAGATGCTTGGAAAAAAATTACATCGGAATCAGCTGCGTTTTATGAACAGATCGATAAGTTAACCCCGAGGTCGAGGCAACGAGTCTTTAATTGGAATTAGGCAGAAAATAGATGGAGGTTTCCAGCTTGAAAAGCAGCCTCCATGTGGTGGTGAAAGCCGTTTCAAGAGTTTTGTCATTTGTCACATCCAGGCTGAAGGAGCTCAGAGGTGTGAAAGAGCAGAAACCATCTGTGTGTGTGTGTGTGTGAGTGTGTGTGTGTGTGTGAGTGTGTGTGTGGCTGTTCTGGTCCTGTATGGATGCTGTAAGTGAAGGTTTGAGGATTCACCAAGTTAAACAAAGTGTGCAGGGAAGACTCCTCCTCAGGTCCTCTGAGTGCAGGATGCTCCACATCCGCCGAACAAAGTGTTGAATTTCATTCTTAAGGCGCCGACTAGCGCATCTTCAGGTCCACTGCCGCCGCTCCTCGGCCCCGTGTCTTTAAAGTCCTGCAGCAGAAACACACACACACACACACACACACACACACACACACACACACACACACACAGTACACGTCTTACTCTCGACGTTTATGTACTGTTCTCCGTTCAATGATTACTTCAGATCATCCCTCGGGTAATTTCGACTTGTTCATCGGGATCGCTTTTCTTTATATGTTTATCATTACCGTGCTGATTGCAGTTATTGATTCATCAGTCTAATCACTTTCACCGCACCGCTCCAGTAATGAATGAACAGAGCCAGCTGCTTGCATCCAGAGCTGCACTTTAATGAGGGTCCCAAACCCTGTGAGCGTTTTGTGGATTTGTTCCTACATTTTTTACACATCAACATGTGTAAAAATCTTCCACTTTATTAACTGTGTGATATTTACTGTGTATCATTTAGACATAAGCGTTTAGTAAGAACAACTTTGTATTGTTGTCAGATTGATAAAAAAAAAAAAAGTCTGTCTCCAGTTTGCCCCTTGTTTTTGTCTTTTCCCTCCAATAGACTGTTGGATTATTGTACAACAACCCAGTATTTAAAAGCATTTATAATGGGAGATGACTGAAAGTGAGAACTTTTATTTATGGCTTTACTAACATTTGTAACCGCATAATTGATGGTTTGTTGAAATAAGAGCAATAACTCTTTATGAGGTTGCTAACATTCGCAACAGACATGATGGCTTATAGTGTTTCCATTCATTTTATTTCATGACCGATGCAGAGTTTGACAACAAGCTGTTGATAGTAAAAATGTAGAGAGAACAGTAGGCCAACTGTGAAGGTGAAATATTTATGGCAACAGATGTTTTAATGACACTTTCAAGTTACAAAGGTGAAATTCTGTTTGAACAAAGACTTGGTTGCATCACTGTCCTCTTTTAATAGATATTAGGCAATAGCAGATCTGTGTTTCTGTTTATGCAGTTATAAGCAATAATAGCAATAAGGTATTATATATATATATATATATATAATATATTGTATATACAGCCACTAATTACAGGTTTGTCTCATTAGAAAGTGCTGCCAACATTATTTGGATGGGTTGTGTTTATCTTTTCATTTTTTTTTGCACACACATGGATGCATTTTGCAAAAAGCAAAAAAATCTGTGTGGTGGCAAGGTTTAGCAATTTGTAACAATCAGCACGAGTCAGAGATCAAGCAACTGCAGGTGGCCGCCAGCGACTGTCTTTACTGTCTTTATTCTTTTTCAGCAGTGCATGTTCTACGTATATAACAATCCATATATATATTTGGACTGATTAGGCCTTTGTGCCTAATGTATGAGGTAATGAAGTTTGATTCTCAGAAGAATTTAGTTGTCGTTATTGTTTTTGATTTTTTTTTTTTTTTTTTGCCTCCTCTCCCAGCAGTGTTTAATAAATTATGCAAAGACACACCCTGTAAACTATGTTGAGAAGGTACTTAGATAAAAGAAAAGTCTACATGTGTAGTCCATCCCAACAAGTCATTAAGGCAGAAGCATCCCGTCATGTGGAACATCTAGTTACAATGGTACTGTGTGTACTGGCATCCTTGTGGCCACGGTGGAAAAAACACCGTGATAAACAACTTTGGATAGCCTCATGTTTATTTCTTTGCTTGTTAGTGCAAAATTCATGAGAACCTGTCAAATATGTAAAGCTTGTCAGCAGTTATTTTCCTTAGTCACTGAATCGGCTTGCCCTGTGTTGCTCACAAGGTAACACAGTAATGCAGTACTGTGCCATCCTGAGGTATTATTATTTATTTTCCCTATTGTTCAGCCACATTACAGCACTGATTTAAACTCACAGAGATAAAACCACAAACTCACCTCTCAGCTTCAAAACACTGAAAGAACAAACGCATGTATTCTTAATTATGTAAGCTGTTGTATCTGAGTTTCAGTGTATGTTTTTTCTCACCTCTTGACTGGAACAATTATAGGCTAAATGCATTTTTTTCCCTAGAGCATTCTCACTATGAAAAATAATGAATAACGCAATCAGAATATGAGACTGGGGGGCATAATAGTGTTTATTAGAACAAAGTTATATGAATTTCAAAACACAAAATGTGACCTTAATGGTTCACAGTCTTAATTATTGAACCGATGATGGCCAAGGCAGGATTGATAAATAATCTGGGTTGTAATAAAAGTCTACCTTTTTCCACTGTGGTCAGTCACATGTGCTCAGGGCTCCATGAATTATTCTGTTCTCTCCTAAGCGTCATCCATCCAAATTGGGTGGGCAGCAGGATTTGATTAGCTCTCCTCTAGTACCGCAGTGATAAACTCGGGATCCAGAGAGTGATTCAGTCTCCGTAAATGCAGAGTCACGCCCTTGTTTCAACGCCAAATAACAAATAAATCAAAGTGAAATGTGCTCTGCTATGTCTTTGGAATAAAGCAGGTAATTACTGGGTGCGGTGTAATGTTGCTCACAGTGGCTAGAAACTCTAACAGAGCAGATGAGATGCTGGTATTTGTAGGTATTCAGTATGCCTGCTCATATTTATGGCCATGTATCTCCTGTTAGGGTGGTGATGCAGTGCAGGCTGAGGGGATCAGGCTAACAGGGCTCCTAATGAAAGCGCAGCGCGAGAGCTGCAACTCAGCATACCACAACGAAAATGTCCTCGACGGAGGATTTTCAGCAATATTGTGTTTTTCAGAAAATATGAAAAGCGTTGTCATAAATCATATTCAAAGATTTAGGTATTTACAAACACATGAAAACCTGGAACAGGTCTCACAACGTGTTATTTGTGATGAATAAATCAAAAGAAGCCACTCATTCTATTTTAATGTTAAGTTGTGAGTTTGGGCTTTCATCACGCCACTGTGAGTCAAAACACACCATTGTAGACGGATTATGATCTAGTTGTCCCATTTTTATTTTTTTTTATCAGCATTTTTATTATGTTGCTGAAGTACATGAGAAATGTTTCGCATCTCTCTTTGACACATCCTACATCCATATACAGATATATATACATCTCCTCGCTGTTATATCTTTAGAGGTGCGTTCACACACTCTGTCCTTGCATGGAAAGGTGAAGACTGAAAATCACTTCCTATCTATCTATCTATCTATCTATCTATCTATCTATCTATCTATCTATCTATCTATCTATCTATCTATCTAGCTATCTAGCTATCTCACAGTGGGCCGTACTTTGGCAGGTGGTGGTACAGGTTACATTAGCAGCCAGGTTGGGACGGCGGTTTGAGCCCCGGGACTGAGCAGCACAGTTCTGGGCATTGGGCCATGGATCTGTCTGGCCCACTGTCCTGCCTGGCAACGCTGCAGCTCTCCACAGATGTAAATGTAACTGCAGGTGGCCTTCGCAGCATTAAGCATAGCTTGACAGTACAGTAACCTCTCCGGTATCATAGATATGGGATTTTATCAGTGCTGACGTGTGTGTTTGCCAGTTTGTGTACTTCATTCTACCCCGGTGCTGAATGTTTATTGTTTCAGTGAGACGGATTGGCATTTTCTTTTATCATCCATCCCCCTTTTGTGCATACATATCGACAAAATCCAGCAGAGTAACAAGCTGCAACCTGCAACAGCCATTCAGCCTCTACAAATAATGCATTGTCTCACCATCATCATCACAAGTGATTTCCATCAAGCGTCACATTAAAGATGTTTGACCCATCTTTGGAACTGGCAGTAAATAACACTAAAGGCAATAACTGTACACTGAGCCATTTTAAGCTGTACCAGATGAAAGCTGACAATTGTGAGATGAATGCGGTGAAATCTTCATGAGTGTGACACCATTCAGACTGCGACGGCATTAGCTGTGTAGAAAAACGTTCACTGTTAATATTTTACCAGCAAGACTCAGCAAAACTTACAAGCGATCAGTACAGCAGCACCAGGCACACACACACACACACACACACACACTGCCGAGACTATCAACTGCAACTTGTATTGCTCTATATGTCTCAGAGTAATGTACCACACACACGTTATTCTGCCACCTACTGGCGAGAGCAATAAATGTGTGGCTCTGAGACAAAGAATCAAATATGGACATACAGCACCAGTGAAAAGTTTGGACGCAGCTTCTCATTCAATGATTTTTCTTAATTTTTATTATTTTCTACATCGCAGATTAATATTGAAGACATCAAGGAATACGAAGGAACTCATATGGAATTATGTAGTAAACAAAAAAGTGTTTAAAAAAACAGAATGTTTTATATTTTAGATTCTTCAAAGTATCCACCTTTTGTTTTGATGACAGCTTTGCTCACTCAGCGTTCTCTCAGTCGGTCCAACTCATCCCAAACCATCTCAGTAGTGGCTTCTTTGCAGCAATTCAACCATGAAGGCCTGATTCATGAAGTCTCCTCTGATGTTGATGTTGAGATGTGTTTGCTCCTTGAACTCTGGCTCTAATCTGAGGTGCTGTTAATTGGTGGTTTCTGAGGCTGATAACTCTGATGAACTTATCCTCTGCAGCAGAAGTAACTTTTAGTTTTCCTTTCCTGGGGCCTCCTCCTCATGAGAGCCAGTTTCATCATTTGATGGTTTTCATGACTGCACTTGTGGATACCTTCAAAGTTTTCTGGACTGACTGACCTTCATGTCTTAAACTAATGATGGGCTGTTGTTCCTCTTTACTTAGCTGAGTGGTTCTTGCCATGATGTGGATTAGAACAGCAGTCAAACAGGACTATTCACTGTATTGAACTGTGTACCAACCCCTCCTCTCGCACAATGCAACTGATGGACTCAACCCATCAAGAAGGAAAGAAATTAACTTTTGACAAGGCACACATGTGAGTGGAACTTCCTCATGAGTCTGATTGAGAGAATACCAAGAGTGTGCACAGCTGTACATAATTCCATATGTGTTTGTTTGTAGTTTTATTATGTCTTCAATATTAATCTACAGGGTAGAAAATTATAAAAAATAAAGAAAAACCATTGAATGAGAAGGTGTGTCCAAACTTTTGACTGGTACTGTATACTGTTAAACAAACATTAAATTAAGAGAATTGCACAGGTATTTAAAAAATTTATTTTTCCAGGTCCCACATCAATCAAAAAGCGTTGGTCCACAGATGGCTGATTTAGAGCTTCAGTGACCAAAGAAAGGCCGCATTTAAATTCTGACAGTGTCATGAAATGATGAAGGATACATCAGTGAGAAAAAAAGATTGTGTCATGCAGTGAACCTGTAGATTGCTGTTTTCACTCAGTCCACTGCAACCCCGCAGCAGTTGCTTTAAATTGTGCTACGTGGTGTCCTCCTTTTTGGAGTTCTTAACTAAAGCCTTAATCGACTATTGCTGTAAACTGGCATGATTATTTAATATACATTTCACATTGCTGTACCGTTTTTTGCTTTTTCTTTAAATATTTAGCATTAGTAACAGTATTATTTCAAATGTCATGTCACCATCAGTGCTGGCTGTGTATGGGATTCAGCGCTGCTTCATATATGGTTTATACATCAAAGCATATGGCATTTAATTTGTAATTCACTTCTCTCACCCAGCTTGCAATAAAAAATGTTTCTTTCCGTTGCCATTCATCACAAATACAGTACGTCTCAAAGGACTTTACAGGAATTGAGCCTACCAATCAATCACACACTGCATTGTTTAAAAGAGCAATGCAGCTAAATAAAATACGACCAGCACAGAGCGCAAGATGCACAAAAGAAAACACATGTAGGAAAGACATAACAAGTGAGATAAATAGGACTAACTCCTACGACGGACTGTGTTAAGTGTGTTAAAGCCTTTAAATGCACAGTGAAAGATAAATGCACACAATTTACGGTTGCTAAATCTACAGTTCCACTTGTTGGCAGACTTTTTGCCAGCGAGGCATGTTTCATTTTGAACGAGTGGCCATGCTAGTGATGGCACTAAAACTCTAACACAGTATATTTTGAACTGAGGTGATTGATGGCATTGTTTTCTAAAAGATATTTACAGAGATACTGTAAAATTCTGCACTGTTTTTTTTGTAAGTGTGTGTTGGGTATGTTTACTTTAGGGTATGCTGTATTCATGTGAGAGGTGTTTCAGTTCGCCTGGTTTACTTGATCGGTTTTCACTTTGAACTGTGTCAAACTACCTCAGTAGTCTGAGCAATTAATAAATATCAATTAATTCAGTAATCTGACAGACAAAGGGGAGTTCTTCCTGCCACTGTTGCCTAATATAATATCTGATGCTTGCTCATGTGGGAATTCTTAAATCCTTAATTTTGAATTCCTGAATCGTTGGGTCTCTCTTAATTAAAGAGTTTGGTCTAGACATGCTCTTTATGGAAAGCGCCTTGAGATAACACTGTTATGAATTGGTGCTATATAAATAAAGATTGATTGAATTTATCCCCAACTACTTTGACAATCAATTAATCTTTTGGCTAATGTTTCAAGCACAAATGCTAAACGTTTTGCTTGTTCCAACATCTGAAATGTGCTTTTTTGTCATTAGAAATTGATTATCTTTGAGTTTAGAACTGATAGTCAAACAAACCCAACAAATACGTCATGATCTGGGACTTATTAATGAATGTTTATCACAGTTTTGTAACATTTCAATGACAACAGTTCATAGATAATGTAAATAATATAGCCACAGAAAACTTTCCGATGTATTGACTACAAGATATCATTTTAATATTTACTGAGTACTGTTATATCAGGTGCAGGTTATGGACAATGACTATAATTCTTGAAACAACACATTTAAATCATTTTGCATAATTTCATCATGGAAAACATACATAATGGCATAATGGCAACATTATTAATTTCTTCATCTATATTTTTCTTATTCATATAAACATCTGTCAGGCTGTTATTCTTCTGCTCTCACTACAAATGCTCATGCAAGCAAGCTAAACTCACTTCCAAACTAAAATCAAAGGAAGAGGTTGGCCTTAATGGGAAGCATTTTTGAAACTGAAAATAATAGTGGATAAAACACAATTCACGAGTTCACTGCTGAGGAATACAAATCAGAAAAACTGTATCAGCACCAAATTAGCCTTAGACAGCCAGTGTAATGGCTAGCCTGGTTGGCAGTAAACTGATTGCAAGCAAACTAACAAATCACAAGCACAAGGCAGCTCAAATAAAATAAGTACCTACGCATAATGCTCCAACAGAACCTTTGGGGAGTGAATAAAAGATGCCTCTCAATATTTGCCGTGTTGCTACGAGCAACAGACCACCCAACTCACACCAACTGCTATTACAGTCGATGAAAAATACTTCTGATATAATGCAGACCTCACACAAGTGATTAGACATGATATCTGAGCATCAGTCATCAAACTAAAAGGGTTAGTCTCTTTAGCTGACATAATAGCTATGAGGCTAAAGTGCAAAGGGTAATGGGCTTTAACACATTAGAGCTGTTTCACTTAAAATTATGCATTTAGGTAATTTAGGAGTTCAGGAGTTCTAAGCTTAAAATGTGCTTCGCTTCTTTCTCACACATCCACCCCCTTCACTTATGCAAAGGCTGCTTCCAACTGTTCTAAGGTATTTAAATTAATTAATGCAGCGGCTTGGCCTCCAGAGAATAAATAATGATAAACCTTGGCTGAAATTGTAAACTTCTAATATTCAGGTCTGGCCTGTGCACCATCCAAGGCTCAGCAGGGATCCTGGTAAAACACTGAGGAGCAGCCTGGCAGCCAAATAAGCAAATACAGTCACAGCGCTTGAAAGAAAAACATTTTGTTTAATGTTTTTAACCAGTGACTCTAAGGTCATTTGAGTTTATCTTCCATGTTTTCTGCTTAAAGAAAAACACTGCATTTTGGGAAATACGCTTTATTGCTGAGGGTTAGATGAGGAGATTGATACCACTCTCATATCTGTCTGATAATGTGTGTCCCAGACTGTGGAGATATTTTGTGTTGTCACGCTGCTCCATCAGCTCTTCAGCAGTTAAACCCTGTGTATCATAGTTATTTACACCTTATCACAAACAGATTCTGTACCCATCATTGCCCTCTGGGCCACAGGGTTGGATGGACTTCCCTACAGTTAAGAAGAAACAGCTGTCTCATGCAACTCATTAAGAAAAACTCCAAACCATCTCGATAACTACAGCACACCATCCAGCAACCACTTAAGCTCAGACACCCTTCGTGTATGCACTAATATTGGCAGAGCAGGTTTGGTTTCAGGTACCATGCAACTTTTAAATGGAATGAGCTGCAATCTGCCCTCATACCCCCCTTATATACCCTACAGCCTTATTACCCGATGTTGTCTGCGATTCATGTAACTCTTTCTTTAATTCTTGTAGCTGTGCTGTTTCTGTTTTGCTACTTGTTTTTTTTTTCTTTAATGAAAGGGAAAAAGATATGAATCTCAATGCAACTACCTGATTAAATAAAGATGAAATTAAAATTTGAAAGATATACAATTATGGAGCCATAAGCTGGTTAATTTAGCATAAAGACTGGAAACAGGGGGAAACAAGGTAACAAGGTAACAAAATCCACCCACCAGCCCCTCTAAAGCTCACAGATTAACACGCTATATCTCGTTTGTGTAATCCATACAAAAACACTTTTGCTAAAATAAATGAACCGTCCCCTGACTGTAGCCTCACATTTAACGGATGATGTGACAGTGGCAAGAAAGCAAAAGCCAAAACCATTTCCCAAACTATTCAACTATTCTTCTAATAAATATCATATTGTTATATAATATTCAACTGTTCTTAAAAACTGTGAGCTTGTGAACTTTCCATTTTATTTCAGAAAGGAATATCACTTTTGCCCTCAGAGATGTGTTTTTGTCCTTCCTCTCCTTTATCCAGTGCCACAGTTTATCTAGGATGAGAATGTTGCCTACCATACATTGTGTGAATGTAATCCAATTCAGAGAAATGTTTGCAGCTGCAGCCAAGAGTTATTGTTATACATTGAGGCACCCTATCTGGAAAAAGCCACCAAGCCGCCTTTACAATCATACAGCATGCAGGATAAGTCATGTTTGGTTTTAATCCTCAGAAGAAGCTGCAGTCAGAACACAACTACAATGCATTTTATAGCAGATGAACCCGTATCGTGTGGGAGAGAAGACAGCCTAAGATGAACCCACGAAAATATTTACACATGAAAATGATGTTTATTCAATAGGATTATCAATGGCCAGCTACAGGGGAAAAAACGCCTATTAGCAAAATATACAAAGATTTAGCTACTGTCAGAATGCAAATATGCGCAGGGGCATCCTATAATTGTGCAAAGATGTACCCTCATGGTCACAAAGAGCATTTTTAAACAGAGTAATGGCTTGGCCTGAACAAGCAGAAAGTACATAGAGCATTCCAGCTTATCTTAATTGCTTTTGCTTGTGATATTTCCCACCAGTCCATCAAAACCAAACTGCCTTTACAGGAGCAGTGTTGAGGATAGCTCAGTTTGTGTTCTTGCCACAGCTGCTTCTATGAGGATTAAAACCATCTAAAATGCGTGCGGTATGCACCAGATAAACCTGCAAACTGTATGAGACAGAAACCTGCGAGATATTTACTCATGAAAGTATTTATTCATCTAGATAGTTAACAGCCGACAGCAACAGGAAAAAAAAATAAAACTCTGATCTTTGGCATATGCTGGTCCCCCAAAGGATTTGAAGAGAGCTTTAAACTGGCTATCACCTGAATGTATTGGGGGTAAGCATCCATGTGTGTATCCTTAAAAGTTGCAAGATGGCACAAATGAATAATGTATGAAGAGATGGAAACCCTAAAACTTCCGCTACGGCTGGCGGGCACTTCATCTGGGCATCTGCTGGTGAGTTTCAGCGAGTCAGTTTTCATTGTGTCTGTCTGATATTTCAGTATCTATTTAAATCCCAAGTGACCATTGAACAAACATGTAAAACAAGAAAAATGTTGCTTTCTTCAGAACCATGTTGTCATGTGGAGGACAATGTTACAAAGAGTTAGTGAATTATTCTAAGATTTGACTATTATTCATGAATATTTTCTTAATTTATATCTTCTAATTTTTATATTAATTTTATAACAAGTGAATAATATCAATATAATGATTATTGCTATTTTCTGCTAAAATGCAGCTTCTCTCACCATATGCCTTGATATCTTGATGTTTAGACTGCTTAATATATTATGTGTTTCATTTTAAGCTAGCGTGCGTTTTCAAACTCGAATTATCTCTAAATTTCTATCTTCACCACTTTGTGTTCAGCATAAACGTGCTGTAATGCAGCTTTAACTGTGTAACATCAAGTTATTATGCATTATTTGGATTATTTGATTCTTCTTGTGGGTGTTCATTGAATATGAATATGAATATAGCTTTAACTAATTGAATGGATGGGAATAATACGACATAAAGATCGAAAACAGGAGGAAACTGCTGTGAACACAGCACTGACATTTTGTCACCTCAGAAAGTTACGATGTCAAATGTGTTAACAAGCAGTTTCTTGTTTAATCATCCAGCAGACACGATGTGTGTCTGTTCACACCACAAACCCAGCAGAGCAATATTCACTCACCTTTTAGCTCTGTTTTGGTCCAGGTGGAAATATCTGGCTCTTTAGCCGCCAAATGCTCCACTTTGTTCACCAGCCGTGTTGCTTACTTTGTCTACCTACCGTTTGGTGCTGCACGCATAGAGTACAATTATCAGAGATGTTTTGTGGAGAACAGCTCCCTGCTGTGGCTGAAAACAAAGCTGATGAGAGCAGTAAGAGTCAACCAAAACGAATGTGCTACATAAAACCAATACAACCAATCACCTTCAGTGTTAATGGTCTGGTTGTTTGTTGCTACATGTTCTGCTGTGAAGTAAAACAGACTTTGGTTATGTTTGTCCTGTTGCTCCAATGAAAATTAGTCCAGCTTATTCCAAACTGTTTAGAAGAGACATACAAATACTGCATTCCTCTATTAAATCCCTTAAGCAGAGATCTTGCACAAGCTTTGAAACTCTGAAACGGCATGTAACCTTTAAACTGAAGTTGGCTGAAATGCCACATGCAAGTTTGCACTCTTTCTTATGCTGTAGTCAAATGCATGCTGGGTAATAGAGAGGGAAAGTTGGTTATCTTGAATGGGGACAAACAATGGCTGGCGAGTCTTTCTCCCACTGACTAAACCCTCCTCCAATTACTTTCCTGTCTCATCTTTCCTCTATTCTAATTTGTTACATCCTCTGTGACCTTTCTATTGGATGTGGCAGCAGTCAAACGTCAGCGTGTGAGAATACCATTGATAGAAGGATGGAGGTCATTACCAGCAGTTGTCTTGGAGAGGGCTGTAATCCCACAGAAAGCTAAGGCTAGAGCCCAGCCACTGCAGTTGGCTTAATTACTGACGAAGCCTAATTGGCTCCTTGTATGGGCTGTGATGAAAGCAGGATGTGACACTTAAGGCTAGACTTCCTCTGCCGTCTGCCCTTTGTGTCAGTCCCATTAACCTTTCCCTTCCACCTTCTCCTCTGCCTTTTTATGTTCAATTAAAGGCACTATTTAAATGGTGAGTTGTAAGACTAAGAGCTTTGTCATGGGTTTAATAATTGCACCCTTAATTACTATTCCAGGCGGACTTGGCATCTAAGAGGTGAAAATCTCCTTCGCTGATCATTTTATTATTTGCTTGTTATTTGATGTTGCAACAAGTCTAAGTTTGAAATTGTTGCACATGATTTATGCTCATCTGAAATATGTGCCTGCTCGTTTGTGAGTGTGTGAGTGGGGTCCACACATTGGATATAGACTGTATTAATTCCTGTTTGTCAGCAAATTGGTAAAAAAAAAAAAAAAAAACTTCCAATAATAACACTGAACATTAAAATGGAATGATACTTCAAAAGGAAGCTATTCTAGTTATCCTTAGCTGCAAAGTAAAGCCGTGGTTGGTGTTTGCCCTTTGGGATATTGGTAACATTGGTGTATTGTCAGTATTGTGTAATTAATCATACACCTAACTGCATTCACGGGGTCCCCTTTGGTTAATTGGACTGCAGCTGCAGAATGGACTAAGTGATGATTTATTCAGCAGGCAGGTGGAAAGCTGCCCTGCACCCCCCACCCCCCACCCCCTCCGAGGCTCCAAGGATGGATGGCTCACTCCCTGCTCCCTGCACTCCTCCATCCCTCAGGCCAATCGACACTGAGGGCGCATTTACATGGCGGGCGTCAGGGTGACAAAATGAGAGGCCGAAGCGTACAGTGGAATCAATTTTCCCTCTTTTCTCTGTATTTAAGACTGGCACTGGCAACATCAGGAGAACAGACACAGATATTGACCATCAGTAGAAAGTTTAACAAGTGAACTTCCTCGCAGTGCCTGTTGGCAAGTAAAAAGACCAGCGCCAGCCAAAGGTGAGGCCCTTTAGACTTTTACTGCCCTCCCTACTTCATGGGTCTTTGTTTCATCTACTGGCCGTGCTGAGAGGCAGACTGCTGGTAACTATATAATTTCAGGCCAAGCCACTGTGCCAAGCTTTGTAGCACCGGTTTTTCTGAGGTTAGGATTATTTGGTGCCACAGAGTAGAGTAAAGTGTATGTGTGGTTAAGACAAAGACGACCTTTACACACTGGACTAGTGTGAAGCGTCCTGAACCATTTAGAAAACCAAAAGCAATAGCCAGCAGCACTTAACATCAAGGTTTAAACACTCAAACTCATTTTAAATCCAACTTAGAGTTTAAAGGTGTAGTATCACCTTACAGGAGAGTATAGTGTGTAATGACTGTACCTGGGATGTCAGCCATCTATCATATACTTTAATGTGTTCACCATACAATAGTTTAATGGCACATTACAGTGTTTCATTTATTTCACTACTCAACTACATGTGACGTTTCACTGATAATCGGTCAGAGTGGAGAATAGACTTAATAATCTACAGAGGCAGCGCACATACATCAACATTAGGGTTACCTCATCTCTTGCTGTAGTTTGTTTCACTGCTGGCGTGCCATTACCCTGAGATAACCACACTTTAATAGTTAATGCAGCTGTGGGGCTCCCTCTGCATTACAAATGGGCCCATCCGTCTAACCTAGACCGCCGCGGGTGGCAGCGCCACAGTCCATCTTCAGCAACTCTAATCATTCATCAATAGGCAGCTATCTGACACCCGCTTACACAGGATACCAAACACTGCGGCGTGGTCAAGGCCAGAGACGGGCATCCTGGTGTCAGAGAGGGGATCTGTCAACTGATATTACTCCAGACACCAGTAGGGACTTCCCACTCACAACAGCTGGATTGCAGGCTCCAAGTACAATCTGCTTATCCGAAAGCTGCCCTTTATCTCTTTTCAAAGAAAAGAACAGGACAAAGAATTTGATGTATTATTTACCAGATGAATGCATCACATGGTTTGAACGGGACCTCCAAAGATTTTACACATCACACTCTGTATTCAGATCTTGGGGAGTATTTCTGCATATGTGAAAATAGCTGTAGAAAAGCTCCACAAAATCTGATATTAAGTCAGGATATTTCCTTTCTGCTTCGATTTTTATTATTCTTTTTCTCTTGCGAGGCCTCAAACGTGTTGCAAGTGAAATAATAAATCTCTGGGGTACATCTTTAAATGCAATTATAGTGCGTAGATTTTGTAGAAAACAAGCTATACACAATCCTCTCCTCTGTTATTTTTTGATATTGTTAAAATGTCACTGTCTGACCACCACTTGTTCATACATATTCTGTTCGAAAGGCAAGAGGGCCCTCTTTCCAAATTGTCTGACAGGGGAATGCCAGTCACATTGCAATCAATAAGACCAACCCAGAAGTGACTCAACACTGCAGCTGAGCCTAGCATGCCTTCTGTAGAGGAGTTTGTAAACCTTTTATCTTCGACTGTAAAACCTGGCTCTTATTTGCTGTTGCGGTCATCACATCAGCGCTCTGCCTGGAGAATTTGCTCTCCATTCCCAGTGGAAATAAAAAGAAAACAGTGATAAAACTGAGCTCAGATCGCCTCTATAAGTAACCAGCACAGATGCAGCCCAGGCCCGCCACATTCTCTGGGGACTGCAGCTGCCACGCTGGGATGTGACAGGCCCAAAATGGGCAGGCGGGCCCCTTCCCTTTTGATCAATCAGGTAAGACAGAAAGAGGTAGCGTGAATTCTAAAACTCCAGATGCACCATCACCAAGGTGACTCTCATCTATTACCTCTCCCAACCGCTCTGAACGTACACTCATCTGTCAGAGTGACAGAGCTCCTTTGCTTCCTCCACTGAAGTTGGATGTAGACCTGATGAGGGTCAGTTAAATTAAGTAATTACATAATTCATCTGGCTCTGGTTATCATTTTTAGGCTTTAAATCATGTGGACTCTTGTAACTTAAATTTCAATCAGCATGTTTTTTTGAGTGGATGTATTGTCTTGGAACCACAATGCCACGATCACTTCCAGATGACTGCGTTACTGACTAATGTTTGCTGCACTGCCTTTATCTCTGATGACAGTGACAGTAAACCCGCTGTACCTCAGATTCAGGTGAGGAATCGGTGCTGAGCGGATTTCCTCAAGGTGACACTACCCTCTGCTGGACATAATTGCTAATGTGCTTGGCTGCCAGTAGACTTCTCTGACAAGCTGAGCTGACATGTGTTTTATCCCCGAGACATGTGGGCGGGTATGAACATCAGCTAGACAACACTTCACCAGAGATGCACATCTCACGTCTTTTTATCCTCTGACACATAAATAAGTAGTGAGACATGTTTTAGAGGAAAATAAAAAGTACTGTCTCACTCCACATACAAATACTGCTCATGTACAAGTATCACCACAAGATGGCGGTATTTCTCAAGGATGTCACATGGTCTTGGCTTTAGTGTTATTTTGCTAATCTAATCTGTTTCTGCCACCTATTGGTGAAGAGAACAAACTGTCGAAGTGACGCTGAACCCCAACTTGCTCCTGAAACACAGCTTCAGTGTGTGAATGTGTGTGACAGAGCAGTCTCCTCCAACTTAGATTCCTCCTGAATGAATGAAGTGTGAATGAGGATGTGATGTAAAAGCACTTCCTGTGGTCGAAGTCACTAGAAAGGCGGCATACAAATACAGACCGTTTCCATACCGGGGTGATGTACGGCCCAGATTTAAAAGCATACATATTAGATAACACATATTTAAACATTTATAGCAGTAATGTCATCACATGACGTTTGTCAGCTCGAGGAGCGCTGCACTGTAGCTGACCCTGACCTCTAACCTGCCTGTAGAGGCGCCAAGCAAAGAGTTTGCCTTCAGGGATGAATAGATATTATGGTAACAATGCAAAAGAAAATGTGTTGTATGCTTTGAATATTTTGTAATGCAAAATACATGACTCTTGACAATAGTATAGACGGTTGATTCGACTGGATGTGATTATTTCAAAGCTCTACCTGAGCTTTTAATTCTCATAGAACAACTCATTTAAAAAGAATGAACATAAAAGATCTTTTTGGCATGTTAAGGTTGTTGTTGCCAAAGGATGTTTCAAATATGGCACTGTGTTCACCCTAAGAAATTACACAAGCTTGAGTCACAGTATGACTGATGCACCCACTGGATCTCAGTCCAAAACTCTCAGGATGTGGATATGAAAGTATTTGAAAGGGAGAGTGGAGCGGTGACTCAGTGACCGACCTACTGAGGTGAAATTAGGTAGTGTAAGAGCTCCTATTATTCCCCGCTTGTGGAAGTATCACATAAATACAGAGCTGTGTTCACTAAACAAGCAGCACGCGCTACTTCCTGTGTTTGTGTGAGTCAGATACTACTCATGAGCTGACTGAATCAGCCGGGCCTCATCCCCCGCCCACTAAACTCCAACCGCCCCCTCACAAAGTATAAATGACACCCACACACATATTCCCATCTCCGCCCACCTTGCCTTTCAACTGCTCCCACACTTTTCCTCTCCCCTCCCAACGGATTTTCTCTCTCTGTCCCCCTCTCCTGCTCTCTCTCCCCCCCCTCCCCTACCCGACCCTCCCTCATCTCCTCTTCAGAGGACGAGAGGGAGGATGTGAGTGGCGTGTGTGTATGTGTGCGTTAGTCATGTTCAGGCTCATCCAGGGCCAACAGCAGCACAAGCAGGGGGAATCCCAGGCGCAGGCAGGAATAGGATGTTTTGTCCACATCTGTTAGTTGGTTTGGCTGCCGCAGTCCTGCGGTTTACACAGCACCTAAAAATGGATCGCCTGAATGAGCTGGAGAGCGTGCTGGAGGGGAAGACGGATGAGCATATAGGAGGAGGGCAGGAGGTGGGGGGAAGGGTGAGCATGCCAAAGTGGGCCAAGACCCCCCTGATGGTTAATAGGATTCTGTCTGCCCTGAGCTGCAGCAGAGTTCACGAGCCAGGAGAAGGCTGCGAAGAGGGCGTCTGATGTGGAAGCGTTGTCTCTGCTAAGATTTCATTAGCATTTCAATTCAAAGCGACTCACCGGTTTGTTTTCTTGTGCCACAGGTTGAGATCAGGTCATTCTGGTGCGGAAAACATTTATTCGTCAGGCTGTGATAAGGAGCCGTGTTCTGATTTTGGTTAACTTTAATCCAAATGTGCTATCGGATGTTTTTGATAATCCTGATATAAATATGCTTTTACAATAAATCTCAGTCCTCAAAATCCAAGGGCCAAATAAAGTGACTACAGTGAGTGGAGGAAATTGAGTGTTGATTGAGAATGGAACTGAATGAACAATGACTTTATTTAACCAACATTTTGACCTGATTGCATGTTTCAATAAGGCGACAATTTTCTAGGACGTTCATTTACATCCTGTAAAATGATTCTGTCCTTGAGAGTAACACAGGCGTCTTGTATTCAAGTGGTTTACTTGTATATGTCCTGTATCCACACAATAATAATATTCAGTTCGTTGCAGTATTTTTTTGTTGGAAAGCATCAAATTAAGATACAAAAAAACTCCCTTCAAAGCCATAAACTGCTCTGGAAGAACATTAGAAATTTTTTATGTGTATTCGTAAATTTATGCTCTCAAATTTAAAGCCCAACCTTCTTGACATATGACAGGATGAAACGCTGTTCGGCTCTCTTATCATCTTCCAGTGTCTGCACTGATTTTGCAAATTTTGTAACCACTTGTGTTTTTTTTCACACCTGAATATAGAATGTAAATATTTGTCTTGCATCATCTGTGATCAGTCACATTATCCAGTCCCCTCATCCGTCTCCAGGTGGTGCCAGTGGTTGAGAGGGACAACATTCACACACACACACACACACACGCACGCGCACACACACACACACACACACACACACACAACAGAGTGGACCTATTTCTCCGTCTCCATCCACACACTGAGGGGGTGGGTATGGCAGAGATATGTGAGGGTGTGGGGGATGGGGCCGGAGTAGTTGTGGAAGATAGAGAGGAAGGAAGTGAATAGAGTGAGAAATGGGGAGGGAAGGGGGTGGCATGCAAGGCAAGCACATGCTGAGGAGAACATTGGACTCATTGAGAAAAGCGCTCTCTTCATTCATGCCCTATCCAATCACCATTTCACCAGACTCCCACTCCTCTCATCATGTACGTACAGTATGTTGCCGTCCAATCCGCTACCTCCAAACGCCTCAGAGCGATAAAATCATTTAAAGTGTTCGCAAGTTCTTTGAGATGAGAACAAAACAGATGGAGAGGTGAAATACGCACAGGCGACTGTAAACAGCCTGTTTTGACCACTTTCAGGTCACTCTACACTCTCGGTATCAGTTTTCAATTGCATAGTAGAGGACCCATCAACTCCAGATGGGCAGGTCATTTACATGTGAAACCCTTGTGTGAACGGACTAGTAGGTGGTTTGATTAGAACACAGTTGAGAGTGTCTGTATAACTTCTCACCACACCCCTGGAATAGACATCAGATGTTTATCTGTTTCAGATGTGAAACGGTCACATCAACACAGAGTGGGAACAACATGAAGGGTCCACCAGTGTGAGTGGAAGAGGCAGTAGGAGTTGTTTTACTTAATTAATTGTCCTAAGCTGGAGGAGCACATAGACTCGCTTTGCTCAAGGGTGGAAATAACTTTATATTCACATATAATGTGAGGATGGTTCGCTGAGAGGCTACAGCTGCAATCACATCCATCACGTGTACCTACCTGTTCTCCAGTGGCGTTAGGTATGAAACGCCTGCACGGCCAGTTCAACTGATCAACTGGCAAAGAACGGAGGACTAATCATGATTTTCTGTTTATTATGTGTAATTTCAGTTTCTCCGAAAGTATTTGAGCTTTGCCCTCTCTTCTCAGCCTTTCAGAGTCGAGAAACTTTCATCCAAAATGGTCTACTTTCATAAGTCAGTAACTGACACTGACTGTAATCTTTTCTACTTAACGTGGAATGCTTAATTGAAATTGAAAATGTGTTTTAACAGTGTCTGGGCCAATAGACAGCAATAACAGTGAAAATCAGACAGAAAACACAAAATATGCCAAAAATCAGGATTAGACCGAGATTTGATTATAAAATCATACTCACTGATGAAAACATTTCACCCCACGTAAGACTTTTAAAACAACGCAAGAGCTGTCTGAAACCATACGGACCAATAACACCAGTCTAACTTAACCACAGCAACACATCAGAATTCCCTCAAAGGATCACAAGATAAGTATGAGTGGACGTGAGACAATAACAGGACAGGAAAACAGCAAAAAGTGACATTTTCTGCAAATATTTCATCTCGATCCATGAATCTATTAACGGTTGACTTAATTATAACTCTGACATTATGCAACCTTTGATGGTGGGTCGCAAGTGGACATTGCTTAATTTTAAAGGGTTACAATACAGTAAAGTTTGGAGTCATTGCTCTAACACGCTCCAAAATATTTGCAGCCAGACAAGAGAACACACAGTTTGTGCCGCAATGATTTCACTTTACTGACAGAGACAAAATTTAAGTAACTTCAGAAAGTCCGTGGAGGACAATGGCAGGAGGGGTTTTTCTCAAAAACTTGCCCAAAATACGTTAAGTTTGCCACTGGACAGTAATAGAAGATGAGATGAGTCAAGGTGAGTTCTTTCCCGGGAGCAAAGAGCGTTCTGGTCACACCTTTATAAATAAAATGACAATGATAAAGTGGCTGCAATAAAACAACACCTGTTTGCCCACAGTTTTCTACACCCACATCTTTCTATCTTGGCTTGAATTTCAATAAATTCATCATACGTATGTATAAAAATCACAGTAAGGGCTGTGAAACAACCAGATACTTTACTCAGACACTGAATGCAGGTACAGCTTTCAGATACTTGTATTTTTATTTCATGCTACTATAAATATATATCTCCACTTTACTACTTTTCAGAGGGAAACATTCTACTTTTTTACATTAGTACATTCATCTGACGGCTATATTTAGGAGCCCCTTTCCAAATTAAGATTGTAAATTTTAAAAAAATGTCATCAGTCATGTTGCTTAATCAGACCACCCAATAAAATATGATGTCGATTAAAATGAGCTCCACCTCTACAACCAACTACAACACTGACATCCTAATTACTGATGATAATAGCCCACTTTTTTTTTTTTTTTTGCATAAAACATACAAAATTTGAATGGACTTCTTGCGATGAAGCAGTTTTACATTCTGGTATTGCAACATTTACTCAAGCAAAACATCTGGACACTTTTTTTCCACCAGTGTAGGAAATCATTTTCAATTTAGGAGGAAAACATAAAGAAATGCCTTTCCGAGCGTAAAGCAGGCCTGTGTTTACATCACAGCTCCCTCTCCATCACCGTGGAGACTGTGGGATGTGCTGCTGAACACTTCCTGTTAATAAGAACTATTTATTCTGCAGATGAAACGTATTGTTAAACTTTTACACGTGCTGTTCTGTGTTTTGTGATGAGACCTGGGGGACATGGAGGCTCCAGGAGGATGAGGGAGGGAGGGGGAGGGGGGGGGGGGGTGCTCCTCCAGTAGACCTACTGTTGGTGGCCCATTTATCATATCTCCGCCCTCCAGTGTTTCAGCTCCCATGAGGGCGGCTCTTTAAATTGCCCCCAAACTGCTCTTGGCTGGCGCCTTTTCCCCCTTTATCGGCAGGAGACAAGACGCACGTGCTATTTCTAGGACGACGTGGGAACAAATAACTTCACGAGCTGCTGGTAAGAAAAAAAAAACTTTCAACTTATTTTGTTAAATCTGTCTTTTTCCTTTTCAATTCATAAGTGTGTGTTTTTTTTGTTTTTTTTTACCGCTGCATGAGCTGGGATTTGGAAGGGGCGGGCTGTGTGTTGTCTGACGAATAAAAGCTGTAGCCTATAGATCGGTGCAGGGCTTTTAACCGGGTACAACCAGCCAGGCTTAAAGGAAACATTTGCTCTTAAATTCAGAGCAGAGCTAGAACCGAGCGATAGAGGTGAGTGCAAATAACGGGACGCCGACGGGCTGAAACTTTGCATGCTCGGTAAGCCGGAGGTGCGTTTTTTAATGCATTTTTACAGAGCCGGAGCTCCGGAGAGAGGAGGCTGCATGCCTCAGATCAGAAGCCGTCTTTTGTTGCTGTGATCGCCGCAGAGCAAACCCGATTACCTCGCGCTCTTGCTCGCTTTTCTGCGCTTTAAAAAAAGCACACACACACACACACAAATGCGACTGTCCGTGCAGGCAAGGTTTAGCCCGCACCGAGCACACACACACACACACACACACACACACCAGCCAATGTATGTATGTATGTATGTCTGTATGTATGTATGCGTGTGTGTGTTGGTGGATCTCTGTCCAGGGCCCCCGGCGTGCAGACATGCTTGCGGGATAGTTTCATGCGCAGGCCCGATCAGTGGCCACAACAACTACGGCAAGCGGGCCTCCAAACATGGTTGGTGCGGGAGGGGAGCGTCGGCTCCGGCAGTCTTGTGCAGATTTGTGCGGCCTACAGTGAGCGATATCATGGGAGCCGGTTTGGTGTCAATCCCTTGTTTGTGTGGCACCGTCGGCTGTGTAATGCAGCGCACATGAGACAGAAATAGACCTTGGAAATAAGTGCGGATTAATTGAGTTAAACGCGTTACCGGTGCGCTGTTAGCCCGGTCACTTTTGGGTTTGTTGCTGAGGTCGGTCAGTTTAATTGCACTAGTGTTTCCTCTGTGTGTGTGTGTGTGTGTGTGTGTGAGTGGACTCGACGCCTCGTCTTGCAGCACGTCTGACCGGTGTGATTTCTATTCCGCAGGTCTGAAAAAGCAAAGCAAACATGAGCGACAAGGGGACAGTCTCACCGAAGGAGAAGGAGGCAACAGAGAGGAGGGGGCGTGGAAGACCCCGTAAGCAGCCACAGGTAAAAACCTCTGACGTAAGTAGAGCACTTTTTTTTTATCCTTATGCTTGCAAGAGGAGTGTTTTTGTTGTGTATCAGGTTTGCATGGCATGCTGAGGTCACCTAAACAACAGGGTTGCATGCATGAAGAGGAGGAGGTGTAGAGCCAGAGACAAAACAAGCCTTTAGCCCACATCCCTTCCAGCTAATGCTCAGGTGGATGTTATTGCAGGTGAGGTGCTCGTGCATATCCATGACATAAGCCCCTGCTATCCCACTGAGCCCTCATCAATCATGGCATGGCTGCTGCAGGCCCCTGTGACCATTTGCTCACCCCTTTATCGGTGTAAGTGTAGATGTCTACGACAGACTTCCTGTGTGTCTCACCGGCATGTAAGCAACCCGTAACCAAACACCTTTAAACTGGTTTTAACCCCCCGTCGACCCACCTCTGCTCGTCATGTAATGGATGACATGGCAGAGTGGAAGCCCAGACTGGCTCATATAGCTGTCACTCAGCGCGGTGCGTTTTAGTGTTGAATTGCTCGGTTGCTACGAGCTGCGGTTGTAAACACTAGAAATGCAATAGGAGATGAGTCTGCCATGGCATGGCACACAACTGCAAATCATCACATGAACAAGATGTCTTGTGCTTGTGTTTTTGGGGGATGATTGTAATCACCTGAATGTAGATTTTTATTTTCACTTTCTGCACCTCAGCGTCGCTGCTGGACAATTTGACATCTGGTCTCCTAAGAACCAAGTTTTAGTCTCAGGACTATTTGAGAACCAATGATGTCTCACAACTCACAAGTGAACTGTTCAGAAGACAAACAACAGTTTTAGTTTCCACATCAGACCATGACAACATGTGTGTGTCTGACCACCTGTCGTACGTGCCAGTCGCACCGACCTTGGAAAAATGAACTTTGTCTATGAGAGTCATGTATAAGTAGAAGCAAGTCCATGTCGGTGTTATGTTTCCACAAAAACCTGACCCTCCACATAAGAATGTGCCGGAAAGACCATTGAGTGTGTTGTGTTGCAAAATATAATATAAATGTGTGTTTTGGTGACCTGTAAGCTAACTTGATTTTTGCCTGTGATCGTCAGGAACCAAGTGGGTCCCCGACTCCAAAGAGGCCCAGAGGACGGCCGAAGGGCAGCAAAAACAAGACAGCCGGCAAGGGCAAAGTAAGTCAATGCTGCTCGCAGTCGTGTTTTTACATGGCAACAAGTCGGGATTTCAGCAACGGCTAACACGCATCCTGAGCCGAGAGAGAGACGGGAGCAGCTTCGCAATGAATCTGCACACAGCATTTGCTGTCCCGTCTTATCTCGCTAGCATTTCCCCTTTCTGACCCTTGATTCCTTTTGGTTGATGAGCATTTTAACGGTGGCTAACCTCATCCTCTTAAAAGGACGTCCTGCTGTTACTTGTGATATATCGGTTGGCTGCAGTGTAGCAGCTTCCCCTCCTTGTGTCGGAAATAGCCTGGCTTGGGTTTCCCATTGTAAAGACCTTGGTTTACTGCATTACTCTTTCATTTCTCTTCTTTTTCTTTTTTTTTTTGAGTGATGCTCACTCTGTACTTCCTGTCCTCCAGCTTCCTGCAGCTTGTCATGCACAGTGCGGTGCAGGTGCAGAGGCCGCAAGACTGTTTCCAAGCTGACACTAAGCACCCCACCGCCCCCACCCAGCACACAGCCCTAGTTCTTCTCTGCCTGTCGTCTCCATAGCAACAACTGATTTTCTCCCTCGCCACAACCCTCCAGCTCCCCCGTGCGCTCTGTCTTCACTGCTATGTATGGGAAAAGGAGGGAGAGGGAAGAGCGAGAGAGAGAGAGAGAGAGGCAGAGAGACACACGTACATGTATGATATAGGTTTAGCAGCGAGGGCCGAGCTGCAGAGAGTTTGTGTCTGCGCTCAGTTCCACCAGCTGTCTCTGAGCCTCAGACCAGGTGGCCAGCGAACTGGAGTGCCCTGTGTGCAGTTCCTGTCGGCCTTCCAGATAATAGCCAATGAACCCAATGCCCTCTTTCCATCTGCCTCATTATAGAGGCATTGCTGCCATCTGCAGGCAGCTAGAGGCAGAGCTCTGTGGAGATATGGATTGCTAATACCAGTTTTTCCCTTTTTTTTTCCCCCTTCACTGATCCCCAAAAAAGTCTTTGCTTTATCTGAGCAGATCATGAAGATCACAACAAAATGCGTTGCTGTGCCCCGCCCATGGCTCCCTTAACCCTGTCCTGCTTTCTTTCACAGAAGGCAGCAGCAGCTCCATCTGCAGGGGGAAAGCGCAGAGGAAGACCTAAGAAGGAGGTAAGAAACGGCGCAGCATCAATGCTCACATTTGTTTATACCATTCCTCTCCCAATTGAATTATGATTGGTATGACTGTCTGCAGGGCGAAATTGCATTTCCCTAATTCCCCTGCCTGCCTCTTTCCCCTCAGACGAGTCATTTTTATTCTTCGCAGCTATTTTGGTTCTGGTGTGTTTTTTATTTGGTCGCATAAGGTCTCCAGGCAGTGGTATTTAAAGGAAATCTGTACCTGCATGACACCCTAAAGTGCTCCTAACAGTGTTACTAACGGCACGATATTTTCCTTGTGACTGCATAATTTGTTTCCAGACTTTGTACAAAAAAAAAAAGCATGTTTTAATCTAAGAAGAAACTGCGGTCTTGTAGTAATATTGTGTCATGTGCACGAGTGGCGGTTAGGGCGTACTCTGGAAGGAGTCTGGACTGAATTAGTCACAGAGAGGGATGACCTAAAGTTACCCTCCTAACTATCCCTCTCTCGTTTTTATGAATGAACATCTTGGGCTGCAGTGAGTGTGAGGAAAGGCAGGAGAGCAGAGGCAGGATGCCTCATTGTGACTCACCGCTCTTATGAATCACTTCACTACAGATGGCTCATCTGTCCCATGGGTGTTCTTCATGCCACAGTGGTTTATCAAAGAGATTTATAATAACATTTATATTTTTTCATGTTGGTACTTGGGGGTTATTAAGTAGAAACTTCGGGACCGAGACGTGAATCACAGGCGGCCATTGTTGCTGAGTGTTGATGGCACTTGAGGCATTTTCCTTCTGGGTTTAGTTGAGGCCTGACTGACTCCCCACTCCCTCCTCCTGTTACAGGAGAAAGAAGAAAAGGCGTCCCAGGAATCGTCTGAGGAGGAAGAGGAAGAGGACCAGTAATTCACAACGCATGCTACCTCACTCAACATACTGACTTACTGTTAACCAGAACTGGGCTGTATCTCCAACACCAGTGCCACCACATGACCACTGTTCACGACAAAGCCCTCTCTGCCAAAAGGAGGGTTAACACAGTACAAATATCATGCAACAGCACTGGATAGAACGATGGACCTTGCTCAAGCATAGATCTAAGAATTACATGAAAGGTAACAGCCCTTTTCTCTACATGTCATGTTATCACAAGTCTTTTATACTGGACAAAGGTGTGCTCCAAGGAGCCTGGACGTTTCTGTTTTTTCTGTCCCCTAAAGATGGTTTGTAGGACATTTTCTCTGCTTAATGTTACTTATTATTTGTACCCGCATCTGAGATGGTAGGGCATATAGATTTTTCTCCATGTTTTGTACTGGACAAAGGTGAATTTTACCTATACTTGCTGTTTTTTTTTGTTTGTTTTTTTTTTGTGTGTTTTGTGTGAAGTGGTTAACCTATCCTTTGCATCGTATTATAGATGGAGTTGAGCTTCAGCATTTAGGATGAGAATAGGTAACTGGTGGTAGAAATGATCCACCCCCCCCCCCATTTCTAACCTGCGTAACTGATTTGCCCTCCTTTCTCACTAGTAGAGCAGAGTCGGCTTTACCCCCCCCTCCCTGTAGGACAGTTTAGATTTAGCCCTGCTTCTCAAACTTCCTTCGGTCCTCGGCGTGTAGAGGGGAGATGTAAAGTGTATCGTTAGTAATCAGAATAGTCTGATCAGACTTACTGTTTTGTTCCTTCGGGTTACATACCATAAAAAAAAAAAACCATGAGTGTGCTGCTTTATATGTCATAATAAAACTCAATCTTTTTGGTATAACGTGCGTTTTTACAGGTAGGGTTGGCAGAATTCTAGGCTGAGAGCGTCGGTGTCGTTTCTTCAGGGAGCTTTTACAAATGCTGTTACATTAGCGTCTTTGTCTTCACATGGTCCTCAGTTTCCAAGCGCTCAATCACTCGCAAGGCAGATTGCAATTGGTCAAACAAGGAGTTTGATTGTAACAGAGGATAGTTGGTGGCACTACTATCCAACAGGGCTGTATGTTTTCATTCCATCTGGCTCTCACTGCTTCACCTAGCTTGGTCCTTCTGTCATCACTTAGTACAGTAATATACTTTCTTAGTCTGTTTGAAGATGTGTGTTGTATGCTGTCTGCTACAGGAGAAAAAAAGATGTTTGTGTATTTCTAAGTGTCAGGGAACCCGCGGTCACAGTCCACTTAACTGGGTTTTTCCACACACCTAAGCTGCTACAACCTCAGTTACGAAACCCGGAAAACTGCAAACAGGCCATACAGGGCCTGGGATTTCATACCTCACTCAACAGCTTACTTTACCATATAATTGCATTTAACTGGTTCTGTTGTTTGTTTTTTTTGGGTTTTTTTTTTTTAAATGTAACCTCTGGCATGAGTTGGAAAAATGTCGTTACTACAGAGTTTTTCTTTTTTTTTTTTTGGTTTTGTTTTTTAACCTGACTGTAATGAGGTATCTAAGATATCAAGTTTGTGATTGTGTGTGCATACGCAGCACGTCTTGGCTCATCCATAACCGGAGCTTGCAGACAGGTTTTTAAATGTGTGAAGCAAGTCAGGGAGACCTGTCAGCTTGACAACTGTGTTCGCTGACTGTGGTAGATTAGCAGGTGTGTTTTTATCCTTTTAAAAAAAGATTCTTCTGGTGCACTGAAATGTTGGTTCAGATTTTCATGGACAAATGTTTGTGTTTGTGATAGACTGGGCGCTCTTTCCACTTAACTGTTCTGTTGGCCACAGTGTGTTTGGCACTACGACACACAGCCACACATCGCCATACTCATACAACGGTCATTTCATGTCTGTTTCAACATCCTCCAAATACTCTTGACGATATCGGTGTCATTTTACGTACCAACATCTTGCATCAGTTCATTTATATACTGTAAACTCAACAGGATGGGATCATTCTTTTTAAATGTACACCGTATATAAATGTACAATGTCTATATTTCTATGGTGCCCTACAATTTGTATCAGAAATGGTCAATAAAGAGAATTTTTCTTTGTCATTTTGTCTTTTTTTTTTTTTTTTCCTCCTAAATATTCTTCTCAAAAGCTCAACTAAACATCCAGGTGATGTGTGTTGTAGTTCTTTGCAATGTCTGGACTAATTATGATGTAAATTACTTACAACAACAGAAAGACCAAGCAATGCAAAGTTCTATTACTTTATTTAAATGTTCAATGTTTAAATCAAGTCTACCAATTCTCTCTCACAGCAACAATCTGGTACAGCAGATCTAAGGGTGAAACTTAACACAGTGCTCCACATTTACATCAGTAGTTCTTTTATTTTTAATCAGAGCCTTCCATGAAAAGTTTGCTATGTGTTTCTCCAGTGCAAATCAACGCCATATGATTGGATATTTGTACAATTTGAAATTGACTACCCTAGTCTGTTTCAGTGGTTTTCACAAAATTAAAGTGTAGACGATGCATAGAATATGAACAATGAGATCTAAAGATGACCGGGGAGCACCGAGGAACATGTTCTGGGGTAAAGATGTTTTTTGGGGTCCAGAAATGACCGCAGAAAACATCTTGTGGAAAAGCTAGTTCTCAGTCTGAGGAGCCTCTAGATGTCATACCTGACAACACCGAGTTTAGGCATTATCTGTCCCACACTATGCAAGACATGTTCTAATGTATTTAGCTTACATTCACTGATGCAAAGGCAAATAAAGGTCGCAAAATGTTACAATTCTTAAGGGGAAAAAAGCGACGTTTCCTGAGTGCTTGATACAGTCAGACCTATGGCATTCATCTGAACAGACTTTTCAGCTGGAGGTAAAGTTGTACTGGTGCCATGCCTTGTAGACAGGACATATTTAGGGCACTAGTCACAGCTCATTTTATGGATGAGAGGAGGTTGGTGTTATTTACTTCCAAATCTGGCTTTCCATGCCATTGACATGAATCACTGGATTTGGCTAAACCACAAAAGATCAGTTTCGTGTTGCAGCTAGTTAAATTCGCAGAGGAAATTAAAACCAATAGGGGTGTGTCAAACCTTATGACTCGAAATGAAACTGAAATAAAATTTACCAAATTTTAAACAGCTGTGTCTATTTTTTGTATCACTATAAAACTTTGAATTTAAAACTTTTTAGAAGTGATAAAGCAGTGTTTGATGTCAAGAAACTAGAGGACTAAAAGCATTTCATTACTGAAGTCATATTTGGTTTTCCTAATGTACTGCAAATGACCCATACACAACATCCTAAACAGGCAATGATCCCAAACTGTCACCTAGCAGGAGTGAAGATTTTTTAACTAGTGCAGAACAGTCACACTCGTACCACACTATGGATGCAGCCCCTAAATTAAAGCTAGAACAGATGCCTACTCACCAACAATATTATGAATGTAAACATACATGAACCTCTATCAGATAGATTCCACCTCTTTTAACTCCTGTCATCAAGTACCACAGTAAAAAGTCTGAATAAATAATTTAGAAATAAATAAGTTCACGGTACTGCGTCTATTAGGCACACAGGATTGGCATCAGAACCACACAAATTAACAGTCACTCTGTCCGTAAAGAAAACAGGGAAGATAAACATGTTGGCTCTTGCTGATGTGCTTGAAGATAATGACAGACGATTAAAAAAAAAGAAGAAGCTCAGAACAAAGTCTTGTGCATGACCTCAAAAATGACTGATCTCTGTGGCTGAAGGTTGTCTCCACACTGTAAATGTTCGATGCCTCGGTTTACTGCCATCATGCATGAACGTCTTTGGTCAGAAGAGGGCGTCGCTGCTGATAACTTCTGGCCCAACCTTGAACAATCTGAGGACATAAAATGTAAAGGTGCAAGCACGGTTTAGTTAGGCATGGTCAGTTTTAAAGACATAACTTAACATCAGACATGAAGATGAATGAAGATTTGTAAAACTGTTGTTGACTATGATAAAAGGGCCAGTTCACCCAAATCAAACACAAAAACACGATTTTCTCACTTACCCCAAATGGTATCAAACCATGATTATAGTTTCTGTTTTATTTGTTGAGGGTATAAGATTTCTGCATATGCTACTTCTGCCGCCACCTTTAAACAGTGGAGGTGAATGATGTTGCATTTGTGCATGAGAAAAACTTTCCAGGAACAGTTTCTTGGTTACTGAGGATTAACCACAGACCTCACTGAAGACACTGTCCACATTACTACTGTTGGCAGTTTATTCTTTGGATTATCCTCAATAACAGGGACACTGTTTCTGGAGAGACATGAGGCTTTAGACTTTTTTAAATACCACAAATGAAATTCAATTCCCCTTTCTGTATTTCATTGATTGCAGGAGTCACCCGGACGGATATCGCGAAACCCCAGCTGATGAAACCAAAACTATGTGATAGTAACCAGTAATCCTGTGGAAGTAAGTGACAAAGTGCTGTTTTGTGTTTTGGGTGAACTTGTACTTCCCATTTCACATATGAGTATAACTTGATGAGCAACTTTGCTCATGGCCAATACTGCCACCTAGTGTTTGTCATGGCTCAGTGCATGATATCTGACTGGAATTAACCAAGCCAATAATTTAATTTCTATCTATTTCTATTTGTATCACCAAGAATATCAGAGCACCATCAGAGGCAGGTTATACTTTACTGCCTCTGAAGGTTATTTAACCTTTAAATAACATAAAAGTCAAATGTACACAATAAAATAGCTTGGATTTTTGGAACTGCCTTAAATTAAACATTAACATTGATACTATGAAATGTTTCAAAGGTCAGATCCAGAATGAGACACCAAAACAAGCCACTGACTGCTATTAAAAAGCACAAATGCAATCGTTTTACTATACTTTCTGGTGTCCTTCTTTCAGTTTCTCTGGGGGAGGAAGTGTTTAACCAAGTGAGGAACTGCTGTTCGAGTAAATGCAACCAAGCATTACCACACAGTCAAAAAAAAAATACAAACAGTAAACAAGGCAATAATAGAAATGTCTTTTGTGGGAAATGTGGTCAATGGTATCAAGACCTGGCGTGTTTAATCCAATTCTCTACCTACTTTAGAAAGAACGCATTCAGAGGATCCCAGAGTACACAAAACTCCGAAAGTCTGAAAACAAATGTTGCATCATACCCTTGTGTCCTCTTCTCTCCACAACATCTCTTGTTCGGCTTCATTAAGTTCCTCTGAAGGATCGTATGTGTAGACCGGTAACAGCTGATGACGGAGTCTGTCGATCCTGAGGGACAAAAGAAAGCAGATCAAACGCTTGATGGCTTGATGAATCAAGTTGAGACACTGAGAAGTGTAGCAATCAAGTTTATCACAAAAGCATTGTGCCGTGTAATCAATCAGTCTTACCTCCTCTTCTTGCGAATATACATGACCTGAAAAAGATAATATGAGGAGTATCACAGGTACTCTGTATTAGCCAGTCCTTCAATTCTGACTATTCACAGTGCATTTCAATGTTGCTACAAGTTAATAGTAATGGTAAGTCAACTATGTGTTGTCGTCCCATGCCAACCAACCCTCCCTTTGCTACTTACCACAGCTGCAACTATTCCAATGATGGTGATGAGAAGAAACGGCACTAGCACATAGCCCACTGCCACATCCCCATCTATGATGGCAGGGGGCTGAGTAGTGCTGTTCATTGCATATGTTCAGGACAGGGGGACACAGGGGGCTGCTTGTGCAGGGCCTTCACAGGCAGCAAACCCCCTCCCTATGACAGACACTGTGCAGCGGCTCTCTCCTCGGGCTGCCCCCTTGTTTATGCCTCATCCTTGTCGTTCATGTGACTTCCACATGGTATCACTGCCCTCCCTAATCAGCGACAAATCTGAGGGAACACGGAAGGAAAAGGATTTGCATAGTTACAATCATAGAAGTTGTAAGGTCACATGGAGGCAGATAAAACACCCAACCGAGCTGCTTCTCTGCTATTTTTGCATAACTGGCGGATCAATACATTATAAACATCCAGTGTCTTGTTAGCAGGCACCATAAGAGGCACTTCTTGCTGCGGTCACTTGGTTAGCTGGTATCTGCTAACAAATGCTCGTGTGACTTCCTAACTGTGACAGTCGCCTACACTAAACACCAGTCTATGAACTTTAGTGTTTAAAAGCTCCGCACAGACCCACAGCCCTCCTGAAACCTGTTAGCCAGCGGCACTAACTAGCCGTGTAAGCACAGCTAATGTCACTGTTAGCTGCGCAGGTACATGACACCGTTACGAGGAAGTTGTTTTATCGCACAACAAGATGAAATAAATCCTCTGTATCGAGGCGAGGTTGATTTCAAACGAGCTACAACAGACCTGTTTTTTGTTTTGGATAAATTCCAGTAGATAGTCACTGTCTGTGTGGTGCCTGAAGCCTCTCTGTGGGGGTAATACAGATCATCCGCTGGTAGCAACAACAGCAGCACTTCCTGTCCCAACCTTTCACAATAAAAGCCTCACAATACTCCTCCTGTCACGTAGTGTTCCCACATCCCTTTGAACCACACTGGCAGGAGCAAACATCACAACAGAACATGATCTGCTATCACAGCATCACCAGTGAGTTTGTTGACATTTCTACTGAATAGACACACTGAAGATGTTTGAAGAAGAATGAGAAATGTAAAAATGTGCAATACCCTGCAAGCAGCCCCCGCAATTACTCATTCTGCCAAGCCAGCAGTCAGCCCCGAGCTGGTCTGATTACAGCCACAATGTGCCCGGCCATGGTAGCTGCCTTGTGAGTAGTATTGCATATTATACTGCAGCAACAAAATAGCTGGATGAATGACATAGAGAGAGACATAATTACTTTATTCTGGGATCTTAACCATTAGTAGGACAAAGTCATTCGAAGCTGGGCCTGAGGGTTGCACCAGAGGCATGTTAGCATTAGCTATTTGCGATTTATTTAGCGATAAACGATATACAAATTACTTCTCTGACATTCTTTTTAATAGCTGTTTGTGACTGGCCCAACCTCGAACAATGTCCTTAGTGGAAACTGATGTCATTAACTACACTCATTAACTTCAAATAAGGTGGAAGGTGGCCCCTTAAAAGTACAACATTATGTGATGACTTGAAGTCCACTGGGGTTTCCCCTTGCAGGTTTGAATCAGTGAGGAAGCTCACTCTTTTTAAGGGTATTTCTGATCAACACCGTTTGTGTCCTGTTTTTGGATCAGTGACATTGTAGTGAGGACTACTGTATGGACATTCCCAAGTCAGAAGCCCAAAGTTAACAGGGAAGCCTGTGCCAAACCTACAACTCAGGTGATTTGGATGAATACAGGAAATCCAGTGAGATGCTCTGAAATCTATTAGCAGTGTCAAGAAACAATACACGTGGTCTGGACTAAGCACTATTACAGACTGCTAAAGGAAAACCAGCAGTGCTGCAATAATGTGTACAGTAAATCTCTCCCAGATGACTGGACACCTTCTACACAACTTCTCTTTGAGGAGATACAAAAGGCAGGACCCCTGCCCTTTAGTAATATCCAGAGCAGACATCTGACAATCCTTTAAAAATGATTAATCTACGCAAGGCACCCCATGACCTCCCTGGCCAAGTTCCCAAGGCATGTGGTCCCCATGTTTTAAAATGTCTACAAAGTGCCCAGACCCCAAAAAGACTAAAAACCTCTGCCTAAGAGAGCACTTACCTCTACCATAATGAAGTGCTTTGAAGGCATTGTAAATACAGTTTTTGATGTTGCAGCTGGTCTAAGTGGGACTAGTTTAACTACCGTATATTGTTATGTAGTGGAGTCCAGCAGTTCTCAACCAGGGGGTCAAGTTTCTCCAAAGAGTCACTAGATTCATCTGAGGGAGTAACGTGAGAGGATGAAAGAGAACACAAAGTTCTGATGCACAAATCTGTGCTGAACAGTTATTTAAATGACGCCATGCGAGAAGTTCAGAGGGGAATTGTCTCTCAGGTGGAACTGTTAACAACTCAAACAAAAGGGAACCAAACCAACACTGTTAATTTACAGAAACCAAAAGCAAACCAATGTGGTGGATTGGATAAGATCGTCATGTGTTTTTTAATGTCAAATCTTAATCTGTGAAGAAACCACTAACTGCAGATGCCAGATAAATGTAGTGCAGCAAAAGTAAAATATTTTATTCTGAAATGAAGTAAATAAAGTAGAATAACAGTATTAAGTAGCATCAAATAGAAATACTCAATTAATATAGTCAGTTTGCGCTAAGAGTATACAACACTTTGACCACAGTCAAATAAAGACAAAACAGTAAGTACAGTTGGTTGTAGCAACTTTACATCAAGTTTGTGATACTAAAGGCCTTGTAGGAGAAATGGATTGTCGTATAGCAAAAGAGATTAAACTTGCAATCATTAATAGGTAACAGACAATAATAGATAATGATTGTGAGTACAAGAGGTTAATGCAGAAAGGATGATATAAGTGATACAATCAGCCACAATTTCCTAACTTGATTGTATTGGTTTCGTGCCAGTAAAGAGGATTATGATCTAAAAGTGACTCAGTCTGTATAACTGGAAGGATTCAACAGAACTGTGCCCGAATACTCACTCAGTGTAATTTTAAAAACATCCCAATTATGCGCTTTTCTCATAATTAGAACACATATTGTGGTTTTGTTTTGACATCAGGTTTTGATGATAGCCAGCTTATTAATTATATTAAAACAAACCAAAAAAATAAGAACTTACACCTAATTTGTAGTCCTTTGATTTAATGAAAAAGATATTGTGTTAAATTCCAATGAAAAGTAATGTCATAAAACTATGCTGCATGTTTAGACAACAAACAACAACTGATCGGCCTAAATCAAAATGTTTGAATAGGTAAAACGTTTGTAGACATAGTATGTCACATATAACATTGCCTTTGTCCTATAATTATAATAAGAGGGGGACATAATAGTCTCATGTAAGTCTTCAGTGTGTTCACATCAGGTTGGGTTATAGTATTTGCATTGTTAGTCTGTTGCCACTAGATGCCACTAAACACCTTTAAAATAACACATGGAGGGTAAAAAAAAAAAAAGGTAAAATCTGTGTTTTCCCATGACCATCTAAATCTTAGATATTCTCTCAGAACTGACATATATTAAGGTGATGTGCTATTATGTAACCTTAGGACATTATCTGTCAGCTAAAGTTAATCAGTAGACCAAAACAAACCATAGACAGACACAATGGATCCCAAAATGATTGCCTTAGGTTACTTTCTCAGAATGCTTCAAGAGACAATTTGATTAGCACAGATAAATGTGTCAATATTGTCGCTTCAAGGGTGATTACATTTCTCTCAACAGTATAACCACAGCAGAGAGAAGGAGGCCTTGAGGTTGCTTTTTTTTAAAAAAAAAATCAAAGCAGAAAGCAAGGAAGGGAAGAACAAAAGCTTCCTGAGATGTAGTTGTGTCAGTCTTCACCTCTGGAATGGGCTTGTAGTGTTAAGAGCTGAATATATTGGTTTAAATCATCTGGATGTGATTATTTAATGGTTTGTGCCTGTCAGGGGTCAAGGTTGGCGTTTGTCCAGGTCATGCACGTGTGTGTGAGTGTGCAACAAAGCATTTATCCACAGCTTTGATAACAAATGCAGTAGTGTGTGATCGCAGTGATCAATGAAGTCGTGTGTAACGATGGCAGTTTCATTGTATAATTATTAGCATAAAGTTGTCGCTCCTCAGACTCAGACAAAGCAGCATCCAGCTGATCTGCTTTAAGCCATTTGCTCCTCTAGCAACCCTTATCTCTGCAAAACAAACACCTCCTCTCTTCACCCTGTTTGTGTTAGATGTTGAGTGGCTTTGGCAGGGCGCTTTGTTCCTCGGCGAGTTGAAAGGACCAGCACTGCAAAAAACTAGAACATTCTCTCCCCTGATTTAACAGAGTCGTAAGCTGATATCTAACTTCAGTGTTTTCATTTAATTTCCTTTTGTAGGGAACTAGATAATTAGCACGACATCTCTGCCGGACTGCGAGCAGGTGAAATTCAAACAGGGTTATCGCTGCACTGATCTTTAAAGAGGCAGATGGTGTAGTGTGCCATGGGTTGTCCATAATACAAAGTGTACTAAAAAGGGAAGGGTGATGGGAAGAGCCTGCACTGTGTTGTCCGGTGGTCACACATACGCTCAAAATCTCAGACTTGTTGTAATTTCAATCAGCAAGTAGGTGTGATTATTTGAATACACAAAATTGGATCTTACATATATGATTAAAAGCGGGTTGTGATGCAATTATTGGATTTTAGTGTAACAGACAAATCTGACCCTGGATCCTCTAAACCAGTCATCCAAAAATGATGATAAAAACACATAGATTACAAGATTTCAGTGGCACACTCCTCTCTAACCTCACCACATGTCTTCTAAAACGTGTTCTATACTTTCTTCTATGTATCATACACCTACAGTATGTGTTGCTCGGTCACCATGTTTAGTTCCAGCTCACAGAATGAATGCAGCACTTAAATGTCATATTATGCTATCAATTCGAGATGTTTGCTATAAAATGTAAGAACTGTGCAAAACTACATAAACCAGCAGGTGAACCAACCTTCTGTTGGTTCTTGAAACAGTGGATGGAGATTCAGTAGGCCTGGTAGACAGCCAAAGCAGAAAAACACTCCATCCCCCTCCCCTGCAGTGTAGTGCAATGTGGGCGTGATTGACAAGAGGGATGCGGTCACGCCTCCTTTCTCCATCCGCTCTCTCATTGGTTGGAAAGTGGAAGTCACATATGGGGCTCTCCTCATTAAAAATTATAAACCTAGAATGCCATATTATTTCATTACTCGCCCATTTTATGTAAAGAAAAATAGTTTCCACAGACTCAAATGTGATCCACCTAAAGCCGCCGCGCTCATGGAAGCTTAAAAGTGCAAATGACCCACTCACACCCCCCCACTACCCCACCCCCCCACCCCCGTCCTGCAGATGCGGATACATCTGGCAAAGCTCCCCTAAGCTCATGTGGCAAATGTCGCGAGGGGAATTTAAAAAGTCCTTTCTTCCAAGTTGCACCAGGTCACTCGTTTCCCCGCAGCCTATTTCTGTCGTCCATTGAAAGGAAATCGCTGGGCCATCCCACTGACGCGCGCCTGTGCTGTGGAGCTCCCCCTTGCTGCGTGCATCGTGATCTAGTGGATGCAGAGTCTTGCAGAGAACGCAGGGTCACCTTCTGTCACTGCAAGGGGAAATACTGAATAAATCGCAGCACAGGCTGTTGGGTAGTAGCGCACCTCAGCGGCAGCGGTACCTCTGGTAAGTCGCTCCGTGTGTCTGCTCCGTGTTGTGGCCACATTGCTGCACTGAGAAGATAAACTGAGCATCCTTTTTTTTTTTTTTTTTTTTTTTTAAAGCAAAGGGCGACGCAGGGATTAAAGAATCTCGCATCATTTCCCATCGCTTGGATGATGCCTCGTACCCTCTCTGCTGTGTGACTGGCCAAGTACTACAGATTCGTTAGCAAAACCACAGCTGTAGCAATTTTGAATAATGCATGCGTCATTTTGCATGGTGTGCTGTTGTTTGCATACGCCAAGGGTGAAGACGGTCCGTCTTGCATCATCTTGGATTACTATCGCAGCATTTGCTCAGTCAACCTGGTGCTTTGGCTTCCCTTTGAAACCGTAGCATGATGCAGGGTGTTGTTTTTAACCGGGCTTAGCTGTGTCTTCTGCCCTTCGGATCGCCAGGATGAGCGAATTTGACCTCAGCGTCCAAACTGAGCAGTGCGATGTGTTTACGTGCTTTAAGCATCCTTCACCGACAAGACTTAGCATTGTGATGTTAAAGACTGTTGCCATGTCAGGCGCGCTGTGGCAGATAGGAATGGTGGTCAAGGCTGGGGAAGGATTGCCATTTTATGTTCCTCTCCATGCGCCAAATGGGTAAACAAGACTGGAGATATGAGCTACATCGATAAAAGCTGCGTTAATAACCACTACTTTATCTGTATGATGGGCTTTATCGGCACAATAGCCCCTGAGATGGGGGTCAGGGGTCTTATTTTTTAGGCTTTCTCGGTGAAATGGACGCGAATGTTAATGAGAGCACTCCGCTCTGACGTTATGTAATTGGTTGTCACAGCACAGTGAGGAGCTCTAGCGTCATTGTGTTGTGTTTTTTTTCTCTCTGACAAACCAACAGCACCACTAGAGGAGGAGCATCCTGGTTTCAACACGGGATTAGATGCATGTGGTCTTTTAATCATTCATCATATCTGCTCCCGAGCTGAAATGCACCCAGGCTTACAGCTCACTGAAGGAGCTCACTGGCACATTTGCAGCGGAGAGGTTATATCTTGTTAATGGTAGACAGAGGGGGGGGGGGTCACTTCTTCAGACCCTTGCAGCTCTACCAAAACATCCCGCCAGTGCCTGAAAGCATGCAGCCACCATCCCCAGGAGGGAGGATGCACGGCTGGTGTCAGAGTCAGAGGGATGCTGCGTCTCATCCTGTACTGGTGACGTAGCAGGTGACTGACAGGCCGCTTGTGTCCGCCTCAGCTTGCTGTGGAGCTGTCCGCGGTGCTGAATCCACTGTTCGCTGGAGAGCGTGTCTGTCAGCAGTCAAGGTGCCCCCAAGAGAGCCTGACAGCAGGCTGCAGAGGAGACATGGTGATACTGTCAGGGGGGGGTAATCCAGTTAAAGAGTATTTGCTTTTTATTAGCAAACTCCTCGGTCCTCACGGTGGAGACAAGTTAAAAGTGTCTCCAGAAAGTGCAGAATATTCTGTCTGTCTGTCTGTCTGTCTGTGCAGTGGTTCCCAATCTTTATGACATGTGACCCCCTTAAGATGATGATGATGATGATGATGCATATGTGGTGGCCTTTGCGTGTTTCATATGAAGGATTTTTATGTGCCTGAAGAGATAAATAATATTCCTTAGTTCACAAGGGGAAAAGGCAAACAATGAGGAATAAGTTATACAAAATGACTGAGCAACACAAAATTTTAATTCTTATCCCTTTAATTGTCTTGTGATCCTTCCACAAATTGTGAACCACTGATCTATAGTGTCCTATTCAGGCCTAAATTTGGGCCTAGTTAGTAAAGCCTGGCATCAAACCTCATTACATTTTCGAAGGCTGTCCAGTACTGAAGGCTGGCATTGAATTTCTTGGCAGATTTATAATAATGTTTAAATGTTCTTTAATCAGATACTACAGTCCCTTATTTAATTTGTTTGATTTTTTTTCTTATTTCTTTTTTTTTTTGGGACTTGTAGAGCAGCTTATGTTTATACATTTAAAATGTAAGATATGCAGCTCCTTTTTTTTTATAACAAGTTTTATAGAAAAATATGTCTCTCGTAGTAAAAGTTTCCCGAGTGGAAAATACTATTCGTTTTGGTATCAATACTGAAGTAATACCAGTGAAACTGTAAAAACCTCTCTCTGAATGTGCATTTGTTTGTGTCTGAGTGTGTGTGTGTGTGTGTATGTATATACATAGTCTGTGTCCTTGACAGACATAGAGCTATGAATTAAGTCCCAAACTCACCCATTGAGGCTGTGTGTTTAGCTCATTCATGCTACGGCCGGCTTCATCTATGGTTACCTTTAACCATTGATAGAAAGCAGCAGTGATGACATAGGGAACGTAGTGATCTTGTATAGCAAGCTTAACCCAGGAAGTGAAAATGTTTTTTGGTAGTTTTTAATCCGACTCCTCTTCAATTTGGCTTTTTTTTTTTTGGCCATGTCCATATTAACTGACAAAGGATTAACAGGAGCGTGGGATTTGTGGGAAGCACTGCATTCAAAGCTAGTCTCATTTGGTTGTTCGTTCTTCTCTTGAATGTGAGATATCTGAAATAGGTGCAGCACTTCTGACAAGTAAGGGTTGCTTTGTTGCATCCCAGGTAAAGCTGTAACTCATTTTTACTGAACACTTAGACAAGACAATACTGACTTTTCATATGAGGTTTCCCTTCTCTTGGTCACACATTCTTGTGTTTTTATGTTGTGTGATGTGAGGGCTAATAGAGGAACTGGTGCAGAATACTGATATGTGTAACTTTTCAGATGCATCCAAGCAGTCCAAAATAGGTTTGGGTTGGATCTGATTCCTATCATGTTTCTCTCAATATCTGTCACATGGAGGAATGTGTTGTTTACTCATGTGGGTGACCTTTTGTGTCGTTGGCTTACACTGTCGGCCTTTCATGTTTGTGGATGGTCCTGAGACATCATGCGTGAGGAGGAGAGGACAGCGTGTGAAACAGTGGGGTCGACTTGTTATATCCCGTCTAATGTGGCTGTCGGGGAAAGGGTTAAAGGCTGCTGCTGCTCTGTTAAAAGAGGAGATAGTGGTGTCTGACAAGGTGTGAAAAAAGAGGCAATGCAAGAACAGAGAGTCTGAAGGGCAGCTGGAGTGTCTCATTTCTCTCAGTGCGGAGGAGAACACACACAGGGGAAGACTCTATCCTTGGTGGAAGATTTATGACACTGGAGATTATAAAAGCATCCAAGGCGCCTTTCACACCACACAAAGACTCGCATTTTATTTTCCTATTGGCGAATCTGTTTCCATGTGTGTCATTTTACGCTAAATGTTAGAGAGACAAACAGAAAATACTGTTTATATTCTATTTATTTTATGAAGTACATCATTACTTCATAACACTACAATCAACAGGATGTGTTGTCATTGATAAAGATAGTCTTCTACTTCTTACTACAGAAGGTGCATGCTAGTAGATGCAGTTTTTGCAGTTTTCTACTCAAGCAAGAGTTTCGTTTTGCATGAATTTGTGTAAATGAGGATCATGCTACCTGGTGCCTTTCAAGTAGTGTCACCATTGTCCTGGAGCTGTGGCTCAACTTGAGGCAGAACAATGACTTTGGATGCATCGTGATCTGTTTGGCAATTCAAAATGGAGTCCCAGCGATGCCCATCGGTTGTATGAAGTGCGGATCAATACCGGTCTGAACGTTTAAGCATCAGCATCAGTGGCTTTTTGTTTCTGAATTGTTTGGTGACAGCTGAACAACTGAATGCAGGCGTTTCAGGTCATTGCTTTGAACACTAGAGGGTGTGTTCCTCATGGACATATTCAGACAGACAGATGCTATAGTGGTGCATTCTTGACTGGACAGTGAAGCAGTTAATCATGGTAAATATCATGGTATGTGTATACGTTTTGCTAAGACTAAAATTCTTGATCCGTAAGTAGAGCTGCAACTAACAATTATTTAACCTGATTGATTGTTTGGTGTATGAAATGCCAGAAAAATTGTGAAAAATGCCCCTTTTCAGTTTCCAAGAGCCCGGGGTGACATCGATAAATATGTTATTTTGTGTGAAGTGCAGTCTAAAAAATGCAAAGATATTTAATTTGTTGTCATACATGATAAAGAAAATGAGATTTTTTTTACGCTTTTGAAGGTGGAACCAGATCATGTTTGGCACTTTTGGTTAAAAAATGAAAAAATTCAAATGTTAATCGATTAATTAATCGACTAATAAAGTAGTCGTGTCAAACTGCAGCTTGCTGATAGATGATTGACAAATCCATGCTGGGATTTCTTCATCGGCAGACATGCTGATCGCTGCATCTTTCAGAATCATGAACAGTCAGATGAAAAACGCCAGTGGCATAGAGTGACCATGACTCAGCATTTTAACATGAATCTGTTAAAGGAGGCCTTTGTCGGGCATTACATGGTGTCCACATCTCAGGCTGCTTCATTTGAGTGGTGGGCTGCTAAAATCCATTGTTAGAAGTGCCTCTCCCGTTCATGAGCTGCAGGAGCGTAAAGAGCAGAGAAGAGAACAGCCTGTGTCAGTCACATCACACTTTCAACAACAGATTAAGCTGAATTGAAGTCATTACGGCCTAATTAGCATTCTGCACCGAATGTCTAGGTATTAAAGAGAAGACAAGATGGCCGTATGATGATAAAAGCTTGACGTTGAAGCTAGAGCAGCAGCCAGCGATTGTCTTCATTGCTAATTAATTGGCCAATTATTTATTGGATCTGAAAAAAAATGCCCGTCACATTTTCCCACAACCCCAAGGGACATCTTCAAACTGCTTGGCATTTCCTCCAGACAGTCGTACAGTTTACAATTGTACAACACAGAGAACCACTGAATGTTTTTGCTCGAAAAATGGCACAATCCACGTTTTTCCTAATTACTTTTTTATGTCAAATGATTAATTGACTGATAAACTACAATGTTTTGGGTTGTCAATGTCGTGGTTTCTTTCCCTTTATATTTACTTTCTGTGAATTTAACATTTCAAACCAGCACATATGAAGATGTCTGAAACAACCTCAGTATCAGGGAGTTATGAGGTATAATATAATTAGACTGCTACCGTTTTGAAATTCTTTATCTGTAATTTCAGTGACAATCAATGCATGCATTGTTGTATTGGAGTGCATTATTTTGGCCGTGGGCGGCTGTGGCTCAGAGGTCGATCGAAAATGTCGGCGGTTCGATCCCCAGCTATGAGTCAGCATGTCGAAGTGTCCTTGGGCAAAACACTGAACCCCAACTTGGTCCTGAAGCATATCTTCAGTGTGTGAAAGAATAGATTCCTCCTGAATGAATGATGTTTGAATGGGTGAATGATGACATCACGTAAAAGCGCTTCGAGTGGTCGAAGTGACTAGAAAGGCGCTATACAAATACAGACCATTTACCATTTTACCATTATATTATTAGCTCTATCTAGTACTCTTCCCTAATTCTAGCTAGATTTCTGCTCAAAGTTTTGTAGTGTGGGTGAGCAGTACGTGTTGAATTCTGTGCTCTGTGTGGGCTGCATACCGTTAAAGTGTGGTATGTGTTAATGCCGGCGGAAAGGTTACATTATTAAAATGAAGGCTGGATATAGAAATTATGATTCGCTTATCTTATATCAGTATAATATGTTATCTGCTGCCACATATTGTTCAAAAGTCAAAGCTGAATTCACGCCAAAATCGCTGTCCTTTCACTCAGTGTAACATTGGCACACTTCAGTATTGACTGGTTTATAATTCTGCCAGTATTAATCATGTACAACAGCTGGTCTATCAGTGGACCAACATAAAGAAAGGCTGAGGTTATAAAATGTTTTATTTCCCACAGTGCCAGAGTTAACTAATCTTTCCTTGGTTGTGAAAGTTCAAAGTGAAATTACCAATTAGAAATAATCACAAAATAATCACTTAATATTGTTGCCTCTTTAAAGATAATTGGTGTTTTGACACATCGTGTCTGGCTGATTTCTATTTCTGTTCCCATTAAGGGCTGTTTAGCCACACTTAAACTTACTGTTACTTGATGCTTAAAGTGCTGACCCCAACATCTCATGTTCATCTTTCCACAGGTGATCTCCTGCAGGGGACCAACAGCTCTCTCTAAGGTTTATGGAAACCTGACCTCCCATTGGTGGAGAAGGTGAGCCATCTGTTCTCCAAAATCTTCCCGTTTGTTTGATCCTCATTTGGCCTGAAGTTTCACATCCACACCAGAAGGACCATAACAGGCTCTAGTGCAGACTCAAGGGTTTTCTTTTGTATAATGTATAATCCTAAATACCCCACTTGAGGTAATTAATAGCTCTTTGTCAATGTTGTTAATATTTTATGAGGCTGTTCCAGTCTATCAAAGGGCTAACTGGAGGACAGGCCTTTTTTTGTTGCTCATTGAGAGTTTCGTATTGAAATGTCCTTTATATGGTCTATTCTGTGCATGAGGTGCGTTTGCTGCCTGATTAACATTACGTATAGGATCATAAGCCTCGTGTAGGGTTGCATTTCAGCTCCCTTGCTACAGTCGATTGTATCCACTGATCTGTTGTCCCTTTTGAGTAGCAACAACATTTTAATTCTATTAATAATTGACCTGATTTTTATTATCTCAGAATTTACTATCTCACTCAAGAGTAGCTGTGGCCGTTCCACTGGGAAGAATGATAACTCGGGAGGGATTATTGATTTGCTTGTGTGATCTCTTTGTTTTGTGTGCAGCAGGGAAGTTAAGCAGCTGTTTTGATGAGCACAGACTGTTGTTTGTATTTGCAAGAAGGCTCATCAGAACATGATGGCCCAGTTCAGGGAGGCTCCTCCAGGGATCCCGTGCAGTTTGGACTGGGAGGGGAAGCTGGGTCACAAGATTATAGCCACAGCGTTTACACCGTAGGTAAATTAAAGTATGCTCAAAGGCTTAGCAGGAAGGAGCAAAGACATGCAGCCACAAAGAAAATAATATCGCAGCAGCGACATCAGACCTGTTAGTCTAGACATTATTTTGTGCTCTACTGTCTGGCCTTTAAAACATCACCTTTCTCCACAAACACAACACTGGCATCATGTTTTATCCCTGATTTTCAGGAATGCCTCCACTCTTTATTTTTACTTTGACATAACCACAAAATAGCTCATCAGATAAGGGTATTTTTAGTTTTCAATGATCTTAATGTCAAATATTTAATTAATTTACCAATTTGATTCCTTAATGATATAAACATGGCATTATTTGGTGATCGCACAAGATATTAACAATAACTCATTTGAATAACTGGGCAGAGCTTTTTTAAATGTTTCGATCCAAGGTAAAGTTTTAGAGCAAGTCTTTGTGCAGATTTTATTATTATTTTTAGGGAAAGTCATAAATCATCTTTGATGTGATGATTATATTTTCACATGTTATCTACACTCAGCTACACTTAGCTGCATGGCCTATAAACATTTGGAAAGTAGGATAGTGATATTCTAATTTCTTAAAGTCAGATTTAGAATTGCTTCCTCGTTGTGCCAGCTGAAGAGGTCACCCAGGCTCAGTGGTCAGCCAATTATTACATAGAAACATTAAGGCCAGACTTATTTATTTTCCTTCCTTCTTTATTTAACAACCATCAGCACTAGTTTGGCTCGTGCTCAGGCATATCTATCACTCTCTCTACAAGCAAAATTGGCAATATCTGTTGTCAAGACTGCTTCAGATAAACAATACAGGTATTTGCCAATCCAAAGTATGATATGTATACAAATAAAACAGATTTATTTATTAGCTACATGCTTGTTGTGAGTTTACTGCATCAAATCTGAACTTGGTTTAGCTTTCGAGTCTTGATGTTCTGCTTTACTTAGAGCTGAGTTACTGTCCCGGTGAACAAGGCCTTGTCCAATTGTGAGTCCAAGTTCAAGATTTTTGCAACTCAGGTCTGATTTGAGTTTCAGGTCTTCAGTGTCCAGCTCAGTCAGTAGGCACACAATAGAATCAGTCAGCTATTCTACCTACGTGGCCTCTGGGTATTAGAGGTGGGTATAAATAGGGATCTAAGGTGATTATAGTCTGGACATTCAGTTGGCTTCGTTGCTTGTATCCTCCTATATCATGGTCATATTTAACTGTGTCCAGAAGATTTGATTAACACTGTGTCCGACACACCATTTTACTTTTTTTACTTATTGGCTTGCTAGTTGCATTTTTAGGGGCATATCTTGTTGCTGGGGTGGGGGTGACGGGGGGGTAGTATTTAATGAAACTGAGATTTTACATCAATAGACGTTTTTAGCCATGCTAGCACTGTGGCTCTATGAATGGCAATGTTGGCTGGTCAGTTATGAAATTTGTTCCGACATCTGTGGTCCCCAAAGGATGAATACTACTGATGTTGGTGTTCCCCTGACTACAGTCTAAACTTTAGTAGTTTTAGTGTGGTATACATATCACCATGGCCGTTGGGATGTGCGTGCCTGTCTCTTAGTCTGAGAAAAGGCCTATGGTGAACAAAATTGGTTTAATTTCAGGTTGGAAGCAGCACATTGTGATTAAAATGTTACGGATCAGATAGACATGTATTTTTTAATGTGTATGCAAATAGTTTTAATTTTTTCTGAAAATACGTAGGCCTAACGGGCAGGCTTCATTGAACATTTAACATATGCGAGTGGCTACTGCATGGGCTCATAGCTAATGCATACCTGACAATAATAACATAGCTAAAATGGTTTTCTCCTCTTCTACATTTAAAACATACATCTGCTAATAACTGTCTATGTTTACACATAGCACTTGGACTTATTTTTTGTAGTTGTTTAATGTCTGATCAGTTCATGTGGTGTTTCCTATTGATAAAGCAGCAGTTATTTTAAGACACTGTTCATCATTGACCCACACATAAAGTGGGAATGCTGCATCTTATTTTGTGACTGCTTGCTGCTGCCGGATCGCAAATAGTTTGTAGTGAGCCGATTGCTTGGTGCTCAGAAATGCTGTTTGCAGCATTCTTAAGAACCGCTCGTTCGATCGACTTCATGATGAACGCTGCACTCCCTGTGGTCCTCAGCAATACACCCACCAGGTGTCAAGTCGATCGGTGAAAGTTTCTCAGCCAGATCGAAGGACAAACATGTGACATATACAAATACAGAAATTCCTTCCTTTAGATTATCAGTGGACAATTGGATGGATTACTATCAAATCTGGCACAAACATTCATGTCCCCCTCATGATGTATTGGCACAACTTCGGGTATCTTCTGGCTTTTTTTCCTTGTCCCATCATCAGGTCAAAATATCAAGTCAAGTCAAAGTCAAATAATTTATACAACCAGCAAAACTAATGACATTCCCATCGGTCTCATCTGGACTTTGTGTTTAGTGCTAATTCACAAATGTTATCATACTAACACGCTTAACCAAGAGGCAAACTCTTGGCCTTTTTTACTGTGTTTGAATCTTTTGTCATCTTTTCAGAGGACAAAGTGAAAAGCAGCTGATTGTGTAAGCCGCCCCGCCTCTTTTCTCTCTCATGTACAAACAAAAGCAAAGATACATTTTTATCATCAGGGAGATCAAGTTTCCAGATGGTTCACAAAGTCAGCATGGAAGCAATTCATTCAGCAGTTACATGTGTGACATTTGATTTAGAAAGTAAACCAAAGGATTTACTAACAAGCCTTGTAGCGGTTTTTGGCAAAGGAAATTAAATTTGAGTTCCGTTGTTGATAGGGGCGGTAACATTCAATAACCTTATATTTATAGTATTATAGCTATTCATTTTCAAATGAAAATATTGTTTGATTTTTTGAGATGTATATCCCTTTTTAGTCACAATAATCTGTAGCATACATAGTATAGCATGTAGTACACATGTACAGGCGGCGCAACTGAAGAGCCCATCAGTATTCAGTCCAGCATCAATAAGAAGGCAGCTCCCTCTGTCTGCCTGGACATCAGGAAAAACTGGAGTGGAACGAGAGCCTCCATCCTTTCTGCTCCATCTCACAGCCACTGCTGCATGTCTGCAGTTCATTCCTTCATCACCACCCATCACAATATGTCTCCCCCTCTCCGCTCCTCTCTGCCTTGCTTGTCCGTCTCTCTCGCTGCCCCCCCCCCCGGCCGTTTTCTCCCCCTGTCTTCACCACGCTGTCACCAGGAGGCTTGTGGCAAGAGGCTTGATGGTTACATAACCACTGCAGCAGCGCTCGGGACGCTGTGTTAAATCACAACTCAGTGTGTGTGTGTGTGTGTGTGTGTGTGTGTGTGTTTATAGGTGTGCCTATTCTGAAATGTATGTTTCAGCATGACATCCATTCAATAGTGTCTGTCTGTCTTCTCTTCTTGTCTCTCTGTTTGTTTCCAGCTTTCTGAGATCTCTCACTGTTTACTTGAAGAGGAATTTTATATTTCCGCAAAGTGCCCATGGATCAATAGGATAGTTGCATGTACATAAGTGGACGGAGCTGTATTAGCCTTCCCATTGTAGAGTGACATCACTCCAGAAACACATGAGATAACTTTACGGTTTTGTTTCCAAGTTTGTATTTTATGATTTATAATTTTAGCACGCTAACATTTGCTAATTAGCAAAATATCGCACAATTCTCCTGATGATTTGACCTGATGATGGCGCTAGAGGAAAATTCTAACAGCAAAGTTATTACAGTTCATCTTAATAGAAAAATTGATATCTGTGCAGAACGTCATGGCAATCCATCCAGTATTTGTTGAGAAATTTCACTCAAAATCACAAATATAAACCGCATGGTAACGTCAGTATCACTTAATCACTAAAGTCAGTGAGATTCATCCTTTGAGGACCATGTCTAATGGCGATTCATTCTTTATTTGTTGAAATATATCAGTGTGGTCCAAAGTAATGGGCCGACTGACCGAGTGACATTGAATATAACTTAAACCTCTGGATCCCTGGACGCCTGATACCTTACGCTTCCTTCTTCAATACTATCTAGGAATTTAATCTTCAAGTAGGCTGTATGAAAGATGACAAATACTCTACTGCAACATGAACCCTTCATAGACCTGATTGGACAAATATACGCCACCCCCAATATATGCTGTCAGTGATGCTTCTGACATCTGTTTTGGATATGTTGTCAAATTTCTCCTATGAAGTTATGTGCGCACAGTGTCTTTTTTGTAGTAATAGTTGTAAACAAGGTTGGAGAGTCACTGAGTCATGTCATGATGACTATAGCTCACTGATTGATCTGACTGAGGGACTCATTCAATTCTTAGTAGATGTTTTTTCATTTTCTTGCTGCTAGTTAAAGCAGGTATGACTACTATTAAATCATATACTCACATTCTATTTCAGAGGTATTGATTTTTACAGCAGCGCGATTAACCGCCAACGGAAAATCTTCCTTTTGCATGAAGACATGGGGTTACAATAAGGGAGGATAGAGGCGATGTGAGAGAGATGGTGTGCAGAGCAGGAAACAACAATACAGAGGGACATAAAGTATTTAATTCAAACCTCCAGGTTCTATTTATTTGTCTCAGGAGCATCACAGACTTAATAGAATCATTTTAAGTGTGATATTTTATGTTTTAGCTATGTAATGGCGATGTTGGTTGGTCAGTCGGACCACTGCTTTTACACAACTATTGGATAGACTGCCATGAAATTTGGTACATTCACGGTCCCAAGCGGATAAATAATACTGATTTGGTGACCAACAGCACCAGCAGCTGGTTGACATTTTTGTTTTGTTATGAAATTTGTCAGCAGTTTTCAGATGTATTTGCTTGAAACTCTGTACAGATGATTATGTCCCCCTCAGGATGAATTGTAACGACCTTGGTGATCCTCTAACCTTTAATCAAGCATATTCATCAATCACAATCACAAAACTTAGGACATTCCCATCAGCCTCAAATCAAGGTTTTAGTATCTTATTATCAATGTCATTGATTTATTAATAATTATTGTATTATTACTCAGTTATGGCCACTATCACGTACTCAGATGTCCTGATTAGAGATATTTTTCCTTCCTTAACAGGCGTTTTATCTTCTATTGTCACATTGATTGACAGGCTAATTTTCTTTGTTTATATTTAGTTGCCAATGTATACTCTATAAGCTTATTTCACGGTGCCAGGCCATTACCTCATCTGACATTGGATAGTCCTTGTACCAAACCAGATATCAGAGATTTAACCAGAGTACAAAATGTTTTATGGGCTGTCAGATGACAGGCAGTATGGTGTGTCAGCATCCACTCTGCTCACTCCCTACCAGCTCCATATGACCTGTAGCTGACCATGAACTCTGACCTCCCTGTGGGGTGGGGTAGGATAAAGGGAACATTTCCCAACAGAAATCAATGTAGTGTAATATTAATGATGCCGGAGTCTTTTTTTGTTATTTATATCGCAGTGCTGATGAATTATTGTGTGGTCTGTTGTTCTGGGAGCTGAGCACACCTGGCTGACTCACACAGTTACACAAAATAGATATTGATTAAAAATGGGCAACACAAAAAGGAAGACCCCATCCCCAACACACACATACACACACACACACACAAACTGATGCAGGCAGTTCTTGTGCAGTGACCCAGACCACCTCTAGAGACGTTCATGATCAGATAGCTGAGTCATCCTGCGCATGTTTGCTTGAAATCACACAGCTAGCCTGCACAGGCAAAGGCCTCCATGGACTGGGTCGCTACATTACAATATCTGGCAGCTGCAATCAAATAGAGACAATACAAATCTGAATTCATTGTGTGTGTGATTCATAGCTGTAAAATGCTGCCAAGATATAATGCATCAGTATTAATAATGAAATTTATCGTAATGTATCAGTCATATGGGAAAACGTTTTCAGTACTATAACTTTTAATACTATATTTTGCCTATAATACCTGTGTACTTTAACTTTAGTTAAATGTATTTTGAGTATAAGTACTTTTATATTTAAGGAGCTGAGAACAGCGGGTCAGAGTTTTCACTTCCAAAAAAATTCACCAACACATATTTTATAGACTCGTAACCATTTTGTGCATACCTTCCTGACCTCAGACTCCTGACAGTTTTGCCAGGGCTACTAGCAGCCTCACGTTTTGGTTTTGTAGGGAAACATCTCAACAACTATTGGATGGATTGCCATTATATATGATGGAGCATTTGAGCCGTCTTTCAAATTTGTAATCTATTGCCATCATCAGTAGGATTGGGCATCCAAATTACAACCAATTCATCAAGAAATTTGAATTTTGATTCAATCTTATCGATTCCTAAACAAATTTCACTCAAGCTTGTTTCAAATAAACGGTGTAATGCAAACAAAATATATCTACCATGCTCTGGCTGTCTGTCTGTCCCTATACTCATGCACAAGTTGAATGAATGCATGTTTTCCTGTCTCCTAATGCATTTGTCTTAATGAATGCTCCATGGACCACAGTAAGCATTACATAATTCAGCTGGTTTAAAGGTTAACAGCACTGATTGCAGAAAATGAGCTCACACAGGTACAGAAAAGCAGAGCAGGTATTTAGTGAGCCACACTGTATACAAATGTGTATAATATCAAGGCAAATAGAATTATGCACATAACTGCTTATGCTATCATTAAACATTTATTGACTAGTTGACTTGGAAAAACAGTTTTGATCCCTCCTCTCAAAGGATCTGATAGCAGAATCGGAATCAATCAATTAATTATCAATAATTACAATTTGCCCAAAATGAAAAATGATTTATGGCCAAATTCCAGCAAACGCCATGACGTTCTTGTCAGGCTCAGCTGTGTCAGCCTTAGCTGTTAGCACATGTTAGAATGCTAACATGCTAACTTAAAATGTCTTTAGGTCAAAGCACCAAGTAACCCCTCACCGAGCCATTTCCATGGCTGTAGATCTTTCTTGCTTACATTTAAGCGGTTAGATGATGGGGGACGGAGAGAAGATGAGGGCTGTTTTCCCCCCCTAGATTCTGTTGCAGACTGCCCGTCTGGATCAACATGTCAGTTCAGATTTGGCTCTCCTGCTCTACGCCCCAGCGAGCAGCAAAGAGGACTCACTGCACTACACATTCAGCTGATAAATAACAACAGAAGACCGCCTTCACCCTCAGCCCTCCCTGGTTTTCCTTTACTTCCTCTCTGTCTCTATCTCTACTGCTCTGCCTCTCTCTATCTAGCTCTGATAACTGCATATCTTTGAACGAGTCTCCCCTCTTCCGTACCCTGTCCCTCTCTCTTTTGGTATGCGGTCCCGCCTCACAATTTCCCCTTTTTGTGTGCGTGGTGCACGAGCCTACTCAAGGACATCCCACGGTACGACCGTGGGATAGCTGGCTGACACCGTGCTGCCGAACCAGCCTCGTTGCTGCTGTCTAGAGCATCGTCACATGGCCGGCTTAATGATGGCCTCGGCTGTTACGGCGTGTGTGAAGTCTGCGCAAGGCAGCTCTGTCTCCTGGCAACATCCAACAGCCTGCTTATTCTGTGCTGCGCCGTGAGATGAATCACATCTCTGTCCTGATGTGTTCAGCTGCCGCTCTGGCCCTATGGCTCTCTCTCTGTTCCACTCGGGAACAGTCTGCCCGTCTGACCAGCTCCACGCTACGTCCCGCACCTTCTCCCAGCCTTCGTCCCTCCTCTTCTCCCTCACCTCTACCCTGTCACATCCCTCCCTGCCTCCATCTCAATCTTCATCTCGCCTCCCCTCCTCCTCTCCTCCCTGCTGCTGTTTCGCCCTGTCACTCTCGCCTTGCTCATATCTCAATGAGAGACCTCCCTCTGTCTGTCTCCTTGTGCGTCCTTTTCCTCAGTCGGTACGAGAGAGGACACGCTGCGCCTATCAAACAGAATCCACAGACAACCAAAATGCATCGTGAACCAACTGTGTATCAACACATCAGCTGAGGGCTTTCGGGAGTTACTTCTCAAAATGTTTGGCATGCCACATTCATTTTAAGATAGCTGATGTTTCCCTTACATTGCTAGAGAGGAACTACTATGGTCAGCAAATTGTCTTCTTTGAATTCCTGTTGTCTAATCAGTCAGGAGATAGTGGGCTTGGTAATGTGCTGGAGTAAAGTTAGTTCATCTCTCTGAAATCTTCTTACTGTAACAAGCTTACATGGTTGTTGTGGTTCCCATTCAGTGCTTTAAAAGGCTAGTCAACACTGGACCTTGTGGCTGTGTCGGGAACATTTGTCTCGCCCAGATCCGGGCTCTTCTCTTCTCTTTTACTCTCTTAAGAGTGTTCATTTATTAATCAGGTACCTGCAGTATTTGGTTGCATCATGCTGCTGTGAGCCCAGTCACTGGAGTGCAGTGCTATACTGTACAAGCAGTGCATTTGTGATGAAACTGAACTCCTCATCTATACCATCTCTGTCACCAATGCAACCGATACTGCATGTGTCCCTCTGCATAAACAAACTACGCTATCCTATCAGTATACGATGTCATAATTATGGTTTCACGTCAACGTCACTTTCCTCTCTCCACTTTTCGTCTCACTGTCTGTTTCACTCGTCCTATTCGCTCCTTCTTCCTATGTAGCACCCTCCCCCTCTAAAGCTATTCAAGTGGCACACTGCAGGATTATCCCTCAGCCTCTGAGACATGCTGGTTTGGTCAGACTTATCGTCCTCTCTGGGTTCACTTTGGCCACAGAGGTCAAAGCTGCAAAAATAGAATTTGCAACACAACCGCAACCATTGATTCCAAGTAGCGATTGTAAAGAATATATTTGGATTGCAAATTGGAGCCTGTCTTTTAAAGGAGTTGTTTTTGACTTCAAATTTCAGGATTGTTTTTTTTTTTTTCTTTTTTTAAATGATGGAGCCAACCATGGTAAGTGACTCTGCAGAGGAGTGTTCAGTTACTTACAAATGTTCAAAAGTTTGAATTGTAGTGCTGTGTCAGCTTCAGACAGCAATACCGCCTCTGCAATCACAACAGACTCCTAAAAGACTTTAAATCACAAACAGGATTGCTTTGACAGCCGCAAGTGTTTTGGTCAGTGAGTGGGTTGTTCACAGTTCCAGAATGAAAGATAGGTCCAAAAGGACAAATGGGCTTTTGTACAGACCAGCTGTTATTTCAAAGTATGCAATGTTTGGTTTTTGTCTTTGCGTATCTATGGGCATATTTCATTATTCCTCAATGAATTATTCTATAATGTTTGTTTTGCTGAAGGCTGAGTAATATTAGAAACACTACTCCGTCGTCATTATGACTTCCTTACCAGTTGATACACTGGCAAATCAGAGGTGTGTTCACAGTCATTGTGGTGGATTGACCTCAATAACTGTAGTATAAGCCCTTCTCCACAATGTTTACCACTCCCATCCCCCCCCCCCCCCCCCCACCTTTATGTATGTCAAGGGAGTCACAACAATCTCCCACAATAGATCAAAACTGTGACCTAAGGTTGAATATCATGTCCATAATGTCCTTTTCACCTTCATCAACATGCACACATGACTATCCAAATTATACATGCTACAGAATTACTTGACTACGGTTTAGTTCTTTAAGAAAGCGTGTTGACCGCTTTCTGGGAATTATCACGTTAAACCAAATGCTATATAATTTTATTATATTATTATTTTACATGTGTGAACTAAGCTTCTGGTTTTGTTGTGAGCCGGGATTCTGGCATCACGCCGGAGCTTAACTGGCTTTGATGGCGCTAGGTGTTGTAGTCACGGATGTAGAAGCTAATTGGAGAATTCAACTGATGGACAAGTTGCTGGACCAATGCCGTTTGTTTGTCGGTGAGATTAAGACATGCTGCTATAGGGCTGCTTAGCTGCATGAGGCCTTCAGAGTCGACTTTTTTTTTTATGTCACATGGCTTTCAGTGTAGTTCTTCAGCACAAATTTCCTTATCAACACATCTTTTATCTATAAGGTATGGATTTGTGGACTATGGTGTCTTAAACTTATTTTTATGGTCTTGTGTGCATTTGCAGAGGAGAGACCCTCAGACTAATGTCACCAAGTGGAAGCACTGTTATCATCAAAGTACCAGAGCAGCAAATATGCCTTTGGGAATTATTATTGTTTAGTAAATGCATACAGAGATGAATAAAATGAATATGAGCTCATTTATTTCAATAATACGCTGTCACTTATCATTATAACTGGTGTTAATATTAATATAAGCTTATTATTGGTCCCTTGTTCAAACATGTACATATGTGGTACAGACTGACAGATTGCCAAGAGAATATCATCCTCAATGGTGAATTCAACTGGAGAGGGTTGATTTTTAAAGGAATAGTTCAACATTTCAGGAAATACTCTTGCTAAGAGTTAGATGAGAACGTCACATCACTCATGTAACTATGAAGCTACAGCCACCAGCTTAACCAAGCGTAAAGACAAACCACAACTTGTTGTTTTTACACTTTGGATTTAGCACAAATTAAACAAACAAGATATAACATGTTACTTGGTGAGCTTTACAGGTGCTGGTGGGCAGATTTTGTTAGCTCTAAACAGATGCAGGCTAGCTAGTTTCCACTGTTTTCAGGCTTTGTGCTAAGATAAGCTAAGCTAAGCTAAGCAGCTACCAGCTGCAGCTTCATATTTACTGTAAAGACTTGAGAATCTCCTGAAACTGAGGAGGGAAACAAGTAAATGCATTTACCACGACATCAAATTAGTCCTTTACATTCATGTCATGAAGTGTCTTCATTTATGCCAAGAATGCATTCTTGAATGTGTTGGACAGAGTGGGAGGGAGGCCCCTTGGTGTTGTGTGGACTGGCAGAAAAGGGTTGTGTTCCCATTTTGAAGAAGATGATTACTGAGGATGTGTCCAAATCATATGGGGTCACACATTCTGGGGAAAGTGCTGCAGGGAACCAAATGTGTATGTGTGTATTCAGTCAAAAACATTTGTCATAGATTTAACCATTTATTGCAACACATTGAAATAGAGTTTTGCTTATTGCTGATGGCTCCACTCTTTGGATGCTCCCCAGATTAGCTAAGCCAAAACAGGGAGTGCAATGCAGAAACCCCACCGGGTACACGAGACTTGGTCCAAAAAAAAAGACATGAATATTAGGTTAACATTTAAGCCATGTAGGACGGATGGAGGAGGCAAAGCTTTGTGTGTGGCACTATATGTGTAGCAGGGATCAGTGTAGGAGGGACTGATAAAGAATACTGATTTAATCAGCGGTAAGTCAGCTGATAGCTGATTGCAGCGCGGATGTATGACTCCATGTCTTGAATGAACTAATGTAAAGCTTCATTCATGTGAACATTGATTTTCTATACTTTGGCTACACTGCACTTTATAGATAATGATAGAGATCAATAGGCCTGGAGGCTGTCGGTCAACTTTTGGATTCACAAAACGTGCAATATCCTCTGTGAATTCTCAAGAAAAATGTTTTCTTTAGAAAGAAACAGCACAATTATATCAACCCCAGAAGGTATGATAGAAGAGTACAGTGCACAGAAACGTTGCTTTTATTCTTTTATTCTCCGAGACATGGAGAACGCTTTTCAGAAAAAAATAAAGGATGAACTACAAGAAAACCACTTTGTTGCTGATCCCAGTGCAGCTGAAAAGCACAAGTTGTCTCTGCTTCAAACCCTAACAGTAAAAGTGCTAAATCGTGGAATACTCTTTTGGTATGTTTTGTTGTGCGCTCCTGTCTGAAAGCCTCGACTGTTCAGAATTCCACAGACTGGTGTGATGGCTGGTGGCAGTAACCAAGCCTTTTTAATAAAAGACAGCTTGGCTAAATCAGTCAATGCTCTGTAGAAACACTGACTGAGCAGGAATAGATTGCCTGTTCTGCAGCTGAAACCAGAACCAATCGCAATGGGTACAAATGTTCCCCTGATAACATTTTGATGAGTAGACCCCCGGTGAAAACACCGAATTTGTTGCAGGAGCTGATACTAAAAATACGCTCCCTTCAAAAGCTGACCTTGTAGTATGAAGACTCTTATTTTTCTCACAAGGACAATTATGTTGTTATATTGTGTATAAGGAAAGTGAGGGCAGGCCAGTTCACATAGAGCCTAATGCAGAAAGTCATTTTTCATGACTCATTCCAGGGATGAGGGATGTTGCAGGAATTAATTTGCACTTGACTGCAGGAGGAAGTTGAAAGATTAAACATGGAGGGCACTGGTAATATCTGAACAAAATATTTCTTGTGATGCAGCAGAGTGTAGAGACTCACGAGTCATCCTTCATCCGCATTGACCTCTATCAAGCACCCTACACTAACACTTAAATTGGACTGTGCTTACTAAGAATCAGTGTGCTCTTATTAACATTTTCAAGTCTTTATCATTTTAATTAAAAGCTATAATAAAGTTGCGTTTTGCACTGTTGGACCATGTGCAGCATTAGATAAGAACCACAACCGACTGCATTTAATTGTTCCGACTAAGAAAGCTTGTCAGACAAGGAACATTATCAACAGAAGCTCATTAGTATGAGGCATATACAGTATATTTTATTGTCATATTGGTTGTTGCAGTCCAATGAAGAGCTCTTTCTGTCAAAAGGAAAAGCCATTAGTCATGTGAGCAAAATGGATTAGGCTTCAAACAGAGTTCAATACCAATATAGCATCCGGCAGTCTCTTCTGTTTTAACCATGGTGGGAAGATATCGACCAGCCGTCAAACAAATAAATATAAATCACCTTAAACGCTGGAGGAAATTCAGCAGGAGCTGCGTTCTGTAGGGTTTGCGAAGTAATAGGCGATTACACCACATCGTTAAAGGACTTCTATAGGTGTGAAAATAGCCGTGTTGATCTTGTTTCAGTGTATTTGTTTCCATTCTTTTTAAAGGGTTGCAATTCTTTTTTTCCACTTGAATTTAATCAGAAAACATATTTTAATGAACAATTTAGGAGAAAATTGTTTCACAGGTCTTCATTTTTTGCTATTAGTGCAAAACAAGATATTTAATAAAGATTTCATCTATATGACAAAATATAAAAAGTGAGACAGAGAAGGATGACACACAGAACGTACTATGAAGCCTTCACTTGCAAAATGATAAAAACAGATTGGACAGAAAAAGGGAACCAAAAGCAAAAATATATTAATAAAGGTGATACAAGAACAATGGGGGCAATTCCAGGTGTATTCTTGGCTGCCATACCATCGCATGTGTACATCTCTGTGTGTGTTTGTGTGTCGTTCAACTATCTCTCAGATGAACTGTGTTAATAGAAGGAGTGTTTGCACTGTACTGAAAGGATTCAGGGTCAGAGCTGTGTGATGGCAGAGATGCTCCACTCTCTCTGCTGTCTTTTCTAGGACACGCCAATATAAGATGCCCCTTCTCATTCCTCCGGGCACGGCTCTGTATGCATGGCGAAGGGGACTATTTTTATCTCATTATTATAAACGTCTCAAATAGAAACCCTCACTCTGAAAGGTTGCTAGTTGCCAGGGAAAATTGCTACATTGCTTTTCCTCTCTGCTACTCTGAGGCTCACTTCTAATGTCTCCTCCTGCACTCTGCTCTACTGCTTTGTTTCTGCACGTTTGTAGCGTTGCCGTCTCACATTGTTGTTTCCTTTTGTCTCTTTCAGTGCATGAGGAACCCAGCTCTGCTGCAGAGGACAGGTTTAGTCATTAGAGTACTTTGCCACATCCAGGAAAATGTCTGGCTCCTACGATGAATGTGCAGGTGCTGACGACACCATGGACAGCTTCTGGGAGGTACAGACACATCGTCATGTCTGCTCTGATGATTTTTTCAATCAAGCCCTCACCCTCTCTTTGTCTTGTATTGATCTGGCTTCTGAAGCAAGTCACCAGTGAAAGCTTGAAAATGAGATTAGTGCTCTGCGTTTTTGCAGGGAAATTAGTCTGAGAAGGTGTACCGATGCACTTTGAGGCATACTGAGGCTCAGGACGGAGGGACACATCTCTTAATGCTGTTATCCACATTTGAGGCATTAAAAAACACAGAACCAATAATTCAAGCATGACTTTACACATTATAGCAATAGTTTGATGTTTTTGGGGAATGAATACACCTACTCTGTTTCTTGCCAAGAGTTAAACGAGAGAAGATTGATACCGCTCTCAAATCTATCTTGTTTTTACACCTTATGCCAAATTACGCTAACCAGCTGCCGACTGCAGCTTCATATTTGACAGACTTATGTGAGAGTGCTATCAATACTCTCATCCTTCTATCGGAAAGAAAGTGAATAAGTGCATTTCCCAAAATACTAACAAACTATTGCTTTGAATTAAGCTTCTTAAAGATTACACATTTAGGGATTCCTTCACCTCATTCACTTTCATGTTTAAAATTTTCATGTGAATGGAAAGTTATAGTGTCTGTATTTCTGGTCACAGTGCTAAGAAATAATCACATTTAGTTAAGAATACACAAACTATAACTATTCTTTGGTGTTATCTATAATACATAGTTGCCTGTAGCAGTGTCTGTATAGCATAGACCTACTGGTTTGACATATTTAGCTTTAAAAAGGAATTAAAAAAGGAACAAAAAGTAATTCACTAATTATCTAATTTTCACCTCTTATTTTGTGAAGATGCTCATGTACATATAAGTGCATATAAATGTTTCCAAAAAATAGAATAATGCAATAATTATTTTCTTGGTGTAAATGGGCTTCCATCATGTACTTAAACTTAAACACAAACTAAATGAAGGAATAAGATAATAATGTAAAGCGATAATACAAATTTTTTCATTGTTTTTCACAATAAATAGGCTACTGTCTTACTTTGTTGGGGATGTGAGTACCACATGTGAGCCTGGTACAGACACATCAACACAATTGTTTCTTATTCAAGATAAAAGTTACATTTTCTTTGTCAGTAGTTGTGTTGTAAATCATATTTCTTGTAAACTGTGCAACTGTGCAGGACACATTACAGCAAACATAAACGTCATACAAGTTCCATCCATCCTCACTTGTGCTAAGATGCAGTGTGTGTTTGTGTGTACGTGTGTGTGAGTTGTGCACCAAATTAGCGTTAATGAATTCCCCCAGTACAGAGTCTTCTTTGTATCATGGCTCTTAGCCACAGAGACTCAGACAAAGAGCTTCAGTCATCAGTCCCTCTGAGGCGGCCTTTCAGCACATGCACCTGCCTATAGCATCTGTACACTAGCAGCACAGCTCTTTTAGCTCATGGTTTATAAATACTTAATTCTCAGATACATTTGACGCCTGAAAAGCACAATCAAACTCGATTAAAACCTTGAAATAATCACCAAACCGTTTGTGGTATAATTATGGTGCACATCCAAGAGCTAGAGTGTGTTTTCATATGAAGAACCAGTCCACCTGCGTGTTGTCGTTGGTGTGACTTGGCAGTCTGTCACCCAGGCCAAAACTCATACTGTCACACACCTGTCTCACTGCCTCCCTGCAGCCCTCTCATCTCAGACAGTAACCACACATGCATGCTTATGTCAGGACCAATCACAGTGCAGCTCTGCAGCCAGCGAACGCATCAGACAGCCTCTCCATGAGTCGTGCCTGTGTGAGGACGTATACGGCTGCATGTATTTACAGCCTACTCACACGCAGTCTGTGGTTTATCTGCATATTTCTGTATCTACCTCGATGTCTGTCCCTGAGAATCTGTCCGCCTGCATTACACCACTCAAGAGGATTAAAGCAGTCACAGTCTGTGCACACACAGACACGCACACACATTCACATACACAAGCCCATGTCATTGCATAACTACACATGCACAGGCACGAGCAACCCCCCACCCCCCCCACTACCCTCCCTTCATCATGCACCATGAGCTCACGCCCCCTGCAGGCACTGAAGAGGCGGAGCCACACGGCCTGGTACTGCTTCTTTTTTAAGGCAGTATCACTTAAGGTGGCGAGATCTAAAAGAAAAGGCAGTGAAATGATTTTGGAAGAATCTCTCAATATTGGTGTGTTTGACAGAGTAGGGTAGCAATAAAACACAGCTTTATTTAGAAAATGAATGTGGCTGTTTCTTGCTGAATGCAAATGAATCAAACATACTGTATATTTCAGAATATACTTTAAAGATAGGCCTCAAAATATGTCAAAACAGTCCAGGCAATAGCATGCATATTAGGGAAAGTGACAATGAAAAGAAAACATTAAAAAAAACTGTGTTAGTTTATTCACGATCGTTCTGATACTGAAATTGCATTCAAAAACGTAGTATTTTTTAGCAAATGCACAGTGTTCTTATGGGGGACGTCTCCCATTTTACATACTGTAAGCATGCAGTACATCATATGTTTAAAGGAGTCTCACTGATGTATAAGAATATGTGTTTTGTATATTTCGTTGTGGACATGCATTTTGTATCTTTTTCAGACAGATTTGGCCTCTTTTCATTCAGCCTATTTGCCTCTCTGTTCTGTTCTCAGGTGGGGAACTATAAACGCGCTGTCAAGAGATTTGATGATGGCCATCGGCTCTGCAATGACCTCATGGGTTGCCTGCAGGAACGTGCCAAGATCGAAAAAGCCTATGGTGATCAGTTAACTGCATGGTCCAAGAGATGGAGGCAGCTCATTGAGAAAGGTCAGCATTTGGGTCATTATAATAAATATCTCAATGATTTTGTGTAATTTACACCTTTCCATTTGCCAAAAGTTCCATTTATGCAGTTCGATGTTCGCCTGCTGGTAGTATTTGACTTTGTGGTATTGTACTACATTTTTTATCTGGAATGAATCATCTTGTCCGACCACCAGGTCCACAGTACGGCTCAGTGGAGAGAGCCTGGTTGGCTGTGATGACCGAGGCGGAGAAGGTGAGTGAGCTCCACCAAGACGTGAAGAACAACCTGACGAACGAAGACGTAGAGAAAGTGAAGAACTGGCAGAAGGAGGCCTATCACAAGCAAATGATCGGAGGATTCAAAGAGGCCAAGGAGGCGGAGGAAGGCTTCAAGAAGGCTCAGAAACCATGGGCCAAGAAGCTCAAGGAGGTGAGCGGGACAGAAAGACATTTATATGAATCATTGTCTTTATCTTTGGTTCACGTGAACAAGTTACATTCTCTTTTTGAATGTAAGACCGTGTGCTTGTGACGTTGTGTTGCTCTGTGTGCAGCCGTGTCACATCAGTGTTGTAATCTCTCCTCTAACACTCTCCAGTATTTTAAACATGAAATTAAAAATCATAAGTCAAAATTAAAAAATAAGATAAAGTACACAAAATGCAATAAACAAAGTAACAACAGGCCACAATGGCTTTTGAAACCTATTGTTTACTGATTAAGTTACAATTCAGGTGTTAATTCAGTAATACTGATATTTAATTAACTGATATTGATTTTTTATGATAACAATGTATCAAAAGATTATGTGAAAACATGTGATATTGTGAAATTATGACCCAAATCTGCAGCACCCCTCTGCTGTACAAAGCTTTTTATTGAGTTTCAGCTCATTGTTTAGTAGTCTGGCCAACAACTTCACAGTTTTGGTTCACTCTCACCGTTCTCATTGCATAATTTTCTGCCACAGTAGGCAGCTAATTTCAGCTAAAACACTCTAAAAACCCACTGTTCACCACCTGCTCAGCATCAAGCAACAGACAGACACAGTTAGCGACTAGCTGGTGAACATAACGGAGCATTTAGCAGCTAAAGAGCCAGATATTTCCCTCAGGAGTCGGTGGAGACCAAAAAGAGAGCTAAAAGAGAGTGAATATTGAACTTATACACGACTCCAAAAGTATGCTAATGTACGCCATGTCGCGGAGCTCCTCCATGACGCTGTTTATGGCTGCACTCCTGGTGGTTTTACTGGCACCTTTTCTGAGTTACAGCTCTGAGACCTGTATTTAAAGGCAATTCATCTGCACATTTCAAACAAAAACTCCATGAGGCAACAGAGTCAGTCACTCATTAATGATCAGATCAAGTTTTGATTTCCAGCCTAAGGATACATGTTGTAGATAGTGACAACCAGTGGTATAGCACTGTGTTCAAAGTTAAATTTCCCTTTATTTGGCCCTTTGGGTCTGTTGCTTTGGGGCTGGGCTTAGATCATATTAGACACCAGGTCTAAGTGGGTTTACCAGACTCCACATGGAAAACATGAATTATTTCATTGCATTAGCCTAAATGCCAAAGTATGTCTCCAGTCTTGGACATAACCACATGTTAACATAATATCTAAGTAGTTATATACACTGATCACATTAGATATATTAAAAGCATCCTGTCTGGACAAGATCATTCCTAATGTGGGATTGAGTGAGTGTGACTCTGTTGTGTTCCTTCAGTCAAATCAGATCATGCGTTTAAGATTCTGATTCAGTGACTGCGTTTGGACCTACAGATGGAAGCAGCTAAGAAAACATACCACATGGCCTGCAAGGAGGAGAAGCTGGCTGTGACCCGTGAAGCCAACGGCAAGACTGAGGCTTCTGTCACACCAGACCAGCAGAAGAAACTTCACGAGAAAGTGGACAAATGCAAACAGGATGTGCAGAAGGTGAGAATAAAGAGATAAAAGCTATTGATCAAGCTAACTGATCAGGCTTTTGGCTCAGTCTCATTCAAATGACCAGTCAAAATGTTGTGTTGTGACAGATATAGTATGTGGTATGCAGTGTGAAGCCAGATATTAGATATTATTCTGGGCAGTTTATTCTCCAAAGAGGCTTCAGTCATCAGTGTGTTTTCTGTTTTCTGTCTCAGGCTAAAGAAAAGTATGAGAAGTCTCTGGAGGAGCTGAATAAGTGCACCCCGCAGTACATGGAGAGCATGGAGCAGGTGTTTGATCAGTGCCAGCAGCATGAAGTCAAGAGGCTGACCTTCCTCAAGGAGGCCTTGCTGGACATCAAACGCCATCTTAACCTCACCGAGAACCAAAGGTCAGCCATGCTGAAAAAGCCAGTTGCCTGCTGCTGAGTTTTCTCTAATGTGCAATTTACTAAAATAGAGTATGAGAGGTAAAACAGACCGTAGAAACTCTCTTTTTCCTCAAGTTATTTTGTACATGCAGTGATGATTGCATCTGAGCCAGTTTGGCTGTATGACCCTGTTCCTATGTTTCAACACCATCTCTGTGTGTTTCTTGCTACAGCATCGATTCTTACCCCTGCAGTGTAGTTCATCTAACTACATTTTTTATTATTTAACATCCATAGTGGTACTGTGTGCAGCATAGGGTAAAGAGCATGCTTCCATACTGCACCTTTGTTTTGAATCCAAAATAATCACATTGCAAAAACATTTACATTAGATTTGTTTGGTTTGTTTTGTCACACTCTGCACAGTTCACTTCAAATTGATTAATCTCAACACACTTCGCAACCAGGCATGCCTTTCTCATTAGCGCTCAGACTCATTGCACTAATTAATTGATGATTCAGTCAATGACGTGTCTGCCAAACTGAATTTTGTACAGAGTGAATGCTTGTCATATTCGGGGCTGTTTTTAACCAGCGCGTAAGAGCAAAGCCAAACCCACGGCAAAGTGATTTTCAGGTTGTTTAGCCAAACCTGCCTTTGGTTTCCACAGACGATTCAAGCCCCTTGCCGTTAAGATGATCGCACTATAGTTCAATCTGACTGGTTCCATCATTCATGTTGGATTTGATTCAGTTTCAGTCATAAAACACATGAAAAAAGCCAGAATTAGCCAGAAGGCTAGTTTTCATCTGTAGTCCCTTGGCCATGATGTAAAAAAGCAGTAAAATACATCTACAAGAGAAAAACATGGTTAGACACTTGATAGGGCACTAATGTAACAAATAACATATAAATAACAAACTGTTAAGAAAGCACAGAGCACACAATACCTATACAATATAAGACAAGATACATATTCAAGAATAATCACAACATAACATTTGATCACAACATCAAAACATCACAACAGGCTTGTCTTTTAATGTTGGCAGCTGTAGGTGTTGATAAGCCACATTTTCAATTTTTTTGTGAAGACCTTGTATGTTGTAAGCAGTTTAACCTCCTCAGGTACTGAGTTCCACTCACTAGCGCTCCTCACTGATTCATTTCACACCTCTCCTTTCACTCACTTTTCCCACCTGTGTTGCCCTGAACGGCTGCTGTTTGGGGAAGAAAACATGTGATAGCTCAGTTTTAAGAGAAAGTGCTTGTGTGGGTGTTTATAATGTACTACATAGAACTAAATTATTTAATTTTCTTTTGAATTATCACTGAATACAGCGCTGTTAATGTCAAAAAATACTGTATGTATTCATCCCCACTAAAGCAGATAAAAGGGATGCCATACTTATATGAGCCCGTACATTCTTTTTTTTAATCATCTTTTATCATTTTATTTTTTCATCAATTATCACCAGATTCCATTAATAAGAAAACAAATTCAGTGCATTAGATATTTTCTTTGACCTAATATTATTTTCTACAGTTATAATGACTCATATGTAGATGCCCACAGAAAACCAAAACACACACACAGAAGTTGCAGGTGTGAAAATAAAAGAACATTTAGAAACAGGCTTGTTTGGTTTCATGAGATAAAATAATTATCATTACAGCCACAAAAAAGGTTATTACAGTAAGTGTGTTTTTTCTGTCGTGAGTACGATTCAGTGTGTTCCTGAGAGATTGTATTGGCTTGAAATTAAATCCGTGCAAATTAAATATGCTTAGATATCCCTCCAGGATCATTGAATAAAAGTGGAGGGACATTTCCTCGCACTGTTATACATTAGAGTATGTCATTGCCATTATATAAAGAACGTACACTCATCTTCTCAAAATCTAGTTATGAAAATTACATTTCTTTGTTCTCTGTTTCCAAATATGTGCTGAAGCTCACCTCTTTTATCTAACAGACCAATCTTTTAATGTGTCAGCTTTGCTGTTGCACTGTGTTTGTCTAATATTACCAGAGATTGTATGTATAAAACAGTATTGTTACTGCTTTAATATTGAAATCTAGTCAGATTGGTTTGTATTTAGGTTAATAAAACTACAAACTGGATGTGCTCTTTTTAATCTAGCACACATTGAAGAGATTTGGGAAAACATAGCAACATGAACAATAATGTCCTAGTAGAGGATTATTAGGATTATTCAGGCCAAATATTTCAGCTGTTGAGGGCTTCAGCTTCATCAGTAAACTCTGGGAGACACTTTGGTTTTGTCACGACCCTGTGTTGGATCTCTCTCAACCCAGAATTTGAGCTACACTGTGGGTTCTGTCGCCAAATTGGCAGCACACCCAGGTCTCTTCTGGCACTTTTATTGTCATTATTTCTTCCATTTTCCTCTTCCCAGCTATGCCACAACATACAGGGAACTGGAGCGCACGATCCTGGCTGCAAACACACAAGAGGACCTGAAGTGGTTCAGCAACAACCACGGCCCTGGGATGCATATGAACTGGCCTGCGTTTGAGGTACAACATTAAAACTTCACACAGAAACACAAACATAAGAAACCTCTCCTCTTCGTTTGCGATTTTTTTTTAAATTCTGCTTTCACAAGTTTCTCTGCTCCCTCGTGTCCAGGAATACAACCCAGACGCGGCCAGTGCTCCTCCAAAGAAGAAGAAACCAGACGGAGCCCCACCCACTCCAAGCACTGACCATGTGGCTCCACCTGGTGACCGCAGCAGGTTAGTTCAAGGAATGTGTTGTTTACGATCACATCAATCACGCTGACACATGCTCTAATTAATCATGGGAATAGATTTTGTGACAATGTCATAACTATACTTAATCAAGTGAATAATATTTCTATCAGTCAAATTTTCGTTCCTAAAGAATAACACTGGTGATACTGATATTTCAAGTTATTTTCTTTTTGTCTACAAATCTTGAATCTTTTGAAAAAAAAAACAAAACCAATGTATTAGTCTGTGGCGTTTCAGTGGCTCTCACTCCAAAGCCCACTGGTTCCTGCTGAATACATACATGTTTAAAAACCAGTCAGGAATATGTACTTTGATTCTTTTTAAAGGCTAAATAATTTCCTGAAACATACGAGCACTGTAGATTTACTAGATTGTACTCAAAACTCAAACATAAGTAAAAAGTGCATTAGTTGAGGTTCAGCTATGGATGCTTTGCATGCTAGTGAGTATGTACAGCAGCAGCGTGGTGTGTGTGGGATCAGTTTTCAGATGAACTGCAGTGACCATGTCCATCATAATGAGGGGACATGTTTCTCAGGGGAACAATGAGGCTTACTGATGTGCTTGTAACAGTTTTAGGGCAACTGTTTAGATCTGCAGCTCTGCGGAATAATCTACACAGACCACACTTGTTTGTAGGATCGATTCATCATTTGTTTTGACCTTTTCACAGGATTTGCTGACAATTAGAAAGAAAATCTTTGAAGTCAGTTATCACCAAATCTGACCCTGCATTTTCTGTGTCGTCCAGCGTGAGCAGCTATGACAAAAACCAAGCTTACTCGACTGAGTGGTCAGACGATGAGCAGCCCGCTGCGTACTCTGGCAACGAAAACGGTGGGAATGGAAATTCATTCGAAGATGATTCCAGCACTGGGAAAGGGGTCCGTGTCCGTGCTCTCTATGATTATGATGGCCAGGAGCAGGATGAGCTCTCCTTCAAAGCAGGTAATCATCAGTGACTCACATCACGTTTATTCATTAAGCTGACGCATAACACAGGTGGTCAAACATGGCCAACTCTGGCCTGATTTCTATTCTAAAGCGCCCTTCATCTATAGAAGATAGCAGTAATTAGTCAATAATAGCCACATGGAAAAGAAATTACAGCCACTTTCCACCACTTAACAGCAGCACACAGTGACACGACGTTTCAAGACATACATTACACAGAAAAATGACTACTGAAGAAGCCACAGCTGTGCATCTTCATCTTGATTTCCCCCCCCCTGCACATTCAGACCTTATTTTTAACCACACAGTATGAGATCAGGTGCTCTTAAATAATCTAATCTTGCTATAACTAAAAAGGCTCTTTAAAGCCTTATTGTACTTCCTGCACATTCTATTACGGTTTGTTTGTTCTTTTTTTGGTGCCCTGCAGAGTTTTCTCATCAACAAAGTTACTATTTACATTCAGTGTTATTCACAAAACACATTATGTGTATCCCTGAGGTCTAACAAAAGTGTTGAATGCATTTCCTTCCTCAGAAAGCATTTGCAAAGCAAATTTGTTTAATATTTTCCTCAAAAGCTGAGTATATAGGGAACCTTTAACTTACTCTACCTTTTATTTAGAGGTGAGGAGTAACACTACCTAATCAAATTCAATTAAGTGAATTTCATTAGATATAGAAAAAAACATAAATTATGAAAACACTGGGCTGCAACTTCCGCACCATCCCTTTCATAGGCTGATTCCAGTATATCCTAAAATTCAAGAGTAACTTAACAACCCATGAGATTGTCTTTGCTGAACTTGAACTTTGCTGTAGTGATGTACAGGTGTACTTCAAGACCCCGTGACACTGATGGGCGTAGTTACAGGTGCAACAGGCCTGAAACTTTCAGCCAAAGAGTGCAGCAAAACACTGCTTTTCACTCTGGTGTTAAGTCACTCTTTTTCTGATTCTATTACATTGAAGTCAACAAGCTCAAAAACAGGAATTCAGTATTTTCCCTCAGCCGGCAGCGTGGAGAAGACCTCGAAACAGCATTTAGAATATACAGTAAATGAACGGTAATAACTCAATACTTTGGGAAATACACTTAGATGCTAAGATTAATACCATTCTCGTGTTTGAAGCTACTCTGATTTGTTTAATTAAAGTGTAAGAACAATGTGTTGTGATTTCACAGGGGGTTACGTCCTAACGTGTGTATTAGCGTTAGAGGTGCTGATATGTGGATGTTTTTAACCTCCAAACACAGTCAGGTTAGCTGTTTCATGTGGCTAACCAACTGCTTGCAATGTTTTAATATTTCCTCTACAGACATTTAAGTCGCATCAATCCTAATATTACCCTCCCAAAACATCAGTTTGTTTCTTTAATTCAGTAGATAAAATATGAAAAACATTTTGGTTGTCTGGTCAAAGTGTAGTGGGAGCAAGGGAGACTCAGACTTAGTATTTCTAAAATAAAGGCTACGATACTGTTGAGACTGTTTTACGCAGAGCTGCGTGTTGACTAAGGAGTGGTGTCTCCCTCACAGGTGACGAACTGACCAAGACTGAGGAGGAAGATGAGCAAGGCTGGTGTAGAGGTCGTATGGACAACGGCCGAGAGGGACTGTACCCGGCCAATTATGTCGAGCCAATCTAGTCACATTACTGGACAAGGACACGCCATTGGAGGCAGCTTGAACTGTCCCGTCCAATTGCACCGCACATAGCCAGAGACTTAAGAGCAACACATCCCTTGCCCAACAGATGCGCCAAGCAGACTTGCCTAAATAAAAACTTAGTAACCTAAAAGACAATATATCAGTATAATATATTTTATCCAGCATTTGGGGTGGGTGGACTTACACATTTAAAAACAGGAGCAGCAATTATTCCAGTATATACACACTCAACTATAACATCAAAACAGTGCAGGAACACATTGCTTCTCTGTGTAGCTGTATTCAACATATAATGCAGCTTATTTAAACTTGCAGTATACTGCAGTCAGTTCTCTTGTGAAAATGGGAAGATAATATAATCAGTTACACCCATTCGACAAAGACGAGCTTCTTTAACCTGCATTGTGTATATACGGTGTGATGCCATTTTTGTGTAGCATTTCTAATGCTGTGTGTGGTCAGTCGTCATTCTTACATCGGGAATGCTGTGTAGTGTTTAAAGTACCACAGGCAGTATCCTCTAATTTTTTTTTCTTCGTTTTTTTTGTTTTTCTTTGTGATTTGGTCCAACCTCCTTTCCAGTGTGTGCAGTGCTATGTGTTTTTAACTGTTTCCAAACTTGCATAGCAGCATGTGCTATGCAACAACTTGCATTCCCTGAATCCTGCAGCCTCATTAAGGCTGCAACCTGATGCAACACTTCAACTACAAATGCAGAGTTCACTTTTTAGCAACTGTTTTCATGAAAGGAAGCTTGTTCATGAACTGCTTTTATGTTTGCTCGTTTTGATTTTAACATCTTTTCTTTTCTTAGCATCACAAATCCTTTGACATATCATCTCCATGCAACTCATGGAAAGGATACACAGTTTCTGCAAAAGCTTTCATTCTTGGTTCAGTAATTCAGGTCTCATTTTAAACCACCTCTGCTAACAAGCAACACGAGTGATACCTTCCCTCAGAGCAAAGTCGGATCAAGTCATCCTCTCGAGGTTGCCACTGCAGTATAAGAGGAGGGTTTTGAACAATGCCTATGCCTGGCACTTTTCTTCCAGAGCGAGGGTCCAATGGAGGCACGTCAGTGCATTACTGTGCTACAGATGGTTGTCTGAAGATCGAAGCCTCTCCAACAGGACATGAATGTACTAGTGTTTGGGCCTGAAAGAGGGCATGTTGTCTAAACATGCCTCTCCACTGTCATTTAAAGCCCTACCTAGCAAAAAGCACTAGTTATGTGGCCCTGCTGAGCCAAAGAATGACCCAATACCATCAACTATATGTTTTCTCTCCATGCAATAACTTCACATATCACATATCACATGTGAAACAGCTTCAGTGAAGATCAACTTGTAGCTGCCTCCCAGTCCACCCAGACTTCATTTGTCTGCAAATCGCTCACAATGACACGGGATACACTTGTCACCAGTACTGCACTGCATGTAAGATGGCTCTTACACAGTGCGTTACGTGGTTATTTTTAAATCTTTAACTTGCTCCATAGAAATTAAACTTATAGCAGGAATTGCATTTATCAGATGTTGATTAGTGAGTAATCTCGCTAAGAGTTGCACCTAAATCTCTGATTAGATGGGAGAGATGCTTTTTATAACTTAGCCGTCCTGAAGTTTTTAAATTTCACTGGACCAACAGCAGTCAGATGTGTTTAGCTCTGTGTCTGGAACAGGTTTCGACAGGTTTGGGTCTCACACATGAGGAGAAACACATCACCAGCTCACAAGTTGTGTCTTAGAGTAAAGCTGTCCAGCATAGCAAAAAGGACTCCTACCATCAAACTGTCCCACATCCGCGATGCGCATATGCACACACACACACACACGCACACGTACAAACACACGATATACACAGCACACGCAAGTTCAAACACATAATCCACATTATTACCAGGTTAATATTTTGAGGGAAAACATCTTCATCATCCAGTGTGTATGAGTTGTGTAAATGTATCAGAAAAAAAATATTTAAAAAAATGCAAGTGATTGACTATTAAGACAAAATGTAGTGTTATAAATGTAAATGTGTTTCATTAAAATAACAGCAATGGAAAACATATTAAGTAATAGGTACCATATCGTATGAATTTCATTGCAATGGAATTGTCAGTGTATCATAAAAGCGTGACGTTATCCCACGCTGTCAGATTTGTATATGATGATGTAATTTAAAGATTATATTCTATTGTAACTGTACAACTGTGTTGAGTTGAAAATGAGACCTAACCATGTTGAGGCAGTAAAAAGGTGTACATGTAAATGCTTTTTTATGTTGATGATCTCTTCCTTATGCACACAGGGGACAGCAGCTCACGTTGTGGAAACCCTATATTAGCGGTCTAGAAGATGTATGTTCATAGTTAGTGATGTAATTTTATCTCCTAACTGGTGTAGTGCCTGTTCATCTTGATGTAACAAGAAGTTCATTTAAATATGCATAAAGATGATTATGATCACAGATAATAACGACGATAGTGATGAAAAACCCGAATCAAATTTGTTGTGATGGTGTCAATATTGCGATATTGGTTTGAAAGGGAAACAAGTTTGTTGAAAAAAAAACCAAGTTAGTGTCCGTGTGTTTTTTTGTATGGACTGCACATGTGATTTTGAGTGATTTAATAAGTAATTCCTTGTTTCTACTTTTAAAGGAGACAGCGTTTGGTAATTGATTGCTTTATTGTAGATCCTGAACATAAGGCCAGAGAGAGATGTAAAAAGGACGATCCATCAAGGCAGGTTTAATAAACTCTTTGCTTACGTTGGCATTGCTCTGCAACTTCTAAATACTTTAAGAAACACTTGAATAGGAGTAACAAGAACGTGTTTAAAAGAATAATTTAACATTTTGGGAAATAATGTCTATTCGCTTTCTTGCTAAGAGTTAGATGAAACGACTGACATTGCTCACATGTGTGTGTACTGAATATATGAGTGGTACCAGCAACTGCTTAGCTTAGCTTAGCACAAAGACTGGAAATTGTTAGCCTGGCTTTGTCCAAAGGCATCAAAACTCACTCCAGCATCCCTAAAACTCACTAATAAAACTTTTTCCATGACTTATAAACAAACAAAAAAAAGAGTATAATGTGCTAAAATAGCTAAAGAGGTGGTCATAGGAGGATCTCTTTAACCTTTGGGCAGGGTCAGGCCTTCTGTTTCCAGTTAAACTGTCTGACTGCTAAATCCAGCTACATATTTACCATACAGACAAGACAGCGGTATCAATCTTTTCATCTTACTCTCAGCAAGAAAGCAAATAATCTTATTCATTATTTCTTTTAAATGTCCCATAGTTAGAAGAGAAACCAAACATCACACCAAAACATTTTAAACAAGAAAGCTTAAGACGACAATTGAGGACAAATAAGACAACATTGAATGTTAAGAAAAATAAAGAAGAGTGATATTATGATAGGCAGGAGTGCATAGTTCAGTAGGCAGTCTTTACAATTGCAATGAAACCATCAAATACAATGAGCGAACAAGCTTCAGAGTTCGTACTACTTCTACTGTATGTCCAGCATATCTTTGGGTCCTCCTCAGCTCATTCTCTGCAGACCAGCCTCTCCATCATACAGGGTTGACGAACTGGTAGACCAGTCTGCGTGATACATCAGGCTTTCGAATGATGCCTTTCTTGTAGTACTGGCGTATAGAGCGGCTCAGTTTGTCATAGTTCATAGCCGGGCGGTTCTTCCTGATGCCCCATAGCCTGGCCACGTGAGCTGAGTCTTCTATTTTGAAAATGCCTTTGGACCAAAGAAAGACAGTTTACTTTGTTTGGATTCTGAGGTGAACGAGAAAGTCGTCAGCCATGATAGCAGCTCTGTGAGGCTGTGGTGCTTTGACCCACTCTCAATGCTAGCATGAAACATGAATGCAAAATAGCCCCTTAAAACGGCAAATATACTAGAATGAATTACTATTAATATGATATTGTCGTATACTATAAAAGTAATATACTTTAGCCCAAATTATTGCTAAACTGACTGATAAAGGCTCTACATTTGACTGCTTTTAATGTCCCAATAGTACTGGATGTTACTTCAAATGTGCCAAAACCTGATCAAAAGCCACATTTAAATCACAGACACACTGCAAGATTAATTAATACACCTTTTTCATAGCAGACAGTAGGAACATAGTAGAAAAGATGGCTCTGTTCACCTGTAAGCCATGATAGTGTAACAGTGGGTATACACAATACCAGGATGATGAAACCAGAGCTAAATGGAATTCAGCCATCTTTCATTCTATCATTTATAAACCTTTTGTTATTTCATTATTTATGCATAAACCTACAGTAGATAAGACTCAATGACATCACTGTGGAAATGTGCACCCACACAACTTTGGGTGACTCTCTCCACCACCTCACCTTTCTCTTTATTGAGCCAGCGGATGCAGCGGCTGTAGTTATGAGGCTTGAGGAGCAGCTCTCGAAGGAACTGCCACAGGTGGATGGGTTGGCTGGGGTAGCTGCGCATCACATCTGACCAGGAATCCTCATCAGCTGCTGACACAGGAGAGACTTTCAGAAACCTGGTGTCACGCGTTTTTTCCACTTCAGCTTGTTTTACCCTAGTTTTTTAATCAGTTAACCCACTGCAGCAGTACCCAGAATTCAATAGGGTAGAAATGCAGTTTAGAACAAGAAATTACCAGATTTGCTGTCTTGCGGTGGGCAGCGCTCTTTCATTGCTGCAGCTGAAGACACAGACAAAAAACATTGCAGTTTACACCACACAGAATACTTAAAGCCAAATCTTAAATTTGCTCTTGGTCACGCTGCATTTGCTTCCCAATCAGCCTTTCCTAATTTGCAAACAGCAGAGTTGAAGTACGTTAATTTCCCAGTGTTCCTGTTGTTCTTACCAGATCTCCAGATGTCCAGGTGAGCATACAGCATGTCTCCAAACTGCGACGAGCGTTGTCTGAAGTCTGCTTCTGTCATGGAGCACAGATCCCTCCCGGTCAGCTCCTGAAACATTGTGTTGACCTGAGGCAGCCGGTACAGGTGCTCTGTCCAGAGTAGCCACTTCTGAACGTGCACACAGCTCCAGTCCAAAGGGTCTGAAAGAGAAAACACAGAGGGATGAGGCATTTTCCTTTACACAGCTCCCCACGTGTCTGCCTTTGTTTTTCTCATGCTGAAAATATGTCAACAGTCAGATCTTAAATCTCAGTTCAATAAGTTACAGTCAGACATGTGTTTTGACGAAGCTCTTATTTTACACTGAATTTTACATTGTTAATGATGATTGCTGATACTGCTCGTTCCCTACCGCCCACTATCTCTCTAACATCGCAAACTATCATTCTGTGGACTATGGGGCACTGCAATTTTACACATAAAGGTCAGTTTACTCATTAGGAGGAGAACTGCTCAGCCTGTGAAAACAGTTGTATAATATATCTTCTGTGGCTCAGCATGATGTCATGCAGCTCCAGCTTGGAGACTGAGGAGTAATGGCAGTGGTTTAAGAGTTTGACCCACACTATCTTCGAAAAATCAGGACATCTCAGTCTCTGTTAACCGAACCAGAACATAAAAACAAAACCTAGCACCACTGTTGGGTCCAAGGATTCAAGTTAGTGTAATTTCAAATGAACAAACGACTGCTCTTACTTATCAAAATCAATCACAGAGCTACTCAGCCTTTGGAAACAGTTGTCGCTCTAGGCTCAGAAACTTTTACAAACTGATGGTGCAGAGGTTGACATTTGTAGCCATGTACCAAGTAGGTAGAGTCTAACAAGTTGCACCATGGGAAATGTAGGACCTCAAGTTTCCCAAGCGTGACCCATATCAAAGACAGAAAGTTAGGATATCACAACCTCCACTGCGTCAATTCTGACCATTTAAACAGAAAAACCTCTCTCTTTCAGGTCCTGCAATTTAGCAGATAGTGTAACACTAAATCGCTGGCTTACTCTCCTATGACTATGATACAAGTGTTATTAGGAGTCACAAATGTGTCTCCTTCTGTCTGAGCTAGGTAAGAAGCAAGCTATATCAAAAGCAAATAGTCACACACACAGTGTATATTTTCAAGGCTCTGGATAAAGACTCAGTTCATAAGAAGTAATGATGATCTTCTGTCAACAGAAAGGTTTGCACAAGGTGGGCAGGACCTCAGACGCTCATCAGGTATCAGTAGCGTCACTGTGTATGTTGATGTGAGAGCAAACAAACAAGTGATGGCTTTTGAAGGTTTATTTGATCAGACTACAACATCTGCCAACACTTTGTGCAGCAGGTTTTTCTAGCCTGCGTAAATGCCTCCCCATGAAGATAACTCCACATTAACCAGCTGCAGTCTCTCCAACCTGGTGCAATGTTGAGCAGTTTGCAAGCTGTGTCGACATCCTTCAGCACTTCTCCCACCACCATGGTCTGGACCTGCTCCAGGCATCGCTCCTCCACCTGACCTTGCGTCTCTGAGGGGGGGTCCTGGGCTTGGCTGGGCTTGGCTGGGCTCTGCTCTGGAGTCCTGGAGGGAGGAGCAGCGGCAGCGGGGGCCTCTGTCATCCTCAGCACCCAGGGGTTGTCCTCTATGGCTAATCTGTCATAGCAGGGGAGGTAGACCCCCGGCCAGCTGAGCTCAGGCAGCCCTAAGGTGCTGCGGGGTGGTTTGATGTCCTCCGCCTGGTCCAGCCAGGCCATCCTGGTGTCGGCGTGGGGGTGGCTGATGTAGAGAGCTGTGTGGTCACAGCCTGGGCTCCCCATGCTCAGGTTACGCTGGAGGAAGAAAGTTTGTTGTCATTGGTGTCATAACAGATTTACACCCAGCATGACATTTCCAGCACAGAGACAGTCAGACAGAGTTGCATTGATGCCTCACTGAAACCATACCCAAATGCCCAATATTTAAACAGCAGCAATCCTAAAGTAAACTTGGCATTTGTTCTATGGTATTTACTTTGCTGGGACTTTCTTTGAAATAAGGAATCTGTTATTCCAGCTTTGTGACTGTTATATTCACAGAGGACATTGTTTGTCTTACAGGTATTTTTAATGTTTAATTTGTAAATGATAATCTCACATTCAGCTATATGAATCTATATGTTTGGAAAGATCCAGGTTAAACTGGGTTCAGCCTGTGTACAATTCTGACCTTATCTTCCAGTATTTTCAACGTCATTCAACAATATCAGCAAGCAATCTACTCCACCTGTTAGATCTTAAATACGGTTAAAGGGAGGAACATCAAAGAAACTCCCTCTATACGTAAAAAGCTAACATGTTGTGATTCTAAAATGCCTGCGATCATCATAAAGGAGTTGTTTGGCCGCTATCACAGCGTAACACCCAGTGCCTTTAAAGAATGTCACATACATCAGGTCACCAAGATGGATCTCAAGTTAATTGTAAAAGAAAGCTTGATAGGATACAGCATAAAGGGTGGGGCGCGTATAACATGTGGATAAAGCATATTCATCATGGTATGAGTAAGTGAACAGCTCAGCAGGCGGGGAGCGGTGCCCTATGCCAGTATTTTATCTCACAAATTGATACACCTGTTTCAACTTACGGTTATTGAACTAAAAATACTCGTGCTTCTATTCAAAATGTAATGTTTTTCAATCTGATTTGCCTCCCTTCATCCACTGCTACTCTGACCCTGTGATCTAATAGATTATATGAGGCCTGACAAAAGGCAAAGATGTATGAAAAAAGTGAACAAGACAGATGTGACAAAAAGTGTCCGCCATCTTCACTAAAACAGACGCCAGGAGTAAAATATTCTGCACTGAACACATTATTGGGAATATTATTTACAGGCTTCCTCTTGGTAAACACTGAGTGTGACGTACTGTGCAAATGACAAAGACAACATTTCCAAAACAATGGCACACAGTGAAAGGTGGTGTGATAAGAAACAAGGCAGTTCTCAAAGCTGGAGGAGGTTTTTTTTTAAGGAAAGCAGAGCGAGAAATGACTGATAATAGAAAGAGTTGTTTAAGTCTGTTTACAGGAGAAAAGAGGAGAGAAAGAAGACATCAGTAGCTCATATTTGTTGCCTCTTGACAACAATTTATTCTCCAAATTAAGGGGAACAATTGTGGGAACATGGGCTATGTCTGGACACTCTCTCTACTATTATTTCCCCAGCCTGTAGCAGCTTAAATGTTTAGCAGCGGTAAAAACTCGCTCTTCTAGATTGTTCTTTCTCTCTGGGGCAAATGTATTTTCCGTGAGTGTGCTCTGTGCTGCCCAAACGAAAGCAGCATGCTCAAGAGAGCAAGTCTGTTGTTTGTCGACTCGTATTTGGCGCTGTGTTTTACACCTCGTTAGACAGCAGCCAAACTGATATCAGAGGCATTTAGTCGATATGAAAAGCTATGGTCATTCATCGCTGTCTGCATTCCACTGTTCTCCGGACAAAAGGCATGTGTTTGATAACACACCTTTATGAGCTGTTCTGTGTCTGGTCAGCAAATTGTGTACATCTGTCTGTACGAGCCTGTGTGCCCACACGTGTTTGTGTGTTCGTTACAGGCGTCAGGGTGGCAGGGAAACTATTTCATAGCTGTGAACACAATCAAGCTTTTGCCTACATGCAGAACGTCCTGCCAAATCAATCCATGGTCTCTGAATTAGCTCAACCATTTTCTCCACGAGGGTCATAAAACATAATTAATTGTGCCATTTAAATGATTATCAGAGAATAACTGTAGAAAAAAAAACATCCCAAAAACATCACTTTAAACAATATTAGATGATTTCAGTGGTCTAGACATTATTATAAAGAAAGCAAATTCATTATTGTAATTATTCTCAGTTAGAGTAGGACAGCTGGCATTGGAGATAATAACAGTATTGCTGGCAGAATAGTCAGCCAGTATAGGAAATATATTAATGGTGACAGTCATGAGCACAGCTAACTAACAGTGATGTACATGATAGTGGGGTAGTAATAGTGATTGTATTTTGTCTCTCATATTTTCTTTTATTTCCATGACATGCGGCTAGATATTTCATTTTAGAGTTCCTATAGTTAAAGATAATTACTGGTTGTTATAGTTACTGCTTACTTTGCATGTTACTGTATTACAAAAATGAATAATAGATATTAAAATATTAAATGATAAATACAAACATGCATCATCTCATTAAATATGAACCAATATTGTAGATGAAACAATCCACCAGCTTAAAATGTGCAGACGTGTCATAATAGGAAAAGCACAGGCATTACTAATAACATTAACGGTGGCTCTGTTCTATACGAGTGTCCCAATAAGCCATGATGGTGTGACAGTGAGCCCTGACAGCAGCTAATTGGAATTCAGCCATCAGTAATTTTATTAGCTACACCTGTGCTTTGACTAGTCAAAATATCTGCTGTGAAAGACGCCTCTTATGGTATCTATTTCATTCAATGTTTATTTGTATACGTATATAGCATGAACCAATGCCACAATCCACAGCTTTCATAGCCTTGGCTCTAATTCTAGGTGGGCCTTCAAAATAGACAAAACACAAGAATAAGATACATTAAAAAAAAAAAAAAAACAGCACCAGACACAAACTATTTTCCAGGCAACAGATTCATTCATGACTGTTCCTACTTGAGCCTAATTGTGAACTCCAGTCTTACCTTGTCAGTGTCTGACTAAAGTGGATCCAGTACAGTTTTCAGTGCCGAGGCTTCTTCTCAGCACTGCCTGGCTTTTCTCCTCAACTGCTTCTCCAGGTCTACGTCCAGGTCCCAACTTTGACGATTTTCCCCTCAGATGAGGATGAGCTGGGTGTTGTTTTTGTCTCCTGCTCAGAGCTGGGTCACTTGTGCCCACACCAACTGCTGAGGCACCTTGTTTGACTCCTGTTCTGGGCAATAAGAGTTTGGCTTATTTGTGACACAGTGCCTTTGTGACAATATCAATTCTGAAAGAAAGGGTGTGTCCCAATGAGGGAGGTTGCTGTAAGCGCCTACTTAATAATGACTTGGGGCAGTATTCACATGGAGAGTTCCTTCAGTAAACAAAGCTTAACAGCCTGGGGAGAAGCTGTGAGAGCACCTTTTGAGAGTTATGATCATTTCAACAGTGGCTGTTATTATGGGTGATATTCAGACTTTGTGAACGTAAACTATTGAACACAGGGTTTCAGTGAAATCAAATTTTTATCTAATCTAATCTGATCCACTCAGGTAATTGTGCCAAAGTTCACTGTTGTGTAAGAGCTGAGGAATAATTCAAAGAAATAACACAATTTAAACCCACAGCACAGGCCCACAAATGTAAACCTCTGCTGATCCAGGAGCAGCACTCTGCTTGCACGCAGTAGTCCTCTGTTGCAGTCAAGCTTGAGGAAGATGAACATGAATTCCATGGTGAAGAAATGGTCATAAACAGACCAGAGGTGATTGCATGGCAAGTGACGTAAAGAGGCCAACTTTTGTCAGAGTGTGTCAGGACTGACTGGAAGACTGAAGGCTATGCTGCTTAAGGAGAGAGGACATTATGTATTGATCATTAATATCTCACTGTGTGGTTTGTGTGTGTATTGTGGACTAGAACTCATGCAACACAAGTGAGGCTGTGTGTGTGTGTGTGTGTGTGTGTGTGTGTGTAAGCACGGGCCGTAACATCTCCAGGAAAATAATGGTTAGTCATTTTTTGAAAGGAAACTATTATTGGAAAAGTTGAATAACTGGTACTGACTACGAGAGTTAGAGAGAGGGAAAAGAAAGTGAGAGTGTGCAAATGTTTGCTTAAACTAAACAGTAATGTTTGTGCGGTTGTGTCGAAATATTCTAAAGAGCTGCTACCTGCGAATCCACCCGCAGAAATCGTCTTTTAAAGCCTTCTTATAAATTGCAGGATCAGCGTCTGGACAGGCTCACAAGCTGTACTTTTAGGTTGGATTGCTGAAGTTATTGATGAGCCACGAGGTGCTACTGCGTGTGAAACAACAACTGCATCAGCTCAGTGAAGCTTGTCTGTCAGTCGGGCCTTCAGAGAGTCATTCAACAGTTAGACTTTATTTTTACTGTGCCACCTTAATATTTCTCTTGAGCCTTGCTGTAAATTGCTCAACATTCAGCTTGAGAAAAACTGAAGTGAGTGTGGCTCCCTCAGGCAGTTTGGCTCTGCAGACCGCTGATGGACAGAGCCGTTGACAGACACAATAGAACCTAATAGATGGTGGGGCTCCACAGACCAGTAGACCTCCAGGCTAACATGTAATCTAACAACTCTTTAAGCTGAAGAAAAGAGAAAAAGGTGAGCCTGTTGTATGTCTACTGGTCGTGATCTGCCTATTTCAGGTTCTGGTTTTCATTTTGAGCACTGACACCAGGAACCAGTGGGCTCAGTGTCTTGATTTTGACCCCGTTAGCTTTGTTGCCTAATTTCAGCTTGGCGGCACACAGCGTCTGAGTGTGTTTATGTGTGTGCTGCTTGGTGGGCAGATATTATATGCAGAAACCTCGCTTGGTTGTTTGAGGAAAATTGAGCAAGAGCAGGTAGCGTATGTCATCTCAAGTGCACACACAGCACCGCTTATATAATGTTTCACAGTATAGTGAATTTAATTATGCAATGCAGTCTCATTATGTATGTGTACTAGGGCATCTGGTAAAACCACAGCATGTCAGTGACCTTAAAATGCAATTACATCATGTGAATGGTGACAGATGGCAGTTTGCTAGATTTTTAAGTAACACACAAATGTTTTTAATACATTGAGCAGACTACATGGGATGTGTCCTAGGAAATAAGAGTTGTTAAAAAAAAAAACTGAACAATACTAGACTATGTGGACCGAGAAATCACTGGGCGAAAATAGAGAAGCTGGTGTTTCAATCCATTTAAAACCATGACTTGAGCTGTGCTGAGGTTTTCAGTCCTGGAAATTGACACAAAGCCCGAGACTTTAGTTTTCAGTGATAATTTAATCATACAAACATTCATCAAACACACAGGAAAAAAGCTTTCATCTGTTTGCGCTTCCTCACTCTCATAAATGTGCTGTTGTATGAGTCTAATGCCAACTGATTCATTCTGCAATCTGGTCAGTGGACACTTCAGAGGGATTTTACACTAACAACATAATACACTTTGCATTTGATGAATGGACATTGACAGCAATTACCTTTGACAACAGGAGGAAATATTTATCGTTCACATTTTGCACAAGAAGTGCACAAAGGTTCTGTGAAACAGCGAGGAGCCCAGAGATCTATGTGTTGACATGTTGTAGTATTTATTGGCTGGTGCTGTCAAGTTGTCAGAGCGCAGTAACCCCGGGGCTTACAGTTAGTGCCTTAATGAAAAGGGTGAATCCCGTGAGGTGGTCTAACACGCTGGCTGTGGGTGACAGATAAAATCACAGAGGTGATTAACCCTTCAGGTCTTAACTGTACTAGTGGAGGAAGAAAGTCTGCAGACGCCTCATCATGGAGGTTGCATTACTCTGTGCATAGATGAGCCTGTTAGTGCAAGTAAATCTGCAGTAGCTAATCCTCTGGACAGCATGACTCTTTACAGTCATTTAACTGTAACTGTACTGGTGTGGTTACGTGTGCACCTGAAACCATCGAGCAGGATCAAATTTTGAAATGTGTCCAAGACGCTAATGAATGATTAGTGAGAATGTTTGTAGACTTGGAGGTGGAACATCCTAAGCATAATTTTGACGAGAGACGGGAAAATTCAGTTCAATAATTACATCACTAAAATATGTTGAATCTTTGGGTAAATTATTGTTTCCAAAAACATTTTCCTCTTTTACATTCATCAAATACATTCAACTTAACATGATAAAAGCAAGTCTGAGACAGCTTTAAAAAGAAAATTCAGAGCAGAGTGATGAAAAACGCCCATGTTTTAATTATGTTATTAAGTTACGTCTTTATCACTGGTCATATGGCTTTCATTCAGTGTCTTATGGCATAGTGTGCATCCTGTTATCTTGTGTTGTTCAATGATGCAAGCACGTAAAGATACACTAAATGTTTGATTCAGACAATGACTAATACTGGATAATTAGCAATAATGAATTTTCTGCCATTTCATAGATGTGTATATGCCAGCATTGACTCTATTCTATGTATAGGAGGAAACCTGCGCTGTCTCGAGGGAGACAGCTTTCATGTCGAGTCACATTCAGTTTCATACATCAAGTTTTTGTTAGTTCCATTTCATAGTAAGTAGCTCATAAAAGTCATGTTTAACTGCAGGAGGCTTTGTACAAAGGCTGGGTTTGAATTCTAGCTTCAGTAAAAATGCTCCTGAACAGTAATCAAAACTAAACCCGACCAAATAATTCGAGTTTAAAAAAAAACTTTCTCAGTGTTGATCTCGATTGTAAGAGTAGTGGCCGACTCCCTCCAGTGGAGAAAAACTACATTGCATCTGAAATTGCAGGTAGTGGGACAGCATAGAAATGATTGCCCATGATGCACCAACCATGTACAAAAACTGACGGGCCTTTAAATGAAAAATTTTGTAAGGATGTTGCTGTTCACCTTCTCTTCAAAGGTGTTTCATAAAGATTAAAGTAAAAAGCTAATGATGTTGTCTCATAGTTTGTTTCAGAGACGCCCATATTATCAGGTTTAGCTACGGGGAGCCGGTCCAGAAACCCCATCAATATACCAAGAATCAGAGCAGAAAATGGAGAATCAGTTGGCAAAATAAATGGCTTTTCCTCCAAAGTCTCTCTTTCAGGTTGCACAATGCACACACATATACACACAATTTCACAAATACACACTCCTGTCATTGTTTCATTTGCACTCTGACAACTAAAAAATTCTGAAAAAAAAAAAAAAAGTTATCACTCAAAAGACTCATAGCACTCATTTTTAACTTAGCATTCACACGTGCATACAGTGGGTTTTGGGATGTTGGTTGAGCTGCACGTCATGAACGTTGGCCTCTGGTTTCTCAAAGTGCAGCTGGACTTTGCATAATGTGTTTTTGAATCTCCGCGCTCTCCGCCAGCTACTGATAAAGCCTCGTCTTTCTCTTATTGGTGTGACAACTCCAGAGGTACGGTTTAGTGCTGCTTCACTTCACAAGTCCCATCCCATGATTTAAGATTGCCCAAAAGGATAGGGCTCCTGTATACCCTGTAAGGAAGGGAAACGATTAAAAGTCAGAAAGCAGGGCTGCATGATTTGTAGGAAAAATGGCTAAATTAGACAAAACAAAGACTTAAATGTACAGTTTCACTGTCTGTGAAGCAATGTGTTTGTATACTGAAAAATAGACCTTTCATTCTACATACAGCCAAAATTTTACAGACTGATAATCTGCAACTATCTTAATACATTTTCAAACAAAACTGACAAACTCTCCACTGTGAGGATTTGCTGCTTTCTTTGTCTTGTACACCTGATTATCTTTAGGTTTTAGACAGTTGGTCAGACAAAACAATTAATTTAAAGATATCATGTTTGACTTTAAGTAATTTACAGACTAAACAATTAATCCACGAATCAAGAAAATATTCAGCCGATTAACTGATAATGAACAACAGTTAGTTGCAATTGGCTGTATGATGAAATAAAAAATATTTTCCCTCACCAAGAGAAAGTTTACATTTGTGACACAGACTGAAATAGCTTGTCAACTATTGGATAGATTGCAGTAAAATCTGCTACAGATATTCAAGGTCAACTCCACTGACTTTATTGAAATTTATTGAATTTTAACCTAACGCCAGGTTGATTTACTGCCTGTAAAATTAATGACAACCCCATCAACCTGAGCTGCACTTTGTGTTTAGTGCCAATTAGCAAATGCTAGCATGATAAATGACAAAACCGAGACTGTAAACTGGGTAAATATTACCTGCTAAACACTGCTGCACCTAAACAAAGGGTCGCTGAACTTCTAGTGTGGCTGTAGACTCTTAAAATAGAGTCCAGTAGAGTCTTGTTTGGTGAAGGATTGGTTTAAAATAGTAAATGTTAGGAATGAGCTTCTCTGCAGCTTCAACTTAATAAGATAAAGAGGGAGTACAAGCAACCCAATTATCCCAACCCAATTACTGCAGCAACGTTATATTGAAACGGCTTTAGTATGATGAATACAGTGCACTTGACAAATATCCTTTTCCTTAGACTCCTTATATTTCTTATTTACAGATTAGATGTTACAGTTTTTTAACTATATGAGTTTTTTTGTCATTTTGATGATGATGGAAACTGAGAAGAAATTAACCCCAAACATGATTTAGTGGTGTGGAGAATCTCCTTGTCCTCTGATGTGTCTTACCTGGTTATAAGAGACTACTGATAGATTGCTTTGTAGACTGTTTGCTACTATATCAACAGAGTTGTGTGAAAGTCCATTCTGATCTTGCTGTAGGTCGTCTGGGTTTCCCTGCCAATGTTCCCCCGCGACCCTATGACCGCTGGCGTCGTGGAGGCTGTTGTTGTTGCTGTTGGGGCACTTGCTCTTCTCCGGAGAGGCAAAGGGGTTGTAGTCTCCTTCCAGGTGGCGGTGAGGCTGGGTGTTGAACTCGGCTTGGAAAGAAGAAAGCTGCTGTGTGACACCAAGTAGGCCTCCAACCTCCACGCTCAGGATCACCCAAATGACATCTGTCGAAAGAAACAAACTGCATGTTATGATATACAAAGCCACTACCACTGTCCTACGCTCCAACTTTTACCTACACTTATGAGGTTAAAACCAACAGTCTGCAAATTCCAATTCGCTTCTGAAACAACATTTAGATCATGTGAAATTAATCTCACTCAAGATATCCTCAAAGATTTAAAGCGCTCCAGGTCTGCAATTCTCTCCTCTCTTGAAGCCACTGAGAGCCTGATGGTGTTAAGTGAGGAATTATTGCTACGAACACCTAAATGAAATATTAAGACCAAGGAAATTTAATTTCATTTAACTGAGTATCCCTCTGCTGCTTAATTTGTAAGTAGGCAAGTCTTGAGGGACTTCCTGTGGGATCCATCATCCACGTTGAACTTGCAGGAGGACATAAATCAATTTAATGAATGACTCTTAATTTAATCTGTGTGTGCTGACAGAATGGTCGTCCAGTCTTTTAATGGTTTTTGTGAGGAGGAAAAGCATACAAAATTATCCAGGGCTCTATCTTCATTAATGATTGTCTCCTTGCTCCTGCTAACTACAGCACTTGGCTGTGTATGTATATTGGCAGCGCTGTTAAAAACAAATAATTATCTAATGAAAAGAGGAGTAAATTCAGGGCAGAGAGATCAGAGCATATCGTAAGTGTTCAAGTATTAACACTGATGGGGCCTTTCTGCCTAATGACATAGTTAATGTTAATAATAACAAATCAGTGGCACTGAATGTATACACAACAACACAAGCTCAACTTGCTCTCTTGCTCTTTAATCAAGCAGCAATTTCTCACTGAATCTTTGGGAACATGCAACTGCATTAATCATTAAACCGCTGATTTGTTTTCTAGTCTGTACATCTTTAAGCCATTGTCAAATAATCCAGAGATATCGAGAGATATTTCTTCACAATTATGTAAAACATAAAAAACAGCAAATCCTCATATTTGAGAATCAGTGAATGTTTGAAATGAATGCTGGAAAAATGACTGAAACGACAGATCAATTCAACAATTCTAATAGATGCTAATTAATTTTCTGTTGGTCGAATAACTGATTCATTGACAGGTAATTTCAGTCTGTTCTTGAGCATCTTGAGTCTGTTCTTGTTGACAAATGAAAACTCCCTTTTGTTTGCAGTGTGGAGTTTGCCATCCTCACCTCCATAGTAAAGTCCGGTCGCTGTGCACATTCTCCATTGGCCCTGGTACATGCCGGGAGACACAGGGCTCTGCATCTGCACACTAACATCAGCCATTTCCTGAGGGTCTAGAGACCGCACCATCACCATGTTCACATGACCGAACTGATCTCCTCCAACATACTTCAGACAAACCCCGGGCGGCCACGACTCTGCACCTGGAATAGACACAAACAACTGTGCTGAAATCGGCATGACAAGGGGCGTAATTATTTTTCATTTACAAGGGCTGGTATCAGCTCTGTGTTCCATCATATCATTATTACTATTCTTCCAGGAGACTTACCTGTGTTCTGTATCCTCCAGGTCTTTGTGAAGGGTGTGTCTGGTGGCACTGATTCGCCCTCACCAATCGTCACATCCTTCACAAAGGACATGCACGGCGCACTGATGTTGGGACTCTCAAAGTCATAGTAGGCTCCAATGGCTGCTTGTAAATTCCTGGGACAACAGAAGACAGAAAACCAGGAAATCAGCACACGTATAAACCAGAGTGTAACATATGATTTGTGTTGAAAGAAACCTCAGCTCAATTCCAACATTTCCATGAAGACAATCATTTTATTAGCATTAACATCATAGCATGATATCTAGGGTTGCGACTAAGGAATATTTGCATTAGTTAACCATCTTCTGATTATTTTCTTGATCAATCAATTAATAATTTGGACTATAAATATGACAGATTCCTGCCAAAATTTCCACAAGTTGAAAGTCACTTGTTCAAATTGCTTTTTTTGTCCGACCAACAGCATAAAAGCCAAATATATTCACATTACAGTCACACAAGACAAACAATAGAATTAAATTGTCTCAACCCTAAACATATCCCTTTGGGTCTTAGCTAATGTCAAAGCACAATGAATGTTGAAGTAATTAAATGCTAACTACTTATTTCACTTTGAGTGTGAGACCAGCTTTTACAAGACCACTTGAAAAAGGATGCCATCATTAAAGGCCTAGAAGTAAATCTGGGTCTAAATCTGATTGTGATATTTTGTTTAGTGTTGAATCCTTCATCATTCCTGCGGCATCATTTCAGCGACTGTTTCAAATGCAGATATTGAGGCAAACAGTCAAGATGTCTGCAGAGGCAGGGAGGTTGTGAGTGGGAGCCTCCCGTGACATGCTGGTTATCCATAAACCAGCAGTTTTTATTTTTAGAAAGCCCGATGCAGAGGAGCTATTAACACGGCACCACGTGACACTACTACAGCCTGCACTGCCGTAGTCACAAGTCACATTTGGAAGCCCAAGCAAAATGCAGTTTCTAAGTACGTTAAAACACACACACAAACATTTAAACATTTTGTCCAAGGTAAACATTCACCAGACTTGGTTACACAACGACTGTGTGAGCCTTGAGCTGGACAGGGCGGACGTAGCGATAATGTTGAAAGGTTACATAATGAACTGTAGCGATCAGCGCTGTGGTTGTGGTCAAGGAGAGACAGACATCACGTTAATGTTTGTCGATACTGTAAAAGTGACTGTGTCCTCATAGCTAAGGAGAATAAGCAGTTAACACACCGCGAGAGAGAAGTTATAAACTTTTAATTACCAGTTCAGCTGAGTGACTCACGTTAGCTACCTGGTTGTACCTAGCTTACTGTAAAAGTGGTGTCAACTCCTGTTACCACGACAAACATTGACATAAAAATTACTTTCATGTATTTTCATTAAAATGCCACACCCGCTCAGGCACTAACTCGTACGTTAACTCCAGTTTATTTATCTTATAAGCATTTTATCAGGTATGCAAAGCCCGTAGAGCTGCCAGGCAATCAAAAGTCGGAGACACGGTGACTCAGCTAACGCTAACGTTAGTTACGTTACTACGGCGTCGTTAGCCGTCACTGTAGCCACGCTACATAGCTAACGGAGACCTGTCTCACAGTGAAGGGAGACACTTTACCATTAATGTTTTCCCAAATAAATATGTCTGTGGCGCCTGGTAGAGAGCCAGCTAGTGTCCGGTATCTGTTATCTAACACAAACCGCACAGCAGGCCAGACGAGTCACCGAGCTCACCAGTTGGTCATGTCCAGAAAGAAGGCGCATCCGGCGGGGTTGAGCTGGAACCCGAGCAGCCTCTGAAATTCCGATATCAGGATGTCTTTGTCTGTTGTTCCCATGCAGCTGAATTTCTGCATGAGCTCCTGGTCCAGGTCCAGGTCCAGGTCCATGCCCTCCATCGCGGGTTCGCCTGGACAGAGACGGGGGCTTCGCTCCTAATTTAGTCCGAGGCCTCGACTTGTCATAACAAACTCAACAACAGGGCCGAGTGCGCATGTCACATGACTGTAATTTGTGCCTCAGCCTGAGGAGAGGAGGAAACACTGGGCTCACTTCACCAGCTGATGCATGTGCTGTTAAGTCATAGATCTCTTCTGTTAAAGTGTGCAAAATATATGGGAGAATATTAGGGGGGAAAGGCTTGTTTCCTTAGCATTGTTGTATTTCTATGCAGGAGAATGTGCATTGGGAATAGCTCTGCTTGTCCCATGTGCAAACTGTACATGGCCAAATGAACCTGTTTGGGAGCCCAGGGGAAGATTTGATGCTGAACCCCCTGTTGCATCCAAGGTCCCCTCAAGCACAACGCACACAGCCACACTGAAGATGGCACCCTCCTTATTGTAATGCACCCAGGAAGCAAACAGTGCTCTTATAATGGAATAACACTTGTAAACCAGATTTCCATTCAAATGTAGCGCATATTTACTGCCACTTCTTGCACGTGTGTGTAGTAGGAGTTTATGCAACTGGGAGTTATGTGCCATTTCTATTTGTTTCATGTGTTCATTTGAAGATGTAGATTATATTATATACAGTAAGGTGCAGGATAAATAAAAAAATAAATAACGTCCGACCACCATTTAGCTTCTTCTGTTGTCACGCTGTCATGGCTTAAATTGAATGTATGAATTAATCTGTTATTAGTAACACCTGTGCTTTTCCTACTATGACTTCAGTCCATATGTCTGTTGTAATAAAGGCAAATTGCCCCTGTATATTACAATAGAACAGGATTAACGGTACAAAGAATATATTTACTACAGTTTGTAGTTTAACCATTTCTTTGCAGTTCCCTCTACACTGCCCACCTTTTTAGTGTTATTAAATGTTCACTGTAATTAAATACTCTGTCCTGATTGGTTGGACACTCCGCACTGCCGCCCACCTGTTGTCCCCTGATCATCCTGCAGGTGGCGTCGTTGTGTCGCAACGTGTTTTCTGTGTTTTCTCTGTGGAGTGTGTGTGTGTGTGTGTGTGTGTGTGTGTGTTTGTGTGTGTGTCTGTGTGTGTGAAAGGGGGTCAGCGGCTCGTCCGGTGTTTAGCGAGGTAGCAGCTAGGCTGTGCAGTGCCAACAGAGGCTAAAAAGATGCACACAGCTCGGGCTGTGTACAATATAGAGGTGCCCGCCAGCTAGTAGTACGTGCTTATTTTTGGTAACGGTGTACGTCGCCGACGCCAGCAGAAATGGCTGGAATAATTAAAAAGCAAATTCTGAAACATTTGTCAAGGTAAGTGTCATCTTTGGCTTTGTGCTAGCCGGTTAGCCCAGCTGGATGATGGTTTTAACGTGACTGCCCACAGCATTTACAGTGTTTGGCTGGTGACCGCCTGCTACGTGTGTCGTTAGCTACATTGATTTCCACATCAAGCTAAACGCTGCAGACTGGAGCAGCCACATGAGAGTAAGCATAGGAGACTTAACAGGGGCAGTGAACGCAGCAAAACACCTCAGCCTAGTAATGTTAACCACATTACTTCTCCAGTTGTCTGCATGTGTGATCCCAGTACTGGTACATGCTACAGCCTGATAAGCTGGTATGTTAGCCATAGATTCAATAGGCCTCCAGTCACTGTTGAAGGAGCCCTGGCCATAGCCTACTGCTTACTTTATCTCTGTGTGTAACTCAGAGGTTAAGAGTCTTAAATGTCTTAATTACTTTAATGATACAAGCTATTTATCACTGAGGTGCTGTGAATCATTCCTGCTTGAATTTATTCATAATAGGAAAATAAACTCCTTAGTAGACAGAGGTAGGAAAGATGTATTTTAGCTTTTTCATCTTTATGACCTTGCACCCAAAGTTAAGAGTACTGAAAGGGTTTTCTGTCTTTAGCCCCCATCTCTGGGGAGGACTGAGCTTGTTCAGGTGTGTGTATCAACTTGTCTGGCCTGCAGCTCATGAATGAAGGAATGCTTGAATGAATGAATGAATGAACAAATGGTCTTTTGCTGAGTTTTGCTGTCAGAGTAGTCAGTAATTCTTCTATAATCTTATTCAGATCAGTCCCTTTTTATTTTCACCCCTCGCCCTGATGTATACAGGCAGATATTATTTTCCAGTCACCTTCAGCATCCCCTCCAAAGCTGGCTGCAGCCTTTTCTCTACACCTGGTCTTAGTCACTTATGTGCTGCATATTTTCTGTTGCCGTCATTGTTTTTTTGCTCTGCTGACAGCTGTTAAGAAATGAATCTGGGTGGGAGAGCAGTGTTGTGTGTGAAAGGCCCCTCTTACCCCAGATGAATGGGCTAAAGGCTAAAGTTGATCATGAGACTGGGCAATAGGTGTGTGCTATATCAGAAGCTTTCTATTTGACTGACCTGTATTCTCCTCCCCTCTGTTGTCTCTGTTGCTGTTTAATTCAACTAATTATTTGCACTAGATAGGACACAGTGGACACATACTTGCCAGGTAGACGTGCAAGCACGATAATGTTGTTGAGCACAGCTTGTTTTTAGAGAGGAAATGGCTTTCTGGTCTAAGCATCTTTTCAGTTATCTTACATCCTGGTAAAGTAATCACTTAAAACAATTTTAAAAGTGTTATTTATCAGTCTGTGTAGCAGTAATGAATATAACAGCTTGGCCATTCTGAGACAAGATCATAGCATCAGTTTTGATAAACCTGCAATGGATTCCTGTTACTGTTTAAAATCTTTAAGTATAAGCCACTACGTGTTTTGCTGTAAACACATACTGAGAATAAAATTTACATGCAGCAGCCTTCTTTAACCACTGAGGGATTGTTGGATTTGAATTGACTATTTCACGGGCAATTCTTTCGTGTTAATCTCTGAAGAACGATCTTTGTTAAATTGTAAAACCAAACAGTTGTGACTTTGGTAGAGTTTGCACAGTGATTTCTTTCTTGCCTTTGTTAATCTCTGGAATTTCTGTACCATTTTAAACCATGCTAATCTTGGTAATTAGCCTATATTGCCAGCTTTATAAATAACAGCACCTCTATACAGTAGCTGCTGCTCTAATATAGGTTAATCATGAATACCACCAAATCACTTCTTACTTTTTGTTTCTGCCAATGACAACAGGATCAAAAAGCACCATGTTGTACAATTTAGTCGTAGCTGTTTTGTATTTTTGGACATGTGATCTAGCTTCACAGCTCGAGCTTGACTCATTAAAGGCTTGCGAGTGGTGTGGGAGTTAATATGAACTGTTCAGTTTAGGAAAGAAATGTCCCAGGTTTCGTCCACAGTAGATGAAGTCGTCGAGTAGTTGTTTTGTTGCTCAACGTCAAAGGGAACCTTAAGCTTTGGCTTATCAGGCTTATCAGGCACACGGTATTAGGCCTAACAATGTTAAAAGATTTGACAAATTAGACCACATTCACATGTCATCTCATTAGTTTAATTCATTAACCAAACTGTGAGCAACACTATGTAGCTCACTTGCTTGACATTTATTTTGCTGCTCTCTCAGCAGCGTGTCTTGCTTGATGTTTGAAATGTCACGAGGATTTGTCAGAACAGTGTTCACTCATGTGGTTTATGTGAAATTAAAATACTTGACACATCCATTTGCTCTGATTGCTGCTGTATTCACCCTGCGCGGGGCTGTGGCCTGTTCCTGGCTTGTTGGAGCTCGCCACAGTAGCTCCCTCTGAGATGTGAACCTAGATGGAGGAGTGCAGCTGTGTGAATCTAGTAAGGAGACTGCTACAGATCCCCAGGATGACTCACTCAGTCGCACTACTTCAAAAATATCTTGGCCAAGCTGCATAATTGAGTTTTGCGTTTTTCTGTCTCCCAGATCATCAGTGACGTACACTGATGACGTCAGGTGTTTCCCTAATAAAAGTTATATGAACCTCCTCCAGATTTAGACTGCAAAGTATTTACCCTAAAACCTTTTTTTTCCTAACTTTTTATGTGGTTTCTTTCCTTAGGTTCACCAAGAATCTGTCCCCGGATAAGATCAATCTGAGTACGCTGAAGGGGGAGGGTCAGCTGTCAAACCTCGAGCTTGATGAAGAGGTTCTGCAGAACATGCTTGACCTGCCTACCTGGCTGGCTGTCACTCGGGTCTACTGCAACAAAGCTGCCATCAGGGTATGTTATTGACTAGTCAAACCTGATTGTGTAGCTGGTCTGACAGGTGACGCTGTCTCCCTTTTCGAAGATGACGTTGATGTTAAAACACAAAGTTGAGTCAGAAAAACATAGACTCATAGGTCATGCTTGCTATTGCAAGAGAGTGCATGAGAGATGAGCACTGCTGGAGGCACCGCTGAAAACGTCATGATCCTTCAGTCCAGCGCTGGTAGTTGATAATAGAGAGGCAAGTGGTGTCTCAGAGGGACAGAGAAGGCCAGAGGCTAAAGTGATCCTGAGATATAATGGCTGGGGTGCATTGTGAGCTGTCAGGATGGTTGGTTTGTGCTCCCAGATAACCAGAAGAATACTGCATGTGTCAGACAATTTGTTTGAAATTGAAATTTAGTAATAATATCCATACTGTTGTTATTGAACTGCCAGTCTACACATTACGTGATTATTTTAACATCTTTATCCTCAGTTTCTCCGTGAGTGTCCTTTAAAAGGTAGTTTTAAAATAGGAAGCATTATCATTGTCATTTTATACACATTGAGTCTGAATTATTTTACAATATGTTTATCATTCTTTTTAAACACCAAGCAACAGTTCTGAGTAATAACTTCTCCTTTGCAACTGCTCGCTGGCATTCACTTATTCTGTTGTATCCTACTTTTCTCTGTTGTTTTTAGAAATGCCCCAGGCTAACCTCTCTTAAGCCCCAATATGAAAGCCAAATTAGAACTGTTATATTAATCTATACAAACTCAATTTTGTAGGTATGCTCACAGAGACAGTGGCAAATAATTAATTTATTTCCTTTTTAAATTATGTTTATATATTAAGTTTCATGTTTTTGGACTCATCATATTACTGAAACACCAAAGTTGAAAGAGGATTGTGATCTACTTAATTGGTTTTTAGCCATACTGTCTAGCTCTCTCTATGTATGGCGGTGGGCAGGTGGGCTGGTTCATCCACCACTTTGGGCCAGACTACTGTTGGCTGGACTGCCATGAAATTCTGTTCAGACATGTGGATGAACCCCTGCCTTTTCCTCTAGGCTCGGTAGCAGGTCAACATCTGACTTTATCCAATACTTTATCACATTCCTTCACTAGATAGATGTGAGGTTTAAAATTTTTAATCCATATTAGCTTGCGTGCATCATCTGTGGTCCTCTGATGAGTAGATGAGAGCTTGTGTTTCTAAATCGAGGCTGAGGACTGACTGAGGAGACCAGGCTGGTCACACTATTGCCATCTGTTAGATTAAGTTAGATGGGGAAAAAAACCCTGTTTATAGTCTGGCTTTATGTAGTATTTTTTTGTGACTTCTAATTTTCTCATTGTCATTTTAAACACTTTTAGATTTCAACAACAAGAGGAATTTTTGTGCACTGTTATTTCTTTTTGTTCTTTTTTCATCCTCCTTTGTCTAATTATGTATTCATACTTTATATCTCATGTCCTCTGGTTTTAGCTCATCCAGTACATGCTATGTAATATCACAGCCTGGCAGTTATTGTTGAACTTGCACTTGTGTCATACTGTAGGAGCTTGATGTTCACTGTGCCCTTGTGCCCAGTGAATAATAAGCAGTGCAGAATGCTGTGGCAAGTGTTTGTGACTGACTCTGTTGACCTCGCTGTCGTGTCTTTGTAGATACAATGGACAAAGTTGAAAACAAGCCCCATCTGCCTGGTAAGAATGATGTAATTTCTGTCGATCTCTAGAGTTCTTGCTCATTTCTGCAACACTGAGATTCTTCCTTCATGTTTTAATCCCAAAATAATTTTGGCTTGACTTTAGCAATAGCCTGAATAATTATTTTACTCCTCTATCTCTATAGGCTGGGCTGTCTGCCCTGTTATCATTGGTAAATGCCAGGTTACTTCACTATTTACCCTTGCTCCATTGTGTGCTGAGTATTACTGGTTCCTCTTTTGTGCAGTTCTTGGATAAGGTAGAGGTAGAAATGAGAACATGTGAGGAGCCACGTCCACCCAATGGCCCCTCTCCTATAGCTATTACAGCAGGCCAGAGGTAAGCCTGCACGAATCTCGTGTTAAGCCGACATATTTGATACACTACTATACTATACTAATACTCTACTATATGCCAAGTCATGTATTTACGCTTTGTATTTGCAGTGAGTACGGCTTCGCAGAGAAAGTGGTGGAGGGCATGTCCGTTCGGATCAATTCCATTACAATCAAGGTGCAGTCCCGTGCCTTCCACGCCTCCTTCGAGCTCTGGCAGCTACAAGGCAACAGCCTCAACCCCAAATGGCAGCGCAGTGATCTCCGCTACACCCGCGTCACTGACCCAAAGAGAGGAGAGGTACAGTGCAGCACACTTTTGTCCCCCTCCTCGCCCAGCTTTAACGTGTATGTAATGTTCCACTGAATACAATGTTACAATACAATGTACCGCAGAAACAGAGTGTGCTCATTAGGCCTGCAGTAGACAGATTAATCAAACCAACTGTCTGGTTTTTTATTAGCTACAGGGATTATATTGACAACCTTTTAGAACAAGGTCTTGTTCTCTCTGTGTGTAATATACAAAACAAAACAATGGCCCTGCCACACTGATTCCTATCATTCCATATAAGTCTCAGGACACGGTGTGTTTTTTGTCCCCTAGTGTTTTGTGTTTTATCATGACCGGATGATGTGTCTATTGTTTCAATTAGGTGTTGACATTCAAAGAAATCAACTGGCAGAGTCTACGAATCGAAGCAGATGCCATTGAGAGTGAAGATCAGGACCTCGGTAGCACGCCGTTACGTCTCATCACCAACCAGGGACGCATTCGCATCGCTCTAAAACGCAGAGTAAGACAGTGTTTCTTCCATTCATTTATCATTCTGGCAAGGAATTGGTTAAAGTCACAAACATGAACTCGTTTTAAATTGCAAATTATTTGTCACAAGTCAAGTTAAATTCTTCATTGTTCTGTCTAGATAAAGGACTGTAATGTGCTGGCATCCAAGTTGCTTTTCATTCTGGACGACCTGCTTTGGGTCCTGACTGACTCTCAGCTCAAAGCCATCATCCATTATGCCAAATCTCTCAGTGAGGCCATGGAGAAGTCTGCCCAGCAGAGGAAGAGCAGGACTGCTGAATCCCTACAGGTCCTACCTCGTTCCTGCTCATGACGGTTTTTAGTGTGTGAAGAAGAAGAATATTATATGCCAAAGTGTTTTTTTTTACTATATATTTCATTTGTTTATTGGAAACTTTAGGGGGTTGTCAGCTTTACATACAAGCCCAATTCATCCTGAAGTCAGGATCTTAAGAAATTTTGCCTCTGCATCGGTTTTAATTGATTTGATATTTGGTAAATGTCTGCTGTGAAAAGGGCCTATTGTGGCAGGGCTTTTTGAGTTGTCACTGTAAGAGGAGCAAAAGTGATGACTAATGACTTTAACAATGTCTCTGTTCAGTTTAGATGTCCCATTAAGCCATGTTCCTAGCAAGAACAATACCAGGACCTCAAAACCATCATTAGTTGTATTATTTTCCCCTTCAACAGGAAATTAGATCAATCTTCTTCTTGGCATATCAAAATGTCTTCTAATGGAACAGGCTTATATGAGAAAAAGCAAATAACATGAACAGAAAAATGTACTCTGGCCAGTGTTTTATCTGTTTGTATCTTCAATCCTCCAGGGTTCAGTTCTTACGCATTCATTTTTGTTCTTTTTTTTGTTTCAAACTGTCCGTACTACACATCTTTTCAGCACAAACTCAGCTATGATTATCATTTTATCAATTTAACAAGTAAAGAGCAGCAAGGAACCCAAAATACAAGAAAAATGACACAAGTGCCTTTAGAAATGTACAATCTCAAATGATACTCATTTGAAAACATTATATTATAAAACATTACAATTATTTACATTATTATGCAGACATCACTTCAAGGTTATAGAAAATATTGTTTCTCTATTTATATGAATAAATACAGCAGAAAAATGTCAGACATAAACTATACTACTAATATAAAGTGATTTTTTTTATCCCAACTTGTTATTGTGCTATTTTCATGAAAAGTCTATCTGTGCCATTGAAAATCACTTAAAATATTAATTGAAAGTTTCAAAAATTTCTTTCGAACAAATGTAGGGCCTGCAGACATAAATCAGACATTATGTGAAAGCCCTGTGTTTTCTCAGCTCGTCTCTGAATAAAGTCATTTGCTATAAATAAAACATGCTTGGTGTATTCACAGGCTCCAGATTAGTTTGCAGTTGTATGTTCATTCAGTATCCTCTCACGATAGCACAAAGACTGGAAATTTCAACTCGAATTTGGTTGGTATCAGAATATTTCTCGATCTGTTTTGTATACATTATGAGACAAATTTACTTTCGTTTTCTTGTATCATTTATGTTACAAGATATATATATTTTTTTTAGATTTAGATTCACCTTTATTGTCATTACATCTGTACAGTACAAGGCAATGAAATGCAGTTTGGCATCTAACCAGAAGTGTAATTAGTAGCAAGTGCAAAAATATATAAAGAGTATGTACAGAATATACAGAGTAAGGATGATTACAGATGCTATATACAGATTAGTGCTATGAACATGTGTGCTAGTAATGTGTGCTTTTTTTTATTATGTCTGACTTTTTTTGGGTCATTTTGATGTTTTTCCTCTTCTGTGTTTTAGGCTGCTCCTCCATCACCCAGCCTCCACAGCCTTTGGACAGAGCCCCCACCAGCTCCTACCGGCACCCCCAACAACCTGAGTCAATACTTTGATCAGTATGATGTCAAGGAGTCTTCTTACCACACCTTCATATCTCGCTTGGACTTACACATATGCAATGACAGTTCTTCAATGGATGAAGGTTTGTTGGAAATGACTCACCAGGTGCTGAAAATGATTAACATGTAGTCTTCATTGTTTTGTGTACTATTTTACATCTGCATAAAGCTTGTATGCTCAAAGGAATTCATAAAATACAAGAAAATGCTAAGATTCTGAAGGATTATTACTGTCAAGCTGGTATTTAACCTCTACTGTATCATATTGCATAGATGAGCCTCCCCCACCGGGCTTGCAAGGTGCCATGCAGCTGACATTCAGGAAACTGGGTTTTGACTACTACCCCGTCCACAGACCTGGTGAGTGTGATCCCTGGTCCTTTCTCTGTGATTTTACTGCAGTTTACCCAGAGGCTCTGTCCTGCTGCCACTGTACAGCATTCATTCAGGACTAGCTGTTAGTAGGATTACTATTCAAGCAGACTAATGGCCTGGGAGAGTGTGCCCAGTGCCATTATTCTTGGTGGAATTCCTCAAGTGGAGAATGTAGAACAGCAGAGTCGCCTCTGGAGCTGATTATGGTCAGTTAAACAAAGTGTGAAAGAAAAACTATTTTGCTGGAATGTGTATAGACAGTACAACTTTATATGCAGCATGTATACATAACCACACATACTGTGTGCTGTGCACAACTGCATGAATACCAGCTTTGAAAAGTGGCCAAGTTTGTTGAGACATGCAAGGAATTTGACAGTAGAATTACACACAGTGCAGAGGGCAAACTTATAGGATCATACAGACATGCAGCTAAACAAAGATATCAAACTAAACAAATAGAATATAGCTAATGTACAAACGAGCTGGACAACAAAACCTATGTACAGTTCCTACTGGACATATGACTATGTACTGCGTGTACAGAGTCCGACTGTGTGTCAGGTTGTCCTCAGAGGAAGTTAGTTTTATAACTACCTTTTAACTGCTGCTCTAATACAGCTGATGGATGCCGACACTGGGAGCGCCACAGTGGAGCCATGGAGGCTCAGGCTCAGTGGGCTGGGAAACTGCTGCAGGAGTACCAGAGGAGAGCAGAGGCCTCTGGATTCCCTGGGCCACATACTGAGGTGCCCCAGCCCACCAAGGACTCCCCTGCAAAGGCAGGGCAAGGTATGAGCCTATAATGAATGTAAGGGTTTGTCTTGTTATAGGAAAATGGCATAACACAGATATAATCATACAGATATATACTTGGATGTCATCAAAACAACTGTGAAACAATAGAACACAATCAAAAAGTATTTGCCCTCACCACACAACACAACTGTATCCCACATCCCCCATACAAACATATGGCTCAGTAACATTTGTATGATAAGAAAGACACAAATCCTAATCTGTAAAAATATTTCTGAACATCTGTGCTATGATCCAACTAGGAATCAGACTTGTGTAAGTGGATGATTTCTACTTGTCACAAAGTGTTTTCTGTCCCATGCACACCCTTTAGATGGACAGTCTAGTCCCAAGTCAAGCCCCTCGGACACAGAGCAGGCATCCAGCAGGAACTCTGCCAAAGGTCCTGCAGGGTCATCAATGAAGAGGCTGCGCTCTAACTGTGTGGTGGTCAGAATGGATGACGTGGACATTCACCAGGCAAGCTTTAATCTCCGACTGATTTGATTTACTTGCTCAACCAGAAGCCAATTAATGGAGTGAGGGACTTGTGTTCCTCAGCGTCGGCATCAGAGGTTTTGGTCTTATTTATAATGACTGTAGTTAATCACAGACGCTATTGATATTGAGGAAACAGGAGAGTTAATTGTAGTGAAATATTAAATGCAACTAACCAACCAACATCTAGCCACATAACAGGGCCATAAAACAGGAACAATATCAACAACTCTCTTTCTGTCCGACCAGTGACCCATAACATGATATTCTCAGTCATCATTACCAGCTAGTTACTGTGAATTGCATTCATGACAAGTGTTTACAATTGTTACCATGGAAATGGGTCATATAGGTATTGGATCGTGTGTGTGTGTGTGTGGAGAGCATGGATAGGATGAGTGAGATGACTTTCCTTAAGCACTCCTCGACACCACTGACAATTTGTAACAAAAATGTGTGTATCTCATTGGCTCTTCTCCAAAACCACAGCTCCGCCTTTAGCTAACCAGCTGACAGAAGTGTTAGTGTACGTGCTACATTGTGCTCATAACTCGCAGTTTTTAGCAAAATGACGACAGTAAGAGTAGAATAGAAACCCATTCCTGGCTCTTCAGCTGGCTTTCATCTGAGCCTGAGAAACCCCCACCACTTAAAATTACGCTCTGAGGCTCTTCTTCTTCTTCTTCTTCACACTTTTCACCATGAAAGAACGTTACAGTTGCAGGGTTATTTTCAGTTTAAGATAATTGTAGTTCCTCATTTGATAGAACAAGAGACATCCAGGGGAAATTCTGTAAATGTCTGGGTCTCCACCTCTGGTTTATGACAGGAAGTCACTGATGTTCAGACTCGGGTGGTTTAGTTCTGTTATGTGCCACACACTTAAACTTTGTCTTGAGTAAATGAGTTCCTTTTAATTGTTCGTCATTCTGTCTTGAATGAAAACTTGACCCTCATATTTAGTGACGTTTCCACCACTGTTCTACACCTCAACATTCAGGTTTCTACAAGGGGCCGTCAAAACAAGAAGACTCAGTCTTTATTGTCCTGCAACCGTAAAGCTCTGCGTCTGCCAGACAACGTACCAGCAGTTCACCTGCAGTTCACTGAGTACTACTTCCCAGACAATCCCAGTCTATCAGGTATCGTGCAGCTGTATTCAACCGTATGTTTATTATCTTTATGTTATGTATGAGCAACGTAAGTCTTCTTTACTCGCATATTGTGCTCAAACATTTTTTAAGAAATATTTTTCATTACAGCACAACACCTCTTTTATTTTAAGTACAGTAATACCGGCCTGTTTGTGTGCTTCTGCCTTGTTACATGTAACATGGCAGAAACTGAACAGTTTGTACATAGTATTTTTTCTAATTCATTATATAGGTGTTTTGGCCCAATTTCACAGAGTTATCTACCTCTTCTGAACTGAAACTTGACTTGATTTCTTAATGTTGTTAATATTCAGATTTGTCACATATTTAATGCCATAGCAACAAATTATGATATGTGGATATCCTGTATCAGCATCTCTTTTCTTTATTGCTCTTCCAGTGCCCACCACAAACCTGTATGCTCAGCTGAATGGCCTCCAGCTGTGCGTAGACCCAGCCAGCGTGCTGTGGATCAATCTGTTCTCCAGGGGTCTGCTGCACACCCTGGACCAGGTCAAAGCTTTCTACCATTTGCAAGACAGCAGCAAGGCTGAAGAGCATGTTGACATCCGCATGGACGCAGCCCAACTCAAGGTGAATAGAGAACAGTTTTTACATTTCAGTGACTTCTTTCTTTACATACTTTAGATAGAATGTTTGTATAAAATGCATTAGGCATCGAAAAAGACAAAACAAGCTACACTAACTTCTGTAAATTGCTGGTTTATCTGACAGTTTTTTGTTTCTTTGTACAGCTGATAATCCCCTTGGATTCTTCCATATTGGACCATCCAGAGCGTCCACAGTCCCTCTCCGTCTCTGTACCCCAGATGGTTCTCAGCAACACCCGCCACTGCCCTCATGGCTCCAGAGCTGACCTCAGCAGCACCTATGACAAGTTCGCCAGCTGCCCTTTCTTCCAGCCCACACGTCCCTGCCCCTACCCCAGAGACCAGAGTGCCTTCCACCCCACCCCATCCACATTCCTCCAACACTCTCAAGAGACAGAGCCCCAACCTCTGGACAGAAAGCAGCTACGATCGCAGGATATCTGGTCTCTCAGTCTGTTCCGTGTGACCCTAGGATTTGATGGAGCTCGGCGGTTCCCCAAAGGCAAAACCCAACCTTTTGTTGAGCCCTTTGGCATGTCTGTGTGGATGTGTCAGCCCTCTGCCCTTCAAAACGATTCATCTTCCTCCCCCAATCCCAGCAGCACCAACCATCCTTTTCAACCATCAGAGGAGGTAGAGGCTTCGCGTGCCTCTGTCCACTTCTTGGCCCACACCATAACTCCAGTGAAGATGTGGCTCAATCACTACCAGTATGTTGCTCTGCTGAGGATGAAGGATGCCATGGCTCGGTTGGGGGCAGAGTTGGGCCGGGATCTACGAGATGTTAAGCAGGCTCACGGCAAGAAGACAAAGCCTACCACCGTTTGTCTTGCCCTCCTGGTGGACTCTGCAGAATTGGGCCTCCTGTTGCCACCGGCCTGCACAGAGCCCGAGGAAGAGGTCCCCCACACCCCGGAGACAGACAGCATAACAGACTCTGACATGTCCCCCACTCACCACTCTGCAGATGTGGTCCTGGAGGACAGTGGGTTAGAAAACGGCATCTCCTCCATCAATACAGCTGCGTTTGACCAGGACGAACAAGATGGGGTGGTGGAGGAGGCGTGTGAGGCAGTGGAGGAGGGGCTGGATGGTTTGACAACACAGGAAAACACCTCTGTTCTCTCACCCCCACTCTCACCTGGACATTCCCCCGCCCTCTCTCGCGAACCGTCCACCTTTAGCCTGGAGGGAGAGCTGTCAAGCGCCATTACTGTCACCAAGGATGTGACCAAAGATGCCATCAGTGCCTCACTTGACCTGACCAAAGGGGCGTTTTCAATAACAAAAGACGCCTTCAGCATGCTGAGTCGTGGCTCAGGGATGAGCAAATTGTTCAGTCCGCAAGCAAAGTAAGTGCTGGTGGTCTCCTGCTGGGCTGTTGGCAACATAATTGTGTTTGTGTGTCTGGAACCCATACTGTGCTCCACATGCTTTTACCGGCTGTCCCTTAACGACTGTTGTGTGTGTGTGTACACAGGGAACAGGTCCAGCGCTCTGAAGAGTCCTCCCCCTCTCTGGCTGCCAGCCTGCGCCACCAGTCCATGAAGCAGTCGCCTTCCCAGCATTCCTTTGATAGTGCTATCTTGGATGGCAGCCTGCCGGACGAAAACCTCTCTGTGGATAGTGATGTCAGCGACAATTTTGTTGTTCTTATGGACTCAGGTGCTTAAAATACCTTTCCAAAGCAATTTCTCTAAATTACATAGGTGACATGTACTACAAGCTTGTATCATGTTTCCAGAGTCAGGTATGGAGTCGATGCGTCCCAACAACACCCCTGCAGGCAGTCGAGGCAGCCCAGCCCCAGGGACAGAGGGAGGTTCATCAGCTGACCTCAGCAGCTCTCTGTCCCAAAGCATCGAGGACGTGTCTCAGGATATGGTGGGTTTCAGTGCTCGCATATCAGATTTCATTGATAGACTGAATTTGTTAGTGGAGTTGTATGTTTTTCCTGAACAACTCAAAATTTCAATGAATAAATCTTGTAATTCAAACCATCTCTTCAAATCTAAATCTACAATGGCTTAAATGTAAGGTGATGTGCTGTTGTTACAGTCCTCTGTGTTGTTGCTGATCCTGAGTGGAACAGCGTGTACCATGGAAGTAAAGGGAGAAAACCAAGTCGTGGCTGTAGAAACCCAGAATCTTAGCCCAGTGCAGATGGGTAACATCAGGGTAGCAGACCTGCTGGCTGGCCTCATACAAGGTAACCTGAAATATTGTTGTCAATGCTACAACTCTAATTTTGTCTCTCTGCTCGTCATATGTGACACACATTTTTTATAGTTGGCTAATCAATGACATCTATTCTCAGCAGTTTGAAACAAACACATTCTCACAGGTTTTGATGATTGGCACACTGATGGTGCGCAGAGTTGAACAGTGAAATCACAGCAATGAGACATGCACTTTTTGGCTCATCTCTTATGTTATAAATTATAAATGCCTGTAAATCATGATATAATCATCACATGTACACACACTGTCTCACCTCCCCCCAAAAAAACCTGATCAAGCTCCAGTATAGACAGGATGCTGGGCTTACAAATGTGCCAACTACTTTGTTTCTTCAGCTCCAGGGGGACCGACCCAGAAGCAGGGTAGCAGGGGGTCTCCAGCAGTGTGCATGCGAGCAGAAATGGGTCCATCTGCAGCCCATCACTCCACTCTGGCTGAGTCTGTGGGCTTCCTGGATATTAGAGTGCAAGACTGCAAGGCAGAGTTGTTAGCCTCCACAGTGACGAACATTGGTCCTTTTCTCGAAGACGAATTCAGTGTTGATGGTCAGCCAATGAGGTTACACCTGAGCAACATCACCATCACCATGAAGGTGAGTTATTGATACTGTCTGGATTTGGGGTCAACTCATTTGGAATTTAGTAGGAAAATGCATTTTACAGTATATATGATAACATCTATTATTAAATACACATAGATCAAGTATCTTTTCTCACAGACTATTGAAGACAGTCCACTCTGTAAATCTATTGAATTCAAAGACCTCAGCAAGCTTTGTTTGTTTTTGGTATATATACCCCAGACTCCTTGTAGGGCAGTGCTAAGACTGACTGGATCTTTTCTAGTGAAATGACTGAAACAAAAATGGGTAGTCATTGTTGTGTGGCTAATTGTGAGAACTGGTTGTGGTTCTTTTAGGATGATGGCCCCAGAATCTACCCCACAGCCCCTCAACCTGTCCCAGCCTCATTCATTGTAGATCAGCTGCTCCTCGAGCGCAGTGACGATGGCATCATGAGACTCAAGGGTGAGCAAGAAATGAATAGTGTGTCATGTTTTGCAGTATCGTGGATACACCCAGATTCATCAGGATCAAACCACCAGTCCCCATGCTTACAACATCTGTCGTAACATCTTAACAGAAAAGATGAACAGAAAGTGATCCTCACCATTTCCTTTTTGATCACAGCTGATTGCACAGACCCCAGAGCCTCAGCAGATGTTCCTGTGGCTGGTACAGACAACTCAAACAGTTCCTGCTCTGTTCAACAGGAGAGCAAGGTAGGGGAGACCAAGCAGTACTATATACTTTATATGCTTCAACTCTGCGTGCCTGTAGCCAGAGGCATACCCATGACTCCATGTGGCTTTTTTGGCAACGTTTTTCTTTTTGCCTGGCTCGTTAGACACACAACTAAGTTACACTAGTGAAACATTTCCCAGCATATCTTATAAAAATGTGACTAAAGCAAGGAAAATAATGTTGATGTTGGAAATATTTTGTTGTACACAACGGCTCCATAAAGCCATACACCTCAGGATATAATATACTAGACTTGGGGCCTTCAAATTTAGGGTTGATGTAGTCACTGATCATTATCCTGCAGACTATTTTCACACACAAGTTCCTCCCAAAATGTAAGCATCGTTTCAAGCATAGTATAAAAACATCACCCAAAATGCAGAGGGCACGACCCAGTGGTACCTTTGGCCCTGTCTGTGTCACAGTCACAGCTTAGGGATCCAACATCAAAATGACCTCTTTCTTTAGTATTGTAATGTAAGGGATGAAGGGAATGAATATTAACACTGTTCCAAACCATGAGGCTGTGTATAGCTTTGCATTATGATTCTCTCACAGAGTTAGATTCACGGATACCTACTCATGTTCAAATCTACATAAATCTGCTCAGCCTGTCTTTAAAGCAACTGTAATACTCGAGTCCTGCTACTGGTCAGCTCCAACATGGACAAAACAGAGATGTTATAATTACACCTGCTGCTGCCCATCAGAATCTGATATCTGCCCACTTGGCGTGCAGCACCTAGCCAAAGCGAGCGTTAGCTCCAGCTGGAACTAACCAGTCCAATAATCCTGCTGTTACAGAGACGAACCCTGCAGTCCCAGCTCTCCGATGCCCAGACTGCTCTCACCCAGGCCATCAGCGACAGAGAACGCCTCCTTCTGGAAATCAAGAAGTACGACCCCACGTTTACTCTCTGAACCTCTCTGTCTTTCACATCTGAATCTACGGTATCGCTGCTCCCGTTGAGGAACAGTGATGGGGATGTATCAGGCTGAATGTTAGGAACCAGCAGGACTCATTCAAAGCATGTCTGGACTCAAGACATCTTTGAAAAGAAGATGAATGAAAGATGAAGCTGTGGCTTTGGATCACTTCCCATATCACAGTGCTCATGACAATACAAAAGAGCCCCTGTGACAACTACAGAAAGGGGAACCTAGTGAACAAACTTATAGGGACATTAATGGTACTACTTTTTATCTGGCAGTCTAGATATTCCTCACTTCGGTACTAAACACATTAATTCTGGTTATCTCTCATCTGACAGTAAACTCATAGTGTGGTTTCAGTGTTCGTCACACAGCATGCAAGGGTAAATCTCATCAAGCTTTAATTCTTTCCACTTACTTATTTGTATTAAGGAAATGTGGAGTCGAGCACATGCCAAAACCTCCTCGTCACATGCACTGACACTGCCAGACAGCTGCTAGTCCATCAGTGGCTCCTTCTACAAAACACAACTTACTGACAAGCATGCTTTGTGGACAGTGCTAATTTACACGTAGCACATTTAGAGATAGACTGGCATAAAGTAAAATAGAGTAGTAAATAGACTTAGTAATGTAGATTACCTCTGTTAGGTGCGTCTTGCTTTTCATTTAAGTGTTTTAAGAATATTCTCAGCTGTTACTTGTTAAAATGTGTTGTGAAAGGTAGGGAAAACAAAGCACTTTTATTATTTTTTTTCTCAAAGAAAAGCAGAGCGATGCTGCATTCAAGGAAAGACGGATGCATCTCACTTTCCACCTTGGTTGCTTTATCACCAGGGTGGAATGGCTACACGCTCTTATCAAGTTGTGACCGCTCGCACGAAGCGCGTAGAATCATTCCCCAGTCTTACGTTTTTTTGTGTTGTGAAATGTTGATCTTTTTTTTGTACTGTGAAACAGTGTGCTCCGTGGTTGAATGTCCACTCAAAGACGACACGCCTTTCGATCTCTCCCTCGGGTCTGTGGAGAGCGGGTTGCACAGTAACTTCAGCATTGTGACTGGGTTAGTGTTTTCACTCTAACTCTGGTTTTAATAGGTTTGGGATTATACCAGCTACTAGACTTATGATACTTGATCTCCTTAAAAGTTGTTTTGTAGCTTGCCAGGAAACAACTGTGCTAGTGTTATTTCCTCCGCGCACCTTCACCATGTATAACAGTAGTGTAGAGGTCAGACATCACGAACTTAAAGCTCATTCTGGGTGTTTATTTGAGTATATTTATTTTAGACTTGTCAAAGGGTGTTTTTTTGTTACTATACAGTGTTTTAAAGCCATATCGATCAAAGAAAATGAAACCTGTTTTAAATATCTGTGGTACGGATACTGTATGCACACATAAATTCACTACAAAAAACTGATATTGTTCCGTATGTTGCTGCAGATCTTACCAGGCCAGCCGCCTGTCCATTTTTCATGCATTAATCTGTTGTGTGCATGGGTTCAAACAATGATGGATTTGTTCATCAGACTGCTTAATAGCACCAGCATTCATTTTATGAATGCTTTAATAAAAAAGACCTGTCAGCTAAATTTCATCTACAAATGTTCTTATAAAATCAGTGGTTTAGCCTCTGGGGGGTAAGGCTATTTATCATAATGGGTACAAAGCTGTGGCAATTACCTTTCACTTCCATTCCTTGTTTGCCTGTTGTGTGCTTGGGAGACCCCTGGTGTCTGTGACCTGCCATAGCACTCCCCATTCAAAATATTCTCTTCATTTCTCTTTTTTCTTTATTTTGTAACTTTGGTTGCCTTGCAAGCTATGAATGACAGATTTGCATTCTTAAAGTGGAATGTAAAAAATGTAAGCAATAGAAAGAGCTTTGGTTTAACCACAAACATGACAAAGAACAGTAACGCTACATGTTTGCTGTGGACGCTTTAATTTTTAAGGTGACTTATACAGAAGAAAATGATTTACCTGTCTACAAGGGTTTCATGTTTTCCCCTCAACTGCTTGTGTACTCAACACACCATCACACCGTTGGTGTAATAAAGCAGAGGTACTACCCTTTAACCTCAGTATCAACCATAATTGTGATCGTCATCTCAGTTTTTGAGATTTGTTTTTGCATGGCCTTAGTAGACAAACACATGGTGGTACGAAACTTCTGTGCTGGATGCGACATGTAGCTGTAAAGTTTATCCAGTTTTCCTCTCCTCAGTGTTAAGTAGCATCTCTGCTCTGCTGACAAAATGGTGCTCTTAGTTCCATCAGCTCGCAACCATGCAAGGAGATGCACTGAGGTGGAGCAAAGCTCACTTCAAGGCGAGTGTTGTTCTCTCTTGTCCTACAGCTGATCTGGCAAAATGTTTGCCACTGGAAAGCAGATGCATGAAGGATAGTTTACACCTTGTGAATTACTTGCACTTGTGTGATAAATTCACTGGAAATTGCACTTGTTTAAATGTAAATCACTTCTAAGGATTGCAGAGGAGTCCTTGTACTATCTTCCAAAGTTGCGCAAATATTGGAGACCCTGTGGACAGTATTTTTGTCAGTTGTGTAGTTACATTGAATTTTGTATTGTCTTTATCACTTCATTGAGACTAATAAATTTGGTTCTGTGAACCAAAGCTAGTATGTGGAAAGTATTTTAAAAGTGAAAGAATAAATGATTAATTGCTGAACACATTTCAGTTGTGCCTTTTAAGTTTTAATAGAAAATGCATGTTTCCATGTAACAAAAAGTAACTATTGCATTCTTGTTTTTGTCATCATAAAATATACAGAAACTTGTATGTCCAAGTCTCACTCCAGTTATTTTAGTAGTGTGATCCATATTTTGTTTGTCTTTAACCTCAATAAAATATTTCTAAAACAAAAGAAAAAAAACTTGAAATAAATCTTTATTTTAGTATTTTGAGACAAAAACAATTCTGAAATGAGCTCAAAGAGTCAAATTTTGCCTTCAAACAATTTTCTTGTTAATCTAGAAAAACTTTCCATTTCATTACACCCTGACAAACCTGCTCCCAAGTCACCCTCATAAAAATGATAAACCAGGCCATGGAGCAAGTAATGTGATACAGTCTACCACTCACACTAGGGATTTTCTAATTTGGGAAAAAAAAAAAAGACAATGAAATATCAATAACAAGAAACAAGGTGTACATTTTTGTAATTCATACCATTTAAACTTAATTATGATAATAGAGGCACAGGAACAGAACGTTTCATATCTTCACATAAAAAACTATTTACATAATAGTACATGAATATAAATTCACACCATTTGAACTGTATGTTGCAGCAAGCATTTACCTTGACAGGTGAAGGGCAAGTCAGAGTGGAATTGATCTGCCTTCGTATAAGAGACCTTCTTAACCTCGTCTATATTGACCATTCTTCAATACTGCAGTCGCTGATGTTGACTCTACTTGGTTAGTAGAGAGGAATCAGTGTCTGATTGACTGCAGAGGCTTCATGATACGTTTTCCTCAAACTATGGCACCAGTTTTTAATAACGGGCATCTGTTCACGGCTCCAAGACAGCAGAAAGCACGGGTGCCTCAGTGATACAGAATGTGCTTGTACTTGGAGTTGGGAATCTGACCTCGGCTCTTCAGCCTCCTCACTGCCTCCCTCATGTGCTTGGGCTGAAGCGGTGGTGTATCTCCCCACTTCTCACAAACGTCCAGTGCTGTAAGGACAAACACGAGAATTACAAACAAAAAGTAGTTCTTCCGAGGTTTCACTTTATTGGGTTTGAACCTTCTCTGTTTTTTTTAAAGGCTGCCACTCACCTTCCTCAACAATTTCCCCAGCAAAAACCTTAGAAATACCAGACATGGCAATCACCACATTCTGGGAAACTGATGATCCTGTTATGGACTGGATCAGCTAGGAGGGAAAAAAAGATGTCAAGGCAATAAAGTAGTTTAAGAGATTTATAAACACTATCAATGTTTATAGTAGCTTACCCTCTTAATAGCAGCCTTAGGGAAAGCAGAGCGTCTGTACATCTCATAGCGATTCAGCTGCTCTTCAGAAAAGGACGACACCAAAACCCTGAGGGAAGAACAGCGGGGGTAATGGTGATGTTTACTGGGATACTGAGATGAGACGACAGCAAATTTTTTTTTTTTGTTTTTCAGAGTGATCTTCAGTTAGAGATCTGAGTCTTACTGCATCTTTTGTATTTCATCCTCATCAACCTTGTGGCGCTTCTCCTTTTTCTTCTCTGGTTCAACCTTCAGTCTTTTGGAAGCAGCCTGGCCAGAGGTTCCTTCTTCCTCGTCTTCCCCTGCTGCCATTTCCTTCACAGTGGAAGACAAAAATATTTAGGATCACTACAAACAATGAGATGCCCTTTGAAAAACCACAAATGTACATCAACATTGTCAACGTTCACTTAAATACTCTAATTTAATCAAATTCCAGAATCTGTAGTTTTCTGTCGTCTTATTGAGATTTAACGTTAATCATCAACATCATTATTTTTGTTTGTCTCTGAACTCTTGTGTACACGCAGTAAATTAAAAGCAGTGTTTCTTAGTGTTCTTTACTGCACGGGTATTGATTTTAATGCACACAAAGTACTATATGTGCTGGGCAAATGGACATGTAGTCCATTGATCAAATATTGTATCCACACACAATAAAGTCCAAGTTTGATAATCAATTGTGTTTATGGAATAAAGTCAGTAAACATCTGCTGAAAGTTAAGGGAACGCTTAATCATCACAGTATATGTTAATTAAACTTCAGGGATATTGATCTGTCCCGTTAGGAAGCATAAGCGATTGTGAATCAATTTCACCTGTTTTGACCACAGGTACACTGGAGAGGCAACAGCAAGACAACCCTCCAAAACGGAATGGTTTCTCTCCTTATCCTCCCTGAACAATTCTTCTCTAGTTTTGCATTTTGCTAGTGTCCTTGTCACTACTGGTACCATGAGGCGGTACCTGTGGCCCATTCAGGTTGCACAGGTAGTCCAGCTCCTCCAGAATGGCTCATCCATACGTGCCGCTGCAAGGAGGTTTGCTGCGTCTCCCAACACAGTCTCAAGGGCATGGAGGAGATACCAGGAAACGGACTGTTACATGAGGAGAAATGGCCAAACTGTCAGAAACAGACTCCATGTGGGTAGCATGAGGGCTCAACGTCCTCTAGTGGGACCTGTGCTTAGAGCCCTGCACCGTGCAACTCAATTGGCGTTCGCTAGAGAACACCAGAATTGACACCCCGTTCTCTTCACAGATGAGAGCAGGTTCACACTGAGCACGTGTGACAGACGTGAAAGAGTCTAGAGACTCTGTTGTGAAAGTTATGCTGCCTGCAACATTATCCAGCATGACTGGTTTGGGTGAGTGAGGGTCTGGGGAGACATATCCTTGGAGGGTCACACAGACATCAATGTGCTAGCCAACGGTACCCTAACTAGACCTTATGCTGGTGCAGTGGGCCCTAGGCTCCTCCTGGTGCAGGACAATACCCAGCTTCATGTGGCTGAGTATGCAGGCAGTTCCTGGATGACGAAGCCATTGATGTCATTGAGTTGCCCTCATGTTCCCCAGACCTGAATCCAACTGAGAACCTCTGGGACGTTATGTATCGGTGCATCCAACGTCACCAAGTAGCGAATCCAGTACTCAATCAGTTGGTGATTTTGGTTTCCATTGACCTTTGTTATTTTGTTCTCAACGAATTACAATGTACAGTTAAGATTTTGATCTCGAGTATTCAGTTTTCATTGAGATCCGATGTGTGATTTAAGTGTTCCCTTAATTTTTTTGAGCAGTGTTGTTTGTTTTGGTAATAATTGTTAAACATGACATGTAGCTCCAGCACTCACAGATTTAAGCTCCTGTCTGGGCTGATCTTGCGAAGATGACTCTTTGTTTTCATCAGCGGGCTTTGCTGTGGCTGGCCCATCCTCACTTTCCTCTGATTTGACACCAGGATGCTCCTCTTTAGCAGACGTTGCCCTCTCAGGTATACCCTCAGGTTTGATCCGTGCAGGGTCGGCCATAATCACCCAGCCCCAGTAACACTCGCCGTCTGCTTCAGATTCTGCAATATCAACAAGGTAATTGATTAGTTACCAGCTAGTTACCCGGCGCAAGTCCGGATCAGGTGTTACCGCCACATGACAGACTTTTTTTTACTACCTACACAAGCCTCAACAAAGAGTAACGGAATATCGGTTTGTGTTAATTATCACATTTGGATAAAAACTGGATGAAAATAAGAATACAGTTACATAGACCTACCGTCAACAAAACAGTTGCAAAGCCAAGCTAACGGTGTAGGTAAGCTCACGTTAGTTTAGTAATTTAGCGTTACTTTGATTTACAGAGAAGCTAGCACGTGGCTCTAAGATTACACTTATGTTACAATTAATTAAATTCAACCAATTCCTGAGCCTGAGAGCAATGGTAGCTTCTACATGCTAGTTTAGTCGTCTTGTTGCTTGTGTGCAGCACAGTGCTCGAACTTCCGTTTCCTGTTTTGAACCAACTTTATAGATATGATGACACATCCGGGAACTTCCGCTTGCGACACGTCCCCCGCCTCAACAAACGTCACTCTCCATAGACTTTAATGTAAAACAGTGGTACAAAACAACACTAATAGAAAACCACCTCAGTGAAATTACCTTATGAATGACTGGAAGACACCATGTCAGGCAAATAATCATCCACTCTGCTTAACCTAGAATGTGCAAGATCAAGATTAATTTGATCAACTTTCAGTCCCTTTATTCTCCATCTCTCTGTCAGTAATTCAGTCAGTGGACAGAGGTTCTTGCGTAGACACCAGTTTTTACCTTATTGAGTTTCTGGGTTAGCAAATTACCAATGCTATATTTTACTTTTCAGTCCTGCTCTACTGACACACTACACTAGTACACTAGTTAGCATTGGCACTGTGCCCTGTCAACTGTCCTAGCTAACGTTACAGTATAGCTCATAAATTAAGGTTAGCTTACGTTAGCTCGGTCAGTGTAGCCTGAGGTCTGACCAGTAGTTAACTTTTAGTTGGCTGTAAAGAACACAGGCCTAACTACAAGCTATTCTTTAACAGGCTTCGCATTTTATGCAATTATTAACTAGGTTACCCTGATTCTGCAAAGCTCTGGCTGTGTGGCTCATGTGCTCTGGCTGAAAACATATGTACTAGTAACATTAGTCTACAGCTGATAGTATTAACCTCATGAAAGTAAAATTGGTCTGACTTTGCACCCTTAAATAAGCTTTGCAGGTACAGGGTCAAAAAACACAGGTGACTAATTTCACACACTGGCAGCAGCTAACACGTGAGCATTTAGCATTAGCATGTAGCTTTGAGCCATAAAACCCTCAGAGATCAGTGATGTGGGATTAAATCCTGGCGCAACCAACTCCACAGCATCTCGTTGACATAGTGGTATTAATTTAAATCGACTAGTCTAAGTGCGAATGCTGTTACCATCTATGTGCAATGAGGGATTGCTTTTCACCTAAAGGGGAGCAGGAAATGAGAGACTCTGGTTGGACGAAAGCAACAAGTTATCTCTGATTGGCCGGGGAAAAAAAGAACCACCGTGATTGGTCGAAAGTAAGGGGCTCTCTGATTGGCAGAAACTAATAACCACTCTGATTAGCCAAAGGAAAGAGGCACTCTGGTACTCTGTTATTTGTCTAAAGTCTAAATCCTGGTGCAATTGTCTCAACAGCATCTCTTTGGCATAGAGTTATTAATTTAGATTGGCTTGTTTAAGTGTGGACACTTTTACTGTCCATGGATTGTTTTCCTCCAAAAGGGGAGGTGGTGATGAGAGCTACTCATCATGTACATGATGTGTTGCCGATCTGATCTATAGACACCGCCACTGACAAAACAAATGCTTAAATTCAACTTTAGTTTAACTCTTGAGGCACAATTTGATTCACAGCAGCCACTTTAAATCACAGTTTAGACAATCACTCCCACTGTTTACTTAACTGTTACCATCAGCTGTCTATGTTGTCACCTGATTAGAGGTTATGAAACGTTTCTGTTCACACCCATGAGGAAATCTGACACCGTTCACCTGCAAAACTGACTTAAATTCCACCAGTGCTTCCTTGCTAATGTTGCCAGTTCACAGGTCGCATTTTGTGACTTTATAAATTACATTTAAGTTTCTGGTTTATGTCAACAGCTACCTAACTAACAGCAGATAAGTGATGAATAACAATAAATAGGTTAGGTGGAAATTTGCCGTGGACACTAGACGTGACAGTAGAGCAGACATTTCAAAGCACTGGATGGATAATCTGCCTCTCTGCTCACTTCTTTAACCAGGGCGCCATCTTGCTTTCACCCATCCAGCTGCCGTCTCCCCCTGCTAGGGCGGGGGCGTCAGGGGGTTGTGTGAGTGCGAGTGTGTGTGTGTGTCTGAAGGGTTTCGGATTGGAGATGCAGAAAGAAAGGGCAGTTTCGAGGAAGTGACGGACGAGGCTCGGGGGACTGGTCAGAGGAAGTTTGCTCGGTGGTGGTACCGTGCGGCTGAACCAAACTTTTCCCCCTTGAGCGCCAGCGGCACCGTGGATCGGGACGGACGGATCCAGCGGCGGTGGGAGCTTTTGTTTCCTCGCCTCCCCAGCAGTAACCTTACTGAGGAATAACTTGAGGTTGGGAGGAAAAAAAAGGGGGGGTCGCAGAGGAATTTCACTCCCGCTACCAAGCCCCCCTTTTTCTTCTCTTCCCCGCGCCTCCTCTGATATTCCTGGGATCCGCGATGGGGAAGGAGCAGGAACTTCTTGAAGCGGCGCGGACGGGAAACCTGGCCGCCGTGGAGAAGCTTTTATCCGGGAAGCGACAGTCCGCTGGCACCGGCAGCGGATCGTCTGGTCCCGGTGGAAGCGGCAACAGCGGCGGGCACGGCGCCTCCTCTCATCCGCTCTCCAGTCTGCTCAGGTAGGCTCTGGGAAAGGGAAGAACAGGCGGATATTACTGAATACGAGACAACCAGCAGTGCTGTCCCTGTCAGATATTGCCCGATCGTGCACTGTTGTAGCGTATAGTGTGGTGCGTTAAATGTCCTTGTCTAGTTATCCAGACTAGTGTTGTTTTTTGTAGCATTTCCAAACAAACACAGCCTAAGCCAGTGAGGCGCAGGAGCAGTTGCATGCTTCTTTGTTAGCTCCCAGCTCTGTGTCCCTGCCAGCTGTAACCTTACTGTAATGTGCATAAAGGGCCTGCGAGGTAATTATGCAAGTAAACTGCAGAAATCTGTGACAAAACAGCCCGCAGTCTCTTTAAAAACTAACACACATGTATTATTAAGTGCTTACATACAGGCTAGACCTGCACACTCACTGATGGACGACAGTTGTCAGAACCAGGCTCTCATTTATAAGCTGCATTATAAATGAGAATATATATACACACACACACACACACACACACACACACACACACACACACACACACACACACACACATATACATATATATATGTGTGTGTGTGTGTGTATATATATATATAGATATTTTTAACAGCCCCAGACTTACCTCCTTACCTCCTTACCTTACCTCAGGTGCATAATGGTAAGATTGGCAGATTTCAGTGGTCACAGGGGAAGTCGTAGGTGAGAGGAACATTTGATGTGGTTTTTCACATCTATAGAAGACCTGCCATGCAAGGTTGGAAAGGTTCAGCTGCTCTGTCTGAGGTTTTTGCTCGTCACCAATGTGTTTTTGTCCCCCTCCTTTATTCCTTGTGAATTGTGATTTGCCACCTGTGCACATACTTCAGTGGGAAGTAAATACTTTGATTAAATAGGCAAAAACTGATTTGGAGTGTTGGTCTATCGAACAGGACACATTTGCCTAAAATGGAAGATGTTGGTATAGACTACTCCGTGGTGGCTGTTTTTGATAACATAAGATTGCATCAAATTCCCCACAGTGTTATGAAGTCGCAGCTTGTCCAGGCCTTCCTCTAATGCACTGTCCCTTTTAATTTTGTGCAGATGAGAGCTGCTGGCTAATATTAGATAATAAGATGGAATATAACAGAGCTGATAAGTTCTGAGTTTCATTTTGTCCTGCAGATCTTATCTGAATTATAGGTTTACCACAACAGGATTGTTTTTTTCTCCGGGCTGAAACATATTGTCCTGAAACCATACAATGCCGTTTCATAATGCAATAGACCTGCCAGGAAAGAAAATAACAGCATTTTTGTTGAGCCTTCTGGCTACTTAGGTTTCTATATGTCTGCCTATAGATAAAAGAGAACTGTAGCTTTTAGGCTTCAAGATTAATTTAATTAAAGTGTTGTATGGCAAAAAGCCTACAAGTGGCTTCTTTGCACCCTTATATTAATGCTGAACACATGCAGGTGAACATGTTGACAATCAAAATATAATATTGCTCCCCTGGGAGCCCAGTGTCAGCAACGTTTATGTTAGGGACAAGTGTTACAGTGAAGCTTGAGGTGATGCATCACTGTGTTACTTAGTGCAGACTGCACATTGTACTCAAGGTAATTACATTAAAGCCGTCTAATCGGAAATCCAATTCAGAAATGTCACGCAGTCAAGACTGGCCCCGTCTCTCCCTCAGAGATCCGGGGGCAGACTGAAGAGACCATTGTATCATCTGTTCTGACTTGAGCAATCAATGTTTGGCAATGTTAGCTCTTGGAAATAATTGGCTAGACTTTGCAGGAAATGGATTAACTACTGGTGTATAGACTTAAAAAGCCTGTTGCCCGTGGACACCTGAGTTTACAGAACAGGTTCTTAGAAAATAGCACGTTTTAAGATCAGTAGCCACAAGGCAGCCTGGGGGAATGTTACTGTTGTGCATCACATTTGATTTTAGTTTGTATAATCAGAATGTCAATACGTTACATTACAGCGGTACAGGCTGTGGGTTAGTGTCTGCGTGTTTCATTCATTTTCCTTAACCCGAATCGCTTTGTAACTTATTCATCATCCATTGTTAGAAAGTGTAGATCTGTAATCCTGTCAGAGGAGATTTGATCTGTGGGAGCTGGCCAGGCAAATTCTAGCTTGTGCTATCGACATGTGGAAAGGGATGTGTGTTGTTTACACTCCTGCTGCACTTGTTAGAAAAACATATACTTCCACTTGTTTAATAAAACATCTTTGTCATCATTTGAGTTTGTCTGTAGCCCAAACAGTCACGGAATCAAAGTTGTTGTGTCTCCTGCTGCTGCAGCAGGATATTAGGCCTTATGCACAGAACAGTAACAACTCTGTTGTTTATTGTATAAATTAATCCACAGGCTTTGCAGGTGAATCATCGAACCTAATCAGCTTCATTACTGTTTTTTGAAGGTGTGTTGTGTGTGTTTCTACCAGATATTCGGCGTTCTTTCTCTGGAATGAGGTGCATGTCGAGACTTGCTGTGTTTTTGTAACCAGGCAGTTGTACAGCTCTGCTCTGTGGAATGCCTGCTTTCCCAGGAGGCTGCATCCCAGAGGTTGCCATGGGATAGACATTGACCCCGGCATGTTTAACACGCCGCCGCCCCAAACATTTGCTCCGTGGTGCTCCATTAACACCAAAATGAGCTGGGCAGGGCTTCCTCCAATAGGAAGGTCACGGTGTAACCTTCATTGTGCCACTGTGCTGTGGTGGTTGCAGTTCAGTTAATGCAGAAGTAAACTTAATGAGTTGACACTGTTTTGAATAATTTAGGCCATATAGGTGTCTATTTTAAGGCTTATTCGAGGGCATGCAATAGCTGTGTGTTCTTCCATAGCAAAGTTTTTGCCAGGGCCCCATGACCCGTTTTGATCCCAGAGGTCTACAGGAAGAGCTCTTCACTAGCATTTCCTGACCAGGGTTGTTCAAACACAGGCAGCTGCTGCGGTCAGACCGGAGGTAAGACAAGTCCCTGGCAGGGAGAGTGCCTGCCCATTGAGGGGAAATTAACAGAGGAATGCATGGAGTTCTGGACAGACGCTCTGAGAGCGCAGCCAGATGAGGACTCGTCTCCCAGCTTCAGGGCCATGTCCTTTGTCCCACTGACAAATCCTATAATGGTGGCTTTTCATATTCATATGAGTCCTTAAAGACTGTTCTGGGGTTTTGCTAAGCTTGTTAGTTTTACAATACAAAATTGAGCTGTCAGAGTAGATCGCATTGGACCACCTATTTAGAGCGCCCTGCTCATTTAGTCTAATGTTACCTGTGGGCTAATAAAGCAGAAGACTTGCAATATTTAATGTAAAAATCAGCTTGGGATATTCACAAAGGCCTTCTCTCTGTAAAATGTTTTTCCTTTTTCGGAATGCTAGTGAATCAAGCATTTCTACCAGTGTGATGACTTGGTTAGCATTTTAAGAGGCTTGGGCACTACTCCAAATCATTCCATCCCATTACATCCACGATTTCTGGCGCATCCCAAGCAGAACCATGCTGTCAGACTGGTGTCAGCTGAGAGAATATCTGCTGCATAAGAACTAGCACATACTGTCCTTCTTAAAAACAGCATTTCCCCCGGAGCTTCTCTGTTATTAGGATCTTTGCGAATGTAGAATTCACTGAGTGTGAAGGTGCACTGTAGGACTCAGGATGGTGTGTCTGCAGATGACAGGCTCACGGCAGGAATCTGACACCCACAGTCCTTAGCTGGATTTCATAGTAGCGATCAAAGTTCATTCAAACTTTCTCACTGCCTGCTGTTTGTGCTGGCAGACAGTGTTAACAAGGCAGTTTCTATCACTTTTACAGTGCTGGCAAGAGCCTCAGATCATTCCCGGCTAGCTATAAACAGCAAACAGCAGGTCTGGCAGTCGCATTTCATCAATCGTTGACCTCTGAACTGAAAGAAACTGTAGCCAGTTCAATCCAAGAAGGAGCAGTGGTGGCTGGGAAATCCAACACCACCATGTTAGCATTCCAGCGGCATCTGAGTTTGGAATACTCTGCTCTGCATGTTATGTTTACGGCCCATGTTTGTGTAGTCTGAGGAAGCAGGCAGAAAGGCACTTAGTAGCAGTGATGAATTTCACATATGTGTGTGTGAGTGGAGCAGAATAGTGTGTAGTCATCTTTGCTTTAACCTAATGGTGGTAGGCCAAAAATAGCTTTCGTCCAAGTGGGTCAGGGGTTTCTTGATTAGTTTGTGGAGGAAATGTATGAGAAAATGAAATGGAAAATACATCTTGTAAGGATGCCAAGCAGTAATGATAATAACAATGATTTACTATAATATTATGAAGTGCTAAACTCTTGGTTTGAGTTGAGTCACTACATTTGGGCACAGTAGTGCGTCTTAGTTCTCTGGATTCTAAACTATGCTATTTAACACTTCCTTTTCTCTGTGCTTGTGTTAAAAGAAAAAGAAAGTTGCTTAAGCATTAGCAGGACAGCAACACAAAGTTTACTGCGTCTTTTGTGTGCATGTTTGTGTGAACTCCGTGTCACCCCACTCACTGGAACCTTATAATAACAAATGGACAAATGGAAAAGATAAGGCTGCTGAGCTTGCGGTGGATCTCTGTGTGTGGTGGCTGTATTTGAACCCATTTGCAGGGAAAGGTTCCACAGTGAGCAGAGATGTGTGGCCCACCCTCTGGACCTGTACAGGCCTACATGTGTGTTAGCTGGCTGGTAGCGGCCCCCCTCGACCCAGACGTTTTCCTCTGTCTGGCCTGCTGGCTGGCGTCTTTTTCTCTCTCCCTCTCTGCTGCTCTCAGCAGTATTCCTACCCACCTGCTGGGCTCACGCCAACCTCCACTCCACCTCCAGACTTCAAACACGTTGTACTCGGAGCCAGAGTAATAACACTGCCCTCAGTATGTTCACGCAGGAAACAAATTAGCCAAGATCTTTTTTTAAAAAAAAAAAAAAAAAGCGTAATTCCCTGTGGCTTTGGTTTTTGTACAATTTGTTTAAAAGAAACATGACAACATATTCTGGACTGGATTAGCCCCAGCATGACTAAACAGATTGGCAACAGGCTGCAACTGTGAAACACACCTACTTTAAGACACATGCAGCATATCACGAATAAGGTGTGACTAAGATAAGTCTTATGATCATAAAAACTCGTTTAAAAAATGGCTGTGCCAGAGTTAAAGTATGACTTTGCTGATTCATTTTGTAAGCAAAGTGACCAGTGTTTGACAAAATCTCAACTATGTAAACTCAGACAGAAGTTGCTTGCTATTTCAAGAAGTGGGATGTCAGCATGACTGAAAATAACCGTCCGTCCATCCGTCAAGATTTTATTAGAAACTGAACATCAGCTCGTTTTTTTAAGCAAAACACATAGGGGACGGTGCTGTGAAACCGAGAGATCTGTGTGGCTGTGCAGTGGCATCTGCTGTGAAGTCATTGTGGGGAAATGCCGGCTTGTTGCGAGACCGGCTGTGTTTTCCTTCATTTCTCACCCCGTCTGATTCTCCCCCACCTCTTCTTTTCTTTCCTTCTATATTCGTCGCACCTTTTCCCAGCTTTTCATGCCCATCATTCCGATTCTGCTGGAGCACATTGGACCGCTCTGATCGTAGACTATGGTCTCACTCTTTATTCACACCTCCTGCCGCAACATACGTAGTTTCTCTGTGAAACGCTCACTGTGACGTGTTTATTAGCCATGAAGCCCCAATCAGGCTTTGTTGAGGCTGTGCACTGCAACTGAATTGACAAATTAGCTACCCTGTCGCTGCCTTCATTTCAATATTCTGTTCTTTTTGAAGTGCCGCTGTTGACTATAGCACTAAAACAGTTTTAGCAGCCTCATTTAGAAAGATTTTCTGAAATTGTTAAGGCTAACAATTACATTATTTGATCAGTTTTGAGGACTGCTTACATTTGTGGTTTTAGATTAAATCTTTTGACCACTATTGGATGGATCACCATTATATTTGGCACAGACAGCCCCACAGAGCTCTTGGCATGGATGTAGACCCTTTGTCTTATTTTATTGAACAATTCTACGTCCCAAATCTATGCCTGACCACACATTTTCAGAAGCGTCAATCATGTGATCAGGAAATTCCCATGTTGAGGCTTGTTGAAGCCTAATTTCTAATACAGCTCCACAACAACACAGTGCAGGCGCTACTCTTTTAATCTGTTTTGTAACAACCTTCACTATGGGTGGGCTCCAGTCTATTACAGTCGTAGTGCTTTGGTCCCAACATGGTATCTTGACAGAGATTTTAGCTCATTAAGCTGGTGAGAGTGTTCCTCAGCAGGTCTGGAGCCCTCTGGCAGGTGCTTCGGTCTGAGGAGAAGACGCTCAGGTTGGCTGCGGGGCATCTGGTTTCAACACCCGCCAGCAGTATGCATAATTAAGCCCAATTTCCCTGACAGTGGCTGACATGCGCCAGTCACTGCTGGGCACGGTGCCCTGGGCGAGACTAATCCCTGGCAGTGTGGTCACACCGCTAATAGGCTGGAGGACAAATCTGTTTATCTGACACCGGGTTCACACTCACCTGGGTTCCTATTTGCTTAAGCCTGAATTTTGCCTTGCCTACTCCCCAGGGCTCCATAAATAAACATGCAATCATAGATCATGACTTTTGGTTCCATTGGAAATATTGTAGGATGCTGGCGAAATGGAAACATTTACTTTGAATACCTGCTGTTGTTAAACCTGTCAACTTGTGGGTGTATGTTGCAAATTGTGCACTAAAATATTTTCTCTACAAGGCAATAAAACTTGTGGTTCTGGTTAGTCCTTATTATAATAGCTAGCAAGATAATAGATCAGCATTTTAGTCATTATATATGATCCCATATATGATTGTACTATCTCTGCCTTTTTCTCCCTGCTTTCCTGTCGGACAGAGACAAGTAAATATTGATCAAATTGTTAATGCAAACTTGATTTAATTGAACTAATAGATACATACACGCATCAATTCATTTTACTGAGTTGACAGTTTCAATTTTCGTATGAGAATGAAGGCTGAAAACCAAACTGTCTTCTATCTTATCTTCATGACATTTGGGCTTCACGATAAAACACAGTGGAGATTTATGTTTAAACCCAAATATTTTTGGAAATTACTGTTTAGAATGCCTTCAATAATGTGTGACTAACATTAGCAGACTAATGCAGAGAGTGCATAAAAGAGGGAAGATGTTATTATCCTTCCTCCTCGGGTACTGGCCAGGCTTTGTACAACACAGAATTACAGCCCCCCAGAATCTTTTTCAAACTCCAGCTTCATCCCGCTGATATTCCCTCAGGGAAATTAAGGATTAGCTCAGCCTTTCAAACAGGAATTCCTCAGTCAGTCTGCATGAATGTGCCCCCTCCCAAACCAAATCAACTCTGTTTTGTCCATTGCCCTGGTATGGGCCTAAGCCCCGGCCCTGCGTTAGGTTGGTTGTGAGCCGTAGTAAGAGGATGAAGTGGATTGTCGAGCACCACTCTGACTCAAGCCCTGGAGTGCCGCGCTGCCAAAATGCTCAGAGGACGTAACACTTGGACTGAACTTAAATCTGCTACTACAGGCAGCTCTGCTTATAGCAAATTTTAGCACCATGACAGGGTAAAAATGGAATGAGCAGTCACTTCCTTACCCTCCGCATGCAGATGATTTTGATTGCATTATTTAACACCCATGCCCCCGATGAGAGCTCTAACTATTCTGGAAACAGAAACCAGAGAGATGCATTACACACCCCTGTTTTTTCTTTAGTCATGTGGCTGACGTGACACAATGTTTGCATTTTTGAGTGGCATTTTTAGAACTTCTGGCAATGACGCTTCAGAGTCATGACTACTGAGGAGGACTAATGTGCAAAGGCATCAGAAATCTTGCAGGGAAATCTTGCAGTATGTCTCATGATACTTGGCGTCTCCTCTTGCACAGATATTTTTAAAAGCACAGACTAAATGTCCTAACGTCCACTTGCATGACATCACAATCAATGCAATGGAATCACAAAGTCACGTTAATTATGTTCCCAAACCCACGCCGTGCCTTCTTGTGTTAGTCTAATAGTCTTTGCTGCCCTGTGCTGGAATTTGTCAGATTCTCCAGTCGTGGTAGCTGCCCTGTTCATGTTTATGTTAATTTGTTTACGGGGTTTTTGCTGTAAGCCGTTACATAACTCTTTTATCTAGGACAGCAACTAGAGGTCTGTTTCTCTCTCGCTTTTCCCTTTTTGATGTGTTCAGTGGCCATGCGCAAGACAGGGTTGCTGTTCTTTTAACTGAAAATTTGGTTGCTGGTTCTGGACGAATGTAGAGGGAGTGTGTGTGTGTGTGTGTGTGTGTGTGTGTGTGTGTGTGTGTGTGTGTGTGTGTGTGTGTGTGTGTGTGTGTGTGTGTGTGTGTGTGTGTGTGTGTGTGTGTGATGCCTTAAGAACTGACATAATCGCAGCTCACACATCCCCCCCCCCCACCCCCCTCTAACATAAATTTATCAATTCCCAGAATTTCCTCTCGCCACACTTTCCCACTCGAGTATTTCCTCTTAGCACGCCCTGCTTTTGATGTGCCATGTCTTCATGGCTGCCTGACTTGGTAAGATGAGACCCAGAAGGCCTGCTGTAAGAAATAAACGGCTTAGGTTATGAGTAGTAGAGTGGTGCATCCCTGTGTGTCTGTGCTCTGTCAGGCCTATTGTACTGCAGGCTATAGAGCCCTCCAAGACACTTATTTAATGAGACGGCTCTGACTGTGTAATTGCAGGCTGCTCTGAAAGCTATAATGGGAGTTGTATTTTAGGGGGGCAAAACAGCCATTACTGCGACAAAATCGGGCCATGTGTGTGAAGCAAAGTCACACAGTAGGCTGATATGAGGACACACCGATTCTGTCGTGGATCAATTCACATTGTGTCTGTCAGTGTGTTTAACTCCTGGAGTTGATGTTTAATGGGGGGTCTTTTTTTGTACACTGAAAAGATTTGCAAGTAGCCCTGCAAGTGCTGCTGAGTTCTCTCCAAGGACTTTAGTCAAAGAAACAACTTCAAATCCAAGCCAGTCATAATTTATATAGTGGATAGCTTGTCAAATTGGTAGCTCACATTGGTTTTGAGACAGTTTTCTATAATTCTGTTTCTCAAAAGCTAAGTAAATAGTTTTTTAAATAAAGTTAATAATATTTCCCTTCATTTTTTTTTCATTTTCTCTCCCATCCATGATTAATTCTCTGTGAGGCCCATTACTTTTGCTCCCATTCTCTTTCTGTTTGGCAAAAGACTCTGGTCTCGAATATTTGGTTCACTAGTGCTGGGATTTCCTTATCACATGATTTATTTAGGATGTGCTGAGGCCTTTCAGAGAGCCTCGCATCACAGTCCTGGCACTCTGTCTCACCAGACATCCTTTAGCCTCTTAAATTACTCTCTTTGCCGCCCCCTCTATCATTGCTCTCTCTTTCCTCCTCACCACAGCACTCTTTGCAAATTAAAAGAAACAAACCAATCTGAGCTGACAGCTGAGTTCAGTTCAAGTAAATGAGAGTGCTGGGTGTTGGCCTACCTTAGACTCTACACTCTTCAATGCCTTTTGGCCCCATCTCAATGCTTTTGTTTGTGGTTGCTTACGCTGCATAACAAAAGCCTATTCTACTTCAGATCGTAGCTCAGAATAATCAGGCTGAGGTTGTGTGGAGTTACTGTAAACTAGACATAATTATCTCGTTTTAGCTGCTGCTCAGTGGTGATAGGGTTTCTTTTCCTTCCTGGTTTTCTGTTTCGATACAGCTGCTGGCTGCACTTCTTCATCCCTGTCCTCTCGCATGTTTCTCTTTAGAGCGAAAGAGAGTGAGAGAGAACATGAATGCGCACCCCCACCTGTGTGTGGGTGTGTGAACTTGCTGCTGAGAGAGACTGGGGCTCCCAGATAGCAATCAGAACAGAATCAGTCACACCCACAGTTAGACTTTACAGAGGGATCGGCGGTGTTTGTTTGGTGTGTATGTGTTGTAGTGATGCTAAACAATTCTTTCTATTCTTAACAGTATCTGGAGAGGCCCCAATGTGAATTGTGTGGACAGCACTGGATACTCCCCTCTACACCACGCCGCCCTGAACGGACACAGGTAGATAAGTGATGAATAACTTTGGGAATTGGGAGAAATGTCTGTATTGGAGCCTTTTTCTGCTCCTCTGTTTATGTGCTGCCTTAAATGAGGTCTGCCCTCACAAGCAATTGTCCCACTGGGAAGATAAACCTATTGATTGGCCATTTGCTGAGCCACTGTGCTATTTATTAGTGTGGTTTACACTACACTCTTTGCATTTCCTGACCTGCCCCGTCCCTTCCTTCACCTGCAGCGAGGTGGTGGAGGTGCTGCTAAGGAACGAGGCCTTGACCAACATCGCCGACAACAAGGGCTGCTACCCTCTCCACCTGGCCGCGTGGAAGGGAGACGAACACATCGTCAAACTGCTCATTCACCAAGGACCTTCGCACCCCAAACTCAACGAGCAGGTCTGGCATCACATTTACTCTGTTGTGTCTGCGCATGTGGGTGTTTTTGCTTCTCTATTAAGGTTCCGGCTTTCAAACACATTTGACATGCCGATAAGACCACGAGCTGTGAAATTACGTCAGTACTAAATTGATTTGTTCTTCATTCTGTCGAGAATTCTGAGACTTACATGTTACAACGTCAGCTGTAACTTTTTACTTCTCTTTTAATGTAAAGGAAATTTGGATACACTTTGGAACACGTTGCTTTTTAGCACATTTGCTGACCTCTAGTAGTTACTCTAGTAATTACTGATTAGATAGTTCAGTCAGCAACCACAGGAAGTTGATCATTTTTAACAACGAAATGCCACGCGTAGATTCTACTTCAGCATGGCATGCTCTTTACTGTATTTTAAGCAAAATGAATGTCAAAAAGATTCTGACCAGATTTCATTAACATCAGTGCATCTTGAGTCTGACCTCTACCGTGATACTTGAAGTGCTTTGACACCATGCTAGTGTGAGGAATGCTTGTTTGCCCTAACCATTTAAACCATTTGTTTGATTGCTTACTGCACAGACAGCCTCCAGACCGGCACCATCTCTGGCCTGTTCTGTTGGGAATGAGGAGAAATGACCCATTATGAGCTTCTCAAATGTAGTTTGAACCATAGCATTTTATCAAGCTAAACAAACTAAAAGTCAACTAGATGAAGAAGCACATTTGCCTCATTTTGTGTCATTTCTCTCTGCCTGTTCATGACATCTGATTGTTCATTAACTCAACTCTGATTTGTTTTCTCCTTTTTCATTTAGTTTGACTCATTTGTGATCAACATTCATTTGTTCATTGCTTGTCTGAACCAAAACCATCGGCTTATCATCTCTTTCTCCCTCCCAGAGCTCTGTAGACCATAAAGAGTTCAAACGCTGTGGGCCCTTTGACCCCTATATTAATGCCAAGGTGTGTACACAGTGCTTTTTCGAGTGCTTTTCCTTATTGCTGTGTTGGCTTGCTGTGCTTGGGTTTGGTGTGTCGCTGCTGCTTGCACTCTGCTGCCGAGATATGGGGAGGCTTTTAACTCTACTGACAATTGGTGCTTCCTGGTTCTTTGGCTTTCCACTCACGCTTCCAAGTTTCATTGAGATGTTAAGGTTTACATAAGTGACACTGTATAGCAACGTGCTCTCCGCCACAGGAGGTAATCACTTTGCTACATGTTACAATGCCGTTGCATAGCCTTTCGATCAGGGTCAGGAGTAAACTAGGATCAGGCAAAAATGTCCTAGAAATTTCAGTAAATGCCTGTCCTCTGAAGGCCACTGTAGCTGATTTATGAGTCTGGCTGTACATTCTTTTCTTGATGTGTTTGAGCATATCTGATATGAAAACTTGTATAATATACTGCCAGAAGCAGTGCACGTGTTGGCACCACACAGCCAGCATAAGGAGAAAATACTGACTGATACAAATCACACTACCAATTAAAGCTACAACAACCATTACAGTAATAAAAATCAACAAAGGTAGACAAATAAGTTGATTTACAGGAAGTAATGTTGTTTGCTGGACACTGGTGTATTGTTACAAATTGGGTGCCAAATAGATTAATTGCATAGTGCTGCAACTAATGATTAGTTCAAGTTTCTTGGCATGGCAAATTGTAAACGCATACTACCTCAATCGGACCAGTATCTACAGAACCCAAAATATTCATTTTATGTTGATATACAAAGGAGAAAGGTGGCCGGTTCGTTGCATTTATTTTCTTTTCTAACCATGCCAGCAGCATGGCTTTAGGCATGGCAGTGTCAGTAGGTTCACCACTTTGGTCCAGACAGGCATCTCAAACACTGTTTAATTGGTGGCCATCATTTTTGTACAGATATCCATAGTCCTGAATCATACTGACTTTGGTGATGCCTGATGTTTTCATTAGCTCCACCATGACGTTGACATTTGCGGTTATGAGTGAAGTATCTGGATTACCATTGGATGGACTACCATGGCATTTGGTACACACATTCACATGCCCCTCGGGTTACATTTAAAATAACTTTGATCATCTAGCACAATCATCAATTCAGATGCACTTTGTGGTAACTTAGTTAGCATATGTTAGCATGCTAACATACTAAACTAAGATGGTGAACACAAAGCATTACTTGCTAAACATTAGCATGATAGTGTTGTGATGTCAGCATGCTGATGTTTCATTTAGCACAAAGCACCCATGTGACTAAATACAGCATCACGTAGCGACTACTGTAGCTACAGTTGTGATTTGTTGACTGCTTGTAGACTCTGGTCTGTTCCCAGAGGACGGACCCAACATTTTTGTCATTATCTCTCATTCATTGGACTTATCTGGAGTACATGCAGCATTCCATCAGGCTTCGCTGTGTCTCAGTTTGAGCACCACCCTCACTGAACTTTATGCTACCCAGGGAAGCCCCAGTCACAGCCTGTCTACACGAGGAGGATGGCTGCTGCGCAGACACCGCAGAGCTGACAGTGTCTCTGACAGGGTTGCCCTCACAGTTCGAGCAGTGCGAGCATGTTGGTCGCTCCATGATTGCATTTTCAGCCGGCAGAGCTGCTGCAGGCCCACACAGGCCTGTAGGTAGAGCTGAACACTATTTTTGTCATGTTTCCCCTGGACTAATCTTCTTAGTGTTTGCATGAGAAGGCTTCTTTAATGCTGTTATATAGTGTGTGTGTGTGTGTGTGTGTGTGTGTGTGTGTGTGTGTGTAGATATAGGTGTATTTTTTTTTTTAACCTTAGATTTAGTTTATTCAATGGTTTAAACATGGAGTCATGTGGTCTGCTGAGATTATGGATGCTGTCTTAAATGTAAACTGTTTCAAGATAGTTTGGGAACCACTACCTGGTCATGACTGAATAATTGAAGCCTTGTTATGAATAAATCAGAAACACGGATGAAATGTGGATGCTCTGGCTATGGTCATGGTTGATGGCATCATGTGACTGAGTGGGCTCTCATCACACTCCAGGACCAGAGCCATTTCATGAGGAGGAGGAGGAGGAGGAGGAGGAGGATGGGAGGATTTCAGTGTAGCAGTCTCTTTGCATCAGCATCAAAGAGAGAGTTCCATGCCACGCTTGTCTGTGTGAGTGTGTAAATGGGTGTATTTGCCCCTCCTTCTCTGCTCCCCACCTCCCATTTGTGCTTGGGAGCTCGCTTTGCTGAGGAGAGGAAGAGGTGGGACGTTGTCATAGTAACCATGTCACGGCTTATTGGGCGTACAGTGGTGGTGAGTGACCTAGTGGAGAGATGAGGCGTTTGTGCAGAGTGACCTAGCCAGACATGAAAGGTGTGTGCTGAAGCATTAAAGTGGATGCAGGACTAGTTGGGTGACTTAGTGGGTCCCCTTAAGGGACGCCCAAGGAATCACTCTGGGCTGGATCCAGTTCTCTGTCATCCTGGTCCAGGAAGCTAACCAGACACAATGTTTATTCATTATATGTCTGTGCTCTCTCTCTCCTGCTGATGGTGTCTTGAGTGGGTTGGCCACTTTGATCTTTCAAACGCCTCTGTCAAGGAGAGCTAGCCACTGACCGCAGTACCCGACCTGGACTGACCCCACCATCTGAATACTGGGGTTACACAGGTTCAGGGCATACTCCTCTAGAAATTTACTAAAAACAAGCTGAAATGATTAGTTCGTTAACTGATCTGGTGATTATTTGCTAGATTAATGTATTGTTCTTTTGGTCTGTAAGATACCAGAGAATGGAGGAAAACACCCAGCAAGATTTCCCACAATTGTGTCTTTTATTCAACCAAACAGTAAAAACCCCCAAAATAACAATTTCCTATCACATGAGACAAAGAAAAGCAGCAAATTCACACATTTGTGAGCTGTGAGCAGTGTTTTTGCTTGATAACTAAATTGAACAATGAAGCAATAATCAAATAGTTGCAGGTTTAATTATCTGTTGATTGACATTTAATAAATCAGTTAATTAATTGGCTAAGTGTTTTGGCTCTGAATGTATTAAACGTCATTGGTCTCTTGGTTCAAGCTCAACTGAAGATTTTCTGCATTTTTCTGTTTTCATATAATTGAAAATCAAATAAATTTAGATTCAGAACTGAAACAAAAGGGAATGACTTGAGAAAATAATCTGTAGATTAATCGACAATAAAAAGAATTATTACTTGCAGCCTTAGTCGACTTCCTTTTAAGCCAAATTTCATAGTTTGTTGTGAAAAATAATCTCATCCAAGGAATGATGGCGAAAGGCCTATCTAATCATTATTAACATTAGATTAATACTTCAATTCATTTCATTTATTCTGTGAGAAAATTATACGAGAAAGTCAGTATGCGAAAACTGAATGTATATATAAAGATTGTATAGGAGACCTGACTTCAGTAGAGACCATTTTAATGAATCTCCTCATTGACCTCTTTTTTTGTTAATTACCATACATTCTGTGTATTTCTCCATAATAGGATATAGCCTTTGGTCTGCCCGGACTCATATCACGCTACCTCTCACCCGTGTTTCATCTTCCTATATAGGTCACATGTCTAAAACAATATATGTTTAGATGACTTCCTCTGACCCAGGCTCTGATATCTTGGTGCTTAGACATTAACATGAACACCGTCATACACTGTACATTACCCCGGACAAATTCAAATCAAATAAAACTGATGCATAAGATATGTTAAATAAATTATATTTAATAACAGTACAGGCAAAATACGCTGGCTTTAGATGGATATATGCTCATATTCAGGCTGGAAATAGATCACATGTCTTCCTGTCAGGCTTGGTGTGCAGCATCTCAGAGGGCTGACACAGGAGAAGTTTCTGATGGCAGCTACAGAAGTTATTTCCTCGGACTTGGTCTCCTCATTATCAGTGGAGCAGAGTCCCCCCCCACTTCCTCTAGGCCCAACACTCGCAGTCCGCCAGCACGCTCATTTATCCCCTCCAGTCTGTCACTCCAGTGTCCAGCTCTTCCCTCAACAACACATCACACCCCCTCCCTTTACCTTCTGCTCTCTGCTCGTCCTCCAGGAATTGCTCTCGTCTGTGTCGTGCCAAGAAACGGTTGAAGCACTTTGATGAGCCCTTGAGGGGACGTGTTGTTTCTGAACACAATGATAAGGATTTCTCCATCGTCATGCATTTGTAACTTTCTGGTTGTGTTATTGAAGGAGGAGGGTTACTGAGCAGAGTTGGCATCTAAGATCGCAAAGTATATAAGGTCAGTTGTGTTTTGTGAGTTTGTCATTTAATCAAGTGAAACCCAAAGTGGAAAAACAACCTTTCCTGTAAAAGGGACAAAAAGTTCACTGTATAAAAAATTATTATTTATGGCAGGAAGCCAGTTAGACATTAATTTAATTACCAGCCTGTTTACCGTGGTATGTGCCACAATATCCAAATAAAAATCCACAATTAGTCAGCCTGTATTTTATTGTTGTTTCTGAGCATTTAATATGGAAAGAGCAATAACTTTTAGACAGGTTCATTTTCTGTCAGTTGACTAATCAATTAAATTACTATATTCAATGCTAGACACCCATTTAGCATTTGTAGACAATATATAAACTTTTAATAAATGGTTTATAACACACTATAAGATAGTTGTAAGCAGATATACCCTTTATTGGAGGATAGTGTTAAAACAGATAATGAATGGTAATTTAGCAAGTTGCAGTTAATGATAATATATGTAATATATCTTCATAGGAGAAGTTCTAACTATTGAAACACTGAATTAATGAACTCTTAAAAATGTCCTAATATCTGCTTGCAACTGTTATTATGCAGTGTGTTATAAACGGTTAGTTCAATGTTTATGTGGTGATAAATGCTTAAGTAAATATGCAAAAAGTCAAGACTGCAATTGACAGCTGGATAACAACAGTTTTCTCTTATGAATTTGAAAATGGTAAAGATACCCTGGTGTGTCTGTGTGTGTGTGTGTGTGTGTGTGTGTGTGTGTGTGTGTGTGTGTGTGTGTGTGTGTATGTGTGTGTGTGTGTGTGTGTGCGTGCGTGCGTGCATTCATACAAATTGTGGCTCTCACAAACACACTGGGGATTTCAGATTGTGACAGTGGGCACGGGCATGCAGCGAGCATAGGCAGCCCCTTTGGCACACTAGCTGCAACAGCTGCTCAGCCCACCCCTCCACCACCACCACCACGCCCACCCCCCACCCCCCCCTCCCCACTACTACTACCACCACCAGGGGCCGGGGGTGACGTAACCGCTGCCTCGCTCTGCTGTCAGCCAGGGCGTCACGTGACAGAGGTCGCTAGTCAAACTGTGTTACCATCTCCCAGCCCCAGGTTGTGAGAATCACAACATCCTACGTTCTCTCTGTCACTGTGCGCCTCTTCCTCCTCCCGAGTATTCCTCAGCATGCAAACACAATGGAGGGTAATCTCCAGATGTTCCTGGTTAGGGCAGGGTTTATCAATCAGCAGTGGAGATCTTAATCTGGTCTTGTTTGACATGCACTGAGGTCTAAATCAGGATGGGGTTTTATGCTGTCTGCAGCACAGTAAAGGACAGGATTTTCATAAAAAAACATGTACTGTCCAGGAAGTCTTGGCTGTGCCATATGAATTCTAATCTCTTTCCCGACGAGGCTGCTAGCCATTGGTGCCATTTTCTGCAATAGCCTTCAGAGCTCTGTCTTGTTGGTACATGATTGTTTGACTGCTCACGTGGGCAGTGGTAGCACAGTGGAGATAAGGCCGTTCTCTTAGCGAGATGTGCGATTTGATGCAGGAACTCATTTAGTCCTTACAAGAATATAAAAGCGTTGCACTGAAAATCACAAATTAATCTAGTATAACAATGTTTTGAAATGTTTTGTTTTTTTGCTGTAGGGCTATTGGTCTGCCAGAATTAGTTTCAAAACCAAGCTACCCATTTTTTAGTTTCCCTTATGCCATGTTTACTTTTTAATAAAAAAAATCACTTTAATGCCAGATTTCTTTATCTCATACTCTTGTACGCAGATATCAAACAGTGTGTAACCTCTTTTGCCCACAGGAGCTGTAGAGCAGATAGATTTTTTAAGTTGCTGCATTTCAAATTTCAGCATCAGTATCTATGAGCATGATTTTTGCATGACTTTCAACAAGCAGCAATCGGCACAAATGGTTCTGAAATCTCAAATTTTCAAGCACTACACAGCAGCTAATGAATATAGTATACTGCACAGGACAATTTGCAAAAAAATGTCTTTGACTAAAAGCATGCCGCACCATATGTGCCTGCAGAAGTTGAACTACATTCTGTATGTTCTCCACATAAATCACAGAAATAAGAGACAAAGAAGTCATAAGTTTGTCTCCAGTGGGACTGACTTTTGTACCCACGAGGTGAGCAGATCAAAAGGCCTTGTCAGAGCACAGGTGTTGGAGGTGCTGTGGAGCTCCTTGAGAGGCCCAACAGGCCCCTGTGGGAATAACACAACATGAGTAGCACAGCTTGCCTCTAAGAAGGCGAGGCTCAGTGTCTCATTGCTGCTCGTTTCCTATCAGTGAGTCAAGTGGCCGGTCAGCCATGTTTAATGTGATCAGATGTCAGCTGACTCATAGCTATAGAGCACTGACCACCACACTGGTAGGAGAGACACATAACATGATCACAAGCAGTGGGCTGAAGGTATCATTCCACTGCATTTCTTTTTACTGCACCCGTTTCATGGTTTAGTGATACACACATTTTACATAATTTCCATTGGCCTTGTGTTGGGTAGTTAGTCATTGTATGCTAGATTTCCTTGGATTACCAATGCAGCAGCAGACCTGCATATTTGAAGAAGTGAATCATTTTGATGTAATCACACCGTGTGCGTGTTTGCCCGCTGAAGTCATCTAAACACTCAGAGTAAATCTCTGTAAGAAGCTGTGTCAAATGCTTGATGGTGCGTCACAGATAGGAGACGGCATGCTCTTTTTACGTGCGGTCTGGTCATTTGTCTGTGCGTGAGTTTGTTTTGAGCCAATGTGAATAATGCAGAAAGGAGAAAGAAGTACACAAAAATCCCAAATCCAACCGATGAAACCAGCCAGGCAGTGAGAACGGAGGTCGCTTCGGGCTCCTTCTCAGAGAAAGGCTGTTTCCAACCCTTTTTTTCTCCATTTGTTTTGTTCATTTAGCTTCACCCAAGACAACAGTGTGTTTCCCCCCCCTCTATCAGCCTCTGTGTCCCCTCTGTTGATAGGCAGGTGTCGTTTTTTGTTTCTCCGAGCTCCGCCTCCTCTCTCCGCTCAAGCTGTGACCTGCTTTGCCAGTAGAGTACAATACTCACTCTCTCGCTCTCCGTCTGAACCCCGCTCTCTCCCTCCAACAATGAAGGAGATACCTGCTGATCCCATCTGGCGCCAGAGCTTTGGGAAAGTCTCATTGAAGTGGCGAGTGACACCTGTCTAAAACTGACCCGTTGCCCCGTCCACATGATGTCCTGTCTTCAGTGGCACAGCTGGCATGTTCCTCTGGGAGTCACTCAAACTGGCATCATGCGTGTCCATGTAGGGGGGGGCTTCTCATGCCAGCTGTCAGCCCTTTGTAGGTTGCTCTGTGTGTTCCTGGAATGACTGACTCCCAGAGCATGTGGTTCCACAATAGTTGGTGTTATTTGCCACACCCATATGTGAACAGAGCCAAAGAGCTGTACGGTTATACAGGTTTTATTTGCCAATCGCCGAGATTCACATGTTTGCAATTCTGTCACACCTTGAGAGACTGCGAGCAGTGATTGTAATGCTCTTTTCCACTGTGCTACTCTCATGTTATTTCCTACTGTAGAATATTATACTATCCTATACTATAGGATGGTGTTGTAATGGTTTTTTCCCTATACTACAGTTCCCCCATGTCTAGGTGCAGTCTTACTTATGACTATCCATGTTGTCATTGCGTGTTTAGTTGTTTGAACTGGTCAGGAGAGTATTCCCACACCATCCTCTCAGTTCATCTCCTGGATTGGAGGGGTTGCCCCCTGCTGGCTGTTCACGATAGAGATTATCAACAGTGCCGGAGGTCATCAGGCCTATCAGACATTGATCTTGTTGCTGCAGTCATTGGATCCAATAAGCACCACTTATTTAGTTTACATTGTAATTACTGCTTTAAATAGCTGTTTGTCTGCTTGAATGCGAGCTTGTTGTTGCTGCAATGAAGAAGAGCAAATGGCCAAATGTTTGGTTGCAAAGATAAGAGAGGTTTCACTTTTGCACAGAACGTGAATTACCACAGTGTGAATGTTTTTAACAGGAAGGCTGTTGATAGGATTTTTATTCAGATCTTTACATAGTCCTCTCCTCACTTCTTTTCTAAGTTCCAATGAGCCAAATGAGATATTTGGATATTTGGGCCATGGGAAATTGCATTTTCACTATTTTCAGACCTAACAAACCCCAAATTGAGTATGAGGATACTGTGTTTGCTTTTCTGTACTGTCATGCGGTCTTTCTCTCTCAGCTGCCCTAGAAACCCAACAGTCAAAATGCAGTGCATGTGGAAATGCAGCCCTCATCTCTTCCCTTTTATTGTCTAATAACTAAAACTCAGATGATTGGTGCCTCTGGTGTGCTCTGATGTGTGAGCAGAAGCAATAGTGCCTCATAGATGTGACAGCCCATGTTGATAGGACAAAGCTAATGGGCCAGGCCTCACTCTCTGTAACTATAAAATGCCAGTGATGTTCTGACCTCTTGTCCAAGTGGCCCATGTCTCTGCTAATTCCACACCTGTCTCGGTGTTTCTGCCCCTCTGCTGTCACCCTGCTGCCCCTGGCACTCCATGCCATCCTCAACACCTGTCCTCATTAGTCTATGTGTGTCTGCCAGTCCTCCACCCACCCTCTCCACTCTGCCAGATACCCCCCCACCCCCCAGGTCTCACTATGTGCTTTACTATGGTGGGTGCTTTTTCGTGACCTTTAGTCTTCTAATGTGGCGGGCTCTATGCATTGATTTGTTCAACCTCACGACGACTCCACTGAGTTCTTACTTATTCGCAAACATGACTCAGCCAACGCCTCTTCTCTCCTTCATCTTCTTTATGACGCACAGTATCTTTTTCACCTTGTGTTTGACTGTTTTTCTGTTTTCCCGTGCTGCTCCTCACCCGTTCATCCGCCCCTAACAGAACAACGACAATGAGACACCGCTGCACTGCGCTGCCCAGTATGGCCACACCCAGGTGGTGCGGCTGCTCCTCGAGGAGCTGACAGATCCCACCATGAGGAACAACAAGTTCGAGACTCCACTGGACCTGGCTGCATTATACGGCCGCCTGGAGGTAGTCAAGCTGCTGCTCAGTGCTCACCCCAACCTGCTCAGCTGTAACACCAAAAAACACACACCGCTGCACCTGGCATCTCGGAACGGACACCTGTCTGTGGTGGAGGTGCTGCTGGACGCTGGCATGGACATCAACTATGAGGTCAGTCCTTATCCAGATGAGTGTGTGAACTTGAAAGCTTCAGTTTGCAAATGTTTGTTAATATGCTGTCATGGGCCAAATCACATTGGGTTACTTAATCTGTTCTTGCAGCACTTCCTCTTGCTACTTCCCACTAAAGCTAGGAGATTAAATGTAAAACTCTTAAGCTCTCAGTTTGCAAAGGAACTGCAGTGGTATCAAAGCAGAGCTGGCTTTGCTCCCCCTGGTGGGCCCTGTGGCTCTGACTCTGTACAAAACTGTGCCATCCGTCTGTGCGGAGATACCATTCCCTTTTTACTCTGTCCTCCTTACCGCGGAATCAAGGGTGTGGAGTCTGTCTCATGCCCTTCAGGCCTTGCATCCTGCAGGTTTTAATTAGCACAGCCCCGTGAGCTGGAAAATGATCTGCTTTGATTCCTTAACCACAGAATTGTCAGAAGAGAGGTGGACCGGGTGGTGGGCACAAATCCGGTTGTCGCCATACACTGTTTATCTTACTAAAATGTGGCTGCTGGAGCGGGACCGCCGCGGGTTGAACTGAGTCTGATTCATCTGTCAATCGTAGAAAGAAATAAACATGAGCTTTAATTTTCATTAGAATCATATTTGTGTCACACATGGGTGTTTGTCCTCTCCTTGTCCCAAATCTCTCTCTGTGCCTCTGGCTCTTAATGCTTCTGGTTTCGTTTTCTGCTCAGACGGAGAAAGGCAGTGCCCTCCACGAAGCAGCCTTGTTCGGGAAGACGGATGTGGTGCAGAAACTTCTCAGTGCAGGTCAGATTTCAGTACCACGCCAGCAGTGTTTGAATCACTTGCTGCTGTCCGAAAAAAATCTACACACGCTTGACTGTTATCTGCACCAACTCTTCATCAGGTGTGGATGTGAACATCGTCGACCAGAAGGGCCTGACGGCGCTGGACACTGTCAAGGACATGCCCTCTCAGAAGAGCAGACAGATAGCTGCTCTCATCCTAGGTGAAGACCAAACGTGACAACAGAGAACTGTGATGGGAAGATTTCACATTTACCAGCTGTGATACAATCAGTGTATGTTGTTGCAGGTCACATGACTGGAAAGCCCCCCGACATTGACCTCCCCCCTCCACCAGTCCCTCCGCCTCAGGAGAGTCCTAGCCCACGGAAAAAGGGTGAATATACCAGATGTTATAAAAGTTGGATGTTTGAACTGTTGTAGCAGTGATTGTGTCAGCAGTTAAAACAGGAAACACAGAGCAGGAAAATACAGTAGTAGCAATACAGTATTTGCAATGTGTTCAGCTAAGAACTAACAGCGTACCTGTGAATACTTCTACATACGTTTCGACTTGTGCTGCAGGTGAACTGGAGAGGGTGAGTGAGTTGATCTCGGGGCTGGCCCCGGGGCCAGAGGAGGAGAGCCCATACGAGGCTCTGTTTGAAGCCACCTCTTGCCACTCTCTGGACAGCCTCACCAGCGGCAAGTCCTCTGACAGGGACTCTGGGCGGCCGGACAGCGACGCCGGCAAGGTCAGCAGTTTAACTGAAGCCCACCCTCACGCACGAACATGCACGCATGCAGGCAAAATGACAAAGCTTATCACAAGGTTTTAGAGGAGATGAAATGCAGAGCTCCCACTAGAGGGTGATAGTGGTCCTCTATCCACATGACTGAGTCTCAAACCCCTCCAGCATCACACTTCTTGTGGTGCAGAGTTGGTAATGCAATGCCTCTTTTAGCTTAGTTGATGCAACGAACTAATGATAGATTGATTGGCAAATGTATATTTATTACATCTTATTTTCCTGATAAATTACAGAAAGATCGCTTGGTCCACTCATCACATCCTGGCCCTGGTCATGAAGAAGAGGTGAGCTCAGAGGTGACCTGCTAAGATCACAAAGACAGCAGAAACATGTTGCTATCAAACACCACAGAACCTCACGTGTTGTTTTCAGCACGGTACACGCAAGAATCATGGCAGGATGGTCATGTCAGTACGGCTGCCTTTTAAAAGTTAGTTCTCTTGAGAGAAAAGTTAGTTCTTCGGAGAGGTTTGTTAATACAATGTCACACAGGCTGTTGGAAAATGATTAGCTGAGAAAGCCAGTACTTTTTAAGCCACAAGCCCTGTCATGACTGTTCTTTTCACGGCCGCTGCTCAAATCAAAAGGCTTCATAATAAATATTCATCCCGAGTGCGGCATGGGGTGCAGGCAGCAGGGGCGTAAAAGGAGGAGAGGTGAAGTGGAAAAGGAGTGAAAACAAAACTAGAGAGTCTGTCTGGCCTCAGCTGTGAATGACCATAGAGGGTGCATTGTTCAAGTGACATTAATGAAGTCTTTTTGAACCGAAATGTCTCCTAAGTTTCCATTTTACTCGTTGAAGAAAATATTTGGATCTTGAAATATAACCAGCTTTGGGGAATGCTTAATAGTAAGTCATTCCAAACTGTCATTGCATCTTATTTTCTTTTCACCTTCTTTTCCCCCACTTTCTCCTCGCCCCTGCTCTCTTTGTGCCCTTTTCTGCAGGCTCTGTATACTAACAGCAGTATTGACGAGAGAGGCGAGCCGGAGGAGGATCACACATATGAGTTGTTGCTGACTGCCCAGACCAAAGTCCCACCACCCAGCCAGGAGTCCCAATTCAATAAAGGTAATGGTGTGTTTTAAATTTAATTCAGAGGGAGGAATGAATTAAACGGAAACGTGTATATTCTCAGTATTTCTTTGTTTACAAAGTTTAAAAAAAATTTTTTTTTAAGAGCTGTTATGGTAAACTACATACCCTCACTTTAGCTGGGTTTATTTTCCACAATAATTCTTAAAAAAAAAACTAAAACATAAAGTGATGCTGTCTGAGCACAACAGACCCCTAACCCTCACCTGAATACATTCCTATCCTAACCAGCAAGTGGTCCACCCTTGCCATGACTGTGTGTGAGAGCAGACCCTCCTCAGTTGTGGCTGATGAATGGCACTGCATGTAATTGGATTAAATGGGATTAAATTAGGAAGCCATTTGGATCCCTAGCTGTTGATGTAGATGTTTTAAAACCATCCCCTTGGGCCTCCCAGCTTAGTCAGCTTCCCAAGGACCATTAGAAAACGTCACTTAGCCGAAAGGGTTGGAGTTTATTCGCTGATGTCACCACGCCTCCCCTATGTGGATAAATGATGGCACTAAAAAAAAGGTTTCTTCACTATTTTGCCTGCTCCACTCTTGAGTTGGACAGAAACGTTAACCTGTCCGTTTTCCATCTGATTTAAACCGCTTCATCATGTCTGCGTAGCCTGCACTGTTTAAACAGCAGGGAGATTAATCTGGAGTCTGCCTGACTTGTGGCCCAATATGTCGCCATGCATAATACATGGTTTCATTATACATCACTTTCACTGTCTCTTAGCATAATGTCTCTCCTGACAATCAGAACTGGCATCACATTGTCTGTAACTCTGAATAGATGAAGATAACCTTTAGCTGGTCCTCACTGCTGTGTTTTCTGTCTCTTTTTAGATGAGAACACCACTATACAGTTTTCCAACAGTGTCCTACCTCAGGTAAATATAACATCCTTCCTTTCATTCTTATATGTTTTACATCTTTACTCCTCCATGAAACAATAGGTCTCATTTTGGCAAACCCTTTTCTCATTTTTCACGTCTGTCTGTTGTCAAAAAACTCAAATAAAATCCCCACGAATGGAGTTTTGACAGTCAGAGAACAGTATCCCTGCTTTAATTTGACTTGTGTGGCCATATGACCATAGCAGGTTATATAATGAAGATAAAGGTCTCCTTACAGTCAGAAATGGAGTCATATGTCAGCAGAAGACAGAAGTTGTCTTAAACTGGCCCTCCTAACTGTCCGCCTGCGTACGCCTGCCTGGTATATTTATTGTCGCATCATATCTTATTTTATTGCCTTTTTCAATTTATCATCCAGTTAGCAGCTTTTATTATTCCTGCCACCCTCATACAACCCCACCTGCTGCCCACATTATCCGCTCGCATCTTTTATTTCAAGCTCCTATCGGATTAGCTGTGCTCCTCAGTTGCCTAATCATAATAAATGAGCAGCATGGTGTCCTCTCCACTCTAATCTACAGCCTTGTGAGCCGAGCCACAGCATGGCCGATAGAGGCAAACCTGCCAACAGCACTGCCACGCAGACAATCAGTCTGATAGCCCCTTCCTTTTATGTTAAGCTATCTTAATAATTAGCCTGGCTTATTAATTGGTTAACTGTAGATGCTAAAATGATTTGGCAGCACAGGGAGTGTTTGGGAGGTAGGTTTTTAATCGGCAAGTGTGAGTAAACTCTTCTCTCTTGTTCTCTGTCCAACTTTAGCGTAAACCCACTGCTCCCAACGACCTCAGAGCCCCAGGCAAGACGAAGGACACCCTGCACCTTCCTGGACGGGTGGGCCCTCGGACACCAGGAGGTGAGTCTGACCACCAGCCTCAGATTTTAGTAACCTAATAAGGAACAACCACTGCTGCTGGCACTGCTGTGAAGGAAGGGAAAGATGGACCGGACACACTAGACCTTAAAGCCAAGCATGTAGACGAAATGGGAGAAATGCATTTTAGTGTGCAGGGTGAGATTGGCAGGCTTGGATTAGCCCTGCCAGGATATGCATGACTGGCATTCTCAAGAAGCAGAGCGGATTTGTCTTGTCTGGAGCCGGCTGATTGACATTCCCTGGCAAGTGGGCAAGACTCGTTTTTCATATCCAACGTGAAACTGAATTCTTGATCAGATTGTGACATTCCTATCTCAGTTTCACATCCCATGTAAAGCTGGATATGCCACGTCATCCAGTTAAGAGTGGAGTGGAGGTAAGCAGCATGACCTCTGGATTTTTGCAGACACACATACAGATATTTGTATTGAATAATCATATTAAAGCATGTTTACAAAAGGAACTCTGGAGAGAAGTAAGGTAGGCAAGCAGATTTGATTGTGCTGTTTACAGGAGGAACTTTCTTTTGTGGGAAAGAATTTTTCATCCCAGATAAAAGAAGATATTTTATCCCAAAGAATTTTTTTGTTTTAGCTGTATTCCAACTTGACCTTCTTGAATTTATCGCCTCTGATGATGATAGCTAGAATTCAGAAGCACCTTTTTAATTTGATAAACAACCCTTTTGGTCCCTTTTTATGGACCAAAAGGGTTGTTGTTGGCAGGAGGCAGGAGCTGGCATGTAATCATTGTTTGTAAGATATCTAGTCATCTTGACACAACTAGAGGATTCATGCAAATGATCATCAGATGTTTAACCCTAATGCGTTTAAACATTAAATTTGATGTTTAATGTTGGACAGAAGCACCACTCGTATTTGTTCTGCCACAGGACTCAAGAATTGAGTCAGTGAGGCAGTTAATGTTGAAAGGCAGACGCTGTGGGGAGTGAGGGAAATGTGAAACACGTCTTGAAGCACGAAGGGCCCGTCATTTCTTTTATTCTTACATATTGTCCAAAGTGACTCAAGTTATGCTGTTCCTTCCTGTTTTTAAAGCCACAAAAGCCACAAGTATGATTTATGTGCGAGTTCCACTTTTTGATTTTTGTTCTTTTTTCCGTTTTTCTGTGTAGATCAGCAAATTATAGTTCCCACCTCAGTATTTTTTATGTATACCCACACAGCTGGCTGAGCTGAAGTATTAAGTTCTGATCATGTGGCTATGGTTGTCATTGTGACTGAGGTGATCTGAGGTCTATTTTTTCCCCCTGTGTGGGACAGTCAGCGACCAGGCCTTAGCACTGTAGCAGGTGGAGGAGATATATGCACAGTCAGCGATACCAGGGTGTTTATTATCTGTCACAAACATATTGCTGTTCTCAGCAGGAATATAGTGTTTCCCAACAGATTTCCACCTCTGTATCATGTTTTATAGCATTTCCAAGGGATATTTCTTCAGAGCAGAAACATCCTATGATTCTCCAGATAATAATAAATGTGGGGTTTCCGCAGTGCACAGTAATGAACAGCAATAATGATGAAGCAGTTCTAAAGAATTGGTTTTAAATTTGTAATTCTATCGTCTAGTAAGTCTATTTATATTTATTACTTATTGTTCACTTAGTTTTACAGTCATCCATTCTTTTCTCCACACTGGATGTGCAGCTGTGTAGTTTCAGTGCCCTCGAACGCCAAAAAGCACTGGTTGGGACATTTGGTTGATCCAAAGCTTAAATGGTTGCTTCAGAAATACACAGTTGTTGCTGTTGCTGTTATGAACTGCAATGCCACAGGTGGATGCAGAGAAGCTGAAGATGGAAAGCACCTGTTTGGCAACAACGGCACCTAGAAGAGCAATCATATTACACATGCAGTGAGCATGAAAGTTAACCCAAATACTCCAAACCATTGCTTTAACCAGACGTTAAAACAAAGACCATTGTAAGTACCATAGTTTGGTTGTTCAATGATTGTAGTGATGAGTTTTACTCATGAACATAATTTTCCTATCATGTGCATGATAACAGGGACTATTTCTTCATTAATCTGTACCATCTATAGCGGTATCTCTTTACTAGTTTTACTGTAAATGTCCAAATAGCAGTAAGATTGCCCTTTGTTCCTTATTGACTTTCTGCAGTACGTGACCCAGAGTTAGAATTGTCTTTGAATTTACAATAAAAACAGAGCAGAGTTTCCACAGGCATAGCATGAATTGACTTTGGACTATGCGGATGGTGGAGTGACAGCCAGTAACGGCACTGCAGTGTCTGCAAAGCAAACATGACATCATTAGCAAGATATGAGGCCGTCTTTGCCAGATGAAATACACATCCCACCTCTGCGGTGACCTCACCCATCAACAAGACCTGCAGTGGTATCAGATTGCGCTTGTACACGTTTTCCACCGTAGAGGTGTTTGAGCAGGGGGTACAGCGTGGTCTCAGCAAGGGTTAACACCATGTGAAGCTGTTGGAACCACATCGATGTGCTCATAGGGCGTTCACACTCCCTAGCTGCCAAGGAGAGTGTTGTGGGTGTTTGGCTTTGGTCCTTACATATGTGCGCAATACGCTCACTCACCCCTTATAACACACACAAACACCCACACACATTTTCTCTAGATGTTGCAGTGTTTAGAAAGGGGACTTAGGGTGTTGTTTCGTACACTGCAAATGGCCCCTGAAATGGTAATGGGGGAGTTCGGTGAGTTCACGTGTCAAAGAGTCAAGTGGTCCGCTTCCTCCCCTCGTGTACTGATATGACTCCTTCACAGGCAGCTCTTTTGATGTTTTCAGTGTTTGAACAGCAGGTTGAGAGATAGCAGAGCTGAGCTAACTACAGATGGTTTGCAGGATGTCAGCCGAAACTCTTCTGTGAAGGACAAACAAAGTGTAGCAACAGGTCACTACTTTTCTTGTGGTGACACTGCCCTAGATTCCCTGTCACCGAACACCCTGACCCTGTCACCCTGGCAGAAATGGCCCACACACACACACACACACACACACTCACACACTCACACACACTCACACACTCACACACTCACACACTCACACACTCACACACTCACACTCCTTCACCATGTGTCACAGTGCTGATTATCAGGAGTCTGGCTGCTGGAGGATGGGGCGATTCAAATTTCCATTCCTGAGCCATCGTTAACGTCTAGAATTAGAAGCTAGAAAACACAGAGGGCTGCTGCTCACACGGCAGACAACAACACGCATCGCTACGGTGCAAAGGAAATTACTATAGAGCAACAAAGACGAGAGATTTTTCTTTAGTCACTTCGCAGATGACAACAGGCACTATCATCCCGTGGCTGGTTTGATTGTGGAAAAGAAGCTTATGTGGAAGTAATTCCTCGGGGAGAGGGAGGAGGGAAAGCTAATTGTTTTTAATTGCTCTTGCCATTTGCTCTCATCAAGGAGTTGTTTTTGTTGGAGAAGGCAATCAAATGTAAGTTTCACTCCTCTTGGTGATATTTCAGCCATCGTGTTTACTTCCTGTTTTATACTCGGGTGTGTTTGTTGTGTCCTGTGGATACTGTTGTAGTAGTTATGCAAGTGTTTGCATGAGAGTTTAGTCAGTAGCTTGGGGGAGCTCTTAGTGTTGGGTCATTTTGGGAAAATTGACCTGTGAGGTGAGTAGAGTCACACAGATGACTAACCTCAACTCCCTGTTACAAAATCCAGGCAGTGAGGCACCAGTAGATAGACGTCAGATGGCTGTTATTTCTCCAGCCAACATACGCCTTCTCCTTGCTCTCTTTCTCCTCTCTCTTTTTCTCTCCGTCACTCCTGGTAGGAAACAATTACAGATGTGTTTCTGGGCTCGTGTGGGCGGTTTCTTATTAGCCCTGCTCTACAGATCTGCCCCTCAGTTAGAAGTCCGCTTTCCAGCCCTCACAAACTGCTCTCCTTCTTCACTGACTTTGCCCGTTCCTTTTTTCTTTCTTTAGATAACTCCCAGCTCAGCCAGGATCAGGGAGCAGGTGTCCCGGAGCAGTTCACCGGCCTCCTGCACGGATCATCCCCTGTCTTCGACTGCCGCGAGGAGCCCTTCAGGCTTCCAGGTGTTCAGCCACCCAGCCAGGGCCTGCCATCAGAATCAAGAAAAACTGCCAAAGCAAAGGTGGAAGTAGTAGCAGCAGCCGCGCCGCCACCTAGCCGTCCCAGTATGGCCGCCATCCTGACAGACTGTGATCCAAAAGCAATTTATGCAACTGTGAACAAGGAGCCCAGGGACTTGGGGGCTGGGGCTGTGTCTGCTGTTAGGATGCGCCCTCCTGGGGACCTGAAGCTGGCACGCAGCCTCTCCAAGTCTGACTCTGACTTGCTCGTGTCGCCTCCCAGTGAGGAGGAAGGAGGACTGGGAAACCGTAGCGAGTCTGTTTCTAACTGTAGCACTGGCAAGAAGAGACTTGAGAAATCTCCCTCTTTCACCTCAGAGTGGGATGAGGTAAGTGTTGATCTCACCCTATTTGGCACATGAGCTGTTAATGTTAGCACCTTTTGGTGCCTTATTCTTTGCTTATACTGCACAAAGAAATACAGTCGACTACAGGTCAATAGTGACTAATGTGAAAGGTTTTTAAAGGTTTTATTATGTACAAATGCAACAGGTGCTTTGATAATGAAACTACAAGATGTTTCATCAGAATGTAGTAAATCAGTTGGATAAAACTTATATTGAAAATTAAAAAACTTGACCCCAGGAAGGAACCTAACAGACAAAATCAGCTGCCATTGGGTGAGAGGCGAAGTGCACCCTGGGCTCATCACCAGCCAATCACAGGGCCAACACATAGAGACAGACAACCATTCCAAAAATACAAATACAGTTGCAAAGCATATGTAAAAATATTTTGAAACAGAATTTAGTGAGAGTCTTGTTTCTCAAAACCTGTCATGAAAGCAAACCTTTGTTATGTGGGATGCTTGCGTTATGGTGTCCTGCTGCGATAATACATCAATTCACAGACACAGAATTGATGTATTATTATAGTACAATTTATTTATTTCAATGGTTGATTTAGAACATGATTCCAAATATATGCAAGCTGTGCAAAATATTATCTAGGATTCCTCTTAAGCACATGGTGTCCTTTTTATGCGACAGCCATGGTCAAAGGCTTTTTTGTTTTCGAGTTGTCCGTCAGTCCTTCCATGCTTCCCGTTCTTGTGAATGTGATTTTTCAGGAACGCCTGAGGACATTTCTTCAAATTTTGCACCAGATTCCACTTGGACTCAGGGATGAACTGATGATTTTGTTGGTCAAAGGTCACCGTGACCTCACAAGACCCGTTTTTGGCCATAACTCAAGAATTCATTCTCTGATTATGACAAGATGTCACACAAATGTCTCATAGGATAAACTAATGAAATTATGATATTCTATATCCAAAAGGCCAAAGGTCAACTTCACTTTGACATCATAATGTTCTGCAGAAAAAAAAATTTTTGGTTGTTATTTAACACCATAACTCAGGAACAGAAGGAGAGACAGTGACCATATTTTACATTTAGTCAGATACTGAACTGGTGACACTAGTCTTGGGTCTGGACAGACATTGATGTAAACAGCAACAGCAAAACGCAAGGCCCATAAAACTGATGACATGAAAACCTCAGTATCAGCTGTAAACAACTCTGTTGACTGTAGTGAGCTTCCACAAAGCCCCTGTTCTTGCTCTGTAAACTCAAAGCTGTTTACCCTGTTGTCCTGAGGGGGATGCTGTGCAATTCAGCTCTACCTTGTTTTTGACACAAACCTTCAGCTAACAAAATGACTGTGATGGGAAAAAGTGAATAGTGAAAGCGTTTAGATTAGTATAGTCAACTATTCTATATTCTACTCATTTTAAAGTTCATACTTATATTTGGAGGCCCTTCTAGAACAGGTTTACATGGTTTAATGTTCAAAACACATCATTTGTCTCATAGCAAGCATGGCTGCTGCAGCTGTTTTCAACCTCCGTCTCAGGGAAACAGAACAATCTGCCACTTCGCTTTTGCATTCGACATCTTCGTGTTAACGTGAACTGATGTTAGTGAGGATAAAAACAATGGCGGACAACGAGGTTTAGTCAAGAGGTTTTTAGGAGATCACATGACCAACAGTCATAAGGGGAGCAAAATCTAAACTGAGCGTTTTCACACATGGTTACTGAAAGATTGGGCAGCATGAAAAGAGCGAGGACGGTCCTTATTCAGAGTTTGTTGCTCTGTAGGTACACATGTTTATATTGGGGGAAAAAGTGCATTAAAAACATTAAAAAGTACATTAAAAAGTTCATTTTGTATAATATGGGATTTTTAAGAAATGTATTTTTGCTGCTTGTGTTCTACCAAAAACTGTATTATTCTTTATATTGCAAAATTTACTTTACTACCTTAGATTAGTGTGTTTTTATTTTCCCAATCCTGCCTTGTGTTTGTTATCATGGTGGATATTCATAACTAGATATACCCCTCCATTCAGCACTTTAATGCTTTGTCTGGTACGTAGATAAAGAGTTGAGTCGAGCCTCAGAGAGAGGAGATTAGAGGAGACAAGAAGATGGGGATAAAACGACAGAGAAGCTGAGAGAGTAAGACAAGAGGCAGAGATTTGGAAATTGAGATTCAGAGAGAACATACAAGCTGCAGTTCTGTCCCACACAGCTCTTGTCTCCTTCTGTTGCAATGGCTACAAAAAAATCTGAAACACAACACACAAGAAACACAAGTATAGGATTATTCCAAGATTTCTCAAAAATCCCCCCTTTTTTCTTTCTAGACACAAGATACACAAGAAACATCACTTGTATCACAGAGACTGTAGCATTAGAAGACGCATAACAATGAGAGGTATATGCAGTCATACGAGCCTGAGCAATTAGCATGGCTTCCTCTTTATGCTCTTTCGCCATCTTCCTACACCAATCCTCTTATTGTTAGTGGGATTAATGATATCCTTCAAGCTTCTCAATTAAGTGTTAGCATAAGTTATCTACTAGCGTCTCACTAGTTTCCCCTTGCATTGTGGATATTCTGCCACTTTGCTGCTGCTGTACCACAATGCAGGCTAGTTCATGAGAGAGGGCTTGCACGCTGTATTTATGATGCCAGATAAAGCCAATCATGGGCTCAGATAGCACTGCTAATGCTTTCTCTCCACACCGAGGAGATCATGTTGCTGCCTGGTATTCCTTTACATGACTCTATCAGAACAGCCACGGTGAGCGGAGATAATAGCGGCTTTGAGGTCGATATCTGGGTCGCTTTGCACCGCGGTTTGCATGCAGGTGGTCAGAGTCGTCCACTGCTATGATCACCTCACTAGCCTCTCCATTATTAGGAGGCAGGCAGAGCGGGCCTGATTTGTGGATGTTTTGATTGTGTTTGGGGAAATTGAATGAAATACAATACGTCTCTGCAACGCTCGGATAACTTCTGGATACAATTATTACACTGTTGTGCTGAGATTTTCTAGCTTTAAAGACTCCAGTCTGAACTGTTTGGGACTACACAACACATGACGGAACCTGAGCTATGTGTTATGTGTTACTGTTGCAGCATTTAGCACTGCCATGTAATGTTGATGGTCTCCTCACTAGACGTTATTGTTAGATCTTTTCAGGTCTTTTTTACTCACCTATACAGCAAAAGTGTGACTGTATTGTGTATTTCAGCTATGTGCAGCTATAAACTGTGCAAGTGGACTCTTAATGCTGCTGCAGTTCTGTGCTCACTGAGAGAGGCTGATGTCTATAGTTGAGGTCTTTTAAGGGCCTTTAAACAGCAGATTGACCTGATGTTTGCTCTGTCTGGAAACGCTTGGATGGAGGGGGGCCAGCATTCAAGGCCTTGTATAGAGGCTTGTCAAAGTTCAAAACACCTCTCTGGCCTGAAGGGGAAGAGCAGCACCTTGGCAGCACGACTCACTCATTCTTGTGCACAGTTTGTGTAACCTTGTCTTTGGGACTTTATAGCTGCGAGCACCACACTGAAGGATTTCGCCTTGATCTGCTTCAGCATTCCAGACGTTAAGCAAGCATCAACAACATTACTTTAGTTTATAGTTTTGTCAAAGTCTGCCAAGGGGACACTCACTGAAAATGAAGTATTTGACTAAACTGACCTCCAGTACTTCTTCGTGGTAATGAGGGTCAGTACAAAAAAAACTACCATAGTATGACTTGAATTTTTAGGAACTGTTGTGTAATCATTCTGACATTCCTGGAAACTGTAACAATTTGAGCACAACCGATAAATCGACAAGGATATAGGCTCATTTCAGATATATCGCCACTAAATGGCAGGAAAATTAAGTACAGAAATGCCAATGAAACAGTGTTTGGTTTTCCACCAGAGAGTAGTAACAACTTTTATGTTCATCTGTAAAATGTCCTGCCCAGTACATTTTTCGGTCACAGCTGTTAAAAAAACAAATGTTTATGTATGTTGAAGAAGTCTGTAAAGAATATTAATTAGATTGATAGGAATTAATGAAATAGATTGATATAATATTATATCAATATCAGCATCTGCAGAACAACTACAATATACAAGTTATGTTTTTTGTTTTTTTACAAGATTTGATTTGTTTGGATTTTTTTTTTTTAAAGAATCGTGACCAAGATATACATTAAGCAGGTCTAGTTTCACAGATTGGAAATCAGCATGTCAGTCCTCTGTAGTGTGTCTAAATGACCTCAAAACCAGTTGGGCATTTTTGTGTGCACCAGTCTAACATCTAACATTGGCAATTTACCAGAACCTAAAGAAAAACAAAAAAATCCACAGTCGTAATGAAATACTTAGAGAAAAGTAGTCGCTGCTCTCAAGAACATTGTGGTCCAGTTGGGTAATAAGGTCAATAAAAGGGAACATTTTGTGTGCTTGAATCTTTTAATTCCCCTTCAAACATTTGGGTCACAGGCAGGGCACTGTACAGTCTAATTATCCCGTTTAACAAACACCTCACCTCCTCAGACTGGATCTGAAGGATGTGGCCTCAGAGCGTGACAGGATTAAGACAGGCATGACATTACTTGGTCACTGGAGAATGCTGCTCTTCCCCGATGCCCTTAGCACCCAGCCAGTAACAATCCTGTAGCTCTTCTGTTGTCTTCTCCTGGGGCTTCTGCACGGATGAACTGCACAGGGCGAGCTTGAGAATTGATCTGGTTGTAAAAGAAAAAGGCTGCAGAGGAGGAGACAGAACAGAGAATATCATTGTCCTCTAGCACAAGCATGCCCTCCCATGTGGCAGGAGAGCAGGTTGCATTATTGGCTTCCAACTGAAGACAAGATCCTGTCAGTGAGAAGAAGATACACTTCAGGCAATGGCCTCATTTGCTGTGCACACCATATTAGTGTGTGGTACTGAGTGAACTGGCCAGCTGTAAGTTCAGCTGAATGCCTAAAATCGTCTTTGAAATCCTAAAGTAGGCTGCTAGCAAAGAGCATCACAATTCATCCTTAATTATTCATTCATCCAATGGGAGTCTATTTTATTTACTCTCCAGTCTGTCGGCCTCAAAATGAAATTGCTTTGGATAAAACTGACCTTGAAAATGTGTGATTGTGCTCTGGTTGTCAGTAGTGTCGCTACAGAATAAAAAGCGTTTCTCCCCTAGAGGAGCTTGCTAACAACGAATTCTGCCCCCGATGGATCTCATGTATGTGCAGCATCCTCGTCATGCTGCCCGTCACCATGGGTACAGACTCCATTTGTGTGTGGAGCAGCCTGTCGGATAGACCAAAGAGATCTCACATTCACGCATGGCAGCTAGAATGAATTCATAATGTACAAACCCAGTGTACAAAATGTAAGCCTCACTGCAGGTGGTAGCTCTACCTTCCCCTAATGGCAATGATTGCATGATTTAGCACCTTTTTGCCAGCATTTCCCTAATGAGATTAGGTATTTCTGATTCAGTTGACAGTGATGAGATGTTTATTAGAAGCCTTGGCTGGCAGCCTGTTAGGATTCCTAAAGCCAATATAACTTTTGAAAGGCAATTTCCTTTGTCCAATTTAGGAGCCATAGTTAATGTTAATGAACTCGGAAGCCTATTTCTTCTCACTTGAATAGTGATTGGGATGCCTGGGAGTTCCGTGCCGAAGCAAAAGAAGCCCCTGAATCTTTTCTTCTCCCTTTCCTTTCAGAGAATAAGCCTGCATTTGCTTGAAATGGAAATATTCACGCCGCAGATATAAAGTGCATGGCAAATGAGGAGTGTGTGGGGAAAGTAGTTAAAGTTTGATTGGGCGTAACCTAGCCTGCACTCTCTTTAATGATGTTGGGAGTGTCCACTGAAAGCTGAAAACACCCATCTCCGCTCACTCGCTCGCTCTCTTTGCCCTCTCCCCAGCACATATTGCTCCATCTGTGTTTTCGGTGTTTCTTTGCCGTTGCTCTCTCGGAGATGCTGTGGCAGCCATCTTGCCGGTCACGACTGGCTGCTCTGGAATACTCTACTGAGCTGTGTGACAGCATTTTGGCAAGGGGTCCCAGGACATTACCAAACCCACCCCCTTATGGACACACACACACACCCCTTTTAAAAAAAACATCTTTTTCTTCTGCTAATATGGTTTGCTAAATATTCTAGTTCTCACACCCTCTTCTGTTTTCTTTCTATATCTGTCTTACTCCTGCACCCCCTCCTTTTCTACACATGAGCCACACACACCCTTTGATACACTGCCTCTGGTTTCGAGACAAGGAGATTTGACTTGCATGAGGTCTTGGCCTGTGCATCTCTCCATTTAAGGAGCTCCGAGTGTGTGTGTGGTGTGTGTGTGTGTGTGTTTTGTGCTCTACGTGCGGGGTGTGTGCTGGTGTGTAAAGCGCATGCTAATGCGGGTTGGTCTTGGTCCTTGGGATCAGACTGAAGATGACAATCCAGGGGGCACATTGTGTGGGCCAGCAAGCTGAGCTTCACAGATGGGAGGAGAGAGAGCTGAAGACGTAGACAGAAGGAGAGGGCCGCCATCCTCAGCCCCATTTCACTTTTAACTTTCGATTCGCACTCCACAGATCCAGTAGCCACTATGAAACCAGCTTTTGTGAGTATTGATTCCCTTACTGGCAGCAGCTCCACTGGAGGCTCATTAATCCTGTCTACTTGCCATGAATGAATTGAATGGGAAAATAACTGATGCTTTCTAGCATTTCTTTGGATATTATATTTCTTGTAAAGCCTGTTCAATTGGTATGCAGTGATTGAAGCTTGTTGCTTTATTTACTAATACAGCACAGTAGAATGGGGTAAAGCTCAAGCCCCTCCCTCATGTTGTCCCTCTACTTTTTGAATGTGTTCTTGAAAGAAGTGAACCCTCTGTAGCATTTTAAACTCTACCGACAGTTCATGCTGCGTTGTTCTTCGTTCCTTTTTTGCTTGCTTGTTTCGCAAAGTTTACGAACACATTGCGGATTTGGCATCACTTTAATTTTCTGTGAGGATAAAAGTGGTCTTGCTGTTTGTTACGGACACGTCTCATGTATTTGACCTGCTGAGATCAAACCAAACTGTGGGTGTGTGTCACGGCCCGGTGCAGCCAGCAGGGGAAATCTATTCTCTAATCCCCACCAGGGGGAGAACACAGGAGAGCCACAGGGGGTTGAGACATGCAGCCACTACTTAGTGTTCCTGTAGACTAGTCACTGGAGAGAAGGAGTGCCCTTTCTGTACTTATCTACAAAGGATTTCAACCTTTTCCAGTTTTAACTTGTTCAGTACGGACATTGTTCCTAAAAACACAAGCACAACATTGGGCTAGTTCAAGAGGACGTTGATGGGACTGCTGACAGAGCTTTGTCCCGCTGTGGCATTGAGGTGTTGGCACCTGCTTTAGACGGTGGTGTGCTTGTGTTCCCCTTGATGCTATTCACTAGTCCATAGCTTTCATCCAACCCTTGTTTTGGTGCCAGCTTGCCAATTTGAGGCCAGTGGTCTGGGCACACTCTCTCTGCTGCAGCCTTTTGTCTCACCCTGAACAAGCTCTGCCAGGCGTCCTTTAGCTCTCCCACCACCCCTCCTCTCTCTGTGCTCTAGTTGCATATTGTTCAAGATTGTCAAGGCTGGAGATGAGAACATTTTATGTTTTCAAACCAAAGTAAAGTAGCAGCCAAGTTATTCTGCTCAGTCATCCTAGAGCAGCAGTCCTGCTGTGAGAAACACGATAAATGGGTTCTTGTGTCTTTAATCTCACCCTGACCATCTCTCATCACTGCTAGCTCTTCAGCTGTTGACCTCCACCTCGCTGCTGACTTTTGACCCCCCTCATTGTGTCTCCTCGCTCATAGTGAGCCCCTCTCACAATAGATGCCTCTCCGTTTCAGGTCTCTGTATTGATTCGATCCTGCAGCACAAAAACCCATTCCTCTCTCCTCTATTAATTCTCATGGCACCGAGCTTCTTAGCCCTCGACCATGAAATTCAGAGGCCTTTTCTTGTTGTGGATGTGTTTTACCTTGAGGAAATCACTGGGCCTTGTCCCCTGATAAGGATATATTTACCCAGCTCTGGTGCTATATCACACCTGCCTTTCACGGCAGCTGCTTCTAAATCTCATTGGACCAGCTAGTATTCCCTTTTTCATTATACCGGACAAGTGAAGCCGATACACAAAGACTGAATGCAGCGATGTGTTTTCCTTCTTGCATCCACATGCATACATGCATTGTGTTTAAATGGAAAAGCTTGGTGCACTTAGTGTACCTGCAGTGTGAGTGGATTTAAAATGCAATTCTCATTTCTTTCTTGCTCTTCATTGCAGCTTGAAGCACTCAGAGACGTGTCCTGAGGTTGTTGCAGATGCCACAATGGGGGGACAAAATATTATAACCTCTGTACATAGGCATGTCCTGTCTCTTGCAAGCTTAAGAAATAACTCAGCAGTTGAATTGCATGTCAGATTGAGATCACAGCTCCTCATTGTCCCCCTTTTGCTCATTGCTGAGGAGTGATTCCACTGACACGAGAATTATCTTCCCGTCTGTACAAACCTCGGCCTCTTTATGAGGCGAGAGCACTGTCCCCTTCTCATTATCACAGGAGCTGCAGAAGCCCAGTGCGTGCGTGATGTTACATTTTGCGCCCCTGATTAATACCAGTGTTCAGCAGGTTTCTTAATGGCTTTGCCTTGCTGACACCTAATAATTTAGGATATTATGAGGGCAACATAAACACGACACGTTGAGACTCCGTAACCAATTCAAAGTTGTGAACGGCGATGTATAGCTGAACACACTTGCAGTAGCCAATGAAGATGCGGTTGGATGTTTTGTCTTTCACATCTCTGCCAGAGAAATGTCAGCTGCCTCAGTGCAGTAAGATAAGAGACACATCGTATTATTCATGCTTTTTATATTGCCTGTATTGTCAGTATTGTAAAAGAGGAATTCTTAAAGCGGCTAAAATAACAAAATCAAATTATCATGTGAAAACAAGGTGACTGCATGGTCCATAACTTTACTGTTTTGGTTAATTCTCACCACACTCTATTTTTGCTGACTCATCTGCGTCTCAGGTAGGAGAAACACTGCCAAGTCACCAGCACCACTCCTGTTTTTAAAGGCCTGATGTAGGAGACATTTGGTGTTGATAGATGGAGGTTATTTGTTGAGCTTGTGTGACTAATCTACCATCTGGTCAATATGTGGTATTCTACTCAACAGTATGAAGGTGTTACAATGAGCAGATGGATAACTAAAATAATGTGATCCTCCCTCTACCCTTTGTCTCACACCTCTCCTTTCCTTGGTCCCTAGATACGAGGGTTTTTTTCCTCTGTGGTCCTCAGGATTAATGCTGAACATGGAAATAGCAGAGAAGATGTATTGTGCTACATAGTGCAGCGCAGAGTGCGGTCGTCAGGTTATCTGATGGCTGACGGATCTCCTTAGCCCCACTGATTCTTCATCTTTAAAAGCGCATTTCTTATGCACTAGACATGAACAATTTTCCATTTCAAATTGTATTTTATGTGCAGTAAGTTTATTTTTTTTCTGTACTAACTGTGTAGGGAATCTTTGTATAAAGCAGGATGATAAAAACTCTTTGCTATAGAGTACCTGGTGCACTGTGGGTAGGTGCACGGAAGGAAGGCAATACAAAACCCTGAATTTTCTCTTAGCAGAAACTGATGACTTCTTCCACCACAAAACAAGGAAGATCTAATTCCTGTGACGGCGTAAGACATCCATCTTCATATAAATATCTCCGGGTCCTTTTGGGGCTTGTCTCTCTCTCTGGGGCATGCTTTGTAGAGGTAGATGGGATCCTTTCAGGTTTCATGAACACTTTTGGAATGATATAATCACAGTGATTATTCATTTACTCTTCTAAGCCAGTCTAGAAGCTTCAATGTACTATTAACTATCCAACAGCACCATTAAACAGATGCATCATTCTCCAAGGTTAGATTTCTGCTTCTGCCCCTCTGGCCGACATTTCTCTTCCAATTAAGTACCATTTCACTACTAAACATCCAAGTGCAGATTGATGGATGATGAGAACCGAACAGATGTAGAATTTGTTCTCCTGATTGTACTTTATTGCCTGATATAATTATACTAATGGGGACATATAACCTGTCTGGGGGCTTTTAGAGCAGCAGCAGCCAGGACTCTGTAGCCAGTGGCAAGACAATCTCTTTCACTCAGATAAAATATTCCCAAAAAGACACAATAAAGATGGCTAGAGTTGGAGTGACAGTACCTGACAGGCGGTGACAGCAGCACTGTCAGCCTCTACCTTCTCATTTTCTGAGCTCCCAGTGCATATTCTGGATTGATTGAAAGGGGGAGCCACATTTCTTTGCTGTGATGCGTGTGATATTGCAGCTCCACGGCCGTCTGCTGCTTCACTGCTCTTGTGAATGCATTTAAAAGAAATTACAGTATTCTGATTGTGTATTTCCACGTGTGTATAACACATGGTTATCAGTGACTATGCTTGGAGTCAGCACCTTTGTAATGTTTGCATGCATTCTGTAGAGACGCATGAAATGATTACAAGAAAACATGGGAATCTGGGCTTCTCTTCAGTTTTAGTTATTTCTCTTTCTTCTCAAACTCACTGTATATTTTAACCCCTCTGTGCTTTATATTAAGAGCATCAGTTGCCTTTAAGCAATATGTTACGGCTATACCCGTTGTTGGAGCTAACGCTATGATGAAGATAGTTTGCTCGAAAGTATTTCCCCAGCGAAATGCATAAAAAGCATGGATCATCTGACATTGTTTCGGGATCTTCTTCTCCTGGTTTGATTGCCCTGAAAAAATCTTTGCTTTGTGATCATTTACATCAAATTGTGAGACAGAAATGTCTGTGTTAATCAGCAGTGTTTTGGCTGCAGGCAGCAGATTGAAGCGCTGCTATCTGCAGTCAAGAGCCAACAGAAATGGCTGTAATGGTGTGGCCATAAATGAGATATAAAGGCAGTCAACCATGGTGCGGTTGGATAAGATGCCCTTCAAAATTTTCACAAAATTTTCACAAAGTGCCTTCATAAAGCCACTATGACTGGTTTTTGTGTCTCTAACGGGGCCCTTAACGCTGTCATTTGCTTTTGCAGGGTGACTGTAGCGTTTGGTGGTTTATTGCTGAAGGCATGGGGGCATCTCTGTATTTTTGCTGGTGAGAGGTGGAGGCTGAGCTACGATGGCTCCTCCAAGTTCTTATCTCTCTCTCCTCTGTTCCTTCCCTCAGATCGAGAAGATCATGACACTGATTGGTGCCGGCATCGATTTTTCCAGAGACCAGCAATATGCTACACCAGGTACAGTATGACCATTATTGCCTTTTCATGCAGTTAAACGTTAATTACGGTTCAACACCTAGAAATTGGGTGTGTTATTTCAAATTCTGAAATTATTGATAACTGAAAGTTTTAGAGGGAAAGCAGGGTAATTTTTCTTCTCTAACTCTTTGCGCTCACTTGCATCTGTTTTTCCTCACCTCTGTAATAAATTTCACCACTGCTGCATTATTAATGTCTTGTGAATCTTACTGTAATTCCTCCAGGCTTGAATGTAAAAACCTTAAATTACCCATTTGGCAGTAGGTGGGGAATTTGAGTGGGCAGATTTACAATGCATTTCTTTGCCTATATTTCCTCAAAACCTTTAATCAGCCTTTATAAGTGAGTGATGCACATGGGTTTATCGCCATGGGAACATCTTTGACAGATGTTGTCTCGGTGTGGACCCAAACCTCATGTTTTGTGCTCCACATCGCACCTGCCTGGATTTGCTTTGTAATCATCCTCCACGTTATTTGATCTGCACCAGCGCCCTCGAGGGAAATCAAACAGGTTCCTGTGATACACAATGAGGAAGGCCCCCGAAAAACAAGTTGCGATTCAGTTAACAACAATTGGGTATAAAAGTATAATGCAGGTAGACAGCTGGTCTATTTTTAATAGAACAGAGGAGAAATAGACGTCAGCAGCTGCAGAGAGAGGTAAGAAGAGGCTTTTTGGCGCTTTCTCATCCTGCAATTGGAAGAATAGAAAGTAGACCCACTGGATTCATTTCTCTTGTCCTTACTTCTCATGTGTGACACAAACCAGCTTACCTTTGAACCTTTGAGGGTCCAGTCCACACCAAGCACTGGTCTCTACCTTGGAAGGTACCACATGGATTTTTATTTTTAAGACCAAAGTGCCTGAGAGACATTATTACATCTAGCTTTTCACTCTGTAACGTAATGTCTCAGAGTTAAGGATTCTGTACCTGCTCTGCTGTTATTCTTTAGGCTTTTCAAAAGCCTGTCGTCAGGGTTGATGGATGGTGCCCGGGGACTGTAGCAGCAGACCTGAACAATCGACTCCTTCCCTTCAGCCTTCACATTATTCAACCTTCGCCTAAAGTGTCCAATTTGCCTGAGCCACACTTCAGTGTATCTAAGCAATGCAGCAGATCTACTGTGCTACTGCAGAAAGTTGACTTGTCTGTCTTAATATTGTAGCCCTCTTGTTTGTTATGCCCTGCAATGGAGTAAGCTGTTTAAATATTAAACAGCATGCATGTCAGGGGATGAGCTCATTTTGCTTTGTAGACTTGAGGAAAGCTGAGACCACTGCAGTAAAGTAGTTAGCGCCCCATCGTTGGCTGTCTGGTCTGAACATGCTTTAAGTCTAATTCCACTCCTCTGTATATGTGAGCCTCAATCTTATAGCCGCCATGCCCACAGCCCTGTCTCAATGAAGCTGCTGTCAGGAGGCCATCAAGGGACTCGCTGGAGATGTGAGGAGCCGCATCGCTTTTTCCCCTCTCTGATTCAGTCCAGCGTTTGCCTCCTCTCGGTGTTGACTGGGGAGCAGTGATGTCTCCAGCTGATTGGCTCTGTGCCTGCAGTCTCTTGTACTTTTCTCCTCTCTACTGATTGACTTCTACATCAGAGTGGAAGAGATGGTGGAGGAAGGCGTCAGAAACTTAACGAGCGTGAGAAAAGTAAAGGGTGATATACAGGCGCTGCAGAAACTCAAGAGCAAATGGAAGTAATGAGGGGTGGGAGGGCTGTAGCTGAAACGGTAGCTTGCACTGACAAAGAGCAGCCACCTGCAGTGTTTCAGAGGGAGAGCGAGGGTGGGAGGGAGGGAGAGAGGGAGGGAGGAGTGGGGAAGCACATGCAAAGAGGGGAGAGAGAGAGAGAGAGAGTGAGGAGAGAGGAATTGCAGGCAGCAGAATTGTGAACAGCCAGGACAATAGAAGGACGCCACCTCGGCATCTGTAGGATTAGGTGGTCCGCTCCTCAGCCTGGAGAAGGACTACATTGTTTTTTTGTAGAAGTGGCTGCTGCTGCTGCTAGGATCTCACACTGTGCCAAACTGAGGAGAGACCGTTTTAACCCTCCCTTGCCTGCTGAGGAGTTCATTTCAGGGGCCAGCTGTCACTAAAGTGCGCCTTGAAGTATTTGATTGGATCCTTGATTGGATTTTTTTTTCCCTTGACACATTTCCGAGCTTGTGGAGTGACCAAAATGGGATTTATGACGTGGGAATTGCCTCTAAAACAGGACTGGTTTTGTACCAGATTGAATAGATGATGAGAGCACTGACAAGGGAAAAACAGCTTTAGAATATGTATTTTACACTTTAATTCATTTTAAAGTTATGGTATCTGTTCATTATTATAATTTGTCAGCTTTCTTTACATGAGGTCCTGCACAAGGTAAACCAAATGTATGAAACTGATATGTAACTGTTTCCTATAAGCAGAAAAATTAAAACTTTTAACCGTGGTTGAGAAGCATTTATGAAATTAAGAGTTAAAGATAACTATATCAGATGTGTAGTGACTGATTCTCACTTTAGAGAATGTGGGTTCGTTTGCTTTGAAATTGTGTTCAAACATACCCATTATGTATTCAAACGAGTAGAGCCAATCATCTGTCCAGGTTAGTCTCCTCTCGGCTCAGGCTGCTGACAGCCGCCAGTGTTATTTTTTTTTTTTTTCTCAATCAATCTCAGCTCATGACAGTCGCATGACAGGTTTCTGCCTGTCCTGCCACTTTCCATGTGAATACTGTCATGTTGTTACGTAGATTCCTGTCTGGACTCTGTAAATCAGAGATGAGCCTGTTTGGGAATTAAGTGTCTCCTGCTTCTTGAAGTTTCCAAAGAAGTTTCCACAAGTCTGAAACACACTTTTACTGGAAAAATCCCCTCTTGTTGTGAACAGCTGCTCCCCTCTCTGACCCTCGTGAGTTTTTCTTCATTATGAAACTGGAGCTTAATTAAATCAGCTTAAATCAGCTGTAAGCTTCTATTTTTGGACAGAAAATGCCTCTTCCTGACATGGGACATGACTTTTTTCCAAGCTGGATATGAACTGTTTTGTTCCTTTTGCAGCAGTTAAGTGAGGCAGCATTTTGCTGATTGTTAATGTGTTTTTGGCATCTTCCTGGCTGACTCATAGCTATGAATACTGTGGATATCAGCTGGTAGTACACCGGCTCATATCCCTTTTTATATATCACCTTCACCCCTGAGAGCAGGGGTACTTTAATCCATCTTGGGTGACTGTGGTTCGGCCCCCGCTGCCCTGCGGGAGCTGACGCCCTGTCCACAGAGAACACTGTCTTCCCCAGCTTCCTGCTGCTGGTGCACTCGGCTCTGCTGGCCGAGAATGATGTGGCAATGCCACGTCTCATCCTCAGAGTGCCGCTGCTACCGGCTGAAAGGTTTCTCCCTCCTGAAACGCTTTCCCCTGTCAGCAGGTGCTGCAGGCCGGCTGCTGGACCAGTCTGTGGGAGACTGGCTGGAGCACGTGGGGCTGCCGCAGTACGAGAGCAAACTACTCCTGAATGGTTTCGACGACCTGCACTACATGGTGAGACCCTCACTTCTTTTATATGATACTCAAATTGGCCTAAATGCTCTTGACTGTGAGATCCTCTTACTTTTGTCATGTCTTTCCTCACTTTCCTGATCCTTTTTCTCTTCTCGCTTCCTCCTACTGAACTCCAGTTTGTGTCTTTGTACATTAATCCAGTTGATGCCGCCCTCCATTAGCAGTGAGATGATCCCATTAGCTTCGTCTGAAGTCTAATTAGCTGAAATCCTGCAACAACACCTCCCACTCGAGTGGGAGTCTGACTTGTTTTCCAGCAACTGTAAAATTTTCTTATAGAAAGTGTTTATTCTGGGTGGATTCAGCATATAATTCAACACCACACATTACATCACATGCTTTATAAAACTCGCCATATTCACTATTTGATTCCAAGACCTTTCCTCCCGTTCTTGCGACAGGCTCCTTCGATGTTTGGTAAATGTACACATCCATTCCTCTAGACAACATTCAGTTTGATCTGTGCTGTCAAATATTTATTTTACTGCACCTTTGACATCTCTATACCTGGTTGTGTGTTGAATCAGGTTTATTTTGCACTCTCAGTCTCCCAGACAGCGTCTCGCTTACAGTCAGTGGGCCGGCTGCCTGAGAAGCAGCTGATGTCCGGGCTAGACTGGACGCGCGTCTCACTGAGCAATGGGATGCTGATGCCAAGCTGACAAGTTTATAGAGCCCACAGTGTGCAACGCCACTTTGAGTTGGCCCTGTTGCTTTTGTCAGTAATGAGGACTGATGGAGGAGAGAATGAGGGACCCAGCTGGTAGGCTGAGCCAGTGGGCATGTTGGAAATGAGACGGCTTTCTAATGTGTGAAGATGAAAACTCTTCCCTCCTCCGTCAGGCTCATCATACACCTTGTCTGTACCATAAGCTCACGTAAGCCATAAATCACTAATGACAAAAACATTTACTATGAAACCAGAGTAAATACAAGTTGAATGGTCGTTTTGCTCTTCCAGAGTTTTGAGACAAAATTAGCAAATCTGAACGCATCAAAATGGATTATCCATTCTAACTTTTCATCATACATATGCTGGAACATTTCAGGCTTTTGTCGGGCTGTATGTTTGATTCAAAGCATAGAAAAGAAAAGGTGGTAGAAGAAAGCTGCAATAATCAACTCGGTACTGAAATGAATACTGAAGCTGGTCCACCTTTTGTTCCTGAACCGAGACCCTTCTTGAGGCATCCATACAGTATGTGAAGGGACTTTGCGTGTGTAAACAGGAATGGAGACTAATTGCCTGTGCACACTGACAGTAGAGATGTCTTCCTTTCTTTTTTTTAATGGCCAGTGCTCCTAGAAGCCAGACATCACATGTTCAGCCAGCAGACAAATCTGTGGTCGTTTATAATGGCATTCAGTTTAATGAATAGCTTGTGCAGCTGACAGTGTCACTTTTATTCCCAACGCACAATGTCAACTGTAGCTACATTTGTGACCTCAGCACTCCGTGTATTATCTTTGATTCGGTCACATAGTGTTACCTGCACAGAAATCCTTTTTTTTTACCTGTTATGCAGCAGCAGGTTGTATCTTCAAAGGTATTTCTGTGATCTGACAGATATTTTCCATCTGCCTGGAAAGATAAAATGTTTGCCTGGGGTGAAACTACTGTTAAAATCTCTACAGACTGCACAGGCTGAGAAATAATTAAATATATGGCAACTAACTCTAGAATCATAATAACAGCATTTACAAGCTGAACCCAACCCACAGTGAAATTAATAAAGTACAGTTTATCATACATACAGTAACAAAAACACTGTGCGGCCTATAACGAGCCACTTTTCTGTCACAGATCTCACTAGTTATAAGTTCCTTACAGTCCTTTTCTGTGGTGTCTCCATTTTTTGTCTACCCCGTCTGCCTGAGTTAAAAGTGCCCCAGGTAACAGCACTACAGCCCGTTTTATGTCTTTCCAAATGATTATCAGTGTTGATTGTGGCTTCTGTTACTGAAGGTATGGTAATACGACTTGTAAGTATTGTAAATGAAGACATCTTGGTCTCCACTGAGCACATTTTCCCTTACCTCATTGGTGTGCAGGGACCAAAATACCATCTTCACTAATTTCATCGTTATGGACAGCATTGCAAAGCTAGAAATATACTCATGAACACCAAAATAAATGTGATAGTTTCGTGCTCTTATGTAACATGGACTTATCCTATAGCTGTAGAAGCCAGCTGTGTTCGACTTATTTCAGTATTCTGTGATATATGCATGAATAATCTGTAGTCTGCGTTACATAACCTGAGAACAGAGCATTCCTCCATTTATCTGTCTTCTCCTTCCTTCTCAGTTGCTGTCATCCACACCTACTTTTAATTGTGTGTCGAAGCCTCTGAAGTTACTCTCAAGGTTTAATCTCCCCGCTGTCTTTTTTAGTCTTTCACACTCTCCTTCCTCAACCCTGAGTCCCCTTTTTTTTTCAAAGCTAAGAGCTGGCAAATTTTCTATCTTTAAACACGGCTTACAGACCACCTGGCAGCCTGAAATCGCTGGAGGATTTAGGAAAAAACTAAAAAGCTGTAACCTTTTAAACAGCATGTACCTCCCTCAGTAAATGTTGACCTTTTTGAGGAATGACAATTTGGTCTCATTTGGAAATGAGAGCTACCCTCTGAGTCACCTTGTCATTGCTATACTTTTCTAATTGTGTTTAATGGGCTCTTGTGCATTACTGCAATAGAACAGAAACAGGCAGTTTTAATTTTGGCTTTGTTACCACACTGATATTTATATTTGTATTATTTCATTAGTTGCCAGGAGGCGCAAATTTCAATACAAACATAAAGAAAGAAAGAATTCGGAAATACATTGCTGCATTAATAAGTTGTTTCAAATGAATCAATAACTATTAGATTTGTTTTACAAAATGTAACACACAGACTATTTACTGAAGTTAATTTTGTTTCTTTCTGTGTGTCCTGAGCTAAACTCGTATCCATGCAGTACATCTGTGTCTGTATGGATGTATGGAACAAACCCATTCTCACAATTTCCAGACAGATCCAGTGCATTATATTGCACACAAACATGTAAACACATGTTACAGATACACACATTGCTAAAAAATCATGGCTGACTGCAATCTAATTAAGAGTGGGATACTGCCGTGATATCTCCTCTATAGAAGACAAGAAGACATGTTTTTTTATCGCCAAAGTTTATCAAAATCAAGCAGCAGAAATCAACCAGGCTCTTTAAAATCATCTGTAGGTATAATTTAATCTTCCATTGCTTATGGCAGGCACTGAAAAACAGTGTTTGAGTAACGGCGTGTCCATTGTACAGTGAGATCACTAATTAAACAGTGTTTACTCTCCCAGTCAGTCTGCTGTGATCTCTGTCTAGTCTGCAGGCTCACTCTAGAAGTGGATCAATAACAGCAGTGATTGTATTGTGTTCAAGCACCGAAGCGGAGGCAAGCCTCTTTTGAAACCAATTAGATGCTTTTTATCGACTCATGGAGCAAACGTCCCGATGAAACAGGCTCCGCGTGGCCATCGTGCTCGCCAGCCTTCGCTGGCACCGACAAGTAATGCTTGTCGAAACGAAACCGCTCCTTTTTCTCTTAGCTCTTCTTGTGGTGGCTGTACCATCAGCTGTGACAGGGTCAACCAACAGAGCAGAGCCAAAGTTAGTTTGTGTTTTAGGCAAATGTATCGCTGATGCACTTCTGCAGGCACATCACTTTGTTTGAAGCCAGCATTAATGGAGCCAGCGAGAGAAGAACGAATTTGCTTTACGTTTCGAGTTAGTGGAGGTGACTCGTTGATATTAGAAGCAATGACTTCTTAAGACAGAGCTTAAGAAAGAGCTAATCTAAAAGTCGTACAAAGATGAGAGAAAATTCTGAACACGCAACATCAATCCAACTTTGTGACCTTTCTTATAATTCTGCCTTTTTTCTGTCCTCATCATTTTCTGCCATGAAATAAGGGCTATGTTAGAAACAGTCAATGCCACCAAGGCCTGCAGACAAATTGGAAAGTCAGCAATGGCTTCATGCATTATAAGCTAAAGGATTGGGTATGGATTAATTGATTTTTGTGCTGAGGTAACGGTGGGGACATATTGTTCATTCTCTCATTTGAAAAACATTTGTGCAGGAGCTAGATGGAATACAAAACACTGAGCCTTTTTTCACAGGCTCATGTTGTCTTAAGACAGCTTGTTTAGGAGGACAAACTATGATTTTCAGTGCTGCTGGTTAGCTGCCTTTTAGACGGTCGCAGTGAGCGATCCGTGTCCTCGAGCCCCTGGCCTGAATTCAGAGTACTTTTAAACCAGAGGGACCGCTGTGGCTGTTCTCTGGATAGGCCGAGGAGAGAGCAGCATTTTAATGAGAGGACAGGGGGAAGGCAGAGATGGATGGACCACACGAGCACAGACACAAACCCTCCTGGCTTACAGTAATCTATATTTATTCTTTACACCCATGTTGTGCCGAGGTAAGCATTCTCTCAACTAATGTATTCTCACTTTTGGAGAGCTGAGTCTCTGGTGAGGAAAAAGTGGAACCACATTAGTGAGACGTTTCACCCCAGAGTTGTCACCAACATGTCTCTTAAGTCACACTGTTTGTTTTTAGAGACTTTGTGTGGGGATAAATGGCTTATCAAGATATAGCGGAGGTGAATATAATATTCATGTTACGGGAAATAGGGGATTCATCTGCTCGGCTACCTTTCAGAGACTAGATAATCCCTGTCAAGCACCTCAAACTCAAAGCCCTTAGCACTCAGTAAAGTTTGGCTCAGATAGCAAATGTGGATTACAGCTGCAGTAACAATCAACAACAACAAAACAATTTTATTATCAATTAATCTGTCAGGTATTCTCTCAATTGTTTAATGAATTGATCATTCTAGTTTTTTCCAGAGCTCATATTCACTATCATATATGTTAGTGTGTATATATGTTAAGAAAAGAAGCAAATCCTCACATTACAGAAACTGAAAGCATTTTGGATGTTTTTGCTGAAAAAATGACTGAAAGGATTATTTCCTGTCGATCAAGTAATCAAGGCTTAGTCGACTAATCTTTTCTGCTCTAATGCCAATTCAGACAAATCCTACAAATTCACACAGATCAGCTCAACTTCCAACATTGACTGGTCCCGCTATGTGAGTTAGGGCTGCAACTAAACACTGTTTAGTTGATTATTTTTGATTAAGTGATTAATCAGCAGTGTATAAAATGTCCGAAAATCCTGAAAAAGGGAAAACCAGAACTTCTCTTAAAACTGTTTTGTCTGACCTTCAGTACAAAACCAAAAAATGTTTAGCTAGCAGTTAGAAAATGTTTTGCATCTGCATGTTTGCAGATGTCTTAAGCAGTTTGTCAGTTTTTAAGATTGTCGGTGATTGATTGTTTGTGAAGCGACTAGTCACTGGTTGATTGATGAAAGGACTCCTGCTTTCAGCACTAATATCAGCTTCTACCAAACCCACGTGGCCCAATAAGGATTCAAGGAACTTTATTGTCATACCAGCACACATTTACACATGAGATGGTACGAAATTTCGCTCTCAGGTCCCGGTTTGAGCCACAATAAATATATAAAATAGAAGTGGTGTTTCCTGTGCTTACCTCAGCGACGGACATCACAAAGTGCATCTTAAAATTCTATAACGTTCAATAAACAGACAACTTTGGGTGCAACAAGGCAGAAAGCAGGCCCTCTGCACAGGTAAACTGTACCACATAAGCAACAAAGTGGTTGCATTAAAACACATCTACTTCACAGTAAAAAAGTGCAGAAAACGACCCAGGAAATGTGAGCAAAGACTGTAGATTCAGTCTGTTCAGGCTTCTCCCTGCAGAGCCATTTATCAGTTAATCTCCAGTGAGACAGTAATGCAATGATCCATGCAGTGTGAAAGCGCTATTATCCATCCAGCTCCCCAAATAGTTTCAATCCTCAGCTGTAGAGGCAGCGATCAGCGTGTTGCTGCTCAGAGATAATGGGCTTTCAGTTGTCGGTTTAGTGGAGAGGTATTAAGAAAGCAAAAGAGTTGCGTCATAACGCCTTGTGCTCAATATGAGCTTGAACCAGTCGTATGGCGTTTCACCGTAGCTAGGATGGACATACCTTACCTGGAGAGGTCATGCTATCATTTTGCTCATAACTTTCTGTCTCCTACTTTGTCTGTTTGTCTTTCTTAGTTTCCTATAGATGGACTGAAGCAAACTCCTAACCAAACTGCTCATATTACATACTTATGCAGTGTGAATATTGTATCATTGTAAAACTGTATGTCACTGGCTTACTTAGCAGGACTGTGATGGACATTATGATTCTACAGGCAGCATTACACAGATTACTCTGCAGTTTTTACTCCTACTGACAGTCTCGCTCCTCCACTTTGCTCATCCTTTCCACCCCTTGTTTGCATCTACAGCATCTGCATGAAAAACAGGCTGTCAGGTTTGACCTACAGACCGCTTCTCCCCCTACCCCTTTACTGCTCTGCGTGTCTGTGTGTGTGCAGAGGTAAGCGCCATAGGATCAGCTTGAGGTTCATATTGAAGAGTCAGCCACATGTGCTCTGAGCCGTCACATTTTGTTCCTGAGGCAGCAGCTCCCACGGAGCATCATGATACTTAAACGCATGAGGTTTAGCTGCTGACCCCGTCTGTAGAAATAACACAGCCAGCATTCACGGCTCACTGTTTCACAGCCTGTAAGGTGGACGTGGAAGTTTTACTGACTTTGTCCCGGCCAACTGAGCAGCAAGGCTTTGTAAAAACTTAGCTTAGATCAGCTAACACTGCTAATGAACAGCGTTTGGTGTAGAAATAGAGGTTTGCCTTTCACACTTCAGGGTGTTTTGATTTATTTATTTTTTTCCTCCCCGCAGCTCTGAGTTAAAGTCAACTATCGATGCTGTTCTACCCCTCCATCTCATATTGCTGACCACTCTGCAGTTCTGACATTGATTTATCGCTCCCTTCTCCATTATCCATTATCTGCCACATGGTCCCAAAGGTGATACTGTGTGTAACAAAAGATGGGGTTTGACCATCATTCATACACATCCCCGTCAGTCCCCTCCCCCACACACTTACATCTCATTTAAGGGGTTATTGACGTGCCCCCTTACCAGAGTCAGTAGGTTCGGTCCTAGGGAGGAGTTTGAAGATATCACTCAAGAGTGATTGACCTTTTTTCTGCAATGGTAGCATTACTTGTAATCAATACTAACCCTGCAGCATCGGCTCTTCTTGTGGGGGATCTAGATTGAGTTTAGTATTCATATGCCATTATACATTATAAAGCAACATATTTTGCCTGAAACTCATCACATGATTTGTTTTCTGTTCTCTTTTTTGTGTTTTGCTCTGCAGGGGAGCAATGTAATGGAGGACCAGGACCTGAGGGAGATTGGGATCACAGATCCGAGCCACAGAAAGAAGATCCTGCACGCAGCGCGTTCGTTACCCAAGGTGACAAATCATTGATGACTGCTATACTATTCTCATCATAGTATGACCTGATTCAATGTCTTGCATTGCATCTGATGTTACATCACAAGGTGCTAATATCCCCTCAATATCAAGACAGTAGTGTAGTGGTGGAAAGGTCACCCAAGTATCACTTAAATATATTCAGATAGTTTGGACCATGTGTCACATTTCTGATGTATATTAGTTGTTAAACAAATCCACCAAAAAGTCAGTTTACCTCTAAACTTTTCAAATGGTTTAATCTGAATAAGTGTTTGGCCCAAAGAGAGATCCAAAGAACTATATTTCACAAAAAAGTGAAGTAAAAGTTCAAAATTTGTATGTATGTATATGGCAGGGCTTTGTTTTTTCATATTTTCTTCTCTCGTAAATCATCTCACAACCCTTCGGATTTATCTTGTGACCTTTTTTGGAGGGAGCCCAAACCCCTAGGTGGGATTAAACTATCTAACAGTACATAATAATATACTCTTAGACTCAGCAAACAACAGAATGCTTCTACACATTGTTACATCACTATTAACAATTTTAGAGTAAGTAAAAGATCTGGCTGCCTCTTTCGCCTGTACAGTAGTATAATTATAACCTATAGTCTGTTACCTCCTTGGAGTCAGGTATGAATGCACGCATGGGGTGATTTTAGCAAGTTCCTTCAAAAAGTCAGAGAGGCCAAATATAGGCCCAGACGTGATCCCGAAGCTCTCAAAGCATCAGCGAATGACTAAGTCTTCTCCTACAGGTGAAAGCGCTTGGCTGTGACGGCAGCAGCTCCCTCTCCTCTTGGCTGGAGAATCTGGGTCTGCACGAGTACTTGCACAACTTCCTGGCCAGCGGGTACCGCTCTCTAGACTGTGTCAAAAACCTGTGGGAACTGGAGATTGTCAATGTGAGTCACAGTGACGTCTACAGACTATGAGGAGTATCGGAGGGTGAAATTAGTTTTCCAGTGTGTTCAAGAACATTCAGGATAAGGGACAAGTTTGACCATTTACTCCAGTGTCAGTTTGGGGAGGCAGGAAACTAAAACTTTGAAGGTGAATACACAAAACTTGGGTCTTGAATATTGGGGAAGGAGTTTCCAATGCTTCAGTTAGTTGTAGGTGTAAAGTCTGAAAAAAATATCAGTGATATTTAAGATAGTCACAGTTTAAGAAGAAGTGATTACCTCCCCTTTGAGAGACAAAAAACATTTAGGTTCTCATTTAAGGTCAGACACTCAAAGACCTAAGTGAAAGTTGTTATGACAGGTTAAGTAGCAGTGTCTGGTGTTCTTTGGTATGCCTCCAACTTTCTAGCACTTCTGCTTCCTCCAGTGCTGCCCCACATGTTCACCAAATAATGTCCTCTTTCCTGCAGGTGCTAAAGATTTCCCTACTTGGCCACAGGAAACGCATCATTGCTTCCTTAGCGGAGAGGCCCTATGAAGAACCTCCGGTCAAGCCTCCCCGTCTGTCTCAAATCAGGGTGAGGACTCCTCCACTGTTTCATCAACAACTTTCTAAGTTTAGACTCGTTTGCAGTTTTCTTTTCCCACACTTTGAAATGGCCCGTGTAGTAAGGAGGGGTTCCCTCCACTCATATCTGGCACTGTTAGTTTCAATCTCTGATTTGTTTTTAGTCTGCAAATTTTGCAAGGCGGGTTTTTGTGACAGAAGCGGGACAATCACCGTTAACGTTCCTGATGGGAAAAGTAACTCCGTCTGACTTTGTCTCTCCAGTGCCAAGACCTGCCTGGATCTCAAACCTCGTCCCCCCTCAGTCAGATGGAATCTTACACAGGACAATCAATGGACCCTCTGCTGCCAGTGGGCGAGCCAGGGAGGAAAAAAGTGGCAGATACCGACTATGACGTTACGCAAAGATATCGCAGTGAACGACATAGATCGCACGTATGTTTAAGTTTACACCTCATTTCAGCAGTACGTTGTCTCTTCCAGTATCTTTATATGATGTCGTGTTATGTCTGGTCTCTGCCAGTCTTACAGTAATTCTGTTTTCCAGGAGCGGTTCGAAGAACGCCATCGAGAGCAACGTCTGACCCTGCGGCCGCCCAGTCTGGCAGCACCGTACGCCCCAGTCCAGAACTGGCATCATCAACCTGAGAAACTCATCTTTGAGTCCTGCGCCTATGAAGCCAGTGTATGTTTACGCCTTTCCCGTTCCTACATGATGCAGTTTTTTTTAAACATATGCACCAACACTGAGCTTCTGTCTCTCCCGTTCCCTTGTAGTACCTCGGTTCCATGCTTATTAAGGATCTACGGGGTACTGAGTCCACGCAGGATGCCTGTGCCAAAATGCGGGTACGCTACAAGTTTCTTCGCCCATCTCAGGGGACAAACGGGACATAATCGCATACTATGAGTGAACACTAAATCACCTTAATATTCACTCTGACTATGTTCTTTTTTCCTCCAGAGGTCGACAGAGCAAATGAGAAAAGTCCCCACCATCGTCCTCTCAATCACCTACAAGGGTGTGAAGTTTATTGATGCAGCCAATAAGGTTCGCTCCTGCATGCACACACGGCCTCGCTCAACGTAAAGCTTTAACCCCATTTTAACCCTGCGTGTCTTTGGATTCATTTTACACATTAAATTGAACCCACTGCTGCTTCTTTTCTCTGACTGTAAATTTAATCCGTGCAAGTTTATGTCTGCTTTGTTCTTGGCAGGGAGCAAGTTTGCTCATATTGACATTTATTCGACGTTAATAAAAAAAGACATTGAAAGGTTGCCTTGGAAGCTCAGCCCAGTGGTACTTTGTATGGCTGCACTTTATGTATGACTATGAAAAGCAATTCATGCCTTAAAGTCTAATTTTTACAGGCTGTCTATTGTAATGCAATACTCTGTATTACATAGGTTGATACTCTTCTTGTGTTGTGATGATGCCAAATAGAAACTCAACACTTTATTTATAGTCTTTATAGTCCCGCTACTGAGTCTTATGCTGCTTGTCTTCTTGGTGCAGAACATCATCGCAGAGCATGAGATCCGTAATATTTCGTGTGCAGCCCAGGACCCGGAGGACTTGTGCACATTTGCCTACATCACTAAGGACCTGCAGACCAGCCACCACTACTGCCACGTGTTCAGCACAATAGACGTGGTAAGGAAAGATCCTCACGGCCCCGTCCCGCAGGATTATCTGTCTGAGATTAAATTATGTGATTTTTTTTTTTTTTTACATGAACAAGGCAAAAACACAAGAAGCAGAGTTTCTACTGATACTTTTGAAAACTGTCCGTAATAAATTTGAATTCCTCGGGCATCATCTACAGCACTTACACTGAATAGATGTGACAGCCTGCGCTGTCAGCGCTGTTATCTCTAGACTGCCCTGTCTCCTCAAGGTGTCACACCTCAGTTGGGGTTGATACTCCGGCCATGATAACTAGCCCTCCATTACTTGCTCCGTCTCCCCTGAGATCTGATGATTATCCTGCTAATCTGCCTCATAATGCACCCAGGGTCATTCCAGACCAAAGTCAGCCTAATAAAGCTCCATTTCCTCTGGGTAGCTGTGGTTCCCTGAGCTCTGTGATGTCCATTACGGGGCAGTAAGTGCTAAAGCAGACTGATGACCATCAAAAGCCACAGCAGGCGTGACATGTGATCAGTTACTTTAGGCAGTTTTGACCATATTGTTGCTATCTGCCTCTGCCAGACACCAACTTCACCACACAAAAAGGGAACACAGAGATGATGTCTCACGTCTTTCTGGTGCAGAGGACAAGAGGCACATCAGGGCTTTAAGGCAACAGACAAAGTATTTGTCTCGGGGCAGTTTCTTCATCGAAACGATATGCAGATGTTTTCAGAGTTCTGTGTCCTAAGGCATGTAGTGTGAAGCTTGAATCCTCTGTCTTTAGTATGAGCTGCTTGTTCATATTTGGAAGCTGTCAGGGTATAACAATAGAGTGTATCAGCAGCTTTAATACTAAGCTACAGCGGATATATCCAGTTCAGGTGATGTGGGGAGCTGCTTGCTGCTGCAAAATGCTCCAGAGATTACTGCCACTACTCCTTGTTACGCAACTTTGTTTTGAAGAAGTTTTAGGGGGAAAAAAACATGATTCTGATATGTTTTTCTGTCTCGTTGCAAACTGAGTATATTGTTGTTCTCTGAGCCGGTAGACACGAAGCTCAGAATACTTAATAGTGCTGCCTGCTCCTCTTCTTTCTCCTGTTCTGTGTAGAACCTGACCTATGAGATCATACTGACACTGGGCCAGGCGTTTGAGGTTGCCTATCAGCTGGCTCTGCAGGCCCAGAGGACCAAACAGCACCACAACCCCCCAGTGGGACCCGGTTCAGAGGTCATCGAGACCAAGTCCAGCCGACCTGTACCCAAACCGAGAGGGAGTGTACGCAAGTCGGCGGTGAGTTGGACTTATAGACTAAATAGAGTCACAAAGACTAGCGTAATTTCCGCAGTGCAAGTACTGCGTGATGTGAGAGGGACAGGTGTATGCCAGGTTTCTGAAATCAATTCATTTGAATGAATAAAGACATCATTTAAATAAATTTGACTTGACTTGACAATTGGAGCAGCAGCAGTGGATGTCACACATAGCTCACCAAGGTACTTAAAAAACCATAGCACCTGATTCATTCTGATCTGAACGCAGAGACATACAGACATGATACACTTCATCAATATCTCAGATGTCCATAACAAGTACGTGTCCATAAATCCCCTTAGACATCAGAAAAAGGATGCTCCATATAAATTACCAAACTTGCCTTAAAGCTATCATGTTTTTAAAGCTGTCTTCAGTATCAAAGTGATCCACTGATTACTTTTCTGTTTCTCCACGAGTACATTTCAAACAGAAACTTGCAATAACTAATTCGGCATACTTTTAATGGTGACAATGTGTAAACTTATTATTATTTACATAACGTCTGAAGGGGGGCCCACACTGTCAGACTGGGAAAAACTCTCAAATGCAAAAGGGCCAGCTACTAATTTTTTTGAAAAAAAAAAGAAAAAGACCATGATTACGAAATATCTACTGGTTTAAAACTGAAGCATGAAGAGGTCAAAACTCCTGCAACACTTGTAGCATAAAGACTACTGTATTTCAGGCCACACGCCTAAACCCTTTATTTCTTGCAATAAAGTTCTTCAAAACACATTAGAGAAGTCTTAGCGCATTTCACATCATTATGATTACACTGTGCTGATGTGAGCCTGGCTATTACCATTAAACCACTAAGAAGTGAGCTTGTGCTGAATGTAAATGAGCTAACTACACCTCGGGGACCCATCGCACATCTCCGACTGCAGCTTAATGAACTCAACAGAATCATGTAAGATTGTGATGTTTACTGTCTCTGTCTGCCTGTGTCTCTCTCACCTTTTGTAATTTGATATACACACATTCAACCTTTGTTCAACTTTCCTGGGAATCCCTGCCTCACACCTCCACAGTCACACACACCCACACCTGTATCTATGTGAGTTTCTCTCCCTCTTACTCTCTTTCCACCCCTTCTCTTTTGTCTTTCCCTCCTTCCTCTTCTTCTTCTTCTTCTTCTTCTCTCTGTCTCCCTCCTCTCTCCTCCTGGCGGTGCTCATCTCTCCCAGGACTCTCCTCCTCTCGACAGTCGTTGCTGTTACTGTTACACCTGCACCACCCACCGTCCCACCCTCCTACCGCTGCACTCTGCCAGCCCTGCTGCCCAGGTGCTGCCTTCACATCCTCCTTTCATCCTGTCCCACCTTCATCCCCTCACACTGTGCTCCTTCTTCTGACTTCCTGCTTTGTGTTTTTTCCTCTCACTGCCCTAAAAACCCCATAATCCTTCATTTGTGTCTTTACACCATTTCTTTATGAATTCATAAGGCTGTTGTTGTATGCTTTACTGTTGTTGGTTGAAAGCTATATACTGTATGAGCCACACTTTCCTACAGATAGCCACATGTGGACCGATGATTCAATATTACTTTTGACTCAGGTGCCCTCTAGTGACAGTTTATAGTACTAACACAGGCCATGTGTACATTCAGAGATAGGTACGTTCAGTGCCTGATTTTTAACAGTGGAATTGTAGAGTGCTCCAGTGTTTCTTTACTGTTGTTTTGTTTCAGTACATGTAAAGCCACCTGTCTAAAAATCCCTCATAGGAGTGAAACAGTAAGGCCTTTAAAATACATTTAGAGTCACAGTTTTCTCCAACAATTATAACTCCTCATATGAAGACATTAAAACTGCATTATCTTTACCAGCTTCAACTTATGGGTGTCCACAGAAGGAGTTATAGTTGTTGGCAGATACACAGATAAACACTACAAACAAGTACTGTATCATAAACCATTTATTGTGTCTGATTATACTGATTATAAGTATTAAGTCTATTGGTGGACTAGAAAAAAAAAGCTCTGTTACAACAATGAAAAGTAAAAGTTATCATAATTGTAATAGTTAATATTAACTGTATTGTTTTGTTGTGGTAGAGATCTTACTCCTTTTATTCTTATTCACAAACACAGACTTGGCCTCACAAAGCTTTATGGGTACATTTCAGTTAAATTCAGCTTGTTGGTGAGAAAATCGTCTCTTGATTAATGTCTACGGCCGCGTGCTTCGTCACAAAGTGTATGTAAGACCATAGAAGAAGAAATTAGCCCTATTGGTTAATCTGCATGCAAACATATAATCAAATAATACGTATAATTTGCCTTCTTTTTGTGTTCACAGGGGGACATTGTGGAACAGGAGGGTGATTCTCAGTCCCAGGGCAGTGCCACATGGCTCATGGACCCCAAGGAATCCAAGCGCACTATCAGCACTAAGTACGAGACCACCATATTCTGAGTGGACCCCTTCTTCCTCCTGACCTCTGACCTCCGGGCCTGGTCTCACCCTTCTTGCTTCCCTTCCTTCTGTGTGCCTTTCACTATGGCTCTGCCTCTCTCTCTCCGGGCTGGACCCCTGCCCTCGCCCGCACCCCCTCCTCTTCCTCCTCCTCCACCATCACTTGCGTCCTCGTCTGAAAACAACACAACCCGCGACAGTTTCCCCAGTGCTTTGCTCCTCCTGTCTGCTAAACCACCACCGCTGCTACACTTTTTATTGATTATTAGTGTAACGCTCCCACTGGTATCACTCCCAGCCTGCAGCTCACCTTCTCTATTACTCTCCTCTCTGTTTACCTTGTATCCTTCCTGAACTCTGTGTACAATGCTTTTTTTCTCCCTGTCAACATCCCACTATTGACTCTCGGTGATAAGCTCTTTTTTTTTTTTCTTGGTGCTTTTCCTGCTCCATTAGGCGACGGCCACTCTGAGGCTTTTCACTCTGATCTTTCAACTCCTGACTTCTCCGAGTGCTGAGAAAATCTGATTTACCACAACCAAGAGAGACCCACTGCACACATCCTGTACCTGGATGGACATGTTTCCTGGGGAAACTGAGAAACTGCTTCTGTAATTGTATACATCTGTTGGACTTTAGCAGCCTGTTTCTGCACAGTGGGATTCAGAGGTCTTGGTGTCATAGAGGTTACACTGGATTAACTAAGGGGGATATTTTTCACTGTCAGCAGTCTGCTGGAAGCCAAAGGAGGCTAAGATCCTAGCACTGTGATAAGGTCCTTTTGGAGCTAATGAAATAAGCATTTTGGGGGATTTTCCAGTTGAGGGGAAAAAGGGGGTAAGGGGATAGGGCACGGAGGCTAATATGGACCCGCATGTTTGTGGTCCTTGCTGCTCCAGAAAATAGACAGTCCAAACCTTCTTAAGACTGGCATGCATCGGGATTTAAACCTGATGCTTCTTCTGGAGTGAACTAACTGTAACTAAGCACTTTTACCAAATCCCCAAGTGTGTAAAAATAAGTGTTTTCCTCTGTCTTGTCTTTTTTTTTCTTCTTCTTTTCACAACAAATGCCTTCCATGATCCATCCTGTCAGCATTGCCTTTTGTTTTGCCGATCGCACCAGGTTAATACTTCACGGCCGCTGGTGAAAAGAGTTAATCATTGTCAGGAGGGGGCGATCCGACACCATCACGCTGTTTGTGCTCATTAGTGTTATTTTTACTTTCTTTTAACCTCACTGTGCATGTGTCTGTGTCCCTTCCCTATAGCTGAACACTGTGGCCACTCCCAGCCAGTAAGCAAGGACAGGAAAGAGCCCTGTTGCATGGTGGGTAGGATGTTTTGTTGGAAAAGTGACCCTCCTCCCACGCAGCACATCACATCACCAGTCGGACTGCGCTCACCGCAGTAACACACGGGCCCGGAGGCAAACAGACGTAAAGCTTTCAGCACGATCCATCAGTTCATCCAACCTCACCCACTCCACGTACGCACACGCCTCGGTTTAGCTTCCTGTCCGTCAGAAAGTGATGCTTGTCCCCGTCAGATGATTTTCTCGTTGTGCTTTTTTTTTTTTTACGTTTCCTGACAAATGAATGGTTGCTTCCTGACACCTATCAGGCCTCCCTCAGAGAGTCAATGTTTACTCTTTCAGGAAATGTACCTGCGATGTTTCAATGCAGAACTTGTGGTTTAAGGGGAAGCAGCTGAGATAAAGAACATTCTGGTTTTTTTTTGTTTTGTTTTGTTTTCATGCAAAGGTACATCATACAGAGACCTCACACTGTAGGTACACACTCCTTCCTGGATTATTCGTCCTGTATCCACACGTTGTAGCATCTCTTCATGGCCATCCACAACACACATGTATAACTGTGATAAACAATGTAATCTTGCACGGGGAGGAACTCTAACCAAACTAAAGGGCAGAGGAATGGACACTACAAAGACTGTTTTATATTAATAATAATAATAATAATAATAATAACAGCGATAATGATAAAATAACAGGGGGTAGCTTTTATTTTATTTGAAAGTTTGCTCTTTTTTGGATATGTTTTAATTGTTTTATAGGACAATTGCGTGTCCTAATGCTGGAACTGGATCAGGTGTGGTTCACTGCAGTTCTCTGTCTCTCTCTCTATCCTTCCCTGCTCCTTTTGTTCAGTTAATCTAGCCAAGATTATTCACCAAACCTGCCATGCAGGCTGGTACGTCTGTAGATTTTAGCTGCAGAATAGAACAATAGGGAACAGCATGTTTCTCCTAGCTAGATCCCGGTTTGTTGACTGTTAATGGTACTTCTCGGTCAGCCGATGTGTATATGGGTACATAGTCGGCTCGTTCTGATTTAACTGTTTTGTGTGTGTGGTACGTCGTCAGGCCAGTACGATGACTCTGGTACACTGTCTTCAGCTCGCTGGTGTCGGCACCTTCAGCCATCAGCCTGGTCCCGTTCTGCTTTTGCACATTGCTATGGATCAGGAGAGATATTTCGGGACTAATCTGATGACAACAATGATGAGAATGATATTGTACATGAATCTAGCGGTCTGTATTTTGATACTTGAATGATTTTTGCTTTTATAGACATCTATATATATGTATATGTATGTATGTACGTATGTAATTTTTGACGTTTGTCAAAAGAAAGAAAAGGACTATGTCTTATAAAGTTAAACATATCGTGAATAAATACCCTGTGATTTAACAAACAAAAAAAGGCTGAGAAAACAATGACTCAGAAGAGGGACCTCACTTCAGAAAAAAAAGATTGTAAATAATCTTGGGCTTCCAGTCTTTTTTATGATTATTTTTCATAATTATACAACTAATAAATGGCGCAGTTATTAAATGCTGTCTCTGTTGATTCTTTATTCCTCCATTCGCCGATCTTCTTTCATGTTGCCGTGAAAGTTTTTGCATTGTTTTCCTAACTCTGGCAGAATTTTCTGTCACATCTGAGGCGACGCCGTGTCTCGATGCCTTTACAGTGATTTGTCAGAGGGCAAACAAGGTCAGTGGATGTGCCAGTCAGGATGACATGTTTGGTGTCCACACCCTCTGCTGAAGGGTGGACGGCTCCAAGCCAGTGCAGCTGAGGGGTGCAGGAGACGGAAGCAGAGAGCTCCAGGTAGACAAGCTGACAGGAAGATGTCATCAACGCTGCTTCTGTGAGTCTAAACAACAAGCTGCTGCAGCAGGAACAGGCTGCAGTGACACATGCAAAATGCATTTTATTAGTACAAACATGTTTTCTTTGCATTTAAGGTCTCCTGGCATTATACAATAAACCACCTTAATACTGTTGAGACTTTAAAAAGAAAAAGAAAAGCGAGAAACTCAATGTTGGAAGAGAAAAAACACTAAGAATCACTGTGCTCTGTCGATTTGGTGCCCTTGTTTACTGTTATTCGCCGAGGTTAATTCAAATATTGTACATTTTTCATTTTGCCCAGCTCCAGGTTGCGAGTTATTTTTTATCTTTGTTAGAAGGGAAATGAGTCAACGGTAGAAAATGACTGCAGCAATTCAAATGCCAACTCTGTGAAACATGTCAACAATAATAACTCATTAAACACTCAAAACAGTTCTGCACTGTGAATTTATAAATAGATGTAGAAATAGAAATAGACTTCTTTTTTTTCCCAATACCAACCAACAGTTGGTATTTTCATATTTTCAAGCTCTTGTCTCATTCTAGAGAACCAAACTTCATTATTTTTTTTCCCTAAAGCTGGATTTAGAAACAAAAACAACTTCACTCATTTTGCAGCACATAAGGAGCAAAATAGTGTAAGTAAATAATCGTGCCCTGTGATTCTTGGCCATTTAGTTTCTCTTATTTCTTCTCTTATTTTACTGGAAAGACCCAAAAAACTACCTGGATGAATAGCTTTTTGCTTTAGGCTACAAATTACACCGGTATAGGAAAAGTTGGACAGTTCTGTCAATCTAACTTGCAACCATTTTAAAATCATTACTGTAAATGTTCTAATGTGTGATTCACTGAGGCAGCTTGTGCACTACAACATCACTGGCAAACATGAAAACATAAGCAGAACAACAGGTCAGAGGATTTCTGTACCAGATGGGAACTAAAATTTACACATTTGCTCATTTCCATAGGACCGCAGCAGACGTCACAGATGTGTGCTGCTGTTCCTGGAAAACAGACCAGCTCATGTGTGCTGATTGTGAGGCTGATATCTGCAGACAGACAAGCTTTGTTCACCAAACTCCAACACGCATAAACTGAGGCCAGCCTGCAAACAATGAAAATCATGAGTTTTTAGGATACATGAGTATAAACAGAATGGGATTTTGTAGTACACTATAAGCATTGTAGATCAGTGAAAAGGCATTTGTAAGACCAAGTTTGGGGTGACGAGGTTGTATCATCCTTTCTATTTGTTAATAATACAGTTGTAAATGTAATCCAGTAATACATATTCATGGGCTTTCCAGTTTCTACAGTTTTCTACCAGTCTGCAGTTATAAATGTTATAAATAAATAATAATCCACCCACAATGCAATTGTAAATGTTAGCTTATAGTATCAATATAATAATGGGGTCCATCATAGGGGTCTTCCTGTATAGCTTTATTAAAGACAAAATAGGTGTCATTCTGGAGCTGCCAAAGGGTTTTCACACAGTGGTTCTTATCAATATTTTATAACCAACTTTTAAAGCATCAGTGAGTGATTTATCAACCATTAACAAAGACATAAAACCCCTTATTAAGAGTGCCTGCAGATTTTATATATTGACACTGGTGTGAATATCTGGAAATATAATGTTTCAAAACAAAATAAAAGCAACGTGGTTATCATTCCACATCTTTACACTCATTATGAGTAATGCATACTTCACTGATTTAACTTCCTTGTGGAGAATACCTTTTCTCCAACTGAGTTACGTTCGTTTGTCTGCTGTTATTTCATTGGCTCTTCATCGGAAACGTCTCTTTGAGGCGTTCACTGATTGGCCACAGACCAACCTGTGCGGAAGCTAATTCGCTCACCTGGCTGCAACTATTTCCCACCTGTTCCGTCGGTGACTTCTCTTCGTGTAGTTTTACTTCCACAGAGCAGAGCAGGACTCGGAGGGCAGTGAGCTGCTGTGCTGCAATGGACTGATCTGAAAACAGCTCTTCTCTCCAGACAGCAGCTGCACGGTTTATCAGACGCTTCATTTTCTCATTTTCATCTCCGGTGAGTTATCAAGGCAAATTTATTTGTATAGCACCTTTCAGACACAAGGCAATTCACAAAGTGGTTTACAGGGACATAAAACACAATAAAAACATAAAAACAAGACACAGAAACATCAAGTTGCACGTAAAATATAATAAAAGCACAAGAAAATAAATAGTTAAAGCCTATGAGTAATCAGCATCAGGGATCTTAGTTCCTGCTTCTTTCATGGATATAAGAGTTATGAGGAAAAAAACCTGGTGTGTCTGATCCATTTGTTAAGAACAAACTATGATCTTCATCTCCACTTTTCCATGTTTTTTTTTTTTTTTCCTCATATATATCTTCCTGTAGTTGATGCGGGTTTATGAGTGTGAATGAGCCCGTCTGCACAGACAGTGCCATCCTGTCTCACCTATCTGCACTTTGCAGGGACAGGTGTGAAAGTTCTGCCTGTGCTGTGAACATTCCCACATATTACTGATCCATTTTTCATGCTCTCTGGAGGCTCATGTTTCTTTTCACAGATGACACATTGATCACAAGTGTTTAGCCAGTGAATATTTGGTGGCTTACTGAGTAGAGGTTGAGTCAGGGAAAAGTACAAATATTTGCACGTAAAAGTCAATAATAGTCATTTTAGTGTGACAAGGTGCCAAGCTAAACATTAATGAAATATTTCTGTTCACTGGGTTGTGAGTTGCACAACCTGGTGTTCGCCATGAACTTTTGTTTACTGTTAATTATTAAACCAGTTCTCTGGCTGCCCTTGAACACATACTCTACATTTTTTGGCCCCACATACCCCACTTTTTTAACTAGCTGTATAATTTGTCATCGGGCCTTAAATGATGATTCCTTGGCTTGTGGGTCTGGCTCACAAACTATGCAGCTGTTCTCACAGTAAACACTTTAAAGACCTGGAGCTCATCCTCCCCTTTTTTATAGTTTAAAGTGTTTTATATGGCTGCGCTGTAATTCAAGTGGAATGCCCAATCACATCAGGGCGTTCGGCTTGAATTTGACGAGCTGTCTTAAAGACATGGAAGCAAGCACAGTGACATTCCTGTCACTATTAAATCCTGACTCAGCCGTGGGTGTAGTGAGCTCTCCCACTGCTGCCCTACAGGTTTGTTGCCTCTTTCAGGTTTGAGAGGTGTTGGCTGCTCGAGCTCAGACTCTGCTGGTGTGAACGGCCGATGGGAGGGACAGTAATTAGCAGCCATTAAAGCTTTCACTGGGAGAAGCCGGTGGATGCTTTGTCAACCAGCTTTTGTTGCCAGAAAACATGTGTGAATGTGGGTGTTGGTGATAAGGGTTTCCCCCGGATGTCCTTGCTTTGTCGACATGTCAATAAGCCCAAATGTCATTGCTGTCTGCCAGTGCTCTAGATTAGTGGTTTCCAATCTGGAAAATATACATCTGAACATGATCGCTGCAAAAATCTCCTTCCTTCGCCAAGCCATTTTTTTTCTTGTCACTTGTCACTCTTACTTTCCTGAAACAAGTGAAAAAATCTGACATATTTGGATCAAAACATAAGAAATAAAATTTTTAAATTGTTGCAATTATTAGAATTTATGCTCTTTTATTCAGTTAACTGTTGGTAAATTAAATTTCTCAAAGCCAGAGTTGAAGTTTAATTTAGTATTTCATATTTTTCTACTTTTCTAGTGGAGAATACCCTTTAATTCCATCTGAGTTGCATTCTTTTGTCTGCTGTTATTTCCTTGGCTCTTCCTTGGAAAAGTCCTATCTTCATGCCATCATGAATAAAATTCTGGTGGAGAATTCTGGTGACAAAGGCATTAAAGTAGTCATATTTTAATGTATTTAGTCTAAAAGTACTCCTGTCTGCCTCTTTTTTTTAAATCCTACAGAGGACATGCCGTCACTGTCCTCGATGGTTGCTACAGCCTAGAATAAAACTTGGGGAAGTTTTGCTTTGACAAGACTATCTTGCATTTTTAAAACACCACTGGTTGATCTTCTGCCTTGTGTCAGTAGCCAGAATGAAATGCAGGCCACATGCAGTCCACTACAAGAAACATCTCAGACGCTGCTGCCTGTTTTCGAGAGTCATTTCCTTTATCGCAGCAAACTGAAACTTGAACTGTCTCGTATGGACATATTGTTTGTGGTGAACGAGTTCCTCTGTGAGGTTTGTCCTCAGTGGAACGTCGGGCCCCTGGAGTTGCTCTCATATAACTCTGATCTCGGGTCATTTTAGAGGCTAATTCGCAGACAAATTGTGACACTGGCTCTTAAAGGGAAACTTGCTTTTATACGTTTAATCAAACACTATGAGATAAGAGAACAATAAAGTTAGCTCTGTTCTGCTTCTACAAACACACCTGAACCAGATTGTGCAGCTGTGATCGCGTGATGAATAAGCCAAATAACAGGTTGTAAAGCTTTTGTCATGGGATACAGTATATAGCATTTGTGTGACCCATTTAGACCAAAATCCACATCAGTCTTAAGCCAAGTTAATCAAATATTGTCTCTTAATGCCTCAGCCCTTGTTCATTGTCGGTGGCATTTGCCTCTGGCACTTGCTAATGCACTGAAGGCACTTAAAAGGGAATTTAGGAGGTAATAATTTTGCTTTAAGTGGTCTTTTCTCTATGGCCTTATGAATTAATTTACTGCCTTGATTGTTTCTAAATCGGCCATCTATTAGTGGGGATTTTGAAAATCCCTGTCCTCGTGTCCCTTCGCCAGATTTCGAGTTTCTGTCTTTCATGTTTTCCTCATGCCTGACCCGTCAGTAGTGATATACACAGGAGAATAGGCCAGGAGCACAAGTAAACAGTGTGGTGCTGCAACATAACACGGCATATCAACTGTCTTTACACACATCGGACATGACATGAAGTATGTCATGCGTCTTCTCAACAAAGGTGCTTAATATATCGCTATTTAACTCCAGTCCAAAATATCCTCTTCCTGCTATCTGCTGCTGGAATCACGTGGGAAGCAGATCTGCTGCAGCTGTTAATGTTATAAACCATTATAAACCTGTTGATGGTATAAAAAGTGATTATTGCTGATTATTCTAATGTATATTTTCTTCATTGATTAGTCTATAAAGAAAAAAAAAAATTCTCCACGGCGTAATCTGACATATTGAAATGTTTTCTTTTTTGTGCAACCAAAGCTCCAAACCCTGAAATGTTCAGTATGCTATCATATATGACAAAGAAAAGCAGAAAATCCTGACCTTTGAGAGGCTGAAACTGAGGGATGTTTGGCATTTTTGTTTGAAAACACAAATCAATGATCATTTCAGGTCTACAGTGTAGAGTTATCACCCATTTAAGTAATATCTACTCGCTTTGATTAACTCAGGCAGTGGATTTTGTCCCCTGTCACTTACTGTACAAGACAGAGCCTCAGGAAAGGATTTCCAAATGAGCCCTTAACTATCGTTTTCAGACAGACTAGAGAAACTGTGAATCTTTTCTTTTAATAAAACAAAACCCCAATAATCTATGGACTTCATATTAATCCAGGCCACGTCTGATGTATAAATAAAAATGTTTACTAATTCATCCATTCATTTATATAATGACTTAATTAGCATAACTGGTTCTGTTTAATAAATCCCAGAGACTGTGACAGCGCATTTGACATCTTAAATAAGAGAGCTATAACATTATGCGGGTCATTTAGTTATCAGCTGTAATTTATGGCATTCATTCATCACACTAATGGAAAGATTTGACATTAATAGCTGTTGCTGTGATGTTTACAAACTAATTTTGTCACCCTCAAACTATGGTTTGAGTCTATAAATTTGATGATTAGTATAAAGTGAAGTAAGCATCTTGTAGTGTGGAGAAAGCTGTGCCACACAAATTTTTATCTGATTACAATTTTCTCCTTGACCTTTCAGACTCTGTCCCCAAACTGATTCACGGTGAAATTTACACAATCAAAATTGGGCCGTGAAGCCCAGGTCCTGCCTTCGTCCTCTTCCTTGTGCAATGCCGAAGAGTGGCACGTGGCCAGGCGGCGTTGCCATGGAATCCTTGAGCAATATGGACAGTGCCGGGAGCTGCGACAGTGTAGTCAGCATGAACTCTGGATATGTGAGTAGATCTCCTCCTCACATCTGTCCAACAGACTCTGGTGCTTATCTGTTCACTGTGTAGCAACAACATCTGTCCTTCATTTGGAATGGGGAAATAAAGAACTGAGATCTGTGCATCAGGTTATAATGACGCCTGCATGGATGTTTATGAGAGGGGCAAATGAGAGATGATGAGAGGAAGTGAATCTGTTTGAGGTGAAATACACTCAGAGAGGAGACCTTAAAATGAGAGTTTTCATGAAAGATGACCAGAAGGGAGAAGATCTCAAGCTGCTCACAGACACCTGCAGTCACCTGAAATAAATTCTTCCGACAGGCCTATATAGAATGAAAGATGGCCAAGACGAGGACAGGAGTGGTGTAATTAGTCATTCCTTTGTCACTGTTTGAACCCCAAACGGCTCTGGCCTAGTGTCCCTGTCCTGTCTCTCATCGCTGTGTTTAGGGTTAAATGGAGGGCAGAGTTTGCTGAAGAGTTGAGAAACTGTTCTGAGTTAGTTTTCATCACATCTGTAATAAATTTCAGTCTCTTATTCTGCATGCAGAGCGAAGACAGTATGGAGCACTTATCTGCCGAAGAGAAGGCGTGTCTCATGTACCTGGAGGAAACGATTGAAGCTCTGGAGGTACAGGAGGACAGCGGCTTATCCAATGATGAACCAGATCCTTTGTTACAGGCAGTAAAACTGGGTCAGATGAGCGTAAATGGTACGTTCATGCAGTGAAATACTCTGTTTTACATTATGCAAATGCATGTATTCATGTACTTTTTACACTAAAATAACATCAACAACTGCAATACTAACTGCAGTAATTTCGCTTCTCTGTCTCAGACATTTCCCGTTTCAAGCCTGAGTCCAGAGGAGACCAAAAATCATTTCTCACTAGCGGAGTGCCCACACCACTTGCCCACCTGCCAGAGGAGCCTGGATTCAGAGGGTTAACCACTGGAGTCAAAGCAGAGCAGCATGCTCTGAATCAAACCTCAGAACAACGGTCTTGTCCAGCTTCTGCAGCCAATACAAAAGATCTCCAAACACCAGTGGACCTCAAGACTCAACCCAAACCTCTAGTCACTGAATCAGTCGCTGGTTGCAAAATAAACCAATCAACTCCTCAGGCTGAGGTGCTGTGTTCATCCAAGGATGGAGATGGTAATCTTAAGATTGTCACAACTAGCGGGCTTTGCCCCAGTGAGTCTGCTAAGGCCCCTGAGATAGATCTGGGTCTGATCCCTCCTCCATCAGACTTCATGGATGAGCCAAGCCTTCCTCCTCAGTCAGATGCAGAAATATCTGCATCTGCAGAAATGTCCAATAACAAGCCAGGAGCAGCTGTTGACATGGAAGAGCTACGTCACAAAGCCTCCACGAAGAGAACTTCGGTGAGCTCCCCTGTGACCCAGGAGCCTCCAAACATGCCTGCAGAACTGAGTGCATTAGTCGTCAGCTCTGGTCCCCCAATGAGTCCTCCTCCTGAGGCTGCTGAGCCCAGAAGTCCACCTGCTGTGGCCCCGAAGCCCAAGAAGCTTCCTGCCAACATTATTCTGAAGTCACACAAGGCAGCAGTGGCTGATGGCAGCTCGGGACATTCGGTGCCCACCAGCAGTGACCGGCTGTTGTTGGACCCCCAGAGGGTCCGCATGGAAGCCCTCCGAAAGCTTGGCCTGCTTAAAAGCGAGGAGGCAGATTCAGGCCCCGTCCTGAGCCCCAAACTTTCGCCCCAAACTAGAAGGTCATGGGTAGCTCCTCCCTCTCCAATCAGCCCAGCTTCACCATGTACACCACCCTCGACACCATCTTACACCCGTGTCAGCAGCCCGCCTCACACCTTTGTCCCTCCTCAGTCTCCTGCGGCTGTGTCACCATCAGCTTCTTCTACAGCTCCTGCTGACCAGCCTCCTGATATTCTCCCAGCACCTGCTGCATTCAGTGACCCCGGCCCTCAGCTGTCAGATAATGAACTGTCTGCTCTCAGAGAAGTCACGGGGGCCACAGTTGATGCTCAGGTGAATGGACCCCATTTTACCCCTCCCGCTTTGGTCAAGCAGCTAACCCCACCCAAGGTCGTGGGTGTCAAATCAGCCACGCTGGAGCGCTCGGGCTTGGGTCTAAGCAGCTATATGGCTAGCCAAGGTTCCAGTGAGGCCAACCAGGGCGGCGGCGGCAAGCAGAGCCCCAGCGAGCTACGCAACAATCGGCCACGCCCCGCCTCCCTGGGAAGCGGGAAAGAGTTTTCAAGCCCACAGAGAGAGAGTCCACAGACGGGCCAGGCCGCTCAGCACTCCGCCGACTCTCAGAAGCTGCCGCGATCACAAGGCATCAGCGTACTGATCTGCCCTCGTGCAGAAAACGGAGGTGGCCGCCGTGAGGCCCTGAGGAGGCTGGGGCTGCTCAGGGACTGAGGCATCGACACCAAATCTTTCACGTCATCTGACTGCCACAGACTCCCTCCAGATAGTGTATTTAAAGGAGCATGATGCATGATCAGTGAAGACCCACACATTCATGCGTCATCATTTTTATTTCATGAAGCTATTATGACAAGAGACGGGCTAACATGACTTAAAAACATTGACTTACATGCCCACACGTCTGCTCATTATATTTTACAGCTGTATTTAGAGTTATATTTCTTATAAAAGTGACAATAAGGAACTCTTTGGATGTTCCCTGACTCTCGTGTAGCTGTGTGTTTTCTTATTTTAATTAAATACTGTTATCCTAAAGAGACAATGATGAGTTACTTTGTCATTTCAGAATAAATCTTGGGATCTACGGGTGTGAACATTTTGTATGTCACTGTCTGCTGTTACAGGATCTTTGGCACAGTGACACCACTGTGAGGTTGGTTCCCCTCTTTGTTCTCCTTTTTTTGATACTTTAAAAAGCCAACTTTGTTATCAGTTTCACTTCCACTGGAGTTTTTCTACTCTGGCTTTCGTTAACCACAGCAACTTTTTTGTTAGCAAGCTCTGGCTAATATCCAATTCTTTGTGTACTTAAGAGGCGCTGCATTCAGGCTGTTTTCTCAGTGCAGTTCGTTAGAGCAAAGTGTTGCGGTTCAAAAAAGAATAAAAAGGAGCATACCTCTACTACAACTCACAGCACACAGTCAGCGGCCACTAGGTGACAGGAATCTGAAACATGTCGTTGCACAGTGACGCACGTGTCAAAACTCACAAGCTTGATGAATAATAGCAACATGTAATATCACTGTGGTTTTGACAATGGGAATCAAGCTGATATAACAACTCTCATGAGAATTATTATAATGTTTTTGATCGTACACTGTCCCCACGTTGCCCACAAGTCACACATTTCCATTTGTTTTCCTCTGGTGGCCTCTGAAATGTGCGGCGGGCCCTTGTGTGTCATGTCACATCACAATTGAGGCACTGAAGTTCTGGCTGAGCTTCAGCACCTTTTATCTGATGTGATGCAGAGAGAACTGGAGCAGCCTGTTTTCTCACCTACTGGTTTAGCCTTTATGCAACACCTTCGCTGCACATTTTAGGAGCTGGCGCTGTGTCTGAAACATTTTTTTCACTGCTGCAGACAAATAGATTTACTCTTTCCTGTAATTAGCCATTTGGATCACCTACCGCTGTGAAAATGAAGCTCGAATGGCTTTGAATGGTGTTTCTCTGAACAGGTATTAACACCAGGTTTCTGTGCTGTCTAGTTTGCAGAGAACAGAGGATAAATGTTTGATTCAACTCCTTTTCTTTCCATTTTTGGACTGAAACACAACTTACTCTTCAATATTGGAAGCCTGGCACATTGACAAGTTGCCAGTATTTTGCTGGTGGAGCTGCATAGTGAGTCCAAACTGATAATTTCTGTTATCTTTTATTGTGCAATTGGATGTGCACACAGGTGTGTCGTCTCTGAATGGCTACATCAGTGCCAAGTGCACACTTCTTTTCTTTAGCCTTTTTGTTGTCCCAATCACACCCTGGATTTGTTTTCAGCATGAATTTTAATCCATCTAATTTGCATGGTCTATAAAGAGAATATTTTAATATGTTTATTTGTATTTTTGTATTTTTTTTTGCCAAGGAAATAAACCCCTGATCGGTATCTAATTTGATCAAGAGCCAAGTGAAAGAGGATTTGAATATTGTTTTGAATATTTTTGTTTTAAGATAAAGCACATGTGCATAATTTACAATAAAGATAAATTACACACTATTCATTCTAAGATACCGAAAGGCACTTGTAGGTATATTTTCATAGGTGTGTTGCATTATTATTTGTTTAGCTTATAGCCAACATCCTCTTTTACTATAAAGCCAAAGGAAGAGGAAGCAGTTACATGCTGCCAACCCAGCACAGGCTGCTTTGTGCTGCACTGTGGCATGTTGGTATGTGGCTATATCTCCTCTCCACCTGCTCTGTCTGTTGTCCCGCTGCCAGCAGAACTGACTGACAAGGACTCAGTGACAGTTCCTGTCACTTTCACTATTACCCTCGGAGGCATCATAGATCAGCCGCTATGAATAACATAACATGTCAGTGTGCATACCCTCCTCGGTGTCCTGCATTCTCAGCGTGAGCAAGTTACAAAGACATAAGATTGAATTAAGGTTGTTCTAGTTAACTGCAACTAAAGTAAAAACTAAAAGAATGAAAAAAACATTTTAGTTTACTGAAATAAAATCAGAAAAAATGAAAACTAACTAAAACAATATTGTGTTCTTAGAAAATCAACTAAAATAAAATACATATTTTAAATCTTTTACTCAGTTTGGTCAAATTTCTTAATGGGATGAGTGTGAGGAGGCATTGGTGCATATATTTATTGAGCCTCATATAAAGTATTGTATTTGTATTGCAATGGTGAACTTCTTGCTGTGGACAAATACCCCCACATTAAAAAAAAAGAAAAGAAAAGAAGAAAAACTATGCTGAAACTAATAAAAACTAAACTCTAACCCACCCTGGAAGCTAATCGAAACGAAAATAAATCAAAACCAAACAGAGAAATTAATGTAAAAACCTATGAAAAATACAAAACTATAATAATTTTGGATTGAATCTATCATGGAAGAAAGAAACTGGAACTTCATCATCATAATAATAACGATTATAATGCAACAATATTATGCGATAGCAAAGAGGCTACAACTCTGAAATGTTATTTTATGTTATATTATCATATTTTATTTTATGTTCATTAATTGCAGTGCATGTGAATCATTTCCACAACATTGTTCCTGTTTGTGTTAAGTGAAGCCACCGTGTGCACACCTGCAGGGGGCGCAGGAGAGCTACAGCAACCATACTAACCTACGGTGGGGGGCTCGACACACCTGTTTGCTGTTAAAACAAAGGGAAGTAATTAGTTGTAGCTTGGCCCCTTGTCGTTACTTTGACCCGTTTATCAACGCGGTCACCAGTGGGAGCAGCAGCAGTGTTCGTGGAGGAAACTGAGGTACTAAAAAGCACGCAGCGTTAGCTAACGCAATTTGCGGGAAATGTCGTACTCTACTCGGAGTCATAACTTAGTTAAATGTGAACGCATACACTTTATACACATAGATTTAGATTCAGTGTGACTTATACTTTCCTATGATATCATAATAAACCGATAAACCGCCATAAAAAAGATGCACCATAGCTTATTGTGAACTTCAGAACTTGCCTGAAAATGATCAGGTTTTTAATTTTTTTTTCAGTATTACAATAATCCAGTCTCATTTTTCTGTACATGCGTGGGTACATTGCAAACAGAAACTGCTAACTGCTGCTTCGGCATAATTTAAAAGCGCTGAATTTGTCAAACTGTTAACAAATATTGATTCAAGTAGCTAAATAGGGTTCACGCTGTCGCCCACAGCTATCTAACTGTTCTCATGGCAACAACACACTTCCTGATTATGGGAACTGTAGTTCTGAAAACTCAGAGACCACCAAGACAAATAACAACTAATGATATGAGTTAGAAAAAATCAATTAATTTGAATTTTCTCTATGTCGCAGCATTAGTAGTATTAGTACTAAGACTCAGATTGTCTCATCTCCATGGTTCTTGCCTCTCTGGAAGTCTCACACTCTCCTGTATTCATTCACACACAGATTTTCTTCCTCCCCACATAGTTAGTTTTGTCTGAGGGGGGTGTCACCTCTACAATAACAGCTCTACCACTAGAGGGCAGTCTAGATTCATGCGTTGGTGTGCGTACCAGTACAACCTTTATTGCTGTAGGTAGATTTCCCCTGGCTGTGGTTGGAGGATCATATGCAGGGCAGCATTTAATAATGTACAGCCATGTGGCAAGATATTTTTCGCATCACATGCTGATGAATACACTGCAAACAGACTCAACTCTTTACACAGAGAAAAGTGATGAATTTCAACATGTCTACTTCTGCATATCATAATGTGGATCCAAAAATAGTGCAAAGCCGAAATAGAAAAGTGGAGAGTAGCGCATGATGTATTTAGTGTTGCAACAAACAGATGTGTTTTGTTTGCACACTTTTGCTATTTTCTTGACGAGTCCTAATGTTTTAAAGATGAATCACTCTGAAAGGCTTTTATCACACTTATAATGCTTCATTTGCTGTGCATTTGGTGAGGTTTTATATTCACTAGTTCATAATGAACTGTAATATAATAATTGTTTTATCATGCACTTACGTCAGTTGGGAAAGGGTAACAAACCAGCTCTCACTTTAATTCAGCCAAACGGCAAAATATGTTTGCACCAACATGTCTTTTACTGCCAAAAAGTTAAGCAAAGAAAAAAACAAAAAACGAATCAATGACTTTGACTCAGTTTCCATTTTATTTGCCTGAAATTTCCAAATCAAGTTCAGTCTTTCAAATTGTGGGAAGGTTTTTGGATTTTGCCTCTGCAATAATGAAATTGTTTCACTAATTAAAATGTATTTGGCTCAGCTGTCGATCCACGAATGTCTCATAAAACTGGCCTTTGCAGGGGAAACAGGACATGCTGCAGTTTAGATTTTTTGATTCTCTTTGTAGACCTTTATTTTTTTAGGCTGTGGGAAAACAAGTTATTTCTTTACAGTTTTTTTTTCTGTGCTGCTTATGAGATCAGATGAGGCCTGAACCAGCGTGACTCTGAGAGCTCAGCTTGGTCCTGAACTGCAGTTTTTTTTTTTTTATCTTTCCAAACAAAATCGCTTTGTCTTGTTTGCTCGAAAGGAAATGAATCAGGTCAGAGTATTAGCAAAGAATGTAAGGATTGAATGTGGGCGATTTACTGGAAGGCTGTACTCATCAAAGTGTCACAATGACCCTTAAACATAGTCATCACTCGTTTTGAGCTTAGAGTGCTTGACAAGGATCTCAAGTTTGGTATTTCACTGGTTAGAGGCATTAAACAAGGCCACAATCTTGAAGGTTTAGTAATATTTAGCATTTTATGACACATACACATGAGATGAACCTCTACAAAGCTCCTTGGAGACGCTCCTTGGAGACACTCCCTCGTGTTAGTAGTTAGAGCTGGTAGGCGTAGCTGCTGCACTATCAGGCTAGACAGTGAGCTCATGGGACTTCCCCACCGTCTTGGTCCTGTTCTGTACTTACCTACTTACATGGTGTCTGAAAGAGGCCGCAGAAAGCCTCGTCCCTTTCTCCGAATATGAGCTGATCATGGAGGATTAGTGGAGACAAAGTGGCACAGAGCCACTGCTGAGTGTGCTGGGGTTTAAGCATGCCTGGCCCAGTTCTGTGTCATCAAAAGAGTCTACTTAAAATATACAGGTATTATCTCTCTCCTGTGTGTGTGTGTGTGCGTGTGTGCCTTCAAACAGGCAGAAAGTACTGTTATACAATTTAGTTGTATGATGATGATTGATACTTTGAATGATACGGGCTCATCAGTAAGGATTAAACTTGGGATCTTAACAGGACAATGTCTCCTTCTCGGTCTCATTTGATCTTGATGAGTCCACTTGATTACAGGTGCACACACACACTCACACACACCAGACGCAGTACGCGCACAGGCCTGTATCCCCTCCAGCACCCGCATGCTCACTCACACAGCTAACAACCCCGTGCGTATTTCGTCTACCTCCCTGCTGCAGCAGCATTAAGACTCAAGTAATATGTCTAGCAGTCAAGCAATACAGGCCCCCATAGCCGAGAGCCTGAGGGTACTGTGGTGATAACACTCATTAGAAGGTCTCAGCTCTCCTGACATTTCCAGTGGTGTGATGTTACAAATACAACACATCTTAAATGCCTCTTGTGCCACTGGGGTCACTTTCATCCATGGTGTAGCCTTTGACAGGTGAGAATGAGCCCGTCAGTGAGAGACACCTGTGTGTGACACCTCCGTTTCTTCCGACTTGATAACTGTATTTCCTTTTTCACTCTCCCTCTCCCGCTCTTGCTCCCTGTTAGTGCCAGTGATTGAGGCTGTGGTCAGGAAGCATTCCTGGGGCAAGCCCACAGCGTTCGCTGGGATGCCTGTACTAAAGTGTGGAACTCAGCAAGCCACTCTGCTCCCCTGTGGTGCTGGCATGGTGAGTACCAAGAGATCCTGCTGGGCCTGCGGTGGTGTTGGTAACCTCGCATATGAAGCCCCTGCAGAGAGGAAAAAGAAGGGAAGAAAGAGGGTAAACTTCGGAGCTCTGAGCCTTGGCATTTTCACACATTAATCTTTCAGACAATTGGGGAGCATACATGTCGAACTGGAAGAAAGTAAATGAGGAGCTGAGGTGATGTGTCCCTGTGTATGACCATCTGGAAGAGAACATTAGGCTCTCTGCAGGGCTTCTAACTCCTCAGTTCATTAGTATGCAGTATACTACAGTGGTAACCCTTACATATGCCTCCAAACATGCATCCATCTTGCATTTATCTTACAGCAACAGCTGTTGGCGGACTGTCTTACTTGGGTAGTTCAGAGTCAAAATAAAAAGTAGATTGTGCCAACATTGTCTAAAACACCTGATTGCCACATATATTTTGCCCTCTGATGGCTGAGAAGTGGAGAATTTTGAGTTTCTAAATAACTGTGGTGTTTTTAAATGTGGTACATCTCCAACAATGTGCATTTTTTTAAAAATAGATCCAAATCGTGGAAATCCTTAAAAGATAAAGTTACAAGCTGATATTGCCCTCAAATTCAGTAAAGATCCAAAAAGAGAACAACAGCAGTGTTGCGGTCAGTTACTCTGCAGCAAATCTTATCATCATGTTGCATAAACGCAGCATCGCTCCATGAACGATCGTCCCCTGCTCTATCGACACCTTCCGCACTCTCCCAGTCCTCTTTGCCCGGTGTGTAGCTGAGGTCCTTTTCATGACGAGCATCATAAATTAAACATGGCCTCCGCTTCCCTCGTGAGTCTGCTGGTGTAAAAATAGCTTGGTTTGGTGCACAGTGTGGTGCCTGTGCACAGCCCTCTGTCTTTAATGAAGTGTTGCCATGAAAAGTGTACTGATCCTCCAGCGTGACTCGCACTCTGTGGCAACCGTGTTCTGACTTTCTCAAACTCCCCGAGTGACTCTGAGCTCATTTGGTTATACAAGTGCTCACAATTACCCAGAGATTTGGACACAGGGACATAGGATATTTCCATATCCCTGACGGATGTTATTTTAATTACACTGCACTGCTTGACTGTGCTGTGAATTTACATGTTTTTTCTTCTTCTGTGGATGCAAAGAGGGATTCTCACAAGGTTATTCTCTTGAACTGAATCTCTTTTTTACTGAGGCCCCTAGTCTTTGGCAAAAAAATGGCGTAAGCATGGGAAACCGCGTTAAATTACATTATTTATGAAATATCTGAGGTAGTTGTAACATGTAATCTTTTAAGCAAAGGTAATGGCCACATTCTGATAAGATACAAGATAATGAAAAGTAATCATCTCTCCTCCCTTTCTGGCATCAGCTGTAACTATTTTCAGATTGTGCGTGGTTCAAATTGTCTGCGTTGTTTGAAGAAAGTTGAGTTGTTATCTCCAATCAGCCTCATTGTGAGGCCCTAATTTGATTAAAAGAAATCACACATGGGAGCAGGAGTGATAATTATAGTGTAGAATCTGCTCATAGGTTGAAATGCAAACATAACTGCATCAACACAGCAGATTAATTTCGGTGGTAATGCAGGAGGAGGTAGCAGGTGTGGGGATACAGATGCTTTTCCTCTGCAGGACACTTCCTGAAAACAAATGTTTCATATGTCAGTGCCGGTGAAATGTGGCACAGTAGCTCAGCGGGCTGTGCTGCTGGTAATGTGAGAGGGCTCTGTTTTGATTCATGTAACTCCTCAAGCCTCATTCCTCTTCAAGTTTTGGGGGTAATGGTGTGCATACAGCGCCTCATGATTAGTGATTTGCAGGGACGGCTGACGGTAGGGGTTGCAAAAGCAAACTGTCTTTTACACATTCAGCTTCCCTTAACACCTTTATTTGGTCTGAGGGAAAATAGCCTTGAAGGGTTTTTCACAACATGCTTCACACACACACCTGAGTGAATGTCCACATTCCTGATTTCTGACACCAGGCAGGGCTTTAGTTATTCAAAGCCAGGAGCCAAAATCAATGAGCGAAATGGAGCTGTTGAGCTTAATCTCCTGCAGGGAAAAACTCAATACTGACGAGTGGAGAATGTGGTGTTGGTTATGGTTTTGGTTTTTGGTTCTTATACCAGATGATTGTTCTAATGCTTTCATCAATGTTCCTGTAAACAATTACTGATTGTTAGTTATCATACCTGAGGAATCGATTCATCTCGAGCTGTGCTCTGAGCAGCTGGTGAATTCATTCAGCATAATAACTGGAATGCAGCAGGGCTTTTTATTTAAATAATAATAAGAAGAATTCCCTTCATGTGCATATTTTTAGTTACAGGTTGGTTCACTTTGATTTCAGCTCTTCATGCAGGTCCAGCTCCAGCTATAACAGGGATATGAAAGCGCTCAGGACCCCCAGTTGACCTTGGAGTGAGGAATGCTGGGAAATCTTTTGAGACATAGTCATCAAGACTAGTTTTTTCCATTTTCAAATAAGTTTTCCAATTTAGCGCTTTAATCAGTCAGTTGAACTTTTAACTCCATTCAGTTGGCAGGAATTGAGGGTAAAAATTAGTTTCATCTTTTCTTTTTCTTTTTTCCCTGAAATTAATCTTTTTTTTAAAAGAATGCTTCAAATATCGTCTAATATTTGGATCTGGGTTTGACATGTGCTAAATGACATTTGTTGTTGACCAACTGTTATAATGACGGCATTAATCTTCCATCAGGGGACCATCACATCAACGCTGCATCCATGACCCAATGGAAATGGGGCCGCTTATTGGTTTGTTAGTTAGACTGTAGTCTCATTACTGTCTGCCGGGATAACAACGGAATGCAGTCTTCAGGCTATTACTTTTCCCATCCGATTCATTTAGAAGCCCATCCGCCCTTTTGTCCCCTCTTTCAGCCATTGCTTTTTACCACGCCGGCGTGACGGACCACTTCATTTTTGCGCAGGTGGCACCGGCCAGGTGACCGCACGAGCCCGACCCACCGTGCACGCGCTCAACCCGGTCCACCTTCGGCCCATCCAGCACCTGCGTGGAAATCCCTGCAGGACAACAAGGAAACCGTGAGGGCCAGCCGGGGACTGGAGAAGGAGCTGGAGAGGAGTCCGGAGCGCAGCGCGGACGCTTCTTCTTCTCTCCACCCCCTTCAGAGCCCGCCGCTCCATCTCTCTCTCTCTCTCTCTCTCTCTCTCTCTCTCTCTCTCCCTTTCTTAAATTGACATTGGTCTGGCTCGAAACATGATAACAGAAAAGCCTTCCGCTCCGCGTTGTCGGGCCGTCCTCAACCCCGATCACTTGAAACTCAAATAAGCAGGCGTGAAGAGGGAAAAGGATCGCACAGTATCCTATCAGCGGGTGCTCAGAGGGAATAACAAGAGACCTTTATACCACACACACACCCTTGTATGTGCTCTCGCGCATCGCAGACCTTAGAAAGTGCTAGTGTTCAACTACAGTGAAAGTTAACATGTATATGCACGCTTTGATACGCGCAAGCCTTGGATTTGTAGGTTTCTGCTTGGTCGCCTTTGTCCAGCAGTCAGCTTCAGGAAGTAAAACCACTCAAGGTAAGTTTTCACGTCAAAAATAGCCTCTTTTTTTTTTTTCTTTCCTTTTTACTCCTGGATGGCTGGGTTGTTTTTGCCAGACCGCTTGGTGCCTAATTAATAGATGTGTTGATGCGTTTAGAAAGCTGGTAATGATGACACTTGTCTAACTGGCTGTATGTGTATTAAAAGTTAAAAGCAGCTGATTTTGAAATGTAGAGGTTAAAAGTGAAGTTTTTACAGACTTTGATCCATCAGTCACTCCCAGTTTTGATTCATGCAGGAGCCTTCTGTTGATTCACTCGCTCATTTTACATAGGCTTAATTGCCTTTTTGTTGTGTCAGTATGCTCAGTTGCTTATGTCTGTGCAGACTTACTTAAGCAGAAAAGACAGGAGACATGAGGCTTGAATTAAGTTTCACTGAGAATGTTCAGTTGTCAGGAAAGAAACAGTCTTTGATCCTCTAACAGCATGGCCAGTGTGAACAGTTATGTTTCATAGCCAATCCTGTAGGTAATTGTAGTGAGACTACCAGGAGGCATTTGTCACAGTCCAGACAAGTATTTGACACCGGGCTGTAACACACACATGGAGGGAGTCTCTGTCTGTCAGACACTGCAGCTACAGTACCGGCCTGCCCAGCTGGCTGCCCTCTTGCTCTCCTGCCTTGTGAGAAATTATTCAGACCAGACAAGGGCAGCCTGAATCAAAACTCTGGCACCTTACAAGAGCAGGACAGACACGGCGTTACACATCCGATTTCTGATCCACTCAGCCTTCTCCCCCAGGTTTTCATCACTTGAATTTCCCACAATACAAATGCCAAGCCTGAGCTGCCAGAAGTATTTGCATGCAAAGGCACATCACGGTTTCTGTGTGAGTGTTGATTGTGGTTGGTGATGTTTCGCACACACAAAAAGACATCTCTCGGGCGGTCGACAAGGCAAAAAGAGAAAGGGGGTGGGTGACTATTTTGCATCCTGGGTGGTCTGCCCCCACTTGTGGGAAAACTCAATATTTACATTTTGCAATTAGAACTACTTTTTTCTCACTTAATTTTCCACAACATCGATTACACACTTCCTTGTAGTGTGGAATGCTGCTGTATGTGTGCTGGTCTGTAATGGCATGCACCTGTTTGTTGGTCACTGAGTGAAACGCCGTGGACGACCACTTGATAGGCTTCTCCTCTGGTTCCTGTTTATCAGTGCAAGGCAAGCAGCTCTGCAGTGACATTTTATCTGTGTTTGGCTCTGAAGCTATTTGTGAGCATATTTTGTGCATAACTGAAAATAAATATTGAATTTGATGCTGGTGGCAACTCTGTGGCACTGGCCATTCTGCATGCTGGGGACAATTTAGAAAACTGGAGAAACGGAGAGATGAACAAAGAGTCAGAAAATGCACAATTTGTCAGCTCAATATTTATTCAGCCCAGACGTTGCCGACAAGAGTCTTTGTCTTTCATCGTTGTCAGTTAAATCGTGGCACTGTGTTTCAGGCATCAGTCCTTACTCAAGGAAGAAAAAAGAGCAAAAGAGCAGTGGGATGAGGGAGGGAAGATTCGAAGATGTGGTGGAGAGAATGACAAAGAAGGGAAAAATGAGACCGGGGAAACAGGAGAGATTAAGGGTGCAGAGACAGACAGTGAGAGAGGAGGTTTCTCAACGAGCGAGCCGCAACAAGCGAGGAAAAGAGAAGGAAAGGAAAGAGGGGAGCCACAGACGTCATGGCAAATCACTTTCCCTCGAACAGAGTCAGGAGCTCTTCGTTAATGCAGCGGCACCAAGGCAACGGTTGGTGTGGGGCTGACATGCTGCTGTGGCTGGCTATGTTGGTGTAACCTCTGCTCCGGGGCCTGGGGGTCTAAAGACGCAGGGCTGCCTGAGCGGGGAGGAAGGCCAGATCCAGGCCCGGACACAGTGTGGGAACCGAGCAGCCTTGGCAATATGAGGCCCAAGTGACGGGGAGGCTTACCTAGAGATGCTGCCTGACGTGCCGCTATGAGAGATGGAAAGGAGGAAGAAACCCCCCACCACCACCACCACCACCACCACCACCTCCTCCTCCTCAGCCAACCACCCACCCCCAACACTCACTCAGCCCTATTTCTTTTTCACCCAACTCTTGCTTTGTTTGCTTTGTCCTCGCTTCCTTTCCTTTGCACTTAATGAAGTAGCTGTGCTTTTTCTCTGTCAACCAAAAGAAACAACTGCATTACCCTCACCGTGTCAGGAAGCTTACTGTCAGCCCATGTGCTATTTATATTTTTGCAACAAAAAAGACGTGCACAGCTCCCTTCTGTCCTCTTTGGTGCTTTCTCCAGTTCTGTCCAGCCCACTTTTGCTACTTGATAGGCAGCTGGATATGTTACACGTCTGTGTAAGCATGCAAGTGTCCATGTATGTGTGTGCATTAGTGTAGCTGGGACAGTGAGAGTGTCTATGGTCTGTGTTTGTGGTAATTTGGACTTTCTTTGAAACTGTATGTGAAACCACATAAAATAACTGCTTAAATAGTGCTTTTATTTCTGCCTATCCCTTTGGCCTTGAACTTCTCTCAACGGTTGCTGTTTAGCAGAAGGGAGGGAGGGTGCACACACAGACAGGCAGACAGAGACTGTGGCCCCCCCTTCTATGAACATGGCCAGTCATCTCGCTTTAACATTTTGACACCACTTTGGCGTTCCTCCTTCATCACCTTCACTCTTCTCTCTCAGGCTGTGTGGTTTCTGCATTGCCCCTGGGTCCTGACAAGCTCCTGCAGTTGTATTTGTTGAGCTGTTAGACTTGTCCCCTCAGAGACCGGATGTGCCTTAAAACAAGCAGACGCAAAAGTCCCTATTTGCCTGCCAAGGTACCGCACAATTTTTGGCAAAGTAATTTTTAACAGCCGGCGAATGGAAGATGTATTCAGGTCAGCCAGGAAAAAAGACTTCTTCTGTCCTCATCGGGAAGCTCTGTGACTTTGAGAAGTTAAGGGCATTGCGGATCAGGACATTGCAGTTTGGATCACGTTTTGGCTGAAGTGACATGTCACCCTCATTTCTCCTATCTGTTACTTCTCACGAAGTAAGCCCAATTAAAGCAGATCTCCTAACTCGCCAGCAGAGCTCCTAACCTGTAAATGCCTTTTTTTCCCTAAACAAAACGTACTCTCTCGTGATGACAAAAGCCGAGCTTGTCTCAGTCTGCCTTTCCTCTCTGTGCAGCAGGCATGTGGTGTCAGATAGATGTGTTCTCGTTATGATCAGAGTGTGTGAGGCAGGTTGAGCCTCAGGGCAGCCCTCGGTCACTTGCTGATGAGTGGGTGGAGGGGATCAATCCAGCTTCACTTTACCACTCAGGAGACACTCTCAGAAAGCATCTGCCTGACAAGTGGTGCTTCAGCGCCACTGTACATGTTGTTACAGAGCAGCCAAGAGAGCAGAGCGATTATTATCTCTGCATTACTTGAGTGGTGAAAACTCTTGATAACAATTCTGTCCAAGAGCAATGCAGCATGAATCATGAAAATGACTTTGATCTGTCGGTGTGCTGTGAGGACAAGTGAATGTGTATGAGTGCAATGAATGATTTTAGACTGGATATTAATGATTGCACTTAACAAGCAGAAGTGCTTTCAATTTTCAAAATGAGGCTCCATAATAGATGGAGACTCCCTCTAAAACAGGGAATGGTTCACTTTTATTGTGCCTGTTTTTTTTTTCTAATTCCCTGACTTCAGTTTGGCCAAGCTGCGGCTTGATACAAACATTTAGTTTAGGGCTGCAGCTACATACAGAGTGAGTACCATGTTTACAGGCACATGTAAAGTCGAAGCTGTCTGGCACAAGCTGTGACCCAAGGCGATTCAGTGGGCCTTCGTTCTGGACAGTTACTCACTTTCATCCTGACCACTGGAATGTAAAACCAAGACCTTTCTGCAACAGAGTGTTAAAGATTCTGCCTTTAAGATATCTGACATCCCTGCTCAAGGTCTCCAATGGAGAATTTCGATAAGTGCCCTTTCCAAATGATTAACATTTAATCAATCTATTTCCCCCGGTAATTTTTTTTATTCTAGTGAGCTGTATGTGAGAAAGTCTTTCTCTGTTAAGAGAGACAGATAAAGGTTTTCATTGGACTCTCTTGGAAGGTACAGGTTTCAATACTGCATATCTGTTTAGGAAATTAAAGGATTTCCAGCATTAATTTAAAGCAATGTAGTTCAAGATTTTGGGAAATACACATTCACTTTATGGTGGAGAGTTAGATGAAAAGATTGACACCACTATCATGAATGCATGTTAAATATAACTCTACAGCCAGCAGCTGGTTAGCTTAGCTTAGCATAAAGAGTACAAACAGGGGGAAACAGGTAGCCTGGCTCTTGTCAAATGGTTACAAAATACACCTTCCAGCACCCGAATCTGAAGCTCACTAATTAACACATTATGTCTTGTTTGTTAAATCTGTCTGGTGACTTCCTGGAGTCTCTGCTGGTTACCTGGCAACTGCTCAGAGCCAAGAAATAGTCCAACACACCTCCTGTCAAACAGTCAATTGTTGAGTTTACACTTGGGTTTCTGTACAGATCAAACAAATAAGTTATAATGAGTCAATTAGTGGTAGATGGATTGTGTAAAGATTTGAACAATCTCTGTTTCCAGTCGTAGTTTTGTATTTAACGCACAGTGGTATTGATCTTGTCATCAAACTCTCCCAACAGAAAGCGAATAAGCATATCTCCTAAAATTTCAAACTATTGTTTTAAGTCTCCTGGAAATAGTTGTTTCAGCGCTCATGTTTACATAATGTGTGTTTGTGGCCAGAAAACGACCATCATTTTAAATTTTCGCTCAGTTTGCATCAAATTATGTTCGTTCAACAACTGCCTTCACTCATCATCTGCATGCATATGCTGAAATGAATCATTACTCTATTTCGCACATTTTGTATGCTGTATGGATGTGAGGTCACAGCCAAACAAAACGGTAACCTGTGGACACTGCAGATTCCCTGTTGCTCCCCAGGGGAACCCATCTGCAGTTGAGATCCCTCTACCATGGTACCTTTTCTGCCTTCCTCAAGCAGAAAATCACTTTATCAGCAGCCAGCGAGGCCCTTGTGACCACAATTTGTCACCTCATTTAGAATGGTTGCAGGGCTGACAAAGCTGTAGATTTCATGTGCAACAGACGAAGCAAAAAAATTTTGTTTAAGTCACCCAAACTTTCCCGAAAACACCAGGACAACTGCTTTGTATGCAAAACCAGTGTTCAGGGGTAAAAAAACCCAACATTCAAACCCTCATACTCAGGACTCAGGAGTGCAGGGCTTGTTTGGAGCTTGTTTATTTATCAAGGCTTTAATCTGAACAATATGTTCCAAATGAGGCCTGTGATGCTTCCCTCAACTGTGGCATTGTGGTTAAAATTAGAAAAGTCTCTCCTGCTCCCATCTCTTCCTCTCTTCCCCTCTCACCCTGTCAGTGGCCTTTGTTCTCTCCGCAGATGCGGCACTGTGCTGACAACATCCCTGTTGGTTTCGGGGGAGGATGGAGTCAGTGTTGACGGCACTCTGACCCCCCAGTCTTAAACTCACCTCTAGAGCCCCTTTCACAAGTCCTGATGGCTCACTGAGGAACCTCAGTGCCGTCCCTCAGCCAGCTGCAGCCAGCTCTTAGATCATTAATCCTCTAACCCCCCACCACAGAGCTCGCATTTGTTCTTTCTGTTCCATTACTCACTGATTGGGGATAGTGTGACTTTAGGGAAGATATCAGTGGGACTGTCATGTCAGTCTCTGTACTTTCTTAGGCCCACAGCTGACGCTACACTATCCTTCCTCCTCTTTTGCCTTCTTCCCTGCTCTCTCCTGTGACCTTTTGGCTGAATAATGGGGCTGCGTCTCTTTTTGAGAGTTTGGGGGGGTCAGCGAGGGACATCATTAGGCTAGTCTGTGGTGGTCAGCGTTGTCAGAGGGGGTTGGGGGTCAGAGAGAGCCTTGTTTACAGACTGTGTGTGTTTACATTCCTGATGGTGAGCGCCAGCTTTAGAGACTGCTGGAAGTGAAAGGAAATGCTCTTATTCTGCTTAGTAATGGAAAAATCCAACCCAATACATCAAGGAATCCAGATGAAAAAAAGCCAAGTTATTTATTTGGTGGGTTCTGGCCAATGCATTCTGGGTAGAAAGAGGGATGACTTCACTGATGAATTTGAGACTTCCTCAATGGACAGAGGCATGGGAAAAACCACATGACCCTCTGCAGTATTTAATCACCCGCGGTGAACTCCATATATATATTTATTGCACACCGTAATAGCTTAGACTGATGATTAATGGAAAGTACTGGTTGTGCTCCTTTGTTTTAAAACGTAACACCATCCATCACAAAGGGCTGCAACTAGGGATTAGTTGTGTTATTGATTAACATACAGATTATTTTCTTGATTAACTGATTAATGATTTAATTTACCGAAAAGCAAAAAATGCAGATAACAAGTTAACAGAGCCAATTGTAATGTCCTAAAATGTCTTTTTTTTTTGTCCAATCAGCTGTCCAAAACCAATAGACATTCAGTCTACCATTATAGAAGAATAAAATTTGAGTAGCCAGAGGTAGAACCAGAGATTTTTTTTAGCTTCAATCATCAAAATTCAAACGTAAATTTTCTGTTGACCAACTAAGCAATTAATCAACTCATCATTGCAACTTCACATTCAGACATTCAGTCATTTTTATTGCAATTTTTTGCATGATGCACTGTAACATGCCTCTTTGCTGCTCACATGTGCTTTAAATTGCCCCCTGGAGACAAATAAAGTTTTCTTGAATCTTGAATCTCGAATATTAAGTTTAGCTTGGGTACTTCCATTGTCTGAAATACAACAAGAAATCAAAAGTGATTGCCAAAAAGAAAGGAAAAGCTATGTATATGTATAAAGTTAGTTTTTGTTTCATACTGCTTTAAACTAGTGAGGACATGTGTAGTTTATAAAATTGAATTTCAAATTTAATAGGATCCACAAAATTAAAAGCATGCCCTCAGACTGAACAGACAACGACATGCTTTGAATTAACTAGTAGTCGTGGTAAGTGGGTGTCGGTGGAAGTGTGAACAAGAACACTTGCATGAGCTTTTTATATATTTTTTTCTAATGATAAAAATGTCAACGGAGTTATATTTTTATGATTAAATAAACCTATTTAGAGGCACCAGACATGACATGGTGCTCCTTATTGGACAAAACAAGACTTTATAGGCCAAATGGGTGAATTGCTTAATCAAAGAATTATTAGATGACTTGATAAAGAAAAGAAATCATTGATTACAGCCCTACATTCAATAGTGGGCTAGACTATGACTGATTCAGTTTTATCTTGATGACTCAGAATGTCTTCTGAATGAAGATTTTTGAAAAGAGTTTCAGCTGAATGCTGAATTTCTTATTGGTTTATTATATGTGCTTGCAGTGGTAGAGGAAAATCTACCAGAAAATGCTGCTTCAAATTTGACATTTTCTGACATTCTTACCTCCTTATGTGAAGGAAAAACCTTTCAGATAATATATTTTCTGCCCTGGCATCCCCTCGCACAGTCTGATTGAAATACAGTAGGAGCAGTGATGGGGAGGTCATTAAACACTCGATATGTCTGCATGAGTGAAATGTTTGCATGAAGTGATTGTGCTGTCTCACAGCATTTAAATGAAGTGTATATCCAGTCCGCTGCAGCCCGCTGAACTTCACATTTCTGAGCTTTAGTAGTTAATTCCTGCCTCACAGCTTACACAGAGAACCATTCACTTTATACCTCAGTTTGACAGGAAACAACTAAAAATATCACACTTGTGCTGTAATTGCTACGTTGCCATCTTTATAGTTGGTACTGTATCTGGCTAAAGCAACCGCCAATGAATGTAATTGCTGTGTGCAGAGGGGAGAGTGTCATGTCAGTTAGCTCTGGTTGTATAAATATAAGGTATACAGCTGGACTAAGTGCCACCCTTCCCGTATATAAAAAATGCTGCTAGAGGCCAAGAAGTCATTAACAGTGGAGGGCACATGCCAAGAAGGGTGAAAAATCCTTTGAACAGTACAAATGAATTTCTTGTCACTTAGGATCCTAATAGGAAACGGTTACAAGTTATGCTCAATTATTTAGTGTGGTATGTATTAGACCTTCGCACTTGGCAATCATGCCAGTCCCTCTCTGTGCTCTCTTAGTATTGCTCCATGATTCACTTAATTACTGTAATAAGTGTTTTTCTTCTAGAGGTGGTCCGGAGGTCTGTGAGTCATAGTCTATTAAGGCCACACATGGTAAAGGAACGGCACAACACCAGATGCCTGGTCTATGATCAAAATCACAGAGAATGTCCATTATTTATTCAGAGTTTGAGCCTGAGAAATGTTTTATAAATGACACAAGGTGAATCTACTTTCTCTGCACTCTGCACACAGTTTCCAGGCTAGTCATTGTCGCTGTCACTGATTTGTTGGAAAGCACACACTATGAAATGTTCATAAAGGCATCAGCAGATTGAGTTAGTTGAGCTGTTGTAGTGAAGACACCTCAAGTACACTTCAGATACAGAGGTAGACAGTTGTAGAACAAAACAATAAAGCATTACATTATTATTTTGGACGCAAAATATATAATCTATCTATCTATTTATCTATCTATCTATCTACACTACTCACAAAAAGTTAGGGATATTCGACTTTCAGGTGAAATTTATGGAAAATGGAAAAAGTTAATGCGACAGTGATATTATATCATGAAAGTAGGGCATTTAAGTAGAAGCATGCAATGGTAATTTTATTCATCTTAAACAATTTATTGAAAGAAAAGCTAACAACAGTGGAGGGTATACCACAACAATAAATTTTCAGTGTCTCAATAAATTGGGATGTGGCCAAAGGACGTCCACTCCTCTCCTTTCTGTGACTCTTCCAGTCACTCTGTATCACTGTTACAACCTCCTGATGACACTCTGTGACCCTCTACGCTACTTCCATCTGAGGACTTCCTGTTTGAAGCCTCACAATGGCGAGGATCTGTTGATCAATTGTTAGGTGTCGTCTTGGTCTCATGATGTCAGAAGGTGAACAGCATAATGAGGAGGACTGTTTAAATACTAATTCTAACTGAACCAGGAAATGTATTGATCGATTCATGGATCAAACCTGTTGTGAATTTTGCTGTTAAGCTTCTTGTTAGAGAACAGCAACTTGTGCAAAAAGTACTGAAACACTGAACAGTTGGACATGTGCATTCAAAAGTTTAGAGAAGGTCACATTAAGTTCACCTGGAAAGGTTAGAATGCATTTTAGGTTCATCCTGAAATTTCACCTGAAAGCCAAATATCCCTAACTTTTTGTGAATAGTGTATCTAAGATCTTGATGCAGGGAGCTCTAATCAAAGGTACTGTAGCCATTTAGTTTGCTGGTCTGTTAGTAGTACTCCCTCATCATGTGTAATATTGGTGGAGTGCCCCTTTAAGGCATAGAAGAACACAACAAGGTTCAGTCATTATCATTATCATCTCATAGACATAAATAATAGACTGTGATACATATTAACCCTTTCATGCATAGAGGTCACTACAGTGTACAGCTATTCAAAAGCCGTTTTCTTGTATATGCATGAGTTTTGATGGCATAGTTGCACATCAGTCGCTACAGCGGAAGCTACTGCATCATCTCATACACTGACTGCTACCCAGTCGGAAGCCATTGCAAGTGAAAAAAAAGAGTGAAACCAAGATGGTCGACAGACCGCCAGAAACACCAAGTTGCTCATTTTTTCTGTTCAAACCTTCTAGAAAAAGAAACCCTGGCAGGTAAGAAAAATATGGTGACATCAAGTAACATCTAAGGAGTCATGCAATAGCTAAATTTTCCAAGTATTTTTCCAAGGATTTTATATTGGGAGGAAATTATGATTAATTAATGTCCACTGAATTGTACATCATGCATCAGAAGCTATATTGTAACCACTGGACATGTAAAAATATCTTTATAAAATTTGGGTTGAAAAAAAAAAGAAGTTCAAATCTTGTTTTTCAGCTTAAAGATGAATAAAAACACTTAGTAAAAAAATCCTGACTGAGGTAAGGATCATAATTCCTGCATGAAAGGGTTAAAAAGGAAAACGTCACTCCTGGGTATAGACAACATGGAGGAATAGATTTGGACAAAGTTATGGTCTTTCAGCATGTTAACATGACATTGCTCTCATTAAGTTCGGCTTGCATGTTCTTGTTCACTTTCCCTTCGCCCTCAGATTAATCTGAGGCGTCATGGTTGGTGGACATAAGCAGGGAGGGACACAGGGGTTTTGAAGCTGTGATCACAGTTTCTGAAAGCACAGAATCAGTCAGTGGTTATGATTCCTAAACATTTAGAGTGTGTGAAGGATGAGTGTAAATATCCCGAATGGAAGCAGTTGATATTTTTATTCACAACTTTTAGAGGCTTGCTGGACAGCCAACAGTGTGTCCCTTCATTAGCTGAAGGGGATCTAGGCAAGAGGGGGGAGAGATGCTAAATTTTGTGTTAATGTTGACGTCTGCATTTCATCAAAACCATTTTTTGAGGGGGGAGGGGTGAGGTTGGCTAGTCTGCTGCCCAGCACAACCTAAAAATCCACGACATTTTCACAGTGTGCTGTGATAATGTTACTACAAGCAGCCATAGTTCCTGTCCTTTCCACAACCTCATCCCTTACTGCCTCTCAGGCCACCAGAGTAAAGACAAGACACACAGTACCTTACATCAGTGTGTACCACACATAGCACTGGATGTAGACACATTCAGTACGCTAATTTTATTGCCATGTGCTGTACGTGCACTACATTTTAAAAACGGTCCAAGCATTGTGACTGTCTGTGTGTATGTGTGCTGATTTCAAAGTCCCCTCTCCAACAGTATGTTCTGCTTATTGTTACTTCGATATTTGTGCTTCACTGAGCAGAATGATGTATGTGCAGAGATGAGACACGTTTCCAGACCTTATGCTTTGATTTACAATACATGTTGTTTTGCAAGTTGAAGATCATACCATCAAATGGGTCATTTACAGCAAATGGATAAAATAGGTGTTACTGTCTGTTTTCATACAGTAAAGCCATTCAGTCTCTCTGTACCTTAAGTAATTATCCTGACCTTAACCCCATCCTGCTTAACCACAACCCTAAGTATAGTGTAAGTGTGGTTCTAAGATGGATAATTACAATATTTGTTCCTTTGTAATTACATACAGTATTACGAACACTGTGATCCTAAGAACACCTTTTTTATGGAATTGAACCCAACACCCTTCCTCCTCAGCCGCAAAGAGCTCATGAAAATGAAGGATTTCATCGGAAAATGCCTATGTCAAGAAAGAATGCTTTGTCTCTCCAATGCGTAACCGCGACTGTTCATATGTCGCACCAAATCACTCTGTCATGAAAACACTGCTCACTACTTTATTGCTCTCCATTGCTGACTGAATGCATCACTTGGTCCATATTTCAGACTATTATTTTGAAGTTGGCTGCAGGCAGCACAAGTAAAGCTACACCTAAGGGTGTCCCAGCTCCACTCAGTCTATTTCTGTATCTGAAGGAAAGGTGATGGGATGGAGGGGGGCAGGTTTGGGGCAAAGCAAACAGCGAGGGTCTCAACACTCAAAGTAAACATTACCCTATGTTTGAACTACACACCTTCGGCCCTACAGTTCTCCCACACACTCGCGCTCTCCCCTCTGAGTCTTATTGCTGCTAACACCCCCTCGAGCCGGCCCAGCTAAATACACTGCTTATCCGAGGACCTTCCCATAAATCAGGGAGGAAAAGCACCTCTGACAAGGTCTCACCTCCACGGCCAGCGGCCCTTAGCCAGCAGCTCTGACTTACATGTAGGGACTACTTTGGAATAAATGGACTAATTGCTTTTTAGAGTAACTCTCCCAATAACCACCTCCGAGGACTTAAGGATTTTTTTTTATCAGACAAATGTAATACAATTATAATAGATCCCATTTATATGCCCACCTAACCCTGCAGGCCATCTCCTTTCCCCAAAAATGAAAAGTCTGCTTTGCTGAGTCAGGATCCTGAGATGATGCATTCAGGGATTTAGAAGTTTGACACACGGCAGAATTTAAAGTTTTATTGAGTGTACAATAAAGCATGAAGTGAATCTGTTTCAGGGGAGAGAAAACATGCTTCAGTATTGTACAACTTGGTTTCATCCAAAAAATCACTAAATTCAATATTCAGAGAATGTCAGTGGGTTTAAACACAGACTCAAGGTATTTGTGGCTCTAATATGGTCAAGTGCATGAACCAGAGGAGAGCTACAACAGCAGCAATATTCAAAATGACACATTCCCAGGAGGAAACTGTTTAAACATCTGAGCATTGCTCAACATCTTCCTTCTTTGCTTTTCTTGTTTTGACTTTGTTTATTCATCCTTGTCTCGAAGCGCCGGCTTCATCCTCCACTGCCTTAACTTGTTCCCAACAACTGTGATTCTTCAACACAAAAGAATGAAAGAAACTCTCAATGAAAAACACAATCTTTTCATCTTGGGCATGAGTCAATTACCAGAGCAACAATACTGAAGGCGCTGCATTTTTTTTTTTTCTCAAGGATCGTCCTCTGGACTGAACTGAAAGATGAATTGATTCTGACATGTTTATTTCCATGGCAAAGACGTGGGGTTAGCCAACAAGACCAGCACATTTAGCTTTTGTTGTCCATCTGTCTGTTGGAACGCTCCCAGTAGCTTTTATGGGTGGATTTTTTTAAACAATGTTTTGACGGACGTAGACAATTGAAGTTTGTGGGCCAGGATTTCTCTCATTTGTATTTATTTGATTCTTTGCAGCTCATACCAAAGGTAATGGGAATGTGGGAGCGTTATGTGTTCACTTGACATTAGTGTTTGATCATCACAAATTACTTGTGTCATCGTGTCCCAGTTTGTTTCCAGATCTCTGTACATTTCTCACTGTAGGCAAAGAGTTTGCACAGGTTATTTTTCACATGTTCAAATTCATTGCAAGTGAATTGTTAGCTGGTGATGTAACTGTTCCATGCTAAGATTTTAAAGTTATAAGTAATATTTGCACAAAGATGTAATTGGAGTGCAGGTTTTCTAACCTGTATAGAACGGAGAGAGTAATGTTGGAGGGAGCAGCTCTTGCACAGTTGGTTACATAATTTCACAGGTCTTAGGTGGTTTTACAAAACATAGAGGCTGTTTTGTTCGTTTGAAACCCTAAATGCATAGCATGCTGTTCTCTGTCATCATTTCACTGAAGTTATTAGGTGTGATAACACAGCAGTTACATAACATTAGAGATACCTACAGCCCAATATGTGGTGCTGCTTTTTTGCACAAAATTGCCTGAAGCAATAATTCAAACTATCAAACTGCTCTCAATGCAAATTTGAATTGGAAAAACAACACAGTGAAAGGTTGCGGTGAAAAGAGATGATATATACAGTAATGGACAGTTTTTTCTCTTCTCTTTGATCTTCATTGAATACATATCACAAGTTAACCTTTCAGCTGATTTTTGAATGTTTGAATCATCGCAGTTGCGGTTTCCTACTTCAGGTGTGTTGGAAAAGTGTGTAAAAGCGTGATAGTTGGCAACTTTTCAGACTGGAAAGATAAAGTGAACTGATGCTCCAGATGGGAACATAAATAACAAGATGAAAAGAGGGATTCTTTGAGTTTGTGTCATAATGAATATTAATTACTACAGAGACTTGGCACCAAGAAATCTGACAATAAGACAGATATTTTGTTGTGATTAATGCCTCCTCTATTGAAAAACACTTCCTCACACAGCATCTCCTCCTCTTATTCTGCAAGACAGTCTGCAAAGAGAGAAGACCCAAGCCGCTTCTCTGGAGAATTCATATTGTTCTCACATAATATAAATCAATATAGGGCTAAGGGAGCTTCTGCATCTCTAAATGGCTTTGTGGAAACTTAGCAAGAGGGGAGCCAACACTGTCCCAGGTGCTGTATTCCTCACTGAATGGTGCACAGGAACTAAAATACTATACAGACACATAAAGCTTGACAAATCGTTACAAGAATGAAGACCGTAGCTGGTTTTTCTGGACATCCCAGTCCCACAACTATAACCCTGAGTCAGACATTTAATACTCTTTAGTAAAGCTAGTGAGGCTCTAGGGTTTGTAATTTTGGTCCAGACTAAAATGTTTAACTACTGGATGGATTAAGATGAAATTTTGTTCTGACATTGATGGTCCCTCCGAGGATGAATCCAACTCAGTTTGGTAAACCACTGAGATTAGTTTTAGAGCCACCAGCAAGGTGACATTTTGGTTTTTAGTGAGATGGTTCAACGGCAATAGGATGGATTGTCATGTCCCCCATTGGTCGAATTGTAATTACTTTGGTGACATCATCAGCATGAAAAATGTTACCATGCTTTCACGCCAAACTGAGATGATGAACACATCAAACATTTCCTGCTAAATGAATGCGTGGAGAGCTGAAATTCCACCTAACCTGTTAAAAGTGTTAACACCACACTTTGTCCTCATCTAGACATATGGAGTGAACCACATGGCATACTGCTGAGTGAGGCTACCAGGGCTACATTGTTATAGTTAGTTACACATTTCAGTGTGATTTTTGAATGAGGTATTCTTACTTCTGGAATTAAATCTGGTTCTGGTTTAATTTCAGCTCTCACTTGTCATTGTGAGCATGTTAGCACGCTGACATTAACATTCAGCACAAAGCACCTCTGTGCTTTGTACAGCCTCACAGAGCTGCTATCAGCTCCATAGATTCATAAAGTGAAGTCAGATTCTCTTATCACTGCGGTTGTCTTTTCCTAAGTCCTTATGAATTCTCCTTCATATCCTTCCTTGTCCTCGACGGAAAACATCATGAGGTGGTTAGGAAAAGACGGTAGGACGTACTGTTTGACTGCAGCCTTAGTCTTTTTGAAGCTAACCATGATTCAGATACTTAATACTGTTCACACAATCATCAAGTTTCAGTGGAACCTCTATTGAAATGTTGAACTCACGTTGTTTCAGGATGTGTATGAATACCCGAATCTCCATCTTAGGTCTGACCTGGTCTGACCTTTTTGTTCTTCTTGGAGTAATACCAACTTTATTAGATTGTTATTGTGAAGTTTCCACTACCACCGTCCACCTACCACTACCTTCTGATAGGTATATTAGGTTAGTAGTTTTGTGACAAAGATTTTCCAGAGTTTTGTGTGTTCTGCACTGTCACTGTCCTCCTTTCCACAGCAGACTTCATGTCCTCTGGGAATAGGCAGATATAGCCAATATGCTAAGCTCAGGGGTTTAGGTTGCAGGTCATTTCCCAGTGGGATCAGCCGGCTCCTGCAGAGGGCTTGTGATAAGAGTGGATATTGGAAGCTATGTAAACCTTGTTAAGCTGCCCTGCCCCTGTGTGCAGGGGGGTAATCCTAAACACCTGGGCTAGTTAACTGGGATTTGGTGGGATTAGGGGCTCCATGAGGCAAACCTGATCATGCTTCTGGTTAAATCCATTTCTATTCTCATCTTTTCACATTCTCTCTTTTGTAATTCAAACTCAATCCAGCAGTTACACAACAGTATATACTGAGCTATTTTATCTCTGCCTGTATCTGTTACTCAGAACTTTGAGAACTAGTCAACCAGCAATGTGATGCGCTACATGTTCCAGCTTTGATTGAAGTTCATACTGTACAGTGTATTTGAAAAGCTGAAATGTGTATTTTGGAGCCTGATGCTGCTTTTGTTTCTCATTGCTTGAAGATTTTATTGGGTTGATGTTCATGGTAGCAGCATGGCAGCGATAGCAATGTTGTCTTTTAATTTTGTACAGACATTTATGGCCCACAAAGGGCAAACTTTTTCGACTTCGGTGATCTCACTTTTCCTGTCTTTGCACTTTCTTTACCATGAGATCAACATTTTTGGTTTTATTAAAACATCTCAACAACTCCTAGATGGATGGCCATAGAATTAATCCAAATGACTTTGGTTATCTCCTGTCTTTTCCAATAGAACCATTGTCACAGTTAAAGCTTAATACTGCAATTAATCCAGTAGATTTTTCCCAAACACCTAAAAAGCTAATGATATTTCCATTAGCCTCAGCTTTATGTTTAGTACTAATTAACCATCCTAAACTAAGATGGTGAAAATTGTGAACATGTGCACCTACTAAACATTTGTGTGCTAGCATTCTGTTACTGTAGCATGCAGCTGCATGTCATTCCAATAATAAGTCTATTATGATGATTATGATGATGATTATTATGATTATTATTATTGCCTGTATTCATTAGCTGACAGAAAAGAGATGACAGGAAATGTTGGGAAAGAGACACTGGGGATGACATGCAAAGGTCCTTGGCCGGATATTGCGGTTTGTGATTGGCATCTTAACCTACCATAGGTGCCCCAGGACTTAGTTATTTTAATATTTTTTTCTTCCATTTTTCATTCAGGATCTTCTTAGATGTCTTTTTTTTCAATATTTCATGATACTTTTTCTCTAAGACAAATGTCCAGTGGATCAATTAAAAGTCTCTGTAGCCCAATCAGTAAGTGTAATATACATGTAATATACTTTACTTGTAAAGTACCTGTAAAGACACCATCATCAAGAACATTTCAGCTTCAGTAGCTAACCCTCCCTCTTTTTCCTTCTAGATGTGGACGAGTGTGCAGAGGCGCTTGACAACTGCAGCATCGATGCCATCTGCCAGAACACCCTGAAGTCATACAAATGTATCTGCAAGTCAGGCTATAAAGGGGATGGCAAACATTGTGAAGGTAAAAGTCTTTCTGGATTAATGCGCTCATTTTCACCTGTGGTTAGAGGCACAAACTTCTGCTCGGCTCTGTGGGAGCGCAGAGAGGACTGTTACATTACATTGAAGTAAAAGCCACATGTCTCATGTTGATTTGCCCTATCTGTCTGAATGTAAGCCCCTGGGCCGGTGACAGGCTTGATAAGTGCTTCTGTCTCACTCAGCATAACTCATTAGTTTCAAGACTCTGCTGAAGAGGGAGGAGAAACGAGGGAGAGTGCGGCGGACAGAGGAAGGGGAAAGCCAGGTGCAGAGTACTCCTTTGTGACAAGATGAAATGAAGCAGTAAATTTCCTACACATGTTAGAGGGGAGAATTAAGATAGCGGCTGAAAAGGCAGTCAGAGGCCCTGCCAAGCAGTCAGGGATATTTCCACAGCCAGAGGCAGGCCTCATAGACTGTCAGACACAAGTCTGTTTTTCTAGCCTTTTTCAATGTGCCCAAAGCCTCCGGATCATTATATCCCACAATTTTTATTAGTGTTATTACAAAAGCATATTTCACAATGTCATTTTTTTCCTCACTATTATTATTCTTTCATTTACTTGACCGAGTGTTTTTCATGGCCTTCTGCCTGTAGGTCATAAAAGTTTGCTTTAGTGAATCTATTTTGAAATATGTGCAAGGTTGGGTTTCTGTTGAACTAAAGGTTTGCTGTTGGCTTCTCAAGGTTGATATAATGAGAAAATTCAAAATTCAAAAGCAGCATTCCTAAAATAAGAAAGTAATACAAAGTGTTTAGTAACTAGTGCTGAAATTTGAGGAGCATGCTGTCTGACTGCCTCAGGTTAGCACCTATTATGCGTTAAAGAAATGTAGCAGAAAGCATAAAGACAATGAAAAAGAACGGCTGGGCTTAATAGTCATTACTAATTAAGCAATCGATCATTCAATTAATCAATCAATCAACCAATCAATCTTCAGGGTTCAGTTGGGTGTGGGTGGGACAGAGAACCAAAAACAGCTCCTTCACTCTGCTTCTTGTCTTTATTGTCTATGGTAAAGATTAGATTTTTAGGTTTTATTGATCTAAAGCCCTGGTTGAGTACAACCTGTAGCAATAGCTGAGCCTTTGTGAGTCTATATGTGTTGAGGCACAAGCTTTTACCTTCAGGGGATACTCCTGATGTATCCTCCGCTGTTAAAGGATGGGCTCTCAATTTTTCATGTTGGTCGTGTAATAGTCAGGTGCCCATACAAACACTGAACAGGTTTTGCTTGCCGTAAGCATTACTCCTGCTCACACTGACCAGTAAAAGATCCCTTCCTAATGTGCATTCAACTTAAGTGCTGGGCCTTGTTTTGTGCAAAAATGTATCCCAAAGTTTCTTTGAAGACACAGTGGGGCTTCAGCAGTTTGATTTAGTCAAATCTTGTGGAAATTAGTGGTTAAAAAAAAAGATAAAATTCCCTCTTTGTATTTACCCGTACAGTGTTTTTTTGTTGATGCAGTGGGGAGAGAGAGTTTTGTTTAAGGGCTCTGTAATCTGTTTTCCTGAGAGACTTCAGCTGGAAAAAGATGGCAATTAACTGCAAGATGACCACCTAAAACACACATTGAAGGTCATTTGATTTTTCAACAGATCCATCCCTCTCAATTAATTTTTTTATGACTTTATACATTTGATTTTGAATTGTTATTCATACTGTTTTTTTTTTGTTGCTATTCGATTATTGCCTTTAAGCACAAATGTTAATGTAATTTAAAAAGAATATTTTCTACAAAAAATTATTTTTGCCGTTTATGCTTTAGGTTAGAGGACTATGAAAAGACCAGAGGCAGCTATCAAAATAAGCCCAGGACGTTATCTTTCTAGGCCTCAAAAAGTCTGATTGTATTGCAATTTATTCAATATTATAATCACTCACTAAACCAAATAAAAAACAACATATTATTACATTTATTACATTTCAGCCTTAATTAAATTCATGCTTTTATTATTTTATATATAGACTATATAGGGACAAAACTTTGGAGAAGACTCCAAAGCATTGACAAGCATTGAATACAGACAAATTCACAGCTATTGGAGGAAAATCACTTTTGTGTTAACATGTGGTGGGTGTTTCAGGTTTAGAGAGCACTAGATAAGTGATGGGTGATTGTGTGCTGTGATTGGGGAATGACAGAGATGTGTGGGAAGCGGAGAAGCAGAGAGCAGGAAAGTGTTTCTTTGTTTCAGTGCCATCCCTCTGCTGTCAAGTCCAATTAAGCCCCGAGTGAGACAGCCTCAAACAGGAGCTGAACGACCGGGATCATCGGCCCTAAATGGGCCAGTAAGTGCTGAGTGGAAGTGCGCTGTGTTCTCAATCCACCTTGCCTGGGTCTCCTCAGTACTGGCCCCTCACCCATCATCATAACCATAACAGACAACTCCACTCAGGCTGTCATACCAATCTGCAGTCTCTCTTTATCTTTCTGGCTCTGCTCTCTCGTTTATGTGTCACATTTCTTTACTTTTAGCTACTAGGACTGATGAACTTTAGGCTTAGATCGATTTATCGGTGTAATGGTTGATATTCGCCTTGGTATTAAGCATTGGCTTAATCAGTCAGCCTGTAATGACAATAATATCAAGAATGTCAGTACCAGTTTAATGGAGATTCGTCTCTAATGACTTACATTCGTATAGAATAATTGCATTTTCCCATAATAACCGTGTTTCCTTTTTGTTTGTGTTTTATATAAATTGACATTTATATGCTTATAAAATGCCTGTTTGTTCTTTGTTCCGGGGAATTAAATTAGTGGATTTATACCACTCTCATATCTGTATAGAAGTAATGCATTTCGTCTCCAAGCATCTCTTAAGTTTGTTAATTAATATGTTATATTTCCTTTGTTGAATATGTACAGGTTTAAAAAATAGTGTGAAAACAAGTTTGTGGTTTTACATGGGGTTATGTGTGACTTCCTGGAATTCTTGTCACCACTGTAAGGTTGGTATGTGAGCATCCAGGAAATGACTTCTCCACGCATCACCCCCCATAAAACCGAAAGGAATTCTTATGCACTCGAATAGTGTAGGACAACAAGGATCAGGTTAGTCACAGTGTGAGTGCATTGAGCTGAATGGCATTAATATTTTGGATAAATGGTTCAATAATGAAACCATAATGGAACAGGCCACTCAACATGAGGTCAGTCTGTACACAGCATGGACAGGTTATTCTCACTCATAAAGTAAAAGATATTTTGTAATAAAAAGAGACACAAGGTCACTACACAGTTTTTGCACGGTGCACGATGTGTTTATTTGTGAGCTTCAGAGGTGCTGCTAGACAACTCTTGTTATCTTTTGGCCAGAGCCAGGCTAGCTATTTTCCCTTGTTTCCAGGCTTTATGCTAAGCTAAGCTAACTGACTGCTGGCTGTAGCTTTATATTTAAGTGAAGTGAAATACGTGTATTTCTCAAAATCGCAAATTCCCTAAAGCCTGCTCCTACTTCCAAGTGCTTAACTGGATCTTGATTGCTCCAAATGTTGAAGATCCTGCTTTCACATCTTTGTGTATCCTCTCTCTGCAGATGTCGACGAGTGTGCAACTGAATACAACGGCGGCTGTGTCCATGAGTGCATCAACATCCCAGGAAATTACAGGTGCACGTGCTATGACGGCTTCCGCTTGGCTCATGATGGGCACAATTGTTTAGGTGAGTTTGATTTGGAGGTGTTTGTGTGCACTTGACGCTGTGTATGTGTATTGCCTTTTTCTACATTTCTCACAGTGACTTAATTTATGCAGGGAGTATGTGTAGGGGGCTTTTATCAGGAGAACGTGTACATTAACCTGTGTCAAATGTGCCACATTTCAAACTCAGCCTGACATAATCCATGTGGTTGCATAAATTGTCCACCCTGCATGTCTAAAGGTACATATGGAATGTTAATATATGTTTCAGGGCTGAATGGAGCTCTTATTAGACTGCTGCATTAGATTTTTGCTTTTTTCCTCATTTCACATAGCAGGTAGCCACTAAAAGTGTTTTGACAAAAGAGGAAAAAAAAGTACTTTTTTTTTTTTTTAAGTAAGTCTGACGAAAAGGGGAATTTATGAAGAGCTCGACCCTGAGCTGGGAGCTCTGTGAGTGAGCTGTCAGCTGACCATACCTTCCCATGGTTTAATATTTCAGCAGTGTGCCATTCATATTAACCTCACAGAGAATGTGTTACGCTTAAAAGGTTATAAAATGAAGGGAAAACCACTGCTCTTCCTGCTGCTGGGAGCTGCTAAACATAGACACCATCCACTCCCCCTCTCTGTCTTTCTGTCTTGCTCCATCTCTGTCATTCATCCATCCTACATTCCTTTGTTTTAAAACTCCCAAGTCAGTAACTGCTGCTCCTCAAAAATTATCTCCTTCTTGGTGAGAACCTTAGCATGATGCATTTTATTTGATGTTGAAAACTGGTTAATTATTGTAGCTGCTGAGAGTTTGTTGTAGAGGAAAGTAACTGGTGACTTACTACAGCGGATTTCACACTCCGATGAAGTGATGACAGAAAAACTTATCAGCATTTAATGATGATTCTCTGTAAAAGGGCTTTTACATGCAGGCACACAAGGCAACAAACTCCTATTACTACCACTTTTACTTGATGAACATGTTATACATGAATGGAAAACACTCACATCTTCAGCCATCCTTCCATTTCCTTCCACTTATCCGGGGCCAGGTCGCAGTGACAGCAAGCTAAGCAAGGTATGACAGACGTCTTTCTCCCCAGCAACACTTTCCAGCTCCCCTTGAGGGATCCAGACGCATTTGTCGGCCAGATAAGATATATAATCCCTCCAGTGAGTTCTGGTCTGCCTCGGGGTTTCCTCCCAGTTGGATGTGGAACAGCTCTACTCCGAGCCCCCTCTGGATATCTGAGCTCCTCACCCTATGTCTAAGGCTGAGCCTAGCCACTCTATGGAAGGGAATCATTTTAGGCACTTGCATCCATGATCTCGTTCTTCATGACCATAGGTCAGGGTCGGAACATAGATTGACTGGTATTTGGTGAGCTTTGTCTTCCGGCTCAGCCCCTTCTTCACAGTAACTGTCCAGTCCAACAATCCACCGTTTTCCAGCACAGAACCATGGCCTCAGACTTGTAGTGTTTGACTTTGTGTCGAGAATATGGACACAGCTTTCACTTTGGTTATACAAGGAATGGATGGCTCATAGCAAAGGCCCCAGCGCCCCATTCTATCAAAGTGCGCTTCCCAGGATTCCCTGTGGGACATGGTCATAAGCCTTCTCCTAGTCCTCAAAGCACATGGAGACTGGATAGGCACACTCCCATGACCCCCCCACCAACCCCACAAGAGTAAAGCTCTGATCCACTGTTCCACAGCCAATACGGAATCTGCAATGCTCGTCCTGAGTCTCCTTTCAACCATCCTGGAAAAGAAACTTCTGCAGGGAGACTGAGCAGTGTGATAGTAATAATCCTAATAACTGGAGTGCACACTCTGGTCCCCGCTAAGGACAGCACCTGACCACATCTCCTAACGGCCACATCTGCAATAAAGGCTTTGAACATGGCCTACTCTGATTCTATGTCCACAACCCCCCTCAGGATGCAACAGAAATTCTTCCAGAGGTGGGAGTTGAAGACCTCATGGACGGGGGCTTCCACCAGATGTTTGCAGGTCACCCTCACTACATGTCTGGGTTTACCAGGTCTGTCTGGCAGCATCCCCTGCCATCTGATCCAACTGGTGATTAGTTGACAGCTCTGCTCCTCTCTTTACCCAAGTATTTTGGATGTATGGCTGCAGATCTGATAATACCACCACAAAGTCAATCATCAATCTTTGTTCTAAAGTGTATTGGTACCACTAATACTGCCCTATGCTCAAACACAGCACCACTCAGGTTCAGATCAGGCAAGCTGTACCTCCTAATCACTCCCCTCCAGGTTTCTCCATCATCGCCCGTGATGCATAGAGACGACCCTCTTGTCCACTAGGGAGAAATCCACCATGCACTCAGCCGTGAGCCGCAAGTATCTACACATGCATGTTGCTCCAGGATTTTGGTTTAACTTCCTGCACCACATCCGAGCCCTTCCCCACCAGAGAGATGACATTTGATGTCTATAGAGCCAGTCTGCGATGCCGAGGATCAGCTTGTCCAGGAAGCTGCCTTTGCTTGTAATGCACCCAATCCCAGTGCCTATCGTTGCGGGTGGTTGCCCCAAAGGGCGGTGGCTTCATCTTGCTTAGGTTGTGGTCAGCCAAGTCCTATGTGTCAAGGCCCAGTCACCAGATGGTCTGGATCCAGAAGGGGGCATCTGCTTCTTTATTCTTGGAGGTGCTGCACCTCCTTTTCATATGGGTTATTTGAATAGCTCTTAGTTTGTCCCCATCACATCTTTAGATTGTTAATCAGCCTGTAATGACTTGACAACAACCTCATGTCTCAGATTCTCCTCTCTCACTCAGAGTGTATTTGTCTCTTTCTCTTTTTTCCTCGCTCCATGTCTCGTCCTCGCTTATGCACTTGTATCTACAGTGTAAAGCAGGGTTATTTTCCAAGCCATTTAGCAACAACGTTCAGCTGTGCATGGATCATTTGCTGTGCTATGGATCAGCTCCTGCTTTGCATGCAGGTGTGTAATTGCAATATATGGTTATGTGGCTGCTGCTGTTGCATCAAAAAGATTTGCATTCATTGGTCCCTTTGATATAATCTCTCATATTAAAACACACATTCAAACTAAGGTTAATATAGGTTATAGGTTAACTAAAACTAGGTGTAGAAAAAAACATTATTGGTAACAAAAAATAAAACTTAATAAAATGAATTAAAAATATACTAGAAATGTCTTTCGTTTTTAGTCCTTGTCAGTCTGATTACATTTGTCAAAACAATGAGCATGAGAGGGATGTCTGCATGGCCGCGAGTCAACTGCCTTCACAAAGTGTTGTATTTGTGCTGTAATACCAGTACTGAACTTAAATCTTATCCCCCATAAATATTCCCCATATTGTAAATAAAAAATGAAACACTTTAAACAATAAAAACTGAAACCGGATTATATTGAAAACATAAAAAACGTAATAAAAACTGATGAAAAATACAGAACTATAATAACCGGTTCAAAAACAGAGAGCTTTTTCTTCTGCTATGTTTTATTTTCCCTACTAATGAACTGTATGCAAGAGGACAGCTTGAGATCTGTCTCAGAAATTCTCTTATGTTCCTGTGAAGATATCAATCCAATTAATTATTAAATGAGTAAATATTTTTCTTATTTCAGCATAGCAAACAGGGCATAAAGACACACCAAATGGAATATATGTAGCTGTCAAATCCAACTCTTGCCTTGAGACCTGAAAGGACTTTAAAGACTTATTTTTTTCAAGAATTTAGCTCATTCTAATGCCATCGCTCTGCTCTGCTTAGGAAATAATCCCCAGTACAAACACAAGAGAGGAGAGGAAGAGGTATAGCCGAGGTTTCATGTTAAGGCCCCAGCTTCCTCTTCCAGGTTTAAGCTCCTTTTGGCCCCTGAGAAAAGATTAGTCCCCTTGGCCCTGGAGTGGAGAGCCTAAGCAGCTGGTTCCCAGACAAGGGCAGACCCTCAGAGCCCTTATAGACCAGATGTGCCCGAGGCTGCAGAGGAGGAGACATTCACCTGATCCAGAAAAGTTCAGACTGAGTTTAGAGTCTGAAATCTTTAAGGTGCTTCTCGTTGGGTTTACCCCATGTTGTTTTTCCACAAAGCTCCAGTGATTTTATTTCCTCTGCTTTTCATGGTTACAGTGCAGTATAAACTCCCAGTGGTGTCCATAACTTCCTGCTCTCAGCTCTCTAAGGCTTTTGGATTGCCAGTTGGCACCGGCGTGTGTGTGTCCATATGTGTGTGTGTGTGTGACTGTCAGCGTGGGACATGAGTTAGGCCAGCGCATGCGCATCACTGTCGATATCTTCTTTGTTTGCCTATTGCTGCACGTGCCTCATGGTCCCTTGTAATTGGATGTGTTGGCAGCATAATGACATTGGGCGGTGGCAGAAGGCGGTGGAGCATGAAGCAGAACGCTGCCTAGTGTGCCTCATCGGGGACACTCGAGTTTCTGAGGTCTCCCCTGTCTGCCCTACACACAACAAAGATGTCACGGAGTCAGCAAGGTGGAAGCAATGCAATATCACAGCACACCGTTCCTGTCTGTGTGGAGTGAGATGTCACTCACTGTATAATTTACCTCACAGGGAGCTATTGTACCCTCTCAAAACTCACTGAAGAGAAGAAGTGAAGCATATAAGATCTTGATTACATCTTTTCTAACTGTCATGACCATTATCTCACAGAGGTAAGGGAGGGACGGTATTAAATCACCACACCTCTTTCATGGCACGGCTGAAAAGGATTTTCAGAGTCTTAGGAAAAACAGAGGAATCAATGTCAATTTAATCCAAAACACACATCCTCTTTAGAATGAATACCAGATGCAGGAAGGCTATTAGTTCCCCACTGTAGCACCACCGTCCCCACATTTATGACCTATGTGTTTTGTTTGAGGTCCTACAGAAACCCAAATACCCTCTTATCATTACTAGTTCGTTAAATTCTCTCAAGTAGCTTAATATCATAAGCATCTGCACTAAGACTCCCTTTCTTTAGAACCGCAACAAATCAAATCACAGCATTTTCTTCTTTTTGGAACTTAAAGAGACAAATAAATATATTTCTTTTCTCCCCATAAAGTAGAAATGCCACAATTGCATGCTATCTGACTGTGACTCAGTGGGAGAAACACAAGCAGCCTGGAAATAGGCATTGTAGATGTGTGACAGGGCGCCGTCATGCTGAAAAGGATAACCTTTTGTCTTTGCATTGTTTACTTATATTCATCATGCTCTGCTCCGTTCGCCGTACAGGTTTCTCCCTGTTGCCAGAGATCTGATTTGGGAGTCTTGGGCTCCACACACACAGCTTAACAGGCCATGTACGTTTGATTTCTATTGACCAGCACTGATTTGGTTTGTATTGATTCAGCACGGCTCAATTCCCTGTGCAATCTATAGGGAAATGAATGCCCTTTTACTTTAACCTTCCCCAATGACATAACATGATCTATAACAAAAAGCAATGTCATTATAGCTTTGAAACTAGCTTTTGAAGAAGAGCTTTGAGGTAACAACTTAGAAAATGTCACATCAGTTAACACTGTTTAGTGTTTTGCTAATGGCTGTAATTGTGTAGAGATATTGTGCTTTTACCATTCACACTGAGAGTGTCCCCCAGAAGTAGCTTCTTCTGTCATTTAACACAAAGTGTCTGAGTGGTAGCGTGGCTCAGCCTATATCCCTGCTCTTGTAATCCTTTGGGATCATGTTGCAAGGTTGGCTAATCAAATAAGAGGTTTCAGACTGATGTATTATTGACCAGGACCTGATCAGTCATCAAAGAGCGTCACGCTGATTTGCTCCACAGCTTTTCCTGGGCTCTTAAATGCATTGGCCACTTGTCAAAGGCAGTGATGATAACCTCCGCGCCCTTCACCATTGAAGAAAACACTTGATTCTTGTCTGGAAGAGGCGTTTTTAACTACTAACTTAATCTACAGAATAAGCAGGATTGAGTCAGAGACATTATGATCTGGTTAACCCTTCTCCCGTCATACACAGAGGACTTCCAGATAATACAGACTCTGCTGGGGCTTAGCACCAACCCTCCTCACTTCACAGCTGCAGATGCAAATACCCCGCTGTCTCCCCAGTTAGCAGTCACTTTGCTTTTGTTGTGACATGCGCTGATCGGGTTTGGACAGGAGAGTCTCTCCACAGTTCAGAGGAGAGGAGCTGGAGTGATGAGTTAAAGGATGGATTTGAGATTGGTGCATTAGCTGGATCCCGAAGACTATATCAGCAGTCTCTCTCTCTCTCTTGCTCTGTCTTTCTCTGTCTTTTTCTCTTCCTCTTCTCTCAGGATTGTTCGTTCCCATCCACCATGAAATGAACAATTCCAGCTGAGCCCACTGGCAGGGCTTTGGGGGAAACTCAAGCCTGAGATTGGGTTTAAGGATGTAAGCATGTAGCAGACTGGGAGCCATCAGACGTCAGCGCTGGGCCTCTTGTCTCCTTGGCATAAGGCTGTCCACCCAAACACTTATCCTGGGGTTTTGTTTTTAAAATACTTCCAGACTTGTTTTGGAGGAACAGAGAGGTACCATTTAGCATGATCTTAGCTCATAGTTTTTCATTTAGGAAAGAACTCGGTGAGAGACTGGACGTGGAATCTAAGTCTGTGCTTATTTACCAAAATGGTTACCTGGGATACAGACCCAAAGTCGAAACTGTCTGAGTTCAATCAAAGCTGTATTAGTTTTGTTTATGTAATGACATAAAAAAAACAACCCTTGCTGCTGATTTAAGAATGAAATGCTACAGTAAACAGAGATTTTATTCATGTTTGCTTAGCAGATGTGAATCAGTAGGCTGTATTAGACACAGTGGGTCAGGCAGACAGGAAGTGCTGGAGCTAATAAATTGTTCAAAGCTCAATACTGTAAGTATCTTGATGCATCAACTTCCAGTTTGCAGTAGTCACCAACACTATGATTTAAGAGAGTGTGTGTTCTGCAGATGAAAGATCAGGACTTCCTGCAGCACATCGATATATTTAACTTCAGCTGACGTGTGTCAGACGGAGGCTGAATGTTAACACAAAGCCAGTTTCAGCGTCTGTGCACTCAGTTGTCCTCTCGGGCCGGGTTTAAACCTGGCGCCTGGGTCACTGTTCATTCAAGTGGGTGAAATGCGCTGTGTCATTGAACTCCAGAAGCAACACGGAAAAAGAGGAAATCCCATAATCCTGTTTAAAATAAGAAAGGATCTTGTTTTAATTGGAGCTGGCTGTGTATGTGCCACTCCTTCCTCAGTGATGCTCAGTCAAGCTGGTGCCTGTTCATCCAGCAGAGCCGCACGGTCGGCCCCTGCAGTCCACCAGCTGTTTTGCTGCCTGTTGCCGCACATGGCTCTGATTTGCTGCCTTATTAAAGAGTGTGTGCTTCTTCGACTCCTGTAAATGAAATGCCCAAAGAGGCCAGTGTCTGTCCACTCACCTCCTTGTCTCTGGTCTGTCTAGACCACAGAGACAGAAGCCAAGCAGTGGGATGGATGCATGGACAGCTTTGATGACAGACAGCAGTAGTTAAAAAAAACTCTGGGTCAGCAATAAATGCCCCCAAAGTTGCTGAATTAAAAAGAAATAGAGTATGAGAGTTGAGCATTTCTTCAAAATAAGGGTTCAGGAGTTTCTGTAAGGCAACCACCGTGTTTACATGGCTCTAAAGCTCTGCGCAAGGCCAAATGTTATATATACAGTCAAGGCTATCTGAGAAACCAGCGGACATGGCCTCCGCAAACACAACCAATCTCTTAATCTCTCTCCGTTAGAACGTTCCTTTTCCCTTCGTCTCCTTGAGTGAAGCGGGGATAGAGCAGAGACATGTCTCATTTTTCAAAAGTGAGGCAGCCCTTTTAACTTGATTAAGACATTTTTTTCCATCCTCTCAAGAGAATTTTTAAAAAATGTTTTAAGTCCAAATAACATGAGCACTTCTCCTAGCCATGCCAGAACCCCTTTCCGCTTAGAAATATTTGCTTTGGACACCAGCCTTGCCCAGCACACAACACAGGCAATTATGGGAGCTATTTAAACAGGAGAGATCTACTGACAGGCGACGCCTCATTTGGAGGGATGAAGGAATCAGGAAATGAAACCTTCATTGATGCGCTGAGGGTATGGAAAGAGAATTCCCCTGGGCACTCTGAGGCTGGTTGCATTTCTCATGGGTATTTTGTGCATGCGTTAAGGACTGTTGTATTTGTATAGCCTTTGAATTTTTGGGGTTTGTGTGTATGTGTGTGTGGGAGGGAGAAAGAGAGAGACTTTATCCATATGTTGGGATGTTTTCCTGTATGAGTTGTGGAGTTTGGGTTTTTGGTGCCTGCTAACAGTTTATCTGCAAAGGTGCAGCTGTAGGTTGTTTGCAGCTTTCGTCAGCTCAAAGGTCTTCTCTCTGTTGCTGCTACTTTCATGATGGCAAGATGAGACCATGAGGTCAGCATCAAGGCAGCCACACAGTTGAATGAAAGCCTGCCCAACTATTTTCTCTAAACAGTCTTCCTTTTACTCTGACTTAGTCTAAATAAAGTTAACTTTGCTGAGCAGTTTTTTTTTTCTGAGTGCACCCCTTCACCTGGCTGCAGAGTGATGCTTTTTCCCTCGACCTTAAGTGACATGACACATTGTTTTTAGAGGAAAGAGACAGTTTTGCTGATGGAATGTGAGAACAGCAGACTTGGCAACCGCACGAGGGTCATGAGTGCTACCTGCCACTGACCTACTTATCAACCCCAGAGATTTCTCTGTTGCCAGGTGCCACTTTGTAAGCACAGAATGTGTGTGTTTATGCATTTAGTGAATCCACGTCTCCGCATTTCTGTGCAGAAAAAGAAGACAGTAGAGGACAGAGTGAAGTTTAATTTCTAACTCTGCTGGGCTGAGAATTCCCCAGAAGGGAAACTTAATCTAGAGGCCTTCTCAGACTGGACAAATAGACAGTAAATTAGTTTCGCATGACGGTTTATTAAAAAAAAGCCTTGTGTATACAGCAGATTATTGATGCATCGAGCAGAGGGATGGATAAGGTTCCAGTGTGGTCGGTAGTGAGGGACAGAGCCCAGGTCTCCAGGGGTAAAGGGAATATGGAGTGTCACCTCCAGAGTCACAGCGTAGTCACGCACAGGAGAGGCCGGGGCCGCTAAGCTCTGCAGAGCGCCAGACTAATAAAAGCAGCAAAAAATGGCATTGTGCAAGATCTTTCATTTTGAAAATAAACCGATATATCAAAAGATTTATAGATGTTCCACTGCTGTTCATTTGTTTCTTTTGTCGAGTCACACAATGAGTTGTGGGAGAAAGTTTCGTGCTATTAGGAGAGAACAGCTGGAAGTGCACAATTCATTATCAGTTAGCAACTCTCGTTTGTGGTGAGCTTCCCTTTCTCACCCCCTGGTAGGGCGAGGCCTCAAGCGATACCTTTGGAAATGCTTTGCCTTTGTATGCACTTGAGGTGGATTCACATGGTTGCCTCTTACCCCCTGCCCCCCCCAACCCCCATGTCTCATACTCTCCCATACTCTTTCCATCTCTACTTTTCCTCTCCCTCCCCCCCAACTCCTTCCTCCCTCTCTGTGCATTCCTCCCGTCATGGGGCTGACAGACACTCGTCATCAGCAGGTACTCTGGCCCAGGTGGATCAGGTTTCCCACTTGCCAGGAGATTGTGCTGCATGTGCATATTTATGGCTTAGTGCTGCACAGTTGGAGGTTTTCAGTACGACTCTGGTGTGCTGCCATGTTAGATAACCATTAAGACAGACGTGGCCTCCTCAGACAGCGTAAGACAAACTCCTCTGGCTTTTCATAATGTTTCAACACTTTTTTGTGCCCTGTTCTTTCCTTTTCTATGACATTTCAATCAAACTCAACCGTTGTGGTTGTTTTACTTACCTGATTATGGGAGTAGTGAGTAGTGTCTAAAATTTAGACACTACTCACTACTGATTTAGACTCTAATCAATCAATTTTTCAGCATATTTTATTCATGGACTAATTTCAGTTGAATTTCAAATTTGCTTTTGTAAGAAATTCAATTCAACAGATTTTTATGAATTATAACATCATCATATCCAGTGCAATACATTTACTCAAGTAATATACTTCAGTACAAATTTGAGGTACTTGTCAGGGACTTGAGTTTTTTTTATTCCACGCTACTAAATAACCTTCCTCTACTTCACTATCCTTCTATCCTTTTTCTGAAATCAGAGTACTTTTACTGTACTTTTGATACCTTAAGTCCATTTTGTTAATATTACTTTTGCCCCCTTGTATTACAGTGTTAATGCAGGACTTCTACTGCTTTTACTGTAACTGAATATTTTTGTATCGCAACTTTTACTTCAAGTAAAGGGTCTGAATATTTCGTCAATCACTGATCATATCACAATAAAAAAAAAATCAGTACATGAATAAAAAACGCTGCCTTAAAATCTCTTGCACAAGTACTCCTGGTTACTTACTAAGTAATTATACTTCTAAATGGATACAGTATGTCTGTGTTCTTGCCCTGTCTGCTTGATTATGATTTACGGGTGCTTGTCCATTAAATGGGTCATGATTTGATGCCATGCAACCTTCAGACAAACGGTAATCTATCTAGTGTTTGTTCTGTCTTGAAGTGATCTTATTAATTTTGTTTTGTGCGTCTCTCTCCTGGCAGATGTGGATGAATGCTCAGAAGGCAACGGCGGATGCCAACAGATTTGTGTCAATATGATGGGCAGCTACGAGTGCCGCTGCAGAGAAGGATTCCTCCTGAGTGACAACCAGCACACCTGTATCCAAAGGCCTAAAGGTTAATCACACACACACACATACACCGTATATGGTGAAAGCTCATTATTCTGAGTAGCATTTGGATGATGACACAGCTGTACTATACCAATACATGTGCCTGTTAGGATCAGCCCTAACAGGCCTTAATGAAAGGTGAGCAAAGGTGAGTGTCTCCAGTCTGAGGGGGAAAAAGAAGAACGAAGATAAATCTCTTTTTGTTTTCCTCCCACCCTTTCAAATTGAACCAATCTAGTGTTTGGCAGCATTTTAAGCTATCTGTGGTATGAGAGTGGCCTGTGGGGGACTGTGAGCAGAGAAAACAATTAAAGGAGTAGCCTTGGGCAGACACACCTCTTGTTTATAGAGCATTCCTGTGGGATGGAGACGTGACAGGCGCAGGTACAAAGCCAACCTGTTCTGAGGCCTTCTCGTCAGACACAGGAGGGCTGCACACATGCATACATTACATTTATAACGTCACAGCTGTATTTAAAGCAAAGTAAGCTGTTAAGAAAACATCTCTGCTATGCATACTGTCTTGTCCCATTTTTCTTCACACACAAGAGCACAGTGGTTGTTGTTTGTGACAAATCCACTCTAGTTTGTTAACAATATATTTGAAATCATAAAATAGATCATTCTTTGCTGAAAGCTGTGGTTTTTAAATGAAGAACAAATCTACAGTTGCTGTATGTATCAGTATATTGTGGGCATTTATATAATTTTACAGAATTTTTCACAAAACTGGCTGAATTACAGTGTGCAGGTTTTAATATGTTTCATTAATTACAGCCTTTACATTCCTAGTGCCAAAGACAGTTTTGATGGAAGTCCTAAGACAAAATTCTTAAGGCCAACCTACAGTACTGAAATTATAATTCTTTCAAACAATAATGATACTACAGCATACTTTAGCATTTTTAAAATGGGGATAAAACCATTTCTGGACATATTTGTGGAAACAGTGCCAGGCCTAGGGGTGAGCATTTCCCACGGCAACGGTTGACTGACAGCTGAGAGCTGGCGTTGCTATGAGACATACTTTCAGTTTCTTTTATGAGCTTCTGACTGTTTCATATCAAAATCCTACAAATTATGATATACAATATTCTTTTTCAACAAGGTCACTTAGTGTTAGCTAACTGTTAGTGATTTAAGTATTAAGTTAAGTATTAAGTATTAAGTTCGTAAAGTATAAGCAAGTTAGCCTTGCTTGCTAATGTTAGCATTGCAACTGACTAAAAATTACTTTTCTTCCAAGTTATTTCAACACCTGCTGAGTCATGTTCAGCTCTTGCACACTCGTTTTGTCACACATTGTCAGTCTGTACCAAAACCTCACTCCTGGAGAACATAAATGAAGAGGCCGCTATTACTGCGGAACAATAAATAAATTGTAATCTTTTTCTCACCAAATAAGCGCACAAACACCACTGATCCCCTATCACACATTAATTTAACTTTCAGCTTGACTTTAAAAGCAGACACATTCTGCTGCTGGAGATTTAGGTCATTGGGATTTTGACTCCAAAGTATAAATATCCTTGATTTGTTTCCTGTGCTTTTCTGTGTTGTGCCATCACTCAGCTTGTTTGTCAATATGAACAATCCTTCTGTTCTTCTTTTTGTCAGATTTCTGCGTAGCTCTGAAAAGCAACTTCACAGAAAATGAACAGCTGTTATCACTAGCACAAAGCACATTTATTTAAGCAGTAATTATCCAGCTGTCTACAGATTCCTCAGCTCAGCTAGTTCGGGGCTGGGACTGTGCTGTAGATCTTTTGGTTCACGGGGTTTGCACCGCTTCTCATTCAGAAAGCCTTGACAGCATGTAGAGCAGGAACTGAGTGTATCTTCATCTTTGCACTCCTCGTCTCTCCTTTTTTGCTCATGCTGGGAGTCATTACACTTTTGATGCTCCAAAGTCCCCTGGTTGGCAAACTGAGGATCTTGGAAGTCTGGTTTATGAGATCAGTCTGGCCTAGTGAACTGTCAATGTTTACGTTTCATAAACGCAGTGTTATTTGAGTGGAGTGAAAAGCTGGATCATGTGTTTCAAAGCACTACTACTATATCATTGCTGTCAGAAGCAGACCGGTCCGGTCTTGTCGAGCTCCTCTTGTCTCTCTTCCACTTCTTGTCTCCTCCTTCTGTCTTGATGAATGCCCTTAGTTCCTGTTAATCTTCCATTTTCATATTAATTTTGTCTTTATTGCTTCCAGATGAGACCCATTTGGATCAAGAGATTAAAGCTGCCATAAATCTACAAACTTCCTTCAATCACCAGATATCCGCTCTGTCATTGTTTCATTATTTTTGAAAGACTAACAGACAGAACAACTGCTCATCTGCTTATTATTACTGGTCTTATTACAACAGTGTGTGTCTGAAGGAAAATGGAAGTAGTGAGGAAGTGGTTCACCGAGTTATTGAACAATAACCCAGCAGAATTGCTGCAAAGATCACTTTCCTCGCTACCTGAAAAATTATGCACAAGTGACAAAGGAAAATAAAATTATTGACAAAATTAAAACCGATCTAATCTCCCAGCCAAATTGGTTTAAATGCAACCCTTCATCCATTTTGCCAAGGCTCCTCTTAAAGAGCAAAGCCTGGGGTGCAGTTTGCTCATGAGCTTTATTGTTCTCATTAAAAAGACATCAGCTTTCCATTTCTTTCGTTAATGGGTCAGGTGTTCCCAGGGCAACTTCTGCGAGTCTTTCTGGGGACAGTGGAGAGCTGGTCACTGCAGTGTATGGTGCTAACAGTCTGTTTCCCCTGCTGTTAGGAAGCCCTTGTTAGCAGTGGGCCTGTGCCAATTAGGCAGCAGGGGTCTGCCAGTCTCTAAGCTAATGACAAGGCTGCTGCTGGCCTGCCTCTTGTTAGACCTGCCCCTGCCCCCCTGAACAGGAATAACTCTGGCCGAATAAGGGCTCCATCGTCTAGCTGGACAAAATGTAACAGATCATTTATTCTCTCCAAACATTTCCCCAGTCAAGAAATAAACCCTTTGAAAGGCCAGCCAAGGTGCTTAGTGGTTGATAGGAATGCCATTTAGGTCAAGAAGGGTTCCACTGCTTTCCGTTTGATTTATTGTCTATTTTATATAAGAGGATAACAGGGACATACTGTATGTGAGTGAGACAGGATCCAGGACATTGGAATCCTGGAATTTCAGTCTGTCAACCCACACATCCAATAATTTAGGCCTGTACATTTCTGAAAATCCAGTAGGGCAATTACCTTAAGTGTGCTATGATGAGCTGTTACGTAAGTCACATATTGTAACTTTCGTATTCAATCCTATTGTCTCCAGCACAAAATGTGATCATGCTCTGAAAAAATAATTGTGAGACAGTACAGCTAGTAGAGATGTAACTTTAAACAAGAAGTCAAGTACTATGGATGGAACTTTCTGTCACTCTGTCAATCTATATGGCATGTGTATGGCTGGCAGTGTTTGGAAAGCTGTGGACTGGCAGCATAGGGTTCATTTTTCATTGGTGGAAGATATCTGTTATAGGCCTACAGGACTATGTTTATAGATTTTTCTTTTTTTCTGCACAACAAAAAATACAATACAATGAGTACGAACAGCATCAGAAATCAATTTCATCCTAACCTCTGCTGAAAAGAAATGGTGGGTGTGGGGGTAATAAAATAAATTAAAATATAACAATATTGATTATAACAATACTTATAATAAAAGAATTCATAATTATGACCAAATTTGTACAAGTACAAGAGATAGACACATCAAGAGGATAATGCATGCAGTGTATTATTCCCTTACATAATGTTGCAGTGGCCTCAGCCTGTTTTGTGGTTTACCCAGACCTTAAGTTGTTTACAGAACCATAAAGAAGCTATAGGTACCCGACAGGGCAAGTGAACACCCAGGACCAAAAGATGCCGAGAATATGACCATCCCCCAAAGCTCAACCTCAGTGACACCCACAGGAACGATCCCAGTCCCATCCTCACAGATGCAACAAAATCTTGGCCCCCCGAGGACACCCTATCCTTAGCTCACTTAACAGCCCCAGGGAGCACCCAAAGACCCCACAGAGCACTGCAGTGTAGCTTCAGGTCTGACCATGGCCATCACAAATAAAATGTAATGTGGTAAATCTGTATATTGTATGGACACGTGGGAACTTTCCTCCAATTTAATGCCATATTTTAGATGTGTGTTTTGTCATTGCATTTTGAATAATGCCTGTTGAACAGTTGGAGACTGCTCAATTTGTGTCCACACCAGAGATTATTATACGTTTTCCCTCCATCTCAAAATAGCTCTGGATTGCGCAGCCAAATAGTATTGTTCAGTGGGACAACATAGTGTTTGAGCTTAACTCTAGGAACCTAACTGTTCCACACACTTTTATTTATGTTGTATCCAGAGATGCAGCTGTGTTCCTCTAATAGGCTGCAAAGGTTAGGGAGTGGTGACACCACATTTGTCAATTACAACATAATGTCATCAGCATATTGTGAAATGACATGAGTTTCTACTTCACAATAACCCAGGGCATGCTCCTATAGCCAGAGGTACAGTTGCCAATGAGAAGAGAAGTGGAGACAAGGGCAACAGGGAGCGACAGGGGAAAAGTGATTTTGAATGATGCAGGTCTGATTGTTATTTTTAAGGCTAGGTATCATGTCTGCAGTCAAGTGGAAGAAATCTGTTGCGGAGAAAAGTCTACACTTAAGTTTCTGAAGTGGAGAAACACAAATAGATGAACATCAACAGCAAGCAGTCAAGAAGGTTGTGCAAAAAATATTGTATCCCATTTTTGGAATTTTTAAACAGAAAAGTGACAATTAAATTCAAAAGTTCGATTTAATGTGTAAATCATGGTTTCCAAACGCAACATCTTCTTTTTTTAGCAGTTTAGAACAAATGCTATAATAATTTCCTCCTCAAAAATATCCTCACTGTTATTTGTCACCTGACTGTAGATACAAGCATTGCCCCTTTTCTGTACAGTAGGCCTTGTCTTTCCAGGAAATGTTTACTTTGTCAATGAGAACCTCTTCCTGTGTTTACAGCTTTCATTAGCTTCCCAAAGGGGTTGTTACCCAATGTGAAGCCAATGTCTTCTCTGTCTCTCTCACTCTTTCAAATTCAAATATGAACACAATGGGCATGATGGACATAATCACGCACGCACACAAGCACACAACTCAATTTAATCCTGCTCAAGGCAGTTTCAGACACGTTCTGTTATGACATTTAGATGCAGACCATGGCATGTTGACTTCAGGATATGTTTCCTCTGCTGGCCAGAACTGCAGCAGTGCAAGGAATTTTCCAATAAATGCGATCAAATCCATAATAAATGGTCACATCATATTCTCAGTTAGTTTTCTAGCCATGACATTCCTTCTGTATGAAATCAGACATGGGGTCATTGAACCCTGTTTTATTGTTGTTTTTTCTTATCCTAAATGGATAAAATAACCTACTTTCTTTCTTCAAATATCCATTTAGCAGACTATTATACATTTTAATTTCATGAAGTAATGTTGTGCTAAAGAGCCAGTTGTCGTCATTCCAATGATGCAATGTTTAAAATTGAAAAGTCAAATATATGACTATTTGTTTTTGTGAAAAGACATTTTATGGATTTTTATGTATGTTCACGTCCTGTGCTGTGTGGTTGTCTGTCTGTGCTAGAAGCCGACATGGTTCTTACATGTTCCCCCGTTGGTTCTCAGCAGGCCTGCCTGTCTGTGTATTGGCCACAGAACTGTTTTTACAAGTGCGGAAATCGCTGCTCCATTGCTCTGCAGCCCAACCGTATAACCAGGCTCTTTTCCTATACTAGGGAAGTGGAGCGAAGGGAACGCCTTGTGCTCCCATCGCTACCTATTAAGTCTCTCCCGTTTGTCCAGCAGCAGACACGAAGGACATACGGGACACTTTCCTGTCCCGCTTGTCTTTTTCTGTCCATCCCTCATTTGTTCTCCTCCTCCCTCCCTCTCTCTCCTACATTATCTTCCCTGATGTTCCCTCTTTGTCCAGACTTTACCAAGACTTTACCCATGCCCCCACCCCTTTTACCCCCACCCTTAAGCAAATATACATCAGTGGCTTGGGCTTTAGCAACTGTTGGCTGCCTTGCCACTGAATTCTCCATACCTCATTTGAGACGGGCATCCCTTTTGCTCGTGGGTTTGTTGAAGGCCATCTCTAAGCTGGCCGGCCCAGCATGCTGCTGCGGACTGCCTGAATGCCAGTGGGGTTTTTCCACTAACACTTGGCTGTCATGGCTTTAACCAGAGGGCCAGACTGAGCTCTGCAGAGACAGATGCCTTCTTCAGCTGCCTCTCCCTTTGATTTTGGGAAGAATGCGGCTCTGTAATAACATACTGTATCACATATCTTTTGTATCTCTTTATTAAAGAAAGTTCGGCTTTGCTCTGCTGCTGTGTTGTCTGTTCTGTGGGGAGGAGGAGGCTCCTATGGGACTGCACAGTGAGGTGACCTTGATAGAATGAGAAGAGGAGTGAAGGAGAGAGTGGCACGTCCCCAGCAGGTGCTGCAGAACTGTCTGTGACACAGATGGGCAGATGCACACAAATGAGCATGCAACATGCATACATTATGCAAATACACCTGTGTGTCAATGCATACGCATACATTAATGCAAGTATATTGTACCTGTGTGCACACACAGTTTCCACAATACACAAGTTTGTGTACCATTGGGGTTACACACAATGTAGTAGAAATCCAAGCAAATCTCAAGTATCTTTCACAGGCATATCTACTGTATGTTTGTCAATTTTACCCAAAGTACCCACTTAATGTATATTTCAACCAGCTTATGAGAAATCAATCAGAAAACTAAGCTTTACTTGTTTTGGAGCCTATGCTCCCACTGTATGTGCTTTGTGTCAATCTCAGGAGCACAATATCTTAATAAAAGTTGTATATTAAGCACTTAGGCATTGATATGTGTCCATCTAGAATACTGCCTTTTCCATTTTCCGGTTGTGTATTCTTTCAGTGGCTCCTTTCTCAAAAAGTGAAATGAGCAGCCTCAACAAGGCCTTGGGGAGCTGGAGAAAATCAGTGCTTGCACAACAGACCAAACAGTAGCACTTGGATGGATTCTCTCTGCTGTCTGCGAATGGAGTCATTGGGGAAGAGTTACTTTCTTGACCGACTGGCTGCCCTGTTGCTCTGTCTGACCATCTGCGTTGCAGCTCAGCCCAACCCAATCCAGTTCAGCTCCTTTCCCATTCTCCTTTTCATGCACTGACATTTTTATCCTCCTATTAAAACTTTTAAGGGCCCATTATCTAAGAGGAAGGAATGTTGCTTTAATAGTGTGGTGGCTCCATGCTTAGGCCCCTTCTTTTCAGTTTGTAACCAACCAACACTAGCTTGCTGCTTAATGTTCTCCAGCCAGCGTTCAGCAAAGAGGGGACCGTCTCCCCTCTGGGACATATGACAGCAGCTCTGCATGGACCATGAGCCCCCTTTTTACTCCCCCAAGCACTCAGAGCAGACTATAAACCCTTGGCATGCCTTCCAGTACTTCAGACCCATTGTTTCAGTCTCTCCACTACATGGTTCTCAGGTTTAAGAGAACTTGCAGCGCTATGTTGAAGAACTTATGGCCTCCTTGGATCCTTTGTTCAAGGATCACAGAAGTCAGCATCTTAGCTGGAGCACCCATGTTAACTTTTCTTTTGTTGCGCAGTTCCTCATATCATGTTAAAACTCATACCCTGCAGTTGGAAAGTTAACATTGTTTGTTGCCTTGGTAGGCAGGTTTTAACTCAAAACGACAATCAGACAGAGGCTGAAGCACTAAGTATATGGTCCAAAAGAATCCCTTTTTTTCGATGTTTTATTGTGTCAGAAAATATATTTCAAGTAGATTTTTTGCAGAGCAGTATGAGCTGATCTGATTCTGGGAAACCGCTTGTTCATTCGTAGCTCACAAGCTATAGAGTTTAAAATTGCCAGCCACTGGCTTAGATAGTGATTTGAGCTCCAATCAATCTCTCTACACAGCTATCCATTTAGACTGACTTGCCCACAGGAGTTGCCGTCATCAGTAAATCCTTACGTACCTTTGTTTTTTTTCCTGTTGTCGTGACCTGCTGGGTTTTAGAGAGGCAGCTGATGTGACTTGCACATAATGCCATGTCCTGCAGGTGCTGCAGCTAGTCTCACATATTACTCTGTTCCACGGACTCACAGACACAGACAGACACACAAGTTGATTCAGTGTCAACAGATTGAAAAATTATTTAGTGTAGTCACTTTTTCGCCAAGAAGCGTGTTGTAGTTTCTTTACGGAAGAATAGGAAGTGTATACATTTTAAGCATGCTCAACACGACCTGTGGGTCACAAACATATTGATCGTTAATAGGTCTTGTCTTCAAGTGCATTCTCAATGAACTTTTTGATTGAGAAATCTGTTTCTTGCAAAATTAGGAACAGTTTTGGTCATTTCTGTTTTTTTCACTCCACTTGTTTTCAGTTAGAAAAAGGTGATGTCCATAACACACTAACCAACACCCAAACCAACCTGATTAAAGTCCAAATTAGTTTTGACTGTTAAACTCTTAATACTCTTTAAATAATAACTAAAGATTTTTTTTTAACGTTGATTGTTGCCTATTGTGGTTTTAGAGAGTGGTTTCAATGTTTTCATCTAACTTTCAACAAGAAAGCAATTAAACACATGTCCCCAAATGTCAAACTAATCCTTTAACACATATGCTATTACCTAGTGTGCAGGACGAGAAAGGGATTTATTGGCTTCTGGCAACAGCATCACCTCTTAATGTTGTGTACAGAGGTCACGACCTGTCCTGGGAGGATAAAGTTGTGGCTCCTTTGCAAAGGGATCACTACCGCTTGTTTTCTTGGTTAATTGCAGTGTTCCCTTTTTACCACAACTGCATCTATTTCCTGTCCACTTCTTTGCCCATAAAGTGGTCTGTAATACTTTTTATTTGTTACTTCATATAGGATTTTGTTTTATTGATCAGCAGATTGTTTTAGTGGATCATGGCACATATAATCACATGTTTTTTTCTTTACCCCTCTCCCCCTCACTTTGCCTTCCACCTCCTTATTAAAGGAAGTTTTTCTTTCTTCTTCCCATTATTTAGTAATGATAAAAACTGAAGGCCTTTGGCAGCTAGTTTTGAGAAACTGCACACTGGATGATAGCTGGGCCTGGCGTGGAGAAAAGGGCCTTTGTGTCAACACTTTGGCTTTTATTGGTCCTCAGAGAGATGAAGGCCTAGGTCCTGGCCCCAGCCCCACATGTTATTGATGGATGGGTCTGTAGCATTCAGGTAGAGGGAGCTGCATGGAAATAAAGGGAAGTGAAGTGAGGTTTGGGATGTATAATGCATTCTTAGTCTGTAATCTTTAGTCTATTAGGGTTACTTAGTTGGAAATTCAATCTTCTGTTAAAGTCTTAGATGTCTGTTTCTTGTTCAGGTGTCAGATAGACACAAAGCCAAGGAAAGGAACCACTGAATTCCACATCCTACTTAAATATCCACACGAATTGCTGTGAAATCAGTAGCACTTTACAGCAGCTGCTCTGCTGCTGCTTATTCATGGTCACTTGAGTTAGTCCTGCCATACCCTTTTCCCTTCAGAGCTGAAGCGCTAGCCCAGTGTTTGTTCAGTGCTCAGTCTTTGTGGGGAGGGGAGTGCTGTTGCTGCAGTTAGTGTCTGATTGCTCACCCCTGTCTGCAAGAACGACAAGAGCTCTGGCAGGAAGGTCTGAGAGGATTGTATGACCTTGTGACACTTGTTGACAGACTTAAAGTGATGGAAAGTATTTAACCAGGAGGTCAGAAATGTCTGTCACACTCGCATTGTCAGCTCCTTGAAGTCTTAAAAAGACTGAAAGACTCAAAATAGATTTCAGCCACGAGTGGAAATACATAAAAGGGCAGGTTGAGTTCTTGGCAAAACATGTGGAAAACAAGAGGGCATAGTTAAAGGAGGCTATGGTTGCAGGAGTTAAAGTACATGAATAAGCAATTAAGGTTAGAATGATTTGAAAATCCGTTTCTGTCAAGCTGAGGTTGTTTCCTGCTCATAACCCTCGAGGCAGGAACATAGAAACGGTGCGACAGCACACGGTTGTCAAGACTGACACACTACATTTGGACTTAAGAGGAAGAGTGCATAAGGTTGTATAAGCTTTACTAGGTGTTGACATTTCCACACACATATGCAAATGCTTAAATTTGCAGCAAAAAAGTTGGCTAATTAAGGAAGTTAGACCTCCAAACACTCTTCAGTGCGACAGCAAGTTTAATGAGACATTAATGGAGATGTCTTCTTGCTCACTGCCTCCCTGTTTGCTAGAAGAGAAGGAAAAGGAGGGAGATATGTTTGGTTTTTAATGAACCCGAGAGTCGGCGTTTGACACTGTATCTGTAGTGATGGCAGGGTTTCACAACGAATAACTCATATATCACTCTTCTCCCGTGAAGGCAGCAGTGTTATTACAGTGCAGGGTAAAGGTAGCACTGCAGTAATTTATGTAATAATTCATGACATGAGGGTCTCAGGTCATGCAAATGCATGCCAGGTGTCTGTTTTACCTCTTCATTAAGCATTTATACCTTACACAGAAATGATGCATCTTTTGTGCCATGTTTAGAAAAGCTTTGAATAATTAAATTGCTTTTTTCAGTAATATCTTGTGTATGTTTATAGAGGTTTGTCTCATTCTTCACCCTGCTTCAACCTTGATGACTCATGAAATGACACCTTTATTTGAGTGCAGCCCCCTCTGATCTCAGTCTTTGCAGTGAGAATTTAACAGAGTTATTTTTTTCCCATTGTGTTTCTTTTCTTTTCGGGGGATTACCTCAATTAAAATTACAGGTCTACAGGATCAGCTCCTGCTGGGAGTTTTATTCTTTCTGAAGGCAGCCTCCTTTTTATAGTCGCAGCAGAGCAAGCATGTTCCAACAAGTACTTGAATCTCTGTAAAGGGCTACTGGGCATGTCAGTCACCAGTGGTAGGCACATACAGTATGTGACTGAGGGTCAGAATGCGTGACAGGCATTTGAGCATGCATAACTCCTCTTATGAGCATGATGATAACTAATTTAAACTGTTTGTTTGCTGAATGTTTTTTTGGATTGTGTAGTGTAATCTGTGTGGCAGGTAAGAGATAAACTCTCTCTCCTGGTCTCGCTGTTTCCTTTACAGTGCAACCAGACGGCGCAAAGGAGGGACCCACCTGCATGGACAAGAATCACGGCTGTGCGCACATCTGTAGAGAAACGCAGAAGGGTGGCATCTCCTGTGAGTGTCGACCTGGATTCCAGCTCACCCGTAACATGAAGGACTGCAAATGTAAGTCATGTCAGCCTGAAGTATAGTTCCCCCTCCGTGAAAGAAACACACTCACACTGGGAAACACACCAGAGGGAGGATTTATAGGCTTCTCATGAAAAGGTGATTGGGGTTGGAAACGTGCTGATGATGGATAATTGGACTCCTTCCACAAATGCTTTCCAAAAGATTTGAAGTAGGCTACTAACATCTACATTACATTACCAAGCTGTGACTAATCTTCTAAATAGCCCTCGCAAAGAAAAACATGTTTATCAGATAAAGAGTCAAAGAGTCATCATTTACACAACCAGGGCAACTGTGGAGGTTACTCGAAGGGGACGGCTCTGATGGACAGCGCACACTTCCTGTTGCTGTGCAACGGAGATCATCCTGTCAGAGCTGGGGCCAGGGCTGATGGGGGATTTGTCTGTGTTTGGATAAGGATTGGAGAAGTGTTATTCTATAGTTTTTCTGTGACAGCCCAGGAAAAGGGCAAAAGGCGCTGGGATGGTAGGGTGCAGACAGGATGGCGGTGGAAGCCTCGGCTCGCTCATGCTCTTTTTCACTCTGTCATCACAGGTGTGTTAAAAGTGCCAAGGTTAATGCTCCCTTAGCCCGCCAGCACATAAATGTATTTGCACTTAAAGACATGCACATGAACACGCATACTTATACCAGAAATCGTACTCTTCTAATCATTCATGTATAACTGACATTAGTCTTGTACCATTTATGTAAGAAATGTCATAAATTATGAAAAATGTACCCACCTAAAGTTTGTGTGCCCACACTGCAGAATTAATTCAATGCATTAAAATGTATACTGTTTTAGTGGCTTGTAGGCTGATGCTCTTATCCAGAGTGACTTACAATAAGTAAGTTGAGCCTCTTGCTCAAGGCCACCTAATCATCTGTTGGAGAGTTTAAAAATGTGACCACTCAGCTCCTCCATAATGAATGAATAAAGCCATGGTAGTGATTAATACTAATTCAGTGGCTTAGGCAGTGAATACCTAAATTAAGGAATGCCCATCTTCATATTATGAGCAATGAAAATGTAGGATTTTTGCTAACACCGATACACATCTTCAGCACAGTAATTTGAGACATTTTTCAGCACATTTCCATACTGTGAAAATGATGAGAGCGAGTTGTAACCTTGTTAATCCAATCATTACCATGACACTTTTTGTGCAGCATGTCTTCTTTCTACATAAGATAAAAATAAGATGAAAGGCACATAATGGCCCAAAAATTCTTAAAGAAAAAAATGTGTGTTATTCTTTATCTACAGTTTATCTTAACTTTGTGCTCTCTGATAGTGACGTGTAACTATGGTAATGGGGGTTGCCAGCACATCTGCGAGGAGACAGACCACGGCCCCAAGTGTTCATGCCACATGAAGTTCGTCCTGCACAACGATGGAAAGACTTGTGTAGGTGAGTCATCTCGCCCCAGTACAACTACCATGGGCAAGAAATAATGGCTTTTGAAAGAGAAAATGTAGAACCACAAACAGTTAACTCAGCACCCAATTTCCGACAGCAAATTTAATTACCGTTTGAAATTAACTTTATAGTGATAACATGCAAGTTGAAAAACAGGCCTTGTTACAGTAGCTGTGAGCCTGAGCCCTCTCTCTTGATCTGTGACACACAAGGACGAAAGGCTGCCACCCACTGCGCTATCCCCTCTGCTGCTGCTGCTGCTGCTCCAGTAACCTCTTAGTCCCTGCATCTGCTTTGGTCTTCTCTTCCTCCTCCTCGTCCTCCTCCTCTTCTCTGGACACTGTGCAACAGCTCTCCCTATTCCACTCTGTCTCAGCCATGCAGTCAGACACACACCTTCTATTAGCCTTTGGGTCAATTCCTCTGCTGCTTCCCATTGCGGATTAACTCACACACCTGACCTAACCTTCCACTGGCATTTATCAGTGTTTGCCTCAGTTGACTTAAGTTGAGTAAAAATCATTCAGCTACTCAAGCATATTGAACCGTTCTGAAGGGCAGTTTCCCATCAGATGGGACCTGCAGGTGCAGTAGAGTCAAAGCACATGTCTCGATGAACGTGCACAGATTTCGTTTAGCGCCGCAGAATTTCCTCAGGAATCATGAAACATTGCCAATAAAGTTGGTCAGGTGTAAATTTGAGACTGACCATTACTGCAGACAGGCCTTTATTTTATTCACCTCTTTAACTTAAGTGTCATTAATAGTTTCTGTGTACAGTGCAAACCCGTTTAAACCTGCATGTACTTTGCGGCGTTAGTAATCTGGGTTTCTAATGGATGCCTCTGTGAGTTGGATAGGCCATATTTTTATTGTCAGGAAGACAAACATAGTAATAGAATTAAAAGCTACGCCTGCGGAGCAGACTGGTGAGGTGGTTGCTCGGTTTCCGTGGCTGTTAAGTTTGAGAGCTTGGTTTGGGTAGCGGCTGATTAGCTCAGTGTTTCTGGATCCCCTTTATTACCGCAGCCCTGATGAGAGCCAGACCTATGTCAAGGTCTGGTCAGCCAACCTATCATTATTGCTGTACCCTGCTAGGCCAGGGGGACGCCACAAATTTGACCGCAACCAAATTATATGTCTTAGCCTTTCTTGTTCCCAAGGCAGTGCAAATGCACATTTGGTGTGCCAGATTAGGAAGCAGTCAGCCAGTTAAAATCTCTGATTTCCCCCTCAGAGTCTGGGGTTACAGAGGTGGAGGGAGGGCTGCTCTGTGGTCGACACGGGGGCGCTCCTTCTCCCAGGCACTCTATTAGTTAATAAAACCTCAATAAAACAAACAATCTGCCAAATGAACCACTGATGGAGAGTGAGTGACAAGAACGTTGGAAGACCTTCAGTGAGGCACCACTACTGTGCACCAGGGCTGCAACTGTGTAGGGTTTCCACCATAAGAAAGTTTTCAAAAGCAATGCATACTGAAACTGTGGTTGTTTTTTTTCATGTAACTTTAAAAGCTGCATAAGTGTAAACTGATGTTTGAAGTTGGTGTGCCAGGTTTAAGTACAACAACCTTATCCCTCTGGCAAAGAATTATTATTGTTTTTGATAAATATACCTTAAAATATGCAACAGCTACCTGCTCAAAGAAAGAAATGTAATTCTTATTTATTTCAAAGCTTAAAACAAATGGTTTCTCTTGGAACCAAGAACTCATATTCTAATCCTGAATTAAGTTTCAAATAGTCTTAAATGTCACAGGCAAGATAAAAATGGCTTACTGGGGTTGTTGTATTTTTACACACTGTCTGCATGGCACGTAGTGATAATTACTTTTCAGCCACAGCATTCGGAAATAGTTACTGATGTATGGAGTGTAGAGGGTATCCATAGCAACCACTCAAAGTGAAAATACACTCCTGTTTAGCCTCACTATTGATTTGGAAACATTTATGATTCATTGAGTCTTTGTGTACTCCATCCAAAAAGAACATGGCACATGATTAGAAAAAACCTTTTGCCTTGTCAGTGGCTTTCTCGTTAGTCTGACGAGCTCTGTCGGTATGCTCTAGCTTCACTGTTCAATCCATCTTGTGGGGTGTTTCATACATATTCTGCCACATTTTCATTTATTTTGTGGCGTCTCTCCTCACCCAGGCTTGGTCGTGCATTCTGTAATAATGCGCCACATGCTGCTTTGTTTGTAAGTGTTGGTTCTGTATCCTTCCTATCTCACCTCTCTTGATACCTTACATACTGTAGGTGGGATTTCTAGTGTCAACAGAGCTTTTCTGGATGGCACAAAGGGACTGTTCTCTCTCATTCATACACACAAGCACACACACTAAAGATATTTGTTCAATCATCTACTCAAACTTTAAAGTCAGATTTATTGACTGAAAGGGTCTGAACAAACTCAGGTTTATTTGTGCATAACATGTCTGTGTATCAAGTCAGTTCAGGTATCAGAAAGAAGCAGCCATCATGTGGAAGCATTCATGCTGCTAGCACAGCAAATCATAAACATTCACAAATAGCAGGCAGATGCAGACATGCTCTGGAGTTCAATCATTTGAAGAGTTGGCTACACTATGCCAGACACACACGCAAACACACACACTTACACACAGAGAGAGAGAGAGCAAGAGAGATGCATTTTATAATATAAACAGAAAGCTACACAAACAAGCACACAAACATACAGTACATATCCAGCATGCATGCAGCACATGCATGTAAACACATGTAGTCTACATGCATATGCCCATAACATAAACACACTGAGCACTTATTTCGGGTGGTCTGTGCATTTATGCTGGTGCGTTCAGATGTATCTCACAGTGTTCTGTCCTCTAGCTGTTGACAATCTGTTTTTCTGAGTGCTGCATGTTGGGATTGAACACGTTGGTCAAACTATGGCAGTCAATGTAAACTTGCATGATTTGTGGTGTTGATTTGTCACTGTCAGAGCTTAGCTTCTGCTTCTTTAACTGGCACCTCCAAAGAGCTTGGAGCCCTGCGGATGTCAGAATGACCAATTCAGAGCACACATGCTTGAATTACAGGGATTGAAGGTAATTTTTTTTTTCAGAAATAATGTTTTTGAAACATAACTGAAATATTGTAGGGATAAACATGGCAGTTCTTATTGCAGACCTCGTTCCATTTAGTCGATTAATGGTCCAACCTGTCACCTCAGCTGCATCATGGATGAGGGCACATGACCTCCATATTAAAGGCGTGCCTTGTAGTCTAGTGTAAAGCTAAATATACAGTCAGTGGACCTTGGAAGTGGGATTCACTTGGCAAATTTGGCTAGTTACATTGAATTAAAAGCACAATCAATTAAAAGTCACATAAGTCATTGGCAAAAACAAAATTAGATTAATGCTTTCTGAAACTATTTATTAGTGGCAGCACATAAATTGTACAGCTGGGCCACTGACAGTGCTCGACTTACAGTAACACCCTAACACAATTCTGAAATGATCTTACCATAAAAGACACCACAAAGACATGAATCTGGCTGTCCCTGTCTTTCAGCTTGCAGCACTAACCACCACTTGCTCTGTCTGTCAAGGCTTGCAGCGCTCGTACTAACTAGCAAAAGCCTCATCTCACACGCAAAACAAAACTGCACTTTGTCCACACTGTGTGGATTATTTATTTGCATGACTGCATGTTGCGAGGTAACACTTTTCCCTTGAGATGTCACCCCTTTCATTTTAGACAAGGACCTGTCAGGATCGGTTTGTTGTTTGGATTTGGAAAATAATCACTGCTGTTTCATCAGTTGTTTACTAGTAAGAGGCTGTCTTTTCTATTGCAAACACATGCTGTCATTCTCATGTCATTATCGCCTCATGCGGACATAAATGGACATCATAAGGTTTGCTGTCATTTCAGGGGAGATGATCCTCTCTCATCCACGCTATCCACCTCATTCTTAGCCCCATGAAGTATGGGCACAACCTCCAGTTTTCCTTTCACTGAGAGTTAGCGGTATGCTACAGGTACCTACTTTTTGGGAAATAAATAATGTAGGAAGACAGCAGGTCAGTTTAACCATAAACAGTTTACTGTGATAATATCTCTGCCTTCTACTATGTAACCTGAACAAGCAGCTTCAGATAACTGTAACAAACTAAGTTAGCTTAGCATTAGCTAATGTGCACAGTGTTGGCCATAAACCGATTATGGGAAGGGATTGTTCCTGTCAGTGAACATGGTTTCCATTCATCATTTATCAAAAGAAGATCAATCCAAAATAGCTGCTACAATTATGTCTATTGTCTCAACTTTTAAATACACAAGGGTGTGTTCCACTTCATTTAATAAAATGTATCCAACTTTATTACTGTGGGAGTTACCAATAAGTGTCAGAGCTCTTTAGATTGTCCATCAGTTCACTGTCAATAGCAACGGATTGAAAATCTTAGCTAAATATGTTCCTGTAGATTATCAATGGCAACTTCTTCAAGTCGTCCTCCCATTGCTTGGTGGTAGATGCCATTATCCCATTTAAGGGAGACAGGCTGTGTTCCTGCATTGTTCATTTCCCAACAATCTCTAAGAAAAGGGAAGACACCTGGAGGTCGCACCCATAATTGACACAAGGTGTCATGGAGGTATAGGAATAAGGTGGATATACCACGTCAGATTAGTTCTTGGCACATGCTCATGGTTTATATAACACGTGGATGCTGTGTGGTTCAAGTGTACAGAGAACTAAAGTGGTGTTTTTACAATGTGTGCGTGTGTGTGGATGTGCGCGTGCATGCAGGGGAGAGGAGTGTCCAGTCCCAGGCAGCCCCACAGCTGTTCCCCAATGGTAAATATGTGTTCCTCTGACTCCTCTCTCTGGGGGTCTGTGGGTGTGGGGAGTAGAGGAAGCTAACCTAGCAGACACTGATCAGGCCCTTCCCCTCCCCACAGGGGCATCATCCTTCTGACCCTTGACCTCTGACCCCCCCCCACCACCACCACCTTCCTCTTCCCTCTGTGAATGCCCTCTCAATAACAACTGCTGCCCGTGTCAAACCACACCTTTTCAAAACACAGCTGCAAACAGGGAGTCTCTGATCAGCAGTACAGAGTGTTACATAAAGAGATAGAGATACTGTATCTAAATAAGATTTTTCTTGTCAAAACCATCTCCCCTCTCACAGTCAGTTTGACAGTGGTGGACAGTACAAGTACTGTACTTAACTACAGTTAAGACGAGACGTACTTAAATACTTTCATTTTCTGCTACTTAATACTTTTCCTCTGCTATAAATCAGAGGGAAATATTGTACTTTTTACTGTGTAACTCCTGAAGTCCAAAAAATGAAACCTGCCCCATTAATTGTATCATAACCCCATCACTTTTATGTTAAGACCCTTTGGTTGGGAACCACTGTGTGCTGTATATTAAGTAGTCCACTTCTCCCAGCTATAGCTAATAATATGATATAATGATATAAGTAAAATCTGAGAATGTCATATATAGTAATATATCAGTCACAAGGGACTGCAGAAAGAGTAGTTTCATTTTTCACACGTGCCAAGTACATTTGGCTTGTGATACTTTTGATCATTTAGAATGCAAGGCTTTTATTTGTATTTTACATTCACCCTTGAGTACATTTACTTTAGTAGTATTTGAATAGTTCCTCCACCACTGCAGCATGATCGATCTACTGAATAAGGGTGTACTAGTACAAGTGCAAGTAAACTTTGTCAAAAGTCCAAGACACCATCAATTTAACTGTGATGGCTTTTAAGAGGAAGACCAAAGACTTTGGTTTTATTTGTGTTTTGATATGACTGAATGGAGCGAAATTAAGCTTATACTGTTTCAAACACTTGGCCATGTTGTTCCTGAACTCCATCATCACGGCCTATTAGCTTTGGTGAGGGAGCCAATAATGTGTCCATGATTCAGCGCTGCTTCATACAAAAGATAAAACACAGAATCCCTCTGAACTGGCTTCCTCATACACATGTAATCGTGGGTCCTAAAATGTTAAAATAATCAATTCCCAGGAATAAATCGATGTTATTTCAGTCTAGTATCTTTCTCTATGTGGTGGCCAAAAGTAATTTGTTTCACTGCATTTGCTGTAAAATTAACAATAGGGCACATTGTGAAGAAAAAGAGAGAAAAAAGTATAGAAACTTTTTGCCTCTTGATATCACTAATGCTATTAGGCTCAATTTTCAGGATGAGCTGTGTTTAAATAGATATGGCAAAGATGCCAGGAAAAATAAACTCATAAATCTGCGAGGATGTATCAAACCTTGATACATCAAAGAGATTTACGATTTAATTATACCATGTAAGAGACTGAGGGAGGAGGTTTGTTCTCAGAGGAGTAGCCTGCTCAAGGTAAGAAGTGAGACAATAGTGTTTTAAGTTACTAGTTGTTATTACTATATGTACACTGAGTTTCCCCACATGCTACAATATAAGTGTCTGACCTATTTTAGGATTTGTGTCCTAGTTTCTGTGTTCTCAGAAATAGAAATATTAGGAGCAAGAGCTCCTTTATTAGTTTTTTTTCTCTATGATTTCCTGTGTTACTGTACCATACTGAAACCAGCTCTATGGTTTACTTTCACAGTTGCAACCCTAGAGGATATTAACAAACTGTTCTAACTGTTTCTTACAGTGTGGTTTATGTTATTGAGAGAGCATTCACTCTGAGCTTTAGTTGGGTTTTTGTCTGATAACTACTGCACCTTCTGAGTAACTTTACTCCAGCTGCATGTTTGCTGTTTGGTCAAGAAAACACAGTATTTTCTCTTTTTAAAAGATATTTTTCACAGTAGCTATCTACTCCTGGTGATCAGCACACAGGGAAACTCTGCCTTGTGCCTCCTCCTTGTGAATTCTGTCCACTCACCCGTTCACGTATTTTGTTTGCGGTCATCATAAAAGGCTGATTACAAGTTGCATTGAGGTTGCTTGTCAACAGTTCTGATCTAAGTCAAGAAGTGCTACAGCCAGAAATCCTGTGGCTTCTGTTAAAAGATTATGTACACTGTCTGAGCCTCTCTGTATGAAACTTATACTGTAGAGGCTCAACATTAGACCAAACACCCTACACATCACATTGGAGAATATTTACAAAAGTCTGCCCACTGTTACTGTAATTGCGGGTCCCAACCTGGTGCACTGTAGATGTGGCTGGTGTGCATCCAAAACACACAAACCCACACACATACCAGAGTGTGTGTCTCTACCCTGTCTTCACAAAACCATAATGTCAGAAATATTTCTTTGCTCTCTTAACACATGATCATTACAGCTCGGTGAGATGGCTGCCTGACTAAGCGTTTTGGAGGCATGTCCTGACACTGTCTTATCATCTCGTCTGCCAACCGTCTCTGCTCACACTTTGCAATTATGTGAACCCACAGTGCTACACTCTCAAGCCTGGGTTGGGGCCGGGGTATTAACTGGAAACCTGTCGCCCATCATGACTTATCATCCCCCTGCAAAGGATCAGAGGCAGAATTACTGTGCTCTGCCAACTACAGGGGAATAAATAAAATAATGGAAACACCTCACAAAAAAGGATTTCAACTCAGATGTATGTTCAGAAACTCTGCAACTTTTGCTTAGTCGCCACACTAGATTCAAGGCACAAGTTCTTTGGGGTTATATAGCATGCTAAGTTGTAGTGTAACAGTAGTACAATGAAAAGTAACAAAGTCAGCAAACTGACTCACTAATGTCAGTCATAAAGCAATGTAGATGTAAAGTTTGCTCTACTTTGCTACTTGAACCACCATAAGCTACAGGTTATACCGGACCAAATACGGCTGTAAAAGCCTTGAATGCATTGATTCCAGCAATGGTGTTTCATTGATTAGAAATTCAAACTTTTTTTTCAAATGTTACATAGTCTCACTATAAACACGATGACAAACACTGTACATATAATTTTAGGTTGAAAACAGTTGACAGCTGTGCAAGTTAACAAACACTGGTAATTGTCATGTAACCTAAGACAATCCAACATTATAGCAGTATTTGCAATATCAAAGTCCTTTTTGTCAAGTGTTATTTTTTTAATTCAACCCCCTGTTCTTTAATATGTATCTGAAAGGTGTCCCAGTATATTGAAACACCATGCTCCCCCTTCAGCAACAACATCCACTGAGCTGCTGTCTATGAAACAGCTGTAAAACATAAAATTACATCAGTGTAAGCACCTGTTTTGCTTTGATACATAATTTCAGCCTACAGTTGAGTTTTTTTTTTCTATTTGGAGAAAGAGCTTTAGAAAGTTTCATTATGGCTGCTGCAGGCAGTGCAGTTTTAGATTTAAGTGAGGAGGATTAGGTGTTTCCCCAAAGGGATCCTCGTCCTCTATAAAAAAACCAGTGGGGCCGCATTCCCTCTTTAATGCCACGTGTGAGCCATCATCTTGCCAGTGTAAAGTCCTCGACTAGCCCAGCTATGTTGGCTTCTTTTTGCCAGCCAGAATCCTACAGTCCATTAGAGAGAAGTGATGAGCTGTGCGGATGACCAGTTGCCTTATAGCAAGTTAAAGTGATTATTCCAGGTCACAAAAGTGTTTTTTATTCGTTTTTGCTCTGAAGTGTGTGAGGTTTCCTATAAAGCTGCCAAAAACAATTGAGGCACACACCAGTTTCCCTTATTTTAGAGCAAATTTCTTCTGTACTGTTGCTTAAAATGAAAGTCTAGGTGAAATTTGTCACTGTCTTGAGAAGAGACCCTAGCTATCCTGTCTTGAGTGACTTTCTCCCTTTTTCAAATCAGTCGAGTCAACACAGGGGCCAGGTTGCTGAAATTGCTTTTTTATCCCAAAAATGCCTTGAAGGTTTTGTCAGAACCAGGAAAAAGTGGTGGTTTTGTCTGTATCTGTCTGGAAGTCAAACCTCTGCCCTCGTGATGGAGGGGAGACAGATGCCCCACAGTACAAAGGACTTGCAGAGGTTGTAATTCACCTTGACCAAAGAGAAGCAAACATGCACACACGTATGTCCGTTCACAAGCACAGACACACATAAAGCATAACGTAAAAACGTGTGAAACCCTATATTTGGCCTGGTCGGTTGTAATATTTCCTACTGACTGTCTTCTTTCATTATTAACAAACATCTCCTCAATTCTCTCACTGTTAATCACGTCCAGCTGCTGCACTTATGACGCTGCTCTCTTTTCTTGTTTCCTCTTCGTTTCTATGTATTACTGAGGACCCGAAAGCCTCCTCTGCTTATTATTTTTTGCTTCTGTTTGATGCAAAAAATGAATGTGTGCCTTCCAGTTTTTACCATAAAACCAGTGTGCATGTATGCTGTTTTGATGGGGAGAAATAAGTAGGTCAAGACAGCATCTACTGTGTATTTTTCTGTGGGGTTTGTCTGACTGTGAGTGCTTGTTTCCCTGCAGAGACCTGTGCAGTGAACAATGGCGGGTGTGATAGCACATGTCATGATTCAGTGACAGGAGTCCGCTGCAGCTGTCCTGTTGGCTTCACTCTGCAGCCAGACCGCAAGACCTGCAAAGGTAAAGCATCACCGTGCATCAAACTGCACCTGTCCAGCTGTCAACAAATTAATATCACACTTGTCGTGTTGCCAGGCTCATTGGAGCTCACATGGACTGTTATCAAGCTATTTACGCTGACCCCCCATCCCCCTCTACAATGTATGCATCCATATTGATGCCACCAATTACCAACTATTTTCTGCTTTTCAGCTGTATATTCTGAGTAATATTTTGTCATGCCATGAGTTTCCTTGAAATTTTTTGGCACTACATTACCATCGTCCTTTTCTGTAAGTGTTGGCAGAGCATTCTCAATTCAAGCAACCTGCACACTGTAGCAAGTTTTTTTCTTTATATCATATCTAATTAAATAAATTCCAAAGATTAGTATAAAACTTAGAATTGTATTAGGAGACTTAGAAGACAAAGACCTTACTGACAGTCAGTAGAGTTTTCCAGAAAAGCAGGGAGAGAAATCTGTTAGCCTTCTATGGCTCGTAATGTTACACTAACAACTCTGATAAAAGTACATTGGCTTATATTAGTTTGGTTTGAGAGGAAACAAGACGAAAACAAACCCAGGCAGCTCTGGCACAAGAAGACAGGCCTTTGCTGCAGGCTATGCACTTCTGAAGAACGGAGACAACGATGGAGTAAGGAAGGGATCATTTTATTCCTTTTCTGATGCATTTATTTCAACCAGATGATGAAGACTCCCTCAAGAGACAGACGCCTCATTTGTGATGATGATTCAGAATTAATCAGAGCTGCTGCCAAACTTGCCAAGGCAGAGCACCATCAAAAGCAGGGATGAACACATGATATATCGATTGGGTATTGGCTACAGAAATAAAGAGCAGAGTAATCGCAAGGAGATGGACAATGATGATTTAGAGGCCTCACTGCCAGGAGGCTTTAGTGCGCAAGAGCTGTATCCCATTACAGCCACACGCAAACTGATTTTAGCCCTTCTGAGGGCCAGTAAGGAAATCCCTGAAGCTCATTTCCACTTTCTGCAAGACTGCCAGGGCACTATGACCAAACACATGATCATCCTAGTTTGAATTGCTCTGCAGCGTTAGCTAACTGCCTTTATTCTTATATCTCCAGCTTGCTTTTCAGACTCAACAACGTTTTATAAACATTTGTTAAAGTTGCTATAATAGAAATATTTACATTAACAACACATCACATGACTATTTGTATGTGAAAGAGGTCATCCATAATTATCAAACCCCTTCAACTCTACAGAGCATTTCAGCGTCTTCCAGCTCAGTGCTTCGGTTTTGCTGTTTTGGTGTAATCTCACTGCTCTCACAAGTGTTGTGTCTGGCAGCTGTTTTCAGCTACAGAAATTTGAGAACTACAGTGTACGCTACCTGCTTAGCACCAAATGACAGACAGGTATTGACTAGCCAGTGAGCATTTAGCAGCTGAGGAGATATTTTTCTCAGGATCAGGTGGAGGCCAAAAACAGAGCTAAAAGGAGAGTGAATATTAGACTTGTGTTCATCAGGTGGCCAGAAACAAGTCTCCAAAGGAATGATAATATTGCTCCATACATGCTGGTATGTCAATTGTTAGTAAAAGCAACTGTTTACTAATAAGAATAACAAATAGAATTAAAAAAAAAAAAAAAAAAAATATGTCAGTGTTGTGTTCACACTGTGTCCACTGCCCCTAAGTTGCCAAAAAAAATCACAATGACAGGTGTAAATTCATTTTATTCTCATTTTCTTTTGTGATAATCAATTTGATTGACTCTTTGTGGTGATTTTCTGTTCACAGACATTGATGAGTGCCGTCTTAACAATGGAGGGTGTGATCATGTGTGTCGAAACACAGTGGGCAGCTTTGAGTGCAGCTGCAAGAAAGGCTACAAGCTGCTGACCAATGAAAGAACTTGTCAAGGTAGGTAGCTCTTCTGACTACTTTCTGCCACTCAGATGAAACACATTTTCCTGTGGATCACTACCTTAAGGCATGTCTTCTTCTCATTGTGGTTTTTGCATTGATTTGCAAGAACGGTAAACCACAAATGTCCACCTAGTGGCACAAAAATATGCTCCCGCCAGCCTGCAGAGAGGCCAAACCAGGCCTCTCTGGCTTGTTTGTCTGTTATATTTGGTGGTAGCCATCTCTCAGCAGGAGCTGGGAGGACTAGCAGCAGAACAAATAAAGAGTTTGCCATGGCCGAACACAGGTGTGGGGTATTAGAGCTCTAACTCTACAACCTCTGATTCTTAGATGAATCAAGCCACTACAGAAACATCTGGTGAACGAAGACGTGCAGACTGGAATTGTGGAGCCGAGCTAAGTCTCTCTCTGAGTGGAAAAACAGATGACATGCTATTTTTTAATTCTTGTTTCTTTATTGATGTGGTCAATCAATATTCAGCCTGGTACACATCAGTGTCATGCAATGGATTTAGAATTGCTGCACTGAATCACACTACTCTGTATGCAGTATACAAACATCTTATGTGGTCAATGAAAATATACTCTGTCACTGTGCTTCGCAGCCACTTTCTTGTCACTTCAGATCTACTTTTGGTGGGATGCCTTTCTCTGATTATTTTGAGCCAAACAATGCGAAGTTTATTTTGCCCAAATTACACAGATAACTGAAAATATGTGGTCTGTGCACGTAGGAATGTGAATCACAGCTTGTTGTCTGTGGCACCATCCCTTAACCAACTCAGCCATGTGCTGTTTGGGTGCACAAGGGGAACTTTGGAACAGTGTTGTCCTTGTTTGGTGCTGTGTGTTTTGTCTGGAGACAAGGGCTGTGATAACGCCCACCTCCTGTTGAGTGAGGTGCTGCCAGGCTCTCGCACCCTCCACACTACTGAGTCACCTGTCTGCTCCTTATCCTCTCTTCTCATCTTCTCTTCTTTATCTTTAGGATCTTATCTGACTCTGATGTTGTTATGCAAATCTGTGATTAAAGGGCCACTCCAGGGATTCATTATTGCACCTCCATAACGTTGTGGCACTCATAAGAGACAGACTGAAAAAAGAATGGACAAAATCAAATCAGCAGGGAGACTTTTATTCTCTAGTATAGGGCAAGCTCCAAAACACTGGATCCTACAATGCCCATAATGCAACTTGATAGCATCTTTTTAGCATTTTTTTTTATTGAACAATGAATTTCAAACAAGGCAGGATAACCAAGGTGTCAAAGGTAAGTGTCTGAAAAGAAAAGATAAACATAAGCAAAATCCAAATTCATGAAATTTTTCATATTTTTTTATAAGAAAATACAGAGGTATTATAAATTCCTGAAATGTATGTCTTTAAAATCAGCAAAAAAAAAGATGTGTAAAACCTATATGTGTTTTTTCTGTGTTCATTAAATGTTTTTTGAATTTTTTCTTATCTTATATTTTCTTTTCGAGTCCCTCCCTACCTTGTAAATGCCTCATACCCCCATTTTCTACATAGGATTTAAAAAGACTGAAGTCTCCAATCCCAGGTTGAGGCAACCCTGATGACATCACAATGACATCATCGGGGTTAACTCCTCCAGAGTCACAGATAAACATCAGTGAACAAACAACAACATACACTCATTTTTAAAGGCTGATCTTGAAATGCTAAATCTTTGGAGTGCCCCTTTAAATTTCCCACACACTTGGGGTTTAAGAGGTATTATTTTAAAAGAACAACACCACTGTCCCATCATGCATCTCTTTTATTAACATAGATCCAAAAGTGACAGATTATGAAGATTAAGGGTGAAGTAAAGCAAATGTATAACCGCGTTACAATAGTACAGGTTTGTTAATGAGCTTAGGTAAATTAACGACTAAGTGCTTGTGCTTGGTGGTGGGTCATGCTACTCAGTAACACGAGGTGTTGAGATGTGTAAACTGAACTCTCGGTTTATCTTGGTTTAAACAGTCACGGTGTTTCCCTGCTGTCAGTGGACCATGGCCCATAAGTCAGGATGAGGCATGTCTGCTGAGCCCTTGTCAGCATTCCTCCACCCTCAACACCCTCCAAAGCCTCCTTCTCACTCTTAATCCATATGAGGGCACTCAGGGAGATGCTCATCAGAAGCCACATTTTATCCACAGGGAACATCTATGATAGAGCTCTTATCTGTTCTGTATAAAGAATAGTGACCTTTTGTAAGTTTCAGTCAACCTCATTTGCCTCACTGCAATTTTATACTGAGTCAGAGTCGAGGTTAAAGTGAGGAGCTGAGTCCTGACAACCAAACCAGCAGTGATGGTGTAGTGAGTGGAGAGATTAACCGAGAGCAAAGAGAACAAAGAGCAAATATTTGCTGAAAAACTCTGATTTGTCATTTCCAGTGTAAGTGATACCACTCTTTTCACTTCATCTCTCCATGGTCCCCTGCATGTACATCACCTCATGATGCTTATCGTGCCCACCCACTGCATACTTCACCTCAGATGCCTGGTAAATAAGGGTTGCCGGAGTCCCAGATGTCTTCTCACATCTACTCTGTAGCATGGCACAGCACAAAATGTTATAATGATAAGTTGCAGATCGACTTCTGGCGTCACTCACTGCAACATTTTTTGAGGGTAAACTCAACCACCACGCCTAATTCCCAGAGGGTCTTAGACTCTTTGCTCAAAAGTGTGCCGAGAAAAGTTTATGCTTAATATGTCGAAAACAATCACTTTTGCAATGCCTCATACAGCATGTGTAAGCCCTTACTGCTCTTAACCACCACTGCTGTTAGGAATCTCCTGGGGCCGCCAGAGGGGACAAACTGCTGCCAGGACTGTATAAGTTTGTTTTTGTAAAAGTTTTTCATCTTTATTTGTGCTCACTTTTGAACTTCTTTGCACAGAACCAGTGCATCCGGTTCTGAAATATCATTTTATTTGTTAGATGTTCTGCCTAAATTATTAATCCCGGTAGCTCACCTGATGGAGCTTCTTCTACAAGGTCCTTACCACAGCAGCCTGGGTTTGAGTCCACCCTGTGCCACTTGCCCTCTCTACCCCCCTGCTTTACTGTGCTGTGTTCTGTCAAATATGGCAAATGTTCAACCTAAATCTTTATTTTTTATTTTTTTTTGTAAAGTGGATCTATTTATCCAGATAAGGTGGATCAGAGTCATGTGTGCATCTATTAAACTTTTTTGTCAAACTTTTGAATATGAACCTGTGGATCTCCTCCAAAGCTTGTGTGCTCATCTGTAAACTGATCACTTAATAGGGTTTTGGTCTCAAATGTTCATCTTCTTGATGCTCTGACAAAATGCCTGCCAAGTATCAACCTCAAGGACTGAGTTCAGCTGTATTACACATGAAGGATTATGCCCAGTGTGAATATGTGGATATTTTTGTACACAAGATTTGTGCTGACATTTATCAGTCTGTCTTCTTGGTTTCTTCAAGGTAACCCATTATTTAACTGAACTCCTGTAATTGCTGGGAAATACCTGCGTCATGTGTCTGATGGTGGTTGGCGCTGCCTCATAACCCAGAGGAGGTTCAAATATAATGGATGAAAGCATGATATTCCTGGGAAAATCCTGGGAACCTTTTTTAAATTAGCCAATTAGACATACAGCAAAGTTATACCATATCCCCACTTTCTCTCAGCGTGTGCTGCCTGGGCTTGACACAGATTATTGCTGACATTAAAGGAAACCTTGATCGTAATAAAACCAAATGTCATCCATATCCTGTAGCTTCATGTATCAATGCTTATGGTCTTTGCGCCCATAACATTTAAGCTGCTAATCAGGATGTGCATATAAGAGAGCAGAAAAGACAGAGAGGCCACTGACAGGCATGAAGGAACTGTTGCAACGTGGATTTATAAATGCTACAATGCTGACAGAAGGACCAAAGACTCTAAATAAAATCAACAATCATTGTAGTATTTAGATAAATCTGTCAGATGCAGATAGGAAGAAGCCTGCTTTTAATGATCTTTAATCACGTGATATCAACATGACCTCAGAAGAAAAGAATGAGATGTCAGATTATGGGGTTTCTAACAATACTGCGTAGTTTATGGTTGTATGGTTAAGAGAAGAAAAGGGAAGATGATTGGCAGGTTCTGTGTGGGGAGAAAAACTGCCCCACTGCTCCTATTATCAGGTGAAGAGCAGACTTTCTTTTGACTCCTGCTGTGGCCGCTTGTTATTTCAAAAATACTTTGACAATTCCATTTCAGTGCATCGAAATGGAAAACTGCATGACTCCTGGAGGTCAACTACTGTACCAAATACCAAACAGAAGACATCTTCCCTTCAAAAGACAGTTTCTATTGTTGCGACATGTGATTTGACCCATTGCAATTCATGACAAACAATGAATACAATATAGCACTGAAGATGAAAGTGGGAACATGTGCCATGAGTGGAGAAGAAGAGTCCTGTCTGAATTATTGAAAGATCTTTTTTTTTTGCCAATTTGTTGAACTGTTTGAGAAGTTTCTAACAGCATGTCTTTCTGTCTCCACAGACATTGATGAGTGCTCTTTTGACCGCGCCTGTGACCACTTTTGTGTCAACTCTGCCGGCAGTTTCCAGTGCCTCTGTCATAAAGGCTACGTCCTTTATGGCCTGGCACACTGTGGAGGTGAGTCAGCACGTCGGCCCCCCCCATGTCTTGTCTCATGATGTAAATGTCCTGTCCATCACTCTCCCCACACCTCATTGCTAAACCCCCATTAATTGCTCTCCTGTTTGGCAGGAAAAACCTAAGTGCACTCCAATTATTATTATTATTTATGCTAATTTAACTTTCTACTGACACCTCACTTATAGCTCCCTGCAATATGCTGTGTATATTACCATACCAGACCATACCAGATAGCTTTAGAAGATACATTAAAGCATTTTATATACTTTAGATAACTGCTGATTTCCAAAGCATGCCTTTGTCCATCACATTGGTCCAGACTGAAATGTCTCAACTATTGGATATATTTCAATGAAATTTTGCACAGACTTTCATGATACCAAGGGGATGAATCCTGAAGACTTTGGTGATCCCCTGACTTCTCCTCTAGCACCACCATGAGGTTGATATTTGTGTATTCGAGTGATATGTTTCATCAACTTGTATCGATTACCATCCCATTTGCTACAGACATTCATGTTCCCATCAGGATGACCTGTAATAACGTTGGCGTTACCTTTACTTGTAGCGCCATCATCATATCAGTTTGTCCAATACTTTGGTTCATGACCAAATGCCTGCAACAAATATTTACATCAGTCTATCCTGTACTTGTGCTTCATGCTAATTGGTAAATGTTAGCATGCTAACATGCTAAACCAAGATGGTGAGCGTGATAAACACTATACATGCCATACATCATTATGTTAGCTAATTGTCATTGTGAGCGTTAAAGCATTTATCCCAAAGCACTGCTGTGTTTATGTACAGCTCACACAGCTGCAAGCCTGGTGGTGATTTTTATTCTTGTTAGTTATTGTATGAAAATCAACTTAATTAATCAACGTGAAACGTCTTTGCTAAGATAATCCATCACATTCAGTGCCTGTTTTTTCTTTTTTTTTTTTTAAATTCAATTTAGAGAGATCTGAGACTTAAACAGTATTTTTTTTCACAACGTCATGGTATTGTTACTGTTCAACTTTTCACCAGGTGACTCTTAAATCTGGATTTAACAGAATCTTTAAAAAATAATAGTCCCTGCATGCAGCTGCATTCTCATACAGTAAATGTAATGCAATTAAATGATTATGAATCATTTAATTGTATTAAATTGTATGCATTCTCATACAGTAAATGTAATGCAATTAAATGATTATGAATCTCGTGCCAGTTTTATAGTTTTTAAGTCTCTTCAAGTTGATTTTCAAATGAAATGGGCTAAAACAGGTTGCTGCCTGGAAGGCAAGAAATCAATCTGTGAACTTACGCTAGACTTGGCAGTAATGTAAAGTGTAGACAATTTGTGCTGTAGTTAATGGACTAAAACATGAAACACTGCTGTTATGGTCCTTCAAGGCAGAGTATGACCATGTCCATCAAACATTAGCAGGTACCTACTGTACTCTGGTGTGGAACAGATAGCAAAAACAGCCTTTGGTGTCAGAAGGAGGTGTGTGGGGGCGCGTCAGATCTGCCTGGCAGGCAGCAAGAGGCCCGTCAGAGCACATCAGGGTGTTGCGGCGTCCCTTTGATGGAGTGTGTATCACCAGTTACAATCTGCTGCTGTCTCCAGCGCCTCAGGGCCTCACAGTAGTTCTGAGAGAGAGACAGCATATGTACTCAAAATACATAGCTTCGCAGTGATTTGTTCTGTGTTTTTTCATCTGTAGTTTGGCAGGTCTACTGATCAGGAATGTTGCAACAGAATGTGGAATAAGGAATGTTACTGAGACTAGAGGGCGTTAATGTGTACATGTACGCCATCAATGCAGTTTTCCGCCATCACAAAGTGAAAAAATGGGATTCGTACCGTTTTACTGCAACATGTCCAACTGTGGAACTTTATTACATGTTAAATCCCTCTTTCTTCTCATGTTTCCTTTCGGTATCAGCACTGTCACACCCTAGGAAAGATTGTATTATGCAATCCATTAAAGTAGCCCAGCAAAAATACCACCTTCTTGAAGCTCATTTATTGCTTAGTTGAAACCAAGTCAGAGATGGTGGATTGCATTATATTGTAAGGGGTTGCTTTTATTTCATCCACTCTCTGTATGTATGGTTAGAATTACCCAAACTGTATTACGACTGAGTCTAAGAGGTTCATGGGATCCATTCCACACACAGGCAGCTGTATTAGCTGTCAGTTCAGGTAATAAAAGCACCAGAATTGGATTTGTAAGGCCTTTTCTCACATGATGGACTGTGATCGGGCCACACTGAGGTGCTGAGTGGAGAGAAGATGGTCAGGCGTAAATGACTCTCTATACCATTGTTGAGAGAGCCAGTGATGAATGATTTCCCCTCGCTTTTCATCGGCGCTGTCGGAACTGTTAGATAACCCCAGAGATTTATGGTGCTCCCTGTTGTATTTTCTCACTCCCAGCCATAGCCAAGGTTATGTTATTCCCTGTGTGGTTTATCAACTGAAATATAGCTGCCAAGCAATCCAGAAAGCTGTGCTCAGTGTTTAACAATAGACTCACCCTAAACAAACCCAATTAGGTCAGTGACCTGCTGTCAAGCATTGTGCCAAGGCCTGTCAACATTCCTCCCAAGTGAGCGTATATCCAGCCATTCTCCTGCTCAGCTAGAAAAACAATCGTCTCATTTTTTGCTTATCTGGTGGGAAAATAGAGCATTTGTGACTAAATACTTTCAAAGTATTTTTGAATTTACCACATTTGATCCAGACCTCTACAGAAATACTTTCTGCTGGTACTGAAAAATGTATTATGCATACATTTTTCTAGATCTAATGAAAAACAAGTTTAATCCCCCAAAATTTTAAGTTGATATTTTAGTTGGAGTTGGTTGGAAAAGCACAGAAAAAAGCTGTCCAGATTGTGCTTGTCATTCCTTTTAAAAACTCACGTCACGATGTTGTTTGGACTGGGAGTTGCTGTTGATGAGCAAGCACACAAAAGTGATTTTAAAATTTAAAGATGGCAACATTTCCGTGAACTCCCCAGCCCGTCCTGAAATTCCTCTCCATTACACAAAACACTTCCTGAGTCCTTATGTCAGTTTTTTCTATGTTGTTCTGTCCCTTTCTTTCTCGACTCTTCTGTGAGAGCGCACAAAGACAAAAGATGGAGAGAGGTCAGAATACATCTACTGGGTTACATTTCAACTATGGGAGGAACAAAGAGGTCAGCTGCTGGCAGATGAGCTTCGCTTCCATCAGATACTCATTAGAGTTTTTTGTCCTTTAAATTGAGTGCTTTGATGCAGAGGATAAGCATCGTATCTCTCATAACATTTCCAAGCAGCTCTGGATACACATCGGCAGATCGCTGTTGATGAAGTCATCATCTTCTTCAGGGAGTGCAGAGGCACGCAGGCTGCTTTTATTCAGGGTGAATAATTGAATGAGACAAGGAAGAGCATTTCATATCAGCAGGCCAGATCATCAATCACTGCCATTATCTCTGTCTCTTTCCTGGTGTTGTGTGCAGCCTGTCGCATCCTCAGCTCTATTCACTAAACTAATTTAATGCCTGCCATCAATGGCAGCCAGCCTGCATCTGGATCCCGGATGCTTTCAGTGGTTTTAGCGCAGCATGTGTTTGAAAAGGTGATTGTAATTTACTGCTTACCACAAGTCTTCCTCGCAGAAGAGCAAAAGAAGTTTTGACCATGAAATTGAATGTGGTGACATCAAAACGAGGAATCACTTCTGTTTACACGCCAGCACATTAATCTTTCCAGACTGTGACTCTCTGACAGGATGAAATGAACTGACCTCTCAGGAACTCCTCATTCACAGCTGCGCTCTTTTTTAATAGACCAGTTCCTCTTTCATTTTATTCAACAAAATTGACTCCATCTTTTTGGACTGACCGCATTATTTCGTGTTTCTGTTTTTTATCATCGGCAATAAAAAAAAAAATCCTTTTCCTCCTCTTTCCTCATGTTCTTCATGTTTTAGACTCTAAGGAATTAAACAAAGTTAGTGTTTACAGTTAGCCCTTTTAGTGGTATTTGCACGTCCACTAAATGCCATTATGTTAACACATTTTTTCACAGATATTGATGAATGCAGTATAAATCGTGGGGGTTGTAAATATGGCTGCATCAACACTCTGGGAAGCTACGAGTGTACCTGTCCACCTGGGTTCAAGCTGCACTGGAACAGGAAAGACTGTATTGGTACGTAGCAGCACTGCCCCCCTGTGGTTATATCACTGACACACACTCATTCTCTCAGCTCTCTTTGTCAACAGTGTGTGATTCTGTGTGGGTTTTATTTTCTTTCAGAGCTGGTGAAATGTCCTCCTGGACTCGTGGCGCCAAAGGCCACTCTGACCTGTAGCAAGACGGGCAAGAAGGAGAGCTGCTCTCTTACCTGTGCCTCCAAGGCTCACTATCTGGCAGGTATGTCAGAGTGCGATCACGAAACACCAAACAGGAGTTTCTTTATGGTTCAAAAATTTAAATGTTTTCTTTCTGTGTGTAAACTTTCTGTGCAGAGTCTGACAACAGCTACTCGGTCAGCTGTGGTATCCCCATCCTCAGAGGGAAGTCTCCTGCCAGGCTCAACTCTAGCAGTAGCCAGAGCTGCATAGGTTTGCTGCCCTCCAGATTCTGTCTGTACTGTAACAGCAGCGTGTTGTGTTTTGCTCCTACTCACTGTACTGTGTTTGTCTGTAGAGACTTTGGCCCCTCCAGTGAAGCAGACGGCTTCTTTCAAAATTAAAAACGCCAAATGTCACCTGCACCCAAAGCTGACTGGCAGAACGGAGGACAGAGGGCGGACACTTGGACCAGGTCAGTCTTAATATCTGTATACTGATTATTTAATTGGTTATTAATTGATTAGAAAATTTTGTGGCAACTTTTTTGATAATACATCAACTGTTTTAATCATTTTTCAAGCAAAAATGCAAAACATTTACTGGTGTCAGCTCTTCAAATGTGAGGATTTTCTGTTGTTCTCTGTCAAGGTTGTTTTTTAATATATTTTGGAGTTTTAGACTGTTGGCTGTTTTTTTTTTTTTACAAATTTCTTACAGAGAAAACAAGTTGGTGAATTGTGAAAAAATCAAGAGATGAATCAATAATGAAAACAATCATTATATGTAGCCCTAATAAACCACTAATGATTTGTTTTCAAGCCTTGACTCACACCATCCACGAAACTATACACCTAATCTCCCAAACACTAATCAACATAATTTACTATTAACCCTTCAGAGTCTGGGGTAAAACAGCGTTTTTTACTACTTTTCATTTTACCTTTGTGTTTCCCATTAAAACTGCTTAGCTTGCCTTTCTTTGTGTCTTTCTTTTCAGCACAACCTCACCTATGTAATTCTACAAGTATTTATTTATTTTGACATAATATATGGACACACTGTATGTAAAAGTGCAAAAGAAACACAAAATCTAAGTAGGAACTAGTTGGATTTTTGGAGGAGCGGGGGTCTGCGCGGACACCTCCTCTCATTTGTCTTCACGCGCAGCATCCACTTCATCCTCTCAAAGGAGTCTTCCTCAGAATCAGAACGTTCTTCCCCAGATTCAGCATCTTCTAACTCGTAGAAGAGCTGTAGTGCGCGACTTCGGCTCTTCATAAATTTAGTCTTAATAGGCCAATCGACAAAATTCAAACACTTGTAAAAAGTTTAAAGTGTCCACTTTCCAACAGTCTTTGAATTGAGCACCTGCGTGCTTGTGTCACAGCTTTACGTTTTCAAACGTGCGACATGTGACTTTGACGCTGTGTGGCGGTCCTAGACTACGAAGGGTTAATGTCTGATTGGGGTTTACTGATGTATCTTCATTATTTTTTCACAAACAATGTGATATCATGTCGTCCACAGGAGGCGGTCAGCCCTGCAGCAACTGCTTGGTGACATTTGTCAACCTTAAATGTGACTCCTCTAAAAAAGCCAAAGGGCGACGTGCTCGAAACCCCTCTAACAAAGAGGTAACACGCATTACTTTGGAGCTGGAAGCTGAGGTCAAACCTGGAGACACTACAGGTTGGTTGTTTCTTTTGAAGCAATACCGTAGCAGCAAAGCGTGCAACCTACACAAACAGCTCATTTATACAATTATGTCTAGAAACATGTTATTTTTGTCCAGCACACACACTGTTAAGATCTGCTGTGTGCTTGTGACTGAAACACAGTATGTTGCGTTTACCCATAACCAGGAAGCTGCAATCTCAGCTGTTTGAGGCAGCGCATGGAGAAGCAGGTTAAGACCTATATCAAGGCTCTGAAGAAGTCCATCAACCAGGAACGCTTCCTGATCCGAGTCGCTGGTCTGGAATACGAGGTGGCCCAAAAACTTCCCCAAGCTGCTCCAGTTCAAGAGAACTGCGGCCCGGGCTGGGAGAGGGACAGTGGCCGATGTGGTAAGACCGGAGAGCTGGATGGGGAGTGTCAGATCAGCTATTTTAGTGTGATGTCCAAATGTATTAGATTTGTGAGCATCACGGACAATGACAGACTCAGAATTTAACCTCATCTCCACCCATATACTATCATAATCTGCCATGCAAGGTCTTGTGAGGTCAAGTATGCACACAGTGGCCATTTTTTAAGTGATATGACTTAAGTGTATCGTCTCTGATCTGTGCCGTTGTGGATATTCTCTCAGTCAGATGCTTGCCGGGGACTTACTACCACGGTGAGCAGGAGCGCTGTGTCCAGTGTCCGCCTGGCACTTTCCAGGAGAAGGAGGGTCAGCTGGCCTGTGACCTCTGCCCTGGCAGTGACGGCCATGGGCCAGTCGGGGCAAGAAACATCTCCTCCTGTGCTGGTAGTTCAAAGTTCCAGAGACAATGTTAAACACCAATTCTGTATCTTGTGAAGCGTTTATAATAAGACTCATATCCACGTTCTACAAACCAGGCCAGTGTCCAACGGGGTACTTCTCCAGCGATGGCTTCAAACCTTGCCAGCCGTGCCCTCAGGGCGCCTACCAACCAGATTTGGGACGGACCCTGTGCTTCCCATGTGGCGGAGGACTGAACACCAAGCGGGAAGGTGCCAGCTCCTTCCATGACTGTGAAGTTAAAGGTCGGCCTGTACTTTATTTATACAGCCAAACATGTAATAATAAAATAATCTGCCAAACTTAATGTCCATCTTCATTTCTACTCTGCAGTTCAGTGTTCTCCAGGACATTACTACAACACCACGGTGCACCGGTGTATCCGCTGTCCAGTGGGGACATATCAGACAGAGTTTAGACAGAACTATTGTATTTCCTGCCCCGGGAACACCACCACAGATTTTGACGGTGCAACAAGTGTCTCGCAGTGCAAGAGTGAGTATAAAAATGTTTGTTTTGTGTTCTCATTAACATGAGCTGGAAACCAATTTGTTTTGTTTGTGTACGTCTAGACAGGCAATGTGGTGGTGAGATGGGCGAATTCATGGGTTACATTGAGTCACCCAACTATCCCGGTAATTACCCTGCTAATGTGGAGTGTATCTGGAACATCAATCCGCCCAGCAAGCGCAAGATCCTAATCGTGGTGCCAGAGATTTTCCTGCCCTCAGAGGACGAGTGTGGAGATGTGCTGGTTATGAGGAAGAACTGTGAGTGCCGTGAGCAGTTGTTGTCTCAGTGGAATTCTGTGTTTGTACTGCGTATACTCTTGATTGTGCCATACAAGGAGCAGTTGTGAAAGCCTGACCACCATTGTCTTCTCTGTGCCTCTGCTAGGGTCAGCTACATCCATCACCACCTACGAGACGTGTCAGACATATGAGCGGCCTATCGCATTCACAGCTCGCTCCAGACGTCTCTGGATTAACTTCAAGTCCAACGAGGCCAACAGCGCCAGGGGCTTTCAGATCCCTTATGTTACTTATGATGGTACGAATCTTCACCAGCTGGCTTTTACTATCAACTGTCATGTCTATGAAACTCAACTCCAACTCTATTCATTATTTTTCATTATTAACTTTAAGTGTCAGAACACAAAAAAAGTACGGATTTCAATTTTTTTGAATTTGTTAATTATTTATAAAGCACTTTCCAAAAGAAGGTTAAAATGCATGTAAAATACTAATAATTAATATTAAAATAATTATTTGTTAAAAGAACAAACGCAGCAGGGGAGCAAAATGAAACTATTTAAGACAATGCAACTGTAAAATAATGTGTTTTGAGGAGAGATTTAAGTGAAGATAAGGAGCCAGCTTACCTGATTTCCTTTAGTTTTCAGCCTCGAATTGAGAACCATTAATGGAGACCAGAAGCCCGCAGGTAGCTCTCAGTATAGTGAGATGTACTCAGTGGGACATTATACAATTTAGAAGTAAATGTGTCTGTGCTCTCTGGTAGACAAGATATGCAAGCGTGAACGTTTCTCAATTACTTCAAACAAATTTCTGCCTTGTGTTTCCTTGTTTTTTATCCACCCACATATATGCTGATGTGATATATTTGCAATAAGCTACTGCTGGCCTGCTCTACTCACAACACAGAAAAAGCACTGTGTCCTGGTTACTCTGAATAATCCACAGCCCCCTTTCATTGAAAACACTTTCTACCAAAGAAACTGTCGACAGTGTATTCTGTGGTTTACTGGCTGTGGAGTGACAGGAACACTACGGAGTTCCTCAGCATTTCTTTTTGTCTGTGTTTTAATAATATTTCACCACCTAACTTGTTTTGAATATTTGTGGCCTGTTTTCAGCATTTCATGAAGTGACTTGTTGTGTTTGTGTCTTTTGTTTTTCTTTTCATAAATTCAGAGGACTATGAACAGCTTGTAGAGGACATAGTGCGAGATGGAAGACTCTATGCCTCAGAAAACCACCAAGAAATCCTCAAGGTTAGCAGTTTTACTTCTTACTGTGTTCAGCTTTGGCTTCATTTATTGCTGATGCATAAGACCACGTGGGAGAGGTAATTCAGTTAAGCAATAAACTGCACTTAAAGGTGTGGCTAGGCTAAACAAAGCTGTCGCTAACAAACACATTAGTAGCTGCATGAGTCAGGCGGTACATTAATAATGAAAAGATTTGTTAATGTCGTCACAGGATACGTGTGTTCTTTGTATTCCAGCATTGCCAAATGTTACAAATGAAATTGAAATAGTAATTAAGGACGAGGATGTGTGTCTTAGCGTAGAGTTTACACCTGTCTGTTCTTCCCTACAGGACAAAAAACTGATTAAGACTCTTTTTGATGTGCTGGCTCACCCAAACAACTACTTTAAGTACACCACTCGGGAGTCCAACGAGATGCTTCCTCGCTCCTTCATACGTCTCATTAGCAGCAAAGTCTCCGCTTTTCTGCGACCTTACAAGTAAAAAACGTCACACAGCTGCTGAAGCACCGGATCGCGGCCCCATCCCCTCCCCTCCCCCCTCGACATGCCCCTCCACATTCCCCTCCACTCTCACAGGACTTTAGAAAAAAACAAAACAAAACATACTAGTATGTTTACCCTCTAATTCTCCATAGGCTTTGACAGTAAACACTATGCAGACCTGAGATATACTGAAAATGGTTTGTGTTTAAGGTTTTTTGTCAGTTTCCATTCAGCACAGGTCTGCAGTACCGAGCTCGAGCATTTAGTGGGGATGTAGAGTATGTGAGTGGGTTTGGTTTCTATTGTGTTGTGCAATGAAACCACACAAAAAAAACCCCAATAGAAACGCCTATTTCAGTAGGAGTGATGTTTTGCGTGTGCGGTTTGAGCTTGATAGAGCTTGTTATTGTATTTACTTAAATGAGTGGTCTGAGTTCCAGCTCCCAACTCCTACCATTAAGTATGACTGTAAGTGTTGTGTAAGTGTTGTGTAACCTCGGCTCCATCTTCAGTGTCTGTGTGCTGTCCTCGAGGAGGAGCAGTTGTCAACTCACGTCGCAGCTGCGTTCCACGTCATTCAAAGCCTTACTATATTTGAGCTCTTAGAGCCGTTTCCAAGGGTTTTACTGTTAAAACAGTTAATCTATGTTTTGTTCCGTCTGTCTAGACTGTACTGACGTTTTTTAGCCTTCAGATAATTTCTGTTGCTCTTTTTTTTTTTTTAAAGCCAACTTAAAGCAAAAACAAGAAGGTGGTTTATCACTCTAGGAAGATAGTGGACATTTGGCAGACGAATAACAAACTAATAATTGTGAGAGCCACAGCAATGAGATAATGTGATGTGTAGTGGAACATGTCTCAGAGAGAGACGGAGAGAAATGTCTTTGAGGGACATTGTGTTTGCTGCTTCTTTTAAAAAGGTCACTTTAATTCTTCAATCTCATATTGTCTTTCTGATGTACTCTGCACACTAATAGTCTATAGGTTTAAAACAAAAGGACGCTCCACATCTGAAATACTTTAGTTCTTACACACAGTAAGTTGATAATCTCACATCGCCTGTCTGTGGACTACCAGTTTTATCGTGTTTTTGTTTCAATCTTGTAAATAATGAAAATAAGTTAGACGAGGGTTGAATTCTTTAATCCTAATTTTTGTTATGCAGGACCCCCCCAAAATCACTTTCTGCCCTTGATGTCCCACCCGTCTCAAATCCAAAGACACCCAGTGCCCCCTTCAAAACACCCCGCTTACGTTTTGTTCTGTCCCAATGAAGACAGCTCTTCCAAAGACCGCCTCAAACGGGTGGGTCACTTTGTTTTGTGCACTAAAATTTCGAACATGCCATCCTACCTTTGTAGTACAAAGTGCAATGGATGGAAAAATAACACCTTAATTTTGGTTTTGTGACCCCCAACAAAGCTTGTGAAATGTGTTTTAGGCTGCAGTCTTGTTGAGACTCATTGTATTAAATATTTATCAGTCAATATGGGCAGAAAAGGTTTCCCTTCTTCAGAGAAATCCTAAAATGTCAAGTGTAATAAAAATGGAGTGTTTGGTGTGTAGAAAATATTCTTTGATTTCAAAACAGGGTAAAATAATTTAAGTTTAGTAAAAATCTAACATGTCACTGCATGTTAGGATCTGCCAGATAGTTGAAGGAATAGACATTTTGGTAAATGTGCTTAATGGGTTTCTTGCAGAGAGTTAAAAGAAAGTGATGTAACACTCACGTCTTTACAGTAAAAATCTTTGGCTCTGTCCAAAGGTAACAAACAAATCCACCAACTGCACCTCTAAAGTTCACCAACACGTTACATCTTGTTTGTTAAATTAGGAAAACAAAACAACTTGCATGTAAAAGACACATTGCGGCTTATGGGGTCATGTGTTGCACAATTTCTAAGCCCAATTAATTGACTTCCAGGAGTCAACAACAGGACTCTCGGCAAGAACGCAAAACAAGCATTTCCCACAATTTACGAACTATTCCTTTAAAGTCATTACCACCACCAACAGTCAAATTGGTACAAATATAATCCAGCCCCTTAACCTGTATATTCAACCCTCTAAAGAAATTAAAGCAAGTCCACACCTGTGCTCTGATATCTAATGAATTTGTAGGGAGTATGTGTCGTCCCCGCTCATGTAAATATAAGTCAGATGGTACAATTATCAGGTACCAGACCGTATTTTAAGTACCCAAACTTTAGGATGACGCAAAAGGGATTTCAACGTCTTCACACTTGAGGGCGACGCTGGGCCAAGCCATGAAGAGCTCATGTTGTCCGTTTGAAATTCCTCTACAGACGTTTTTAGTCAGATTACATCTAGTCTCCAGTATCTCCATGTGTTTGATGCCGACAGGCAGGATCCCAGCGTGCTCCCCGAATACCCCCCCCCACCCCACTCCCACCAGAATCAGCTTCTTTCCTGCAACCTGATAAGTTTTGTCTTTTGTTTTGAATTGTTGCCTTTTAACGAGAGTTTGCTATGATGTATCATAGAGTTGATAATGATATTTGCACTTGAATTGTTATTGCTTATGTAAAGAAATGTCTGGATTTTGTATTGTCTTTTTAAATGAATGGATTGGTGTTCTTATTTTCTTGTAGCTTGTTTGTTCATGAAATGCTCACTCACCGTTTAGTCTATAGAGATGATACACATAACATTATCAACTGTAAAAAAAAAAAAAGAAAAAAAATCTATGTACAGAGGTGAATAAAACAAGTTTGTGCTTGTTACTGCCCAAAACACTTATCGAAATAAACATACTGTACTTCAGCTTCATTTCAAACACACTTTAATGTCTTTATATAATGAATTTTACAAGTTTTGAGCAAATAAGAAAATATATCACCATAGGTATTATTAAAAAGGTGGATTAAGAATCATTTCTGATAGAAGGAAATAGTGCAGCTTTGCTTTAGATAAATCCATCATTTCCATCCTGCACTGACTGCTGCTTTAATTATGTTGGGTTGAATACTGTAGATTCCAGGAGGCCTAATAGTTCCTCCAGTGGTTGCGGCGTGCTGAAATTAAACAGGTGGTGATCATAATTTTAAAAGTGCTGTGAAACCAATAATACCATCAAGCAACTCGTACACAAAGAAATGGTTACTTACATGAGCGTGTACACTTGGGGACGGCAGGGGACCACTGGCCGTCACGACCGCAGGCAGAGTAACGCGAGCCGCTCATTTTGTAGCCCCGCTTACACTCGAATGTTATAGCATCTCTGTATTGATACAGCCGCCTGTGAGTGCCTGTCCAGTAGGCGCCGGGCACATTTGGAGAGCGACATGTAATTTCTGTGAAGAAATGAGTCAGTTTTTATTCTATTCATATCAAAAAGAAAAGAAAAAAAGTGTAAAATAAGATTGTAATTGCTGTAATAAGATTTCTTTTTTTTAAAAAAGTCCTGCTTCACTATTAGGATCTTAGACCTTTGCATTTTGGAGGGGGGGCACTCCACGTCCCATCCTTGGTGCACCATATCTGGTTTTGTCCAAAAAGGATTCCCACTGGACAATGATAGCGAACCACACTCTTGTAGGTGAATGGTGGCTCCTGATTGCCCGTCACCTTTGCGTTAGTCACTCCTGTGGGTTCTCCACACTCCACAGCTGGAAGAGAAACGGTAGCATTGGCACAGCTGAAGAGGAAATTACCTAAACAAAGTTATGCTACGATAGTTCAACTGCACCTTCACAGGTGGGAACACGTCCGTCCCAGCCTGCGCTCATGCAGTTTCTGGTTCCCTGTCCGACAAGATGATACCTGGGGAAAGGATACGTGTAAAGTTCGAGCAATGGAGAGAACATTTTAAGTGTAAAGGAACAGTAAGTAAGAGAGCAGAGAACGTCCTTACCCCTCATCACAGACAGCTGTAGCCTTGTCCCCAAACTCTACTCCAGTATAAACAAACTGTCCATTTATGATCTCCCCTGCAGAGCCACATGGCTTTCCTTTTGAGGAGGAGAGGGTTTAAATGGGTCATTATGACCTTATAAAACTGTTTTATAGTTATATACAGTGCATCAAACGGTGGCATAATACAGTACACGTCAGCAGGACTGTAACAACTCATAGTTTGATGGACCATACTGGTATTTTTACATTACGCTACAGATCCAGTGCACTTCAAAGGGTTTTGCATTTTCCATCTGTGGCTCCATCTTCCAGGTAACCATGTTTGCTTTTCTTTCACCATAGTTAAAAAAAATAAATAACTGAGACTTTGAACTTTGAACTATCCATTAATCAGTCTTTTTTATGGCTTTTGAAGTTGTGTTAATAATGCAGCTTGAACAGCTAATTCATTTAAAAAGGCTGCACTACATTAGAATGCAACTTCGACAAAAGGTAAAAAGCAGACACGCTGTTCACTTTGATGGATTACCTGCAAGTAATTTTCCAGCCCTGATATAAAGTGTCCTCGAGTTCATTTGAAAAATATTGGCTGCGATGAAGGCAGCCAAACATCTAAGCAGCCAATTTTAGTTAAGTTAAATCCTTACATCCTACATGTAATTAGCAGCAACAAAAGTGGAACATGCAACATTTACAAGGCCTCAAAGAAAAAATGAAGGATTATAGAAGTCCTTACGTTCACATTTGAGCCACAGTGGTGTCCACTTTCCCTTGATACACCTACGATAACTGCTGCCGCCTGCTTGGATGTAGCCAACGTCACACACGTAATGGACTTTGTCACCAGAAGCGAAGGAGGTCATAGTGATGTACTTGTCTGCAAGGTTGGCGTTGGACTTGGCGAAGGTTAGCGGCACACCACATTCACCTGCTGAACAGATTTTCCAGAGGAGAGAAACAAATATTAAGACAGTAAGATGACAACACTTTGTTGTAAACACACACACACAGTAGGAACCTTAATTCACCTTCTTTAGTGGGAAGCTGACTGCTCTCCGGTGAAGGGAGGCACTTAGGGGGTTGAGGCTGCCACTGACCATCAGGGCCACAAGTGATCTGCTGGGCTCCATCCAGCTGGAAACCTTGACTGCAGGCGAAGGCCAGCTTGTCTCCCACACGGATTACAGAAACAGTTCCACTGGTGCTCACAGAGTTGGCCACTGTGGGGGTGGAGCACGTGGCCTCACCCTCTGAAGAGAATAAAATGATTGTTTTGTCTAGATTCACTGACCGTCTGATGACACCATGAAATCCACCTAATCATGTATGACGGAAAATGTGTTCAAACTGAACTGCGACAGTGTTACCTGGTCCAACTGCCTGGCATGTTTTAGATGTTTCCCTGCTTCAACACTCCTGATTCAAATGATGATGAAAGGAGTGTTGGAGCGGGGTTGGGAAAAAATAAATGAGTAAACAAAATGTCATCACAATCAGGCAGTCGTCACTCCTTCTCAACACCACCGCCCACTGATGATCATCTCAAGGTGCAGCACCAGTGTGTAAAGAATATGACCGGGGTTCAGGTAGTGAGTGTGCGTGCCGTCATGCTGCCCACCTTCACAAGTCGGGAAATCACCAGTCCAGCCAGTCGCCTTGCATATCATATAGTTGAGTCCTCTCACGGTGTATCTGTCAACATGGAGATGTACTGCATCGTCAAACACAAGTTCAGAGGATTATTCTGAACAGGTTTTACAGGATTTCTTTCAGGCTTCAACTTACCCCTCATCACATACGGCATAAACTTTCTCCCCGACATACGAGTTCCCTTCATAGTGGAGCTGGCCATTAGGTAGATCGCCGGCATTACCACATGATCTCTCTGTTAGGATGATTGAGAGTAAAAGGCTGATCTGAACCAGTATCAAGGGTGAAATATAATTAGGCAGATGGGGAGAAAAAAAAAAAAAAAAAGATAAACAAGAGAGATTTATTTATTTTACCAAGCTGCAAAACAACCCTGATACAAGTAGGCTGCTGCAGCTGCTAACCTCCGTGAGTCTGGAGGATGTGGGAGGAGAGTTTTTGGAGAGGTCGCTTATAAAATTCCTGGAAAATAGTGAAATGCTTGAAGGGAAGTTTCAGGGCTTGATAATGTAGTGTTCTTCTAGTAGAAGGTTTGGCTTAAAACACTTCATGTCAGGAAACATCTGGTCTGCTTATACGTCGTCGAACTAAACTCTGAACCAGTTTCAGCTCCGTACAGACTGTTTTTGTCTCATTCTGGGATTAAAATATCTGATGTGTTGTCTGTTGTGTCCGACGTGTCTACAGAGGTGAACTTTACAGCAGCACATTCAAATGGGTTGCTCCTGTGCGGCAGTCACGCAAGTCCAATCAAAACAGGCGTCGTCATGTCAGGAGGAGTGATCTAACCATCTAGAGCTGGTCTTTTTGCCGGATTGACCCCAAAAAACAAAACAAACAATCAACCGTCTCTTATTTGTACAAAACACAGCAGCTGGGATTCTGACAACAACAACTTGAATGAATGAGTACATTTCCCCTTCTATCACCTTATTCCACTGGTTATTGCTGCGGTTCAGAATTGATGTAGAAGTTTTATTGCTTGGTTTTAAAAAAATTAAATAAATAAATAAATAATCAGTGAGCAGCATTGCCCATTCTTACATCATTAACCCTCTGATACCCCTGCAGGCCAGCAGCCCCCAGGAGGGGGCTTAAGCCGGAGGGTAGACGGCAGTGTCCACTTTTACAACGTTTAAAAACTCATTTTTATTATAGAATGAGTTTTTAATTAGAGTTTGTCTTTGTTTTATTCCTTTATTTAATCTCCAGATTTTCTGATTATTCAAACATTATACATAAAAACAATAAAAAGTTACTTGAAGTTGACTTGCGTGAAGAATTCAAGCCAATTCTGTTGTCAGACATCAGATACAGTCCTCATGCAAACGTCTGTGTTTGTCATGTAAAAAATGTCAGTTAAGGGACTATGAGAATCCAGTTAGGCTGGTCAGTATCAGGGATTTCCCTGTTTGCCTTTCACGCTGTAAATATCTTGTCCAATAATTCATCCAGTGGTTGAAAGCACAGGTCTCTACATGGGGGGCATTCGGGTGTTGAAACAGGCCCAGCGGTAAGCACCTGAATCAGATGTGTCTCAGGCTGAGGTGAGCAAACATTCAAATGAGGGGGGGATTGGCATTTTTGACACAGATTAATCCAACATAGTAGCACTGAAACGATGCTCCTGCAAATGTGCAAAATCTTATTTTAGGACTGTTTGTTAGGCTAGTGGAAGTAAAATCGAAAGAAATAAATCCACGTCTTCTTTTATTCTATTCTAAAACCTCCTGTTGTGCATTCAGGCCATTTAGAAAACACAATCTTATTGTTTGCTCTGTTTAATTTCAGTGACCACAGTAACATGTAGTTTTATCTTCTGGCCACCAGGGGGCCTCAGAGCTGTGACGTGGATTCTTTAAATCAATTTTAATTGTTTAACAGCTGTAAAACACAGATGGACCATCTAGTGAGAAAAACAACAACATCTAACCTTCTCTCAGTAGGATCATGCTCATGTGTGCCAGGTACTTACTCTCACACTTTAGAGTCAGTCTGGTCCATTCCCCATCCACACACTGCACAGCCCGGCTGCCTCTGTGGGGGCTGAAGTCCTCAGCGCAGTTATAATACACCTTCTGCCCGGGGACGAAGGTCTGAGCTCCGGTGAATTCCCTGTCTAGTGCGGTGTGCGGGTACTCCGGTGGGGCCGAACACTTCTTTGGTACCCCAGCTATAGTGTTTGTTTGTTTTTTTTTTTAAATGGAGATCAACTTCCATCAGTGAAAACATCAAAACAACTACAATCTGTTAAATCTCTCTCCTCTCTCTCCTTTAATTTACCTGAGGCGATTAAAGCAAGCGAGAGAAGCAGGATAGTCCAGCCGACGGTCCTCATGTTTCTGTCTCCTGTCCTGTAAGGTAGATCACTGGTGGCGGCTGGGGATCAGATGATCACTTTATAGTGAAGGGGTGGCACAGCCCAGGAGACCAGCTGATGGAAATTACTCTATCACAGACACGAATAAACAGACGGGAGCAGGGCAGAGACCAACATGCTGCAGAGCACACACATGACGACAAACCTCTGAGACTGTATAAATACATTTGAGGGAAAAAAGAAAAAGACAAAACAGCAGTGTGGAAGTCCTAAAAGTGTTTTAGGAGCCAGAGAGAGTCTGTTTGAAGAGGTGTAAATGCTGCAGGACCATTTTAGACTTTAAGGAACAAGACTCCCATCAGATAGCAGACAAATGACTCCTCTAATATGTTGATCAGTATGTTTTAGTTAATTTGGCCCTTCAGTGCTGTATGTCTAATGGATGCTATTAGTGAGTAAAAACTCAAACAGTTGAAACTCATGATCACTGAGAAAAGTGTAGTTTGTGGTGCTCTGTAATTGTACTGAGTGGTATTGAGAGGTGTTTCTAATATTTTGTCCAGCCTATTTATATCAGTCAGGGTACTTTGTATTAGAAACACCTCTCAGTGCAACAGCACCGCAAACGACAGCCTCCAAAATGTAGTAAAGTTGAAGCGACACTTAAAACAGTTTCAACAAAAAAAACCCAAAAAACCTTCATGAAAGGAGGTTTGAACATGTCCTCCTTAACCGCACCCTGCTTGAACTGTACAATGCTCTTTGGCCGACCACATGAGTTTTCAGCCTCTTTATTCCTGCTTATTTTAATCACCACAGCAAGCTGGTTGGATTTCCTGCCGTGGAGCTTTGCCAGGATGATTTTGAGTCACTGTTACTGTGATTGTATGTGCCAGCAGTAGTGGAAATGGTAGTCAGATCCTTTACTTTACAAACTACCACTATGTCCAAACAAACAAACAATGCATTAGCTCCTATATTAGAAGCTACGTGTTCACAAGTATTGTACATAATTGTGCCTTTCAGAGCGATAAATTACACGTCAGCTCTATTTTGAAGTAGTAGCTGCTCCATCTGTGGTACTTCATTGTACATTTTGGGACAGTGGCTTCTAACTGCCAAAGGGCCGTGAGAGGACTACGTTCTGACATTCCTGACATTTCTCTACACCACACGCACAATATTTTCATCTAAAACAAGTGTAGTATGAATATAAAGTGGCAGACAAAGGAAATATCCCAGTAAAACATAACTGCACTGAACACTGTAAAGTTGACCTGTAAATGGATGTTGTTTGCGGCCCCACTGACACATGCAGGAGGTGTTGTGACCCCTCACATTAATGATGCAGCACGATATTAAAACTAAATGTCAGCCGGAGGCCTCGCTGTGACCCAAACCTTCACGGCCAGACGGGCATCTGGATGCACCCGAACAGTTAACTGGTAATGTAATCCACTCAGAGCATCTTTAAATAGAGGATGTGATCACATTCGTGTCAAGTTCTGTGTTTATATAATAGTATTTTTTTTTCTAAAACAAGCACGAGTGACTAACACGTTAGTGAACATCCGCAGCCTGTTTTTTGCTTAATATCTAATCAGCGTGGAAATTAATCAGAGCTTTTTATCAGAATCCACTCATTCAAGGATCAACTCGGTAGCAGAGCAGCTTGCCAGCGGAATTCTCTGAAATGATCCGACCATCTCCTCCTCCATTTCCCTGGTGACTGAGCAGCTTGGAAAAGTAAATCACATTCATTTTACGCATGTTACATTATTTGACAGTCACTGAGCAAAGCAAAAATAATAAACTCCAACTTCAGACCTTAACACGCCACACAGAACTGTGTGTGTGTGTTTTGTACAGAAGTCAGGAGCGACTGGCTGCCGTTTCTGTCTCGTCCCCTTTGAAGCAAATTAAATATTACATTGTTGACAGAGTTGACAATCTAACCACATGTAAATTACTCTGACAGCACCACAACTTACCATGAACGTCTAATTCAGATTCAATGTCGATTTGGTTTTTGGAAGATGTGAAACACACGTATTCACTCTGCTGACGTTAGTGTCTGAAGTTTAGGAAACAGGAAAGATACTCCCACTGAGCTCACACGCACACACACACATGCCAAACTAAACTAAAGGTTATTTCTTAATCAAAATAATCTTAAATACTCCAAAAACACAATAAAAAACAAACAGGAGTCCAACAATGTAAAATGACCTTCATATAATGAAACATGTACGGCACAGTACACAATAATACATCCAATTTTACTGCCAATCCTTTGATTCTGGTGAGACCTACATTTATGTATCTTGTACAAGCTAAAACACTGAAATACTCCAGATCATTATTCTCACAGAGTAACAGTCCTTTAAATAAAGGCACTTCTCTAAGTGATTAATTAATATCTTATTAAAATCAAAGTGAATAGATGTTATCCATGGGGACACTATGAAGGTAGTACTTAACATACAGCATGTTGTGTGTATCACAAGTCTAGACTGATTTGCTCTCCCTTGTGAAGAGACAAATGCATTAAAACTCGACAAAACATCAGATGCTGTAGCGTTCTGAAAGACTTGCAGTTCAAATGTGATCAGCTTTACATTATCAGAGTAGGCAGCTGAACATGGTGGTTTGAGCAGAAGGTAAAACACACAGGAAGGCGTCGCTGACGAGCGAGTGTCACAGGGGAAAAACACAGTAGCTCCTGCGTGTTTTATAGGACTAGACGAAACATTTCATTACGGTTTTTACAGCTTGAGTCGGCCCAAGGCAAGCAAGGATGCAATTTAATACGCTTTAAATTACACATCAAAATAAAATTACTACAGACCACCCAAGGGAGGGTGGGCGTTACCTGGGAATGTTTAAAAGGTGATTTTAGGAGAGAAGCTGTGCAGAAACTAAGGCTGTGCAGTGCTTCCTTCAATAGAGGTACTCCCTTAATCTAAAACCGAAGGCAATGGCCTCCACTGAGGTATTCATTTCACATTCAGCACATTCTACATCTAACACAGCATACTATGACTGCAGATTACAGTATGAGGAGTGTGCTAGGATGGGTTTTCATCGTCACTACAGAGCTTTACATCACACAGCTGAGGTGGATCGCAGCCTAGATTTGAAGGCTGCTGTGCAAAAGTATCGAGTTCCTGTGTGAATGCGCACAATCATGCCAACACGCACATAAACTATGCAACAAAATCTGAAATCATAACATGTGGGGTTACACAGATATGATGCTTTACACAGTGCTTAACAATGTAACGGCTGAAGCTGGCTGGGATTTTACTGCTGGTCCTCAGAGGTGGTGATGCGTCCATGTGGAGGGAAGTCTGGGTTAAATGGCAAAACAATACGGTGAGATATCTTGCAGGAGGAGCAAAAGGCTGGAAAAACCTCTTTTTGTGCCCCTTTAACTCCGAACACAGTCGTCTTCTGTGTCTGCTGCTGCACTGAAACCGTTCACAGAGTCCTGCAGGATGCAGAAAGGAGGGGAGAGAAAGTGGGCGGAATTAAAGAAAAAACACTCGACCAAAAGAGGAATGAGGAGTTTGTTTTGACTGGCACTGACTGAACTCGAGCTAATATTAAAATCTGAGGTCACCAGCCAGAGAGACACACTCCCTTTCTGCCCCTTTCCGGTCTTTAAAGTTCGGTATATTTAATCAAGGCACAGGTTGTAAACACTGGAACAAACAACAAGGTTTATCCCTTCAACATGTTCGTTAAGGGCACTTTTTCTTAGTTGTTAACACCTAAATACTGCACTTGGAAAAAAAACTACATCACTGGTATTCAATATCAGGGATTTCACATCTGAACATAAAGAGCACTGAAAAAAAAAAAGTCTGAAAAGGGTTATTGGATGAGTCAAAAATACAGCAATTAACTTAATTTACTTCATACTTTTCCAGATCTTTCACCTCACCTCCTTAATTTTCCTATTTTTTGTAGGTTTTAGCGACCATTTTATTATTTTTCTAGGCAACACTTTCCATCCTCCTAAAGCATATATATTAATGAGGTGCTACATGTCTAAGTCCAAAACCCATACACTTAGTTTGACCTTGAATTTCACTATTAAATACTTCTTTTATAAACTGACTCATGACTATGACTACCTGTCGAATTTTTCCCCACACTGACCTCGCTTTGTAGCAGCTCTGCCCCCTCAGACACTTCAGAGAACTGCATGCTGGGTAAAGTTGGGACCTGGGACATGCGGCCGTGTGGAGGGTTGCCCACGCTGTAAAGACGAGGGCGTTTAATCTGGTCTTGGCTGGACAGCGGAGTGAAGCTGTTTCGTCGGAAGAAAGCTGGCGGCACATTTGTTCTGACTTTATTCTGGTTGGTGAGGAGCAGACAGACAAGATGGAATGATTAACACATTTTATATTTTATATTAAACACCTCCTACTGCAGGTCTGAAGTCACCGTGTCCCGTCTCAGGCAAAGACTAAGAAAGAAAACATCTACTGAAACAAACAGTCATAAATATAAAGGCCATTGTTATGTTGACCTCAGCAGACAGGATTTTTCTCAACCCCTTTAACAGGAGGACTCTTGCTTTTAACACTCTGCACTAACTAGCACAAGCTCCACAGCCAGGGAACAGGTATGGAGCTGTCTGATTGGGGAAAGAAATATATGCGTCATGTGAATTCCCTGACCGAGTGTGATTTTTGTGTGAAAACAAGTTCACGGGGCTCAGGGGTAGAACATCCACCAATACTGAATACTGACACTGAACCCCACATTGCCATCAGTGTACGAATGGTGTGGGAATGTAGCGTTCAAGTGCTTTGAGTGGTCGTAAAGACTAGAAAGGTGCTACACCAGTACAGTCCATTCAACACTCACTCACACACATGTACATTTAGTCCTGACAGTAAAGTTACTATAATCAACATATTTATATTAACAGTGGCTGAAATGACTCCTTGAATGTGAACAGGGTTTCTCTTGGTGATGCACCCACAGATTATCACACGTCTCTCTAGTCATTTTGGTGTCTTTCAGTTCATTGTTTTGGTTGCACGTCGTTGTAGTTAACTCTGACTGCTCTCATCAGGAATGTGCCCACATGCGTGAAGCTATTTTCAGCTTAACCCAACTGTACATTACCTGGAAAGCAACAAATCAAATGCACATCGATTAAACTTAACATTGATTGATTGCTTTTGTTTGTTGAATTTTTAATATTCTCTTTATTCACGTTGAGTCTCTTTCTGTAGGAGCGCAATAAACTAAATTATTGATTACTTTTCTGGTGTTTGGTGTGGACTGAGGCATCACTTAAAGATGGTTTATAGATGCATGTGTTGAATTCATGATAATACGGGCATGAACTGTGCATAATCGGTGCAATCTGTGACATTGTGCTTCTGTTCGCTGTTACTTTCACTGACAGATGGAGAAGGTAAACAGTTAATGAGGAAAAGTTCGTCATTTTGGGAGCCCCGCCAAGGTTGGTTAGATGAGAAGATTGATAACACTCTCATGTCTGTATGCTGAATATGAAGCAGCCTTTTCGTCTTATTTCTTTGCAGTATGACGGCTCCTGTTTCCCAAAATGTTCAACTATTTCTTTAAAGATGTGTATCCTCTTTTTATGGCCTAAGTGTAGAAATCAGAGACCGTGACTGTGTGGCCACTCTCACAATAATTGAGATGTGTAAAAAAAAAAAAAAAAAAACCACACACAATCTGGCACTGATGACTGGATAGCTGGCTCCTGAAAGCCGAAACAGAGGTGTGTAATTTTGGAATTTGTAAAAATAGCCCTGGTCAGAGCAGTTTGTCCAGCCGTGAGTGCAGGGGTTACACTGATGGACGAGGGAAAACACTGAGAAGGGTGCACAGAGACAACGGAGAGACAGCATGTGTATGACACAACATAATGAAAAGGTCAGAAGCTTACCAACGGTCTGTCCCTGTGAGTGTTGACAGCCTCCACCTTCAAGTCAAACTTGTCCACTTTACAGCCTGGACGAGGGAGAGGAGAGGAAAAAGACGTCACAACCCAACAAGGGAAAAAATGAGGTATTCTTGAATTAAAAACTGTGCAGTGACTCACCATAAGCCACAGGGGTGAGTTTTAGGACAGTGTGCAGGGGACACTTCAAGTAGGGTAGATCATCTGTGCCAGGGAAAATACACAACTTCACACTTTGTGTGCTGCGGTTATGCCCACTCATGTTTGTGTTTCCTTCTAACTGTGGGTGGATTTTTCTCATGTTTGGGGAGGCACATCACTCAGTGTGGACAGTTGTAAAGTCACACTATGCTTTACAGAAGCTACAGAACACGTCTGCTGTGTCACTGCTGCGGGGCGACATGTCCCGTAGGATGCAGTGGGATGAGATGCAAGTCAGAGCTGCGCCCATGCTGGTGGCTTTAGCTGTGGTTTGGGCTTCAAACAGACGCTGCAGCAGTGACCACTTCCTCTGCTGACAGACACAATGCTCGGTCTGCCCATTATGCCTAATTATGGATTTGTTTTGAGCAGCATTTTCCACTCTAGCCACCCAGTTACTGTTCAGGTTTGTTCTGATATCAAGCCCATTTCATCACTCAGTATTATGATTATATTTTATCTTTATTAGAACATCAGCAGTGGAGACATCTTGGTAGTATGTTAAACTAAATCCAGTAGGTTTAATCGGATCTGTGTGCCTTTGATTTAATATTATGATAGACGGTCGATATGTTGGCTCAATCAGTGCATAATAAGGGCTGTTGTCCTGCTTTAAAATTAATCATCTTCCATTTAGCTTTAAGCCAGAGTGGAATCTGACTAAAACTGGATCTGGTCATGAGTCACTGATGTTGCTTTACAACTGTAAAGTTAAAAGTTTGATTATTCTGTAAACAAGACTTTGCAGCCTGTAATAGTTTCTATTTGGGTCGGACCAAATGCTTTGAGTCACATTTCCGTCATGATAATCACGTTAGATGGACAACTACAGCCGCTGTGTATTGAATTAGAAAATTCTTAGCTTTGGCTGCCCTCTCGGTGGCAACAAAAAGACACTGTGTCAGACAGCAATCGATTTTTTTCTACAGTAGATAATTGTTTCCTTACAATCTACTATCAAATAGGTAAAACATTCACAGCCATGATTCACGTATGGTTCATCATTCAATTTCTACCTTGAGAACAAGGCCGAGCGGCATCTGTAAATCATCAAATTACAGCCAGCAAGTTCAGTTAAAGTCCAGTGCTACTGTGGCGTTCAATAAGACGTCCACATTGGAGGAGTCTTGTGCGTCATGTGTGCCATTGCATATCCACAGAGCACGACAATAACAGATGAACTGGAAAATTCAAGGCCACAAAGATGTCTAAATGTTGTAGCAAATGTTGCGGGTGTCTGTCCTGCTAACCAGAGTGTTAGTTCGCTCTGTATCATGAATGCAAAAGCTTTTCTGTCTTTAGTTTTTTCTTTTAGTTTAAGCCTTTGTATTGCTCTTCAGGTGGTGCTGAATGCCTCTCCAGTGTGTTTTCAACCTGACTATGGGAACAATGTGGCCTTTAATTACTTCACTAAGCTCTTTTCTTAATTAAGTATCACTTAAGTATAATTATCGTTAAAAAATAGCCGTTTGCACCTACTCAACGGTATATTATAAATATGTCTATGCAAGGCAATGTCTAGGTGTGTATCGTGTTTCTGTTTGTGTTTTTAACCTGCACTCTTGTCCAGGAAGTAGGCGAGCAAGCAGCGCATGACGGCCTGGTGACAGATGACCAGCACGTTGCCCTGTCGCTCCAGCTCCATGATGACTGGCTCCAGCCGCTGAACCAGGTCTTGATAGGACTAGAAGGAGAGAAAAACGTACATGAAGGAAAATGACACAGGTTTCACTTTTGTTCTGTTTGATTCAGTTTTCATAGAAGATCATTTTCCTGGTTATTGTGGATAAAACAATGGCCAAAAGCATAACAAGCCCTAATCTGTCAGTTATAGACTGCTGACTGAAACAGTCAGGGATACACAGGCGAGTCAAACATCACTTTGGAGGACAGAGATGGTCTCTACCTCTCCTCCAGGGTAGCGGTAATGGTATTTATCCTGGTCCCTCATGGCATACTCCTCCGGGTATGTTTCCTCAATCATCTTATACGTCATTTCTTCACACACTCCCTGAAACCCAAAGCAATAAAAACACTCGATGAATCGATGACACACCCAACACATGCGTATCCATCCCTTCTGTGATGTATCAGAGAACATACAGCATCTATTTCGTTTAGGATTTTCCACTGCTCATAGGGGACGCCCAGCTCCTCTGCCGTCTGAATGGTACGTCTCAGCTGGCTGGTCCAAACCTTCAGGCCTGACAGATGGTGCTCTTCCACAAAACCCTTCAGTGCTACTGCAAACTGACGAAGAGAACATATGAACGAGATCTTAACGCTGAACAGAAATGATACCACGCGTGAAATGACGTAATTCTTCCCATCCCATAATGGTTTTAATATCAGACATGGAAGAGTGGGATGATTTGTTAAAGCACCTGTTTCCCTCTCTCTGACAGTTCAGAGTCTCCCCCGATGAATCCCTCCACATTGTGATGGCTCTCTCCATGCCGACAGAGGTAGATGGAGTGGGAGTGTACGTGGATGTTCATGAGGTAGTACACGATCTTACTTTGGATGTAGTCCTGCACCCTGTTCACCAAGAAACGCTTTCCGACGTTGATGACCTGGATGAAGGAAAGGTTCCTGTAGGTCAGAGTGAAAAGACGAAAACAGAGTCAATCATACAAACTGGAGACACTGACAAGTGGCTCAAGGGTAGGGGAGAGATATCTTGTACTTTTGCTGTAGTCTAAATATCCTGATATTTCATCTATCACAAACACTTCAGATCACTGGACAAGGTTCAAGAAACTCAACAACTATTTCTCCTCTCAAAATTAAGTATGCAGGCTTATTCTCAGTTAGTCTGCCTTAATTATTCAAATACAAAGATAATGTGGCTGTGAACCGTTGTGGCGTTAATTTATTAATGAATACAGAAATCAAACAAATCACCTACAATTGAGTCACTTGTTGAGTTACAATCCTCTAAATCAGTGGATTTCCTGGAACCACATGACTTAAATTTTTGACAAAAACATTTGGGTTTACCGTTTATCAGCATCACAAATCAGAACTCATTAAATAGCCTACTGCATAATAACCGTCTGTATTACAAATGAGCTCCTGTTTCCACCTGCTGGACAATTTCTGTAAGCACAGGTTCTTGCTGATAATCTACAACAACAGCACTTTGACTGTCAGGCCTCAGCGACGTGGCTTACTGTTACGCAGTATGAAACAATGACAAGGTAAAAAAGTAAAAGAAATGCAACTAGCAGCGTCCTCGACAAAACGACCTCTTACTTGTCGTGCTCGTCCGGATCTAAAGGTTGGTAGGTCACTTTATAGCATTCTATTCTCTTCAGAAAGTCCTCCATGACACTTTCTCTGTCCCTCTTGGGGTAATCAGGGCTGGACACCTTCACATCCTTTACGAGAGACACATTTGTAGACATGAGTCATCATGACATCTAACAATTCAAGGTCAAAAGGATGCTCGTAATTACTCTTTGAAGGCATAAAAGCATTTACCAGGATATTTGTAGCGATGACATCTGGATCATCACATATTGATTCAACAAAGAACACCTACGGTAAGAAAAGGCATTCATCTTTAGAACGTCACGACTCGTGTGAAAATATTCGATCTGAGCTGCAGTGATTAAATCATCAATGCATCTCTGACCTTGTACGCGTTATCCTTTGCAAAATTAAGGATGAGTTCCCTCCTCTCTCTGGTGGTGTTGGTGGCATCAAAAACCTGACAGACAACACGGGATATTCATCAAATTCCAATTAATTTCTGTGAACAGACAGTGTTTTTTTTTTTGCATCCTTACAGCAATCTGGCCTCCTTCTTCATTCAGATAGACCTTGACATCCTCCAGTGCCACCAGAGCACACTGTCTGTAGAAACATAATGGGAAAAATTGATCAAGAAATTCGAGTAGTTAGCCAATAAATGCATTTTTAAGGCATAAGGTGCTGTGACAATTGTAGCCCCATTTGTTAAACAAACAATGTGCAGTCTAAAGAGGCATTTGCATGGTGTTTTATTAGGCTGAATAATCAGGACAGAAAGCCCCCTGAAACACACGCAGGGGGATGCATGTGGGAGTCTACAACACCGAAAGGAGATGGATATAAAGGGGAAGTCTCTTACTCACTTTCTAATTTGCATTGCTTCTTTGTTGTCATGTCTGAAGAAGTCATAGGACTTGTAGGACTGCACCGCCTCTCTCCTATAAACTCCAAGGTTAAATACTGCAAGGAAACCAAGACAGACAGTCAGAGACAGACAGTTAAAAGCAGCGAATAGGATTTCTGCATGTGCTCCGTCGAGGCGGTGACCTTCATCTCAGCTGACACTAACCAAACCAGTTCTCCCGCCTTCCATTTATACGACAACATGAGCGTACAAGTACAAAGAGAGCCATTTGACAGGTGGCGCTGACATCATTATAATTATAAAGGAACACATTTATACGCATAGCCTTGAGCACAAGATTTTCTAGTAAAGTATTATCTCTGAATGCCATTACAGTCATTAAATGTGCCCTCTAAATATAACAAAATACTTTTATTGGTTACATTGGTTGTATTGCCTGTGATGCTACAACTCGCATAAAACTCAAGCATGTGTTGCCTTTGCACTGACCCCTCGTTGGCACTCCAATCCAGTTGAGGTAGCGTGTCAGCTTCTTGGACATGTAGGTTTTCCCCCTGGCGGGCAACCCAATCATCACAATCACAGTCGGAATATTGGTCATGTAGGAGGCCCACGCTGCAGTTTACACATACACACACACATAAAGAGATTTTAGTTACTAAGCATTCAAGGACATTTTATGACCTGCATCTTCTTTAACAATTATTTTTAGTTAAGACTTGCTCTAAAAACATCTGATTTGCACTAAAAGGGCAGATGTGCATACTGTGTACACAAATGTACAGTAAACACTGACAGCAAGGAGAGCTGGGGGTTGTGAAATAATCCAATGTCACCCCTACAGTGTCCATCTACCAGCTTGCTAACATTTTGTTTAACATTTCCGTCATACCATCGTCATCTCCTGACTGCTGGTTAATGTTTCCAAAAGTCCTGCTGCTTAGAAACACAGTTTACTAATCCACTGTAACCTTGAGGGCTGCGACGTGACATGGAAAAAATTCTCCCTTTTCTTTCAGAGTCCATGAAAGACCATCCTCAGCTCGGGGAAAACAAATCCGTCAAAACAAAGACCTGACGAGACCAGACTTGACTTGAGCTTCTACAAGCAGATGTTTTCAGGTTTAAGCCATGTTCTGATAGAATCGTTTCAGATCCATCTCACACTCACATCTGCACATTCCTCAAAGTCTGACTGTGAAGTTAAAACTAAGCCGAGCTCAGTGACGTTATAACTGGCAGAACCACAAGTCAGTGGTATGTGTTGTAATATCTGCCTTTACAAAGCACACACAGTGTACATATTAATAACAGCAGAAGGTCGTCAGAGCTGACATTTAATAATCAGAGCCTGCTGAAACTTATCTCCTTTATTTACTAATGGCCAATAGATAAGGACATGTGATTAAATATTACTGCATTACATTAAATAATGTTGTAGTTACGGTGCACAGAGTTCATTAATTGTTACAGAAAAGGTTAGTACTTCAGAAAATGAGCAAACATTTCACCCTACAGGCATGCAAAGGAAAAGCAAACCACTCACAGCACTTCTTCTCATTGGCCCTGTGGTCGGTTCTTTTGGCTTCTGCTGAGCCGTCTGCTGCGGGGCTCTGCTGTCTGGCAGCCATGACCGGTGAGGTCCTCTCTCAGCTGGTCTGGTAAGGGGACGGCGAGCTCTGGTCACTGGAAAGATGAGGCTAGCATCTCTCTGTCGAGGATAGGGTCTGACTTTATCATATCAAACGCTGCCTGATGACACAGCAGGCTGCGATCATACAGTCAAAAGCCAACTGATGGTCAGATCCAATCTAAGGTGATGTATGTTAGAAGATGTACAGCGAACACAGAAGTCAGTTATCAGGCTAAAGGTCACTAAACACTCAGTTATTCAATTAGTTCATCTACAGAAAACACATCTGATACACCAGCACTGTCTGCTGGCGACAGATTCACAAATGTGGAGAATTTGCCTCCTCACTTGTTTTAAGGATGCAACTAACTATCATTTCAAGAGGAATCAGGAACACATCACTGAATCCCAAAAACTAAGCTGACATGATAAAATGTCTCATTTTGTCTGACCAACAGTCCTAAACACAAATATTCAGTTTAGCATCACAGATGATGGATAGATATCCAGTAAATATCCACAATGGAGAAGCTGCACCCGGTGAATTATACACATTTGTACTTCATATCGTTTCAGTTCTACTCAGTTAATGTTATTATTGTAGGCTGTGACTTCTTAAAATAAAGTATTTTGTTAGTTGTGGCGCCTTAAACTCATTACTTATTTCTAAACACAGCCTCCACCTGCCCTCACACTGTTAGAAGGACAATGCATGATGCTCGGTTGGGATAAAAGCCACAGATACAAGGTTAGTTAAGTATAATTAGGACAAACAGTGAAGTTACAGGTTTAATATTTCTGCCTACAAGATAAATAATTGACTCACACCGCAGGGCTCTAAGGTACATTAACACTGTACGTTTCAGTCCTGGCCTGCAAAGTTCATCACTTCTGCTTTTACGAAAATAAGAGTAGTTTAAAAAGACAAAAACCGTAAAAGCAAAGACAGAATGAAAACCTAAAAGTACAAACTTACAACAAATCAGCAGGTGTCTGGTGATATTGTTGGGTTTTTTTTTTCTTTATCACGGTGCTGACATCATCTGGCTCCTTCCTCCTTCCTTCTTCTCTTCTTCTTCGTCTCTGATGTTTTGGCTCCTCCTCCGGAGTCTGCTGCTGCCGGAAGTTCACCACCGTCTGTAGCTTCCGGTTTTGCTTTCCAAAATAAAATATTTTGAAGACAACACTGTTGGACTACTGTGGACCTTTTATTTATTAACTTTGACACCAAGAAGCAAGAAAGCAAACAAGACTTTTTAGGTTAATGCTTTATTTTAACCCCACCTGTTTAGCTTTCATAATAAAAATATAATCAATTGAAAATGTCTTTAACAAATTATAACCTGTGGTGGAACAATTATTGAGATGTTTTGCTGACAAGTAGTATAAGATGGACTTCTCTATTACATGTATTTAGTACATAGTGGTAACAGCAAAGGAAGCAGTATAAAGCAGCCAACATAAGTACAAGTACCTCAAATGTGCACTGAAGAACAAAGAGTAAATATACTTAGTTACAATCTCCCACTCATTAAAAGACACTGTGTGGATGATTTGCATGTGTGTATGAATAGTTACTAAATGCTTTTCGTTTAGTCATTAATCAATAATGTGATTACACCTCTGTTAAAGTAATAGATTATTTATAGGAGGGTTAACTAAGTCTGTCATGTTCTCTGTTGCTGTAATGGCTTATTTCTATCACAGTTTTTGCATTTTGATTAACTTAGACATATCCCAAATGCTGATTTTGGTGATAACTTTCAGTGACTATATTCCTTAACTGATTGCTTCACCTTTAACGGCGATGACCTGATTTTATTTTGAAGGCAGTCGTGTTTTGGCTCCCGTCAGCTGACTTAATGCGTCTGTTGCAGCTTCTTAGCTGCTCATCCATCGTGAAACCTGCTGGAGGCGCTATGGTCTGCAGCTGTGACGCAAGGAGATGCCCGTGACAGCATCCTGTCGCATGCTCATTAAAGGAGAATGCCACTAAATTTAGAAAGCTCACCTTGTGTTAGTCATACAGAGCTGGAGTCTGGACACAAGGTTATTGTTATCCACAACCTGAAATGTAAATCCTCATTTCTCTGTCCTGTGTGGTGGAATATGACTCAATTGTTTCCCAAATCAAACTACTTTCATTTGGTCAATTTGCCCCAAATGTAAAGCCAGTGTTATGAACATGTTACATGGCGATGTCAAAAGGTGTTTACCTGCAGCACATTTAATGCAAAACACATGACAGCATGTAAATGGAAACCACCATAAAAGAAGCACTGGTGGGGATTTCTGCTTTCTTTTTTGGGATTTAGTGTTGCTACAGATACATGGTACTATAACCTGTCCCTTTCTGAGATGCTGCTGAGTAAATGAGGACCAGATTATTCCCACCGCCATAATGGATCCTTGTAGGTGAGGTATGGGTGGATGAGCGGAGGGGACATGGAAGCATGCAGTTCATAGGTGGGGGTGAGGTAGTTATTTTGACGCCTGCAGATTGTCAAACCAATATAGATTGTTGAACATTTCCTTCCAAAACTATGGGCATTAACATGCTGCTATAACACCCTGTGAAGGCTTTCCATGACATTTTGGAGCCTGACTGCAGGACTTCGATCACTTTCAGCCACAAGAGGTTTGCAGAGGCTGGACACTGATGCTGGGCTTTAAGTCGGTGTTTCAGTTAATATGAATGGTGCTGAATGGGGCTGACGTCAGGGCTCTGTGTACAGGCCAGTCAGGTTGTTGCACTCTGAAGTGACAGAAACATTTCTTTATGACTTTCTTTTTGGCCTTCAGGCCCTAATGTGTGTCATGTCTCTATGTTTTGTACACTGCCGTTATTACCAGGAAGAGTATTCCTCGTATGACCACATACTAAGTACTATACTAATACTAGGTGGACCAAATGAAAGTGTTTTGCTGACCCTTGTTTTATTTTAGGTTATAAAACAATAAAAACAACTGAGCACAAAAAGAGAAATAAAAGTGGCTTTGGGATCACAGAGAAAGGTTTTTCTGGACACTAATTTTCCTACTCCAGATCCAAGAACAACAATAAGTAGAATTGAGGTAATTTGTTTAAACATATATCCAAGGAAAAACATACATGCATTTCAAAATTGAGTGGCATTCCCTTTTAATTCTACAACGTATTTCATACAGAAAATATGCCACATAACTCGTTGCAACCACAATTCTTTATTCTCTGAAAAGAAGCTAGCCTCACAGTGTCTAACTAATACACCATAACATTTAACAACCCTTCTTCTGTAAGATATGTGCTTATTTTGTAAAATAATTTTCTTCAGTACAAGATAATCTGGAACTACATAATTTTTGCTCGTTTTCCTAGCTGGATCTCTGAGAGGACAGATGCCAAGAGTGGATGCGTAGCCAGAGAGAGACGGCCACGGGGGGAGGGGGGGGGAGTGCTGAAGTAAGAATGGGCTCATGATTCTCAGCGTGCTCCTGTACATCAAACAGACACAATGACCAAATTTCTACCACAAACATGTTCACGGCAAATGGCTTCAGCCGTGCCTCAGACAATTCTATAAATTCTATAAATCACTGCACGGGGGAATATTGCCTCGTCCACATGGTGGTTGATTTACACACCCACGTCATCTGCTTCCAGAGTTGCACCTTCTGGTCAAAGTTTGTCCATTTTTGTAGCCCTTTGAAACTCAGGAAGTACTGGTAAACAAACTGTCTGGAGATCCCTGATCAGGTCATGCTCTCTTAAAGTTCAGTAAGTGGGCAAATAAAGGGATCCGGCTCTCAAATGATATGAAAAAGGAGAGGTCTTTCCACCATTTGTCACAGTTATAAACTCTTACGTACAGTACATACCCTGAATGCCTTACACAGATTGAATAGTTTCAGATCGTTTGCAAGACCAAGTTAAAGGAGCACTGAAAATCCACCAGCAAGGATCTTTGTATTCTTTTTTTATACGTAAGAAGGCCATGCTTTTAGAGATTACACAGTAACAATAAAAGGTCTAATCGAGTGCTTATGATTTATTTGTGTGTAATATTAACTCAGCAGCTAATATTACTATGGTATCATGGATGAGTGCAATAAAAAAGACAGCAAGAATGATGACCAGGACATGTAGCAAAGGGATGTTTAATGATTTCTTTGGACAATGAAATGCACATGTCCATTGTTGATGTAATACAAATAAGAGAATAAGAAAATCAACAAGTTGGTGTTGTGTCAGCATTCCCAGTTCAACGACATTTCTTGTTCGATGGTAAATAAAGATTCAAAATGGAGCAGAACAAGATGTCTGGAGTGTCTCGCAAGGACCGACCAGTAGGGGGAGAGCCAGCTCTTACTAAGAAAAAGAAAACACAAACTTGTGAGTCAACCTACACTTGTGCATGTGCATCTGCTATGCCCAGTCCCACTCCTGTGCCCTTACCACTTGTGTTTTCACTTGATGAAACTAAAGTATGAAAAACACGAGTCTCGTGCTCAAAGTGTCGGTCTGAGACGGACACCAGGCATAGCGAGTCTGTATCTGGAGCGAGCTGAGGCAAACACAAACTTTGCTGAGAATGCGCACACAGACAGCTGAATTCATGAGCAGATTAAATAAAACAATCACTTTAAATAAAAGCTTTATCAAATGACACTGAAATGTTGAAGATCATTGCCGTCTTGGCACAATATGAAGTTTCTCACAGCACCATTAATTATTATCATTACAGAAGTCAAGACATGTTTAGGACCTTATTTCGGATGAAAGTCGCAAAACGTGTCACGTGACATTAAATTTAAATAATAATAATAAAAAAAATGTACCACAGGTTTTTTTGCTTAACAAACAGGGGTGGAGGTTCAAGCTGCCAGAAAGGGGAGTGAGGAAAACTGCTGATTTTAGCAGTCAGACTAAGCCTGAACTTCAATACACCAAAATGTATTTTTCTTTATGAGGAGCGCTGAGTAGGTCTGGAATTGAAATATCTGGCAATGGCTCTGAGCATGTGGCCAATTCTTTTGTGGTTACATAATAAATAATCCATCCATAGTGGTTTATAGTGGCGAGTTTGAGTCTTCAACCTGAGATTTCAGTCATTTCAAGGGCAATCAGTTCATAAGAGAAATAAACATTCATCCTTCATGCGAACAAAGTCTTATTGGAAATGTTGAATTAAATATGTTAAGACTGGGTAACTACTGCATTGCTTGCTCTAATGCGATTTTATTATTGCTATGCTATTCCATTTCCTTTCCAGAAGCAAGTAAACCCCCACCCTATCCTATCACACGTCGTCTGGTTGAATGGGAATGCCATATCAAGTGGTGAATGTCTTGGTCCCCTACATCACATGAGGATGCGGTGAGAATCAGAATGATTGGGCAAACAAAAGGAGGGCAAACTTGATCTGAGGTGAATGGAAAGTGCAGTGATCAAGTCGACATGAGCTGTAAATGCATACATTTCATACATTCCTGTGCAGCTCGCTGGCTGGGCAGTCACTCATCACATCCCTTCACGAAAACAAACAAATGTAAGACTTTTAACAATGGGAAATCACAGACACAGACTGTGTTGTGTGCGTTTGTGTGTGAGAGAGAGAGAGAGAGAGAGAGAGAGAGAGAGAGAGAGAGAGAGAGAGAGAGAGAGAGAGAGAGAGAGAGAGAGAGAGAGAGAGAGAGAGAGAGAGAGAGAGAGAGAGAGAGAGAGAGAGAGAGAGAGAGAGAGAGAGAGAGAGAGAGAGAGAATGATTGCATCAAGTGCTAATATATAATGACAGTACATGTACTCGATCTATAAAAAACTACCTTGGTACTGAACACTGACCTCTTTCTAACAAATAATCTGGTATACAACATTTACAAAATGAACATTGTAATAGTGTGATATTTATAATATATATGCTACTGCCTTCCTCTGGTTCTCTGCATTTTAAACCTCTGAGTACATTAACACCATCTTATAATTCTTACACATTAAAGCGTACACACCGCACCCAACGAGTGGCAGCCTAATACAAATAGAGAACAGGAAGACTCTGTGGACAGTGAGTACACCTGCATGTGTGTCCTGAGTGTGTGTAGATGGTAGCTCAGCTCGTAAACCAGGCAGCCACAACTTGCCGGTAGACTCAGCAGTGAAGGGAGTTTTAAGAGAGTAAACTTCTGGGATACCAAGATTCTTCAGCTCACAAGGTACAGGATGTCCTTATCCGAGATACTTGCACATTTAAGACAGTCCTGATATACTTTAGGAGATAATAATTATTATAATGTCAATAATAACAATAACAATAGTATTAAACATCTGTCAAGGTTATTTCAGTCCCATGGCAGCAGGGTGATGATCTGCATTATTCTGGATTGTTTCTGTGCCCTCTGATCCCGTGGTCATCAGCTGTGCTGCTCTGAGGGATCGGCGCGTGTGTGTGCATCCGTCGAACATCTTGTGTGTTCGTTTCAGATCGGTCTGTGTGTTTGTGTCAGTGAGTGTCTGAAGTGAGTCAGGATTTTTCCACAATGATTGCTGCTGGTTCGCTCTCAGAGGCGGGTCTGGGCCTCGGGGACGTAGATTTCGATGCTGTCGGCGCTTTCTGTGGCGGAGTTCTGTCGCACCGATGCCGCGCGCTTTGCTGCCATCAACCGTTTCCTGGCTTCTTGCCGCTGCTTGTCCACAGCAGAGTCCACGCTCCTGTCCTTCCCCGCCGACAGCTTGGGCTTCGACTGCTTCTTTGGCACAGATGATGGAAGCTGCTTGTTTTCATCCTGAGGAAATTGTGCCAAGAAGAAAAAAGGATAAGGTGCGAGCTGAAACACCAGCTCCACTGGTGCTGATAGACCGTCAAGCATTTATCAAGTAAACATGAAGTTAAAATGCTCAAAGCTTGAGCTTAGAACAATTAAATGTTTTTAATTTTTGACTGGTCACTTATTCTCTCAATTTATTTAGTCGCCTTGTCTACAAAATGTCCGAAAAATTGTGAAAATGCTCCATATTATAATCTCCCCGAGCCGTAGCTGATAAAATCAAATAGCTTGTTTTACCAGACAAGCAGTGCAAATCCTAAAAGATATTCAATTTACGATGATAAAGAGAAAAATCTGTGACTGAAAAACTTCAGGCAGCGAATCACCTTCTTCTCTGGTTTCTCAGGAAGCTTCCAGTTGTTGGCTTTCAGTTGGTAGAGCTCATCAAACTTCATGCTGATGTCTTCTATTGAGAGCTGCAGCAGATCCCAGAATCCTGCAAGGTCCTGTGCCGTTGGTCGTGGGTTGGCATTTACGTTCTAGTGAGAGGAAAGTAAAAGCTGACTCATGAATGGTTTTGGTCAAATCACAGAGAACTGATCACATCCCTCCCCGCACTTCCTCTGCAGCCTCCCTTCAAGCAAATGGATGAAGGGAAAATACCTTTGACGTCAATCAAGTTTCAGAGGTCATAAAATTTCAACAGTATTGGACCCGTAACAGAGAAAGTCTGGCAGGGATGACCAAGTGAGTCAAGTAAGCCGAGTGATCAAAAATCTATCAGTAAATCTGCGGAGATAAATCCCTGAGGGTTTTGTGTTCCTGCTTGAAATGGTAATTTCTTCTTTAGATGTAATGTGATGGGAAGACTTCCGCATGCCAGTGTGTGCAGGACAAATGTTGGCAGGAGAGAGATGAAAGAAAATTGGGTCAGTCAGAGATTGAGAGGCTAACAAAAGCATGTAGGAAGAAGGGTAGCACATGAGGAGAGACATTCATGAGGATGCGCTGGAGCCACTCACCAAGTTCTCATTACAGAGCCCTCTGAACTGCTCAAACTTCTGCGATATGAGGAGCTGAGCACTGCCTACTGCACTGCGGATCGTCCCCAACACTGCAAGAGAAGAATATGATAAATAATCTATCAGCAGTCAAGAATAAATGAAGAGATAATAGAAACACTTTCAGCTACAAAAATAAATAAAACACAAAAGGATATTTTTTTAAAAAAGCAGCTTTTTGAGTATATAAATAGGCTGGAGAGCTGCGTCAAGACATGGAAGGGGGTGACTGTAGAGTTTATTCCTGGTGTCTAGTAATGAAATATTTATTCAACATTTACCATTTAACATTCTGTGACAGTAAATGATTTCCTTAGAAGTGATATTTTAACTCAATCTGAGGGGGGGATAACAAATTACTCTTTACTCAGCTGTTTTTCCGCCTACTATTTGCATGTAAATGGAAATTCATTATTTAGGTCCATGGAGAGCAAGAGGAATGATAATCTGACGGAGCCTCTACAGCTTGCCTGCTCCTCGCTCATTCATATTTAAGACACTGCAGAGACAGAACTGCCTAAGAGCCCGAGTGGTATTCTGGGAGATGACAAAGTGAAATGACTCCGCAGTGGCTCTATTACAGCTAAAACAAAGCTTCCTCCCACTCTAATGAGCAGCATTACTGTAAGTCGATGGCGGTAATGAATGTGCTGTGCTTCGTCTCATTGTCCATAGTCAACATGGACGAGGCCTGACCTAATCCCCCGTCTGTGAACCTCACTAACAGGGACATCAGTCACATTCTTCATGTTATCGACCTGACAAGCCATTTACTGTACTTCATCTACTACTTTAAAATTCTGACTCCATTTTATGTCTTTCTTTTGTCTTTTACCGTGAAGCACTTTGTTACATGTGATCTTGAAAGGTGTTCTATAAATAAATCAAGACCTGCAGCCTATTTACACTTATGTCCTTATTTCTACTTGTCATTTCAAGTGCCTCATAAAATCCAGATGACATTCAACACACTGTCATTTACACGCTGAATATATGCATCTCTCTTGGCCAGATCACAAATCTGATTGCAATCCATTTCCTGAGCTACATGCAAATCATGGTCGGCCTTCCTTTAGCCAGGAGGGAGGTGGTGCTGCACCTAAAGCCGTTTGATAACTGCCAAAAACGCCAGAGGAAGAATAACTTCTAAGCAGTTTGACCAATTAAACAATAACAGTAAGTCAAAAGCCGCTGCCGTTGGCTAACAACACAAAAACATTAATGCATCATATATTTTATGGACTACAAGCAATACAGAAGTTTTATCGTCCTCATGAGCTCTCACTCACACTCCTCCCTTAGACATACAGATGAATGCTCTGTTCAGTTCAGTTCAGTGGTTAAACTGATCACGGATCAGATAAACGCTACAGCAGCTTGTTGCACCTTGTATTTGATTGAGGAGAGAACAGCAGTTAATTTTAGTGTAACCTCAGCTGCTGTTACCACATGATCAGAGGAGACAGACAGGATGGATGTGTTCACAAAAATCAGACACTGAGTGGCTGTTTCTACAGACTGCTTACTGACATAAATAGACGATGAGACGACTTTGTGCATGTGCTCTGGAGACACGGATACATTTACACCTTCTTCAACATCTGGCCAGAATGCGTCTCAGATTTCAATCCATCTTGAGACCTTCTTGAACGTGTTTACACCTTGTCACTTACCCTCCTCTGACAGCTTGTTGTCTTTGGTCTCCTGCTCCATCTGTTGACACCAGCCCTCCATGCGGCCTGTTTCTGCCTGCAGCAGCTTCAGAAACCAGTTACCGTCTCGGAGGCAAGCTGGCGTGCTGGACTGAACAGCATCTCCTTGGGTGCTGCAGTTTCCCGTCTCCAGGCTGGGATCTGGCGGTGGCAGCGAGGAGGGGTCTAAAGCTGGGTCCAGACTTTCTGGAGGCGAGGTCGATATCCTTGACGGGGTCGAGGTGCTTTTGAGGGGCTGCTGTTCCATGGCTTTGTCCTGTCTGTTGGGCGTAGTGGTATTCACGGTTTGACTGTTGCAGTTGGCTGTGTTGTTTTCTGTGGGTGCGGCATCCTGAGGCTCAGTCACTGTATTTTGTCTGGAGGCCATGCTGCTGTCTCGGCTGAGACTGCAGAGACATGCATAAACATCAGCATCTGACTGACCGTTAAACAAATAAGACAATGAAGTGATGTGTCAAACGAGGTCCACACCAACAGTTTGAGGTCAGCGAGTTTAACCAACGGGACATTATGTGCAGCTGATGATGCATCATCATCCACTGCAACCGTGCACAAAGAGTCATGATATTGAGGTTAATTAGTAGGGGGGGAATTAGCAACAAATCAGGTATACAACATACAAGCTTGGCAGAATGCTGGCTTCAGAGAGAATGAGTAGGACAAAGGGAAGCTGACTATCAAAGAAATGTGATTAAGGGAAATTACAGTGCACTGAAAAAGTTTAAATGGCAAGTTTCGCACTATGTTCAGCTCGCTACAGTCAAAACAAGAGTAACAGGACATCAATTAGTGCCCCGGGCTGCTGTGTGACCAGGCTGACTGCTGAATGACCTTAGTAACACTCTGCTGTGCAGGCTGCAGTTTCACCAGCCACATGGGCAAGAGACAGAATAATACTGTGAGTTTGTACAGTTATGGAGGGAAAGGAGGAAGCACTAATGTCTGTCTGCACTGTGTGTGCAGACAGACATTAGTCTCCCTCCTCTAGGGCTCTGCCTTGGGTATAAAAATCACTGTCACAATAATAAAAGGCACCCTGTGGAGTTTTCTTATAAACAAAAAGTTGTGTTTACATTCAGTGTTACTCGCCAAAACACATGTTATGTATAGTGTGTCCTTGAGGTCTAACAAAGATGTTGAATGTATTTATTTTCTAATAAAACTTTTACAAAGCTGATTTTTAAAGTATTTTAAATCATGCAACATTTGTTCTCAGCACCAGCAGCCAGACATACTGCCCTGTATGAGAATAGAGAATTTAAAAAGTCTAAAAATGTGAAATCGTGAGCTGATTATGTTTCAATAGAATTCCACATAATGATGCTAATAAGGGCAATATATCCTTTCTTCTAATATCCTATCCTGTCTCCACAGCAAAACTACAATCCATCAGATTACTCGTGGCTACCATTCACCATTATATCTAATGTGACTGAATACTTACGGCCTGCCGTTCTCCACTTGAACTCCAATTGACTGAAACTTAAGGGGTGTAGTTAGAGGGAAAGGTTCCTCTCTTAAGATTGGCAGAACACAATCCACCTAAAAAAAAAAAAAATCAAGGACACAGAAAAACAGTGAAATATAACTGTGAAGATGACTTCAGCCATCTCCCAGAATGACTGTATCTGAATAGAAATGAGAAGTGGGCAGTTCTTACCTGAATTCCAATAGAGGACAGTTTCCTCTTGGATGCAGTTGGGGGCTGCTCTAGGGTGATACCAATGCTCAGGGTGTCATTTTGGGGGTTAGTGGATGTGGAAGTGGTGGTAGTGGCGACAGTGGAGGTGACGGGGAGGTCACGAGGGGCTGGAACAGGAGGTACAGAGCCTGCAGCGGGTGCAGGGATTGCAGTAGGGACAGGGGCTGGTGGAGGCTGGGTCCCCTTAGCCAGGCTGCCCGTGAGGATGCTACAGAGACTGTCTGAGGAGTTGCTGCGTCCTGACTGGCTGTTGGCTTCGCTGCCACGGTCCTGCTGGTCAAGGTATGTGTCCTGGGCTGACTCAGTGCTGCTCTGCAATGTCACTGAGATGAGGGGCTTGGATGTGGTGCGGGGTGGGACTGGAGGAGGAGCTTTCCTATTGCCGACTGCTGATGGAAGAAGGAGACAGAAAAAAAAAAGAAAGGAAAGAGCTTAGAATGACAGACCTGCTCTTTGTCACTTAAGACTTTCAAATGCAAAAATAAAAGCAAACTGTGCTTCTAGACACGAGCCAGCTGGTGCCAATCAAGCACCAAAACACAAAACCATAAACATGGCCTATCTGAAAAACAAACCTGCACTTTGCCTCCATCAGGCTCTACTTAAAGCTACCTCTATGTTTCCTGTAAACCTGCTGGTGGTTCTGTTCCATTGACGTCAGTCTGACTCTGGGGATCTTCCTTTACATGCCACACCTTCACGGTCCTTTTGCTCAGGGGACTGTCAGACAGGACAACTCTGCCTTCTCTGATCATAGCCCTTTTAGACCACACAATAACTAAACTCATGGACTAAGAAGTCTGAAACTGATTTATTTATTTATTCATTTATTATTTTTAAATGCACTGTTGCAAAAGTATTTTATTGTTCAACATTCAGCGCTGGAGCTGAGTGAACAGAAATAAGTTGTGCTGCTGCCCTCCATGTCCATTACCTTTCCATTACAGTTTGGTTGTTTAATTTTGAGACAAGACTCAGTTTGTAAAAAGGTATTACCCAATGTTGCTCTTTGTTCAATGATGCAGCCCGACACTGGGCTTCATGACCAATAATACCAATTAATGATGTTTCAAGAGCAACTCTAAGTGGATGTTATGAATTCATTAAAAGGATACTTGCAGGGGAGTAAAATGGGACTGAAAGCTCCACAATGCCCGTGTTCAAAGCAGACGATCTGCTGAGTGTCTGCAGCCTCCCTTGGCTTTACAGCCAGTTTCAGCTCATTCAGCTGTCTGACCCACAGCTTTACTGCCTTAGTTCACTCTCTCCGCTCTCATAATGTCATTTTCAGCTGCAGCTGTTAAACGAAAACACATCTGACAGGTGGACAGAAACACGACTGTTCACCGTATCACCTTCAAACACGATGATATGTCAATGTAGAACTGGCATCGCCAGACCAATTCTGAAATGTGGATTACTCTGAAACCTCTTTGTTCATTTGAGATGTCCAAGCGGTGTTATCAGTGGGTGCAGACCAAAATGCCTCTGAATGCAATTGGACGGACCTATGACCAATCAGAGCAGTGAAGCGTGACTAAAATGAAACTTTCCAAATCCTGTCAGAAATACAGTAAACAAATGCATCCTTCTTGTCAACAAAAGCAGAGATAGGTTGAATTTTTTCAAGTGGGATTGTATGAGGTACTTATCTGTATTCAGTGTTTCAACTACAGTAGATGGTGGCTAGCACACCCCCAGTTTAGACAAGCAGACAGGAGTCCCCACACACTAAGTAATGTACTGCTGTGGTTGAAGGCGAAAGCAAAGCGTATTTTAACCACCTGGAAAAAATGCCTCCCTGATTTTGTTTTTAGGTTGAATTTATTTTAACTGATCTGAATTTGATATCATCCCTGTTTAATTTTAAATCAGAGCAAAGCCATTGACACAAACACATGGTAGATTATTGACATTGTCAGACATATGAAACCTGGAATCACAAACTCTTTCAACAGAAACTGAAATGAAGCCTAAAAGTGGATTACCACTTGGCAGTGACAAGCTGACGGGGACGAGGAACGAGACCAGTGCCTCTTTTTCTGTCATCAGTCTGGCTGCAGGCTTGTGGTGGGTGATACAGTTAACTACAGTACATGAGAGACCAGGAAAAACCACAGCTTTCTCCAAGAATTGAGGGGATGTTGGGGCGGTTTTGTGTAGATGGTATTTAAACAGCTGGCTGACAGTCAAAGAATTGCAAAACAAACAGCAGACAAATACCCAAACACAGGATTCGCTGACAAACATTACGGATTAAATATTTCTTTAAAATCAGCTGACCAAGGAAGTGATTTAAGACTCCCTACTTTGGATCAATAATGAAAATGTAGTGTATTCTTTCCGGAGTGGTTTCAATCTAAATAGCAACCTAACACCCTGTAATTGAGAGGGCGCTGCACTTCCGTCATCAGCCAGTGACTCACAGCACTAGTGGAGCCTTATTAAATCCCACCAACATACACAAACATGGCTGTGGAATCTGCTCCAAGTAATTGATAGGTCGCTCATGCAGCCCTGGCTAAAATACAGAACATTTATTTCCAAAGAATGAGATACCTCTAGTAGTACTCATAGCACAGATGCATGAGATTCCTTAAGTTAATTGATGTGTCCTGCTGCACCCTGAGTCTCAACACATGCCTCTGTCCCATTTGTTGTGTCTACGTGGCTGCTCTGTGTCTCTTACTCACACAGTTATAAAGGTTGATTATAAATATTTCCACCTAAATATATCATCTCATCTATGCCAAATATTAGTCAACAGTTAAACCACAAAAATGCTCTATCCCAGCTCAGCTCTACAACAGAACGCTTTGTGAGAAACAACAACAAACAGGCTAAATGCTGTTTATGACCGTCCAGTCATAGTGAAGTGGGCAGATTACTCGCACCCTTGGCAAAGAGAACAATCCATTTTGCTGTTCAAGTGCAATATGCGGTGTGATGGCTGAGTCCATGTCCCCTACTTAAGGGCGCAGCGCCAAGAGGTGATTAAGAGATGGATAAGCTGCCCAGACCCTGGACCTCTGGGGCTGGGCCTGCTAATAGCCTTCAGCTGAACCCTTTATTTTACTTATTCAGAAACTGAAAGGCACCTTCAATTATCACAATCATCCTCTATCACAGTCAATGCCTGACTGCAGCTGTGCAATAGGACGATACATTGTGTGACAATAGAAAAACGTCTATCGTTACATTATGCCCCATTGCTTATTTCGTTGTGTTGCAAGTCACACTATTTGTGTTCAGAGTGTTATTTTGGATGGCACTTTTGTATGACACTTGGTGTTCTTCCACATGGCATGGTTGCAGGCAGGAAATTAGCATGAAGGCAACACAAACAAATACTGAAGAGAGTGAACGTGAGACAGAATGGGGTCGTTCCACACGGGAGAAGGAGTCCAACCAGCCATAACAAAACAAGGAGCTCGTAGCTACAAGAGGGGCTACTTTTGTCTGCTGGACGAGGTTTGGGTATGAAAAGTTTGACACACAGAGCTCAGTTTGAGCAGCCTCTTGTGCCTAATAAGCAAGCTTAGCAAAACTCCAGTAACACCAAAGTTACCAAACAATCATAACATAATCTGGCTGGAGCACTACACTCTGCTCCTGGGGGCCTGGGAGCCGAGAGGTTTGCTGTTGAATTTATGGAGAACGAGGTTGTTAGATTGTAAAACTTCTCGCTGCCTTTATCATAGCACCAAGATCGGGGTTTCTAGTTCAATAGGGAATTCTTTGGGATTGGGATTCCTACAGTTATTGCTTGCGTTGGACAGTAGCCAGGCTGCTAGTGGCTGTCTTTGTAAAAATACCACTGGGAAGTGACTGGAGGATGGACGACACGTTGAAAAGTGTAAATAGTTGTCTATTTCTTAAATTGATTGTAAATCAAACTATTAGTATCATCATCATTATTATTATGATCATTTTACCCAATTTAGTTGGGCTGTGTTGCCAAAACAGCCCAAATGGTCAGTTAAAATAAACCATTCATCAAATCTACTTTTTGCATTGTGTAAGATTTTAACGACTAATCAATTATTGATCACATGGCTGACAACTGATTAAGTAAATTAATTAGAATTTTAAAACTTGGTCCTACTATGGAAGGAGACATTCTCATTGGTTTAGATCGTCAAGATGTGTGGACAGCAGCTGTTGATGAATCACTTATTTGAGGGGCCCAAATGCTTTCTCTCACTCTGAAAACAATTAAGATCAATTACATCAATGTCAACACTGCTATGATCATCAAATGTTAACTTAATTGCTCCAGTTATGAGAGCCATGTAGTCTCTGAGCCAGGATACGCTCTGGCTCCATCAGCAGGTCTGTCTAAGAGCTATCAGATGACCACTAATGGACCCTTCACAGCAGGCTGAAACTTGAATGTACACGAAGAACTATTTTCAATGTTGTTACCATTAGTACTGTTTTTAAAAAGGCAGGACTAGTTTCTCCTGTATTTTGGGTGAGATTCTAAGGTTGGCTGGTTTGGGATTTAAAAAGTCTTGATTACTGCTGATCTTATTCTTGAGTGATTTTGCCTTACAGTCAAGTGTGTTAATTAGGCTGCTGAGTGAACTTCTTTACAAGTGTAGACAGTCCAGTCCAACATTAGTTTCTACTGTAGCACCAAGCTCAGTACAGACAAAGGCCAAGTACACGTGCACCTTATAAACTGCATAGTAGCTTACTGCCGATGAACCTTTGTGAAAGTCTGGATATGAGCCAAGAGGTGGTAGCAGAAGCTCTGTCAAAGATTAGCAGTCTTATGGTCAGATAGTATGGCAGGCTGGCAGGCTGGCAGGCTGTGGGAGTCAGAGACTGAAAGATTAAACCAGGACACATGGCAGATTATGATCTCTGACCAAGAGATAAAACGAAAAACTGCATATTCACATCTGATCAGAAAGCTGGCCTATGCTCAATTAACTGCAGCTATCAATTAATGTCTACATCAATTAAGTGCCAATAATTCACATACTATAGTATATATAGTATTATTATATCGCTTATTCATTTCATCAGTCTAGAAAATGTCTATTTGAGATCCCCAGAGCTCAAAAAACTCCTATAACATTCAATTTACAATGAAATAAAACAGAGAACAAAAGCAAATCCCCACATTCAAGAGGAGGTAGAATCACTTTTTTGGGTATTTCTGCCTAAAAAGTAAAACTAAATCAGATGATTATTTGATTTGCAAAATGGCTGCAGATTAATTTTGTCTAATAAACGTATTGTTTCAGCTCTAGACTGCAAAATGTACCTCAATCTTTGTCTTAACCCCAAGAACCAAGCTGAGGTCAGCTGGGAAAACTATTTATTTGCATTATACATGAGAAAACTGCAATATGCAATTCCAAATATACTAAAAGTAAGGGATTCTGCGTCATAAGTTTGAAAAGTAAATATCACAACAGATGTCTGCAAGCCTCCAAAACGCCAATTCCTCTGGTGTAGCCAGTTAACAGCAGGACCTTTTGCTGCTGCCCCGCCTTACATTAAGGGTTTTTAACCAATTTTGAGTCATAGTGTAAATTAAAATTATAACTTATCACCATCTGGTTCTCGCTCCACTGCTGCTGCTCATTATTGATTTATTACATGATTTATTTTCATTTTGTTGATGACACAGTTTCAAGAATCAGAGATGAAATCTTTGCTGTTTTCCACAATAGCTTCATGAATAAGAGACACAAGCTCAGAGGTATGAGTAGGGAGGCAGTGAATAATTGGGCAGGGTGGACAGACTTGAAGACAGAAAGAGCTATCTGTTGAGACAGAGAGACAGGCAGGCTGCCATTCAGCAGACAATGCTGACATACTGAAACCACTTACACAACACACAGAGCAAGAGAGTACAACAAAATAGGTTATGAAAACAAACAGCTACAATTTCATCACCAGTAAACCCATTTGTTCTTCATTACATATTACTGTGGCAAGTATTCTAATGGTAAATTTAATATATAAAATTGTCCACAAAAGGTATTTAGTAAAAACAATTTAGTCCCCTTAGCACTGCCAGGATTTTTATCTGCGGTTTAGTCTGATATTCTTAAGACCTCTTGTTGTTCTTAGTCTGACCTGCTGGACTGGAGACATCAGTCTGGGTTATAGCCTAGTCAGCTGACTCAAAGACATGTGGCACGTGCCTCTGAGGTTAAACCTTTTGTAGTGTCAGACTAGGAGCTTTTTCGAGGCAGAGAATTGAGCCTGGGCAACCTTTATTTAATTTTGATACTATGTTGCTTTCCAAATGACATTAATAGCGGTTAATCACAAACACTTCTAGATGAGTGAAGTGTCCCTGCTCGAAAGTCAATGAAACAATTGCACCACCCTTATTTTGGTTTCTGCAAACCCGTGTAAAGCTAGATATAAAGCTTGAACTTAAGGATTTCATCCATGTCAGAGTGCATACAAAGCAATCATACTAGAAAACTAGATGGACTGTTGTCAGATTACACTACATGGCAAAGTTGGCGTTTTTTGCTTAATAATTACTTAAACAATTAACCGATTATCAGCACAGATCATTAGTTGATACACTAATCAAATACATGACTATTTCTTTAAGCTCTATAAAAAAAATGTCCTACGCATAGCCGACTATAAAAACGTGTTACACTCTAATATACAAAGAATGTTTATCATTGTGTAATGAAGTCACAAGGTAATGTTATACCTGGTATTTTTTGTCAGTAGCTGCCAAATACTGGTTATGGGTGCAAAAATCAATGTTTCCATCTATGTTAAAGTAGTTCTCTGATCAGTGCATGGCATTAGGGCAGGAAATGGACAGGTCAAACTATACAGTCTAACCATGTTAACTAACAGCTGCACACACATCATTAAGAAGCCTGACTGCTGTTGACCTTACAGTGAAACTACAGTTGCTACGCCCATTCAGTAAAGAGATTACCTCATCAATGACAGTGAGAGGAAGAGAGTGTAATTCAGTGCAGGATGACTCACAGTCTATCTATGGTAATATGCAGACACACCATGTCTTGTGTAACATGGTGCTGGATACAATGCACATGCCTTGTCGCTATGATGAAGCTTCAAAGCCAGTACAATAAAACAAGTTCATCAAAACAATTTAAAATTTAAAAAAAGCACAGATAAAGGATTAAAAAAGAATTATCCCACACAACAGCGAGGCATAGAAAATGGACTTAGGTAAAGTTATTGTGAGTGTTACTCTCTGATGTTATACTCCTTTTGTGTGCACATCCTTCTCTTGTCAGGTGGTCTTTTACAAAAAGCCCAGTGTCCTAACTGCAAGGCACTACAGAGGCCAGGAAGCTGCTAAATTATTGATTGTGTCCTCAGGTCTTAACACACGGTAAGTGTCTACTGAATAAAAATGGCACATGAAACAAAACAAGGCCACTGCGGTTGAGGTAAAATCGTTTGAGGAGACACTAACTGGATCTACTCACGCCAAGGCCACAGTGATTGAAGTAATCTTATTATTATCTTCCATCAATAAAAACAACGTGTTAAACTTTAAAAAGGGGGACTCTGACCTGGCCCGGAGGAGGCAATGGAAAAGGACAAATCACCACCAGCAGCATAAAGGACTGTCAGTTTCGACTGTGTAGCAGGGCTGATAAGTTAAGCTAAAGGTGAATCATAGCTTCCTCTCCATGCCTCTGAGCCCTCATCAGTCACATGCTGGGTGTGGGATAAGAGAAGACAATCATTTACCGGTTCTTTATTTCATTTGACAGCTAATGTTCATCAATTTGACCACCTGAAAATCAACTGAATACTCCAACAGCACACGTTCAATCAATGTGACTTCACACATATATCCTTTTTTTCGGTTTTAACGAATAATCCGTGTCGGTCAGTTGTGACTTCATTAACTATTTGGCAAAGTAAACCACTTGTATTACACACAGCATTAGCCGACATTTACCCTGCGGTGTAGCAGACATGAAGGGTTTGGTTAGCCAAACTAGCCGGGTACCGAGCTGTTGACGCCTCTGCTACCGTTAGCTTGTGCTATTAGCCAGTAAAGGCTCATTACGGGGGATCTCACACGGGGCATTTAACGCGGAGTTACGTTTGCCGGGGGCATTTACTGGTGGAGATATGAGCGAGCCGACAAAGAGGCGGTGATACCCATACGTTTTTGCCTCGTTACCACTAGTCTTAACAACACAAACCACATTAGTGTCTACAGCCTCGCCTGCCTGCTAACAACTCGTATTAGGGTTTCATCCCCTTTCTTCATCCACGTTAGCTAGCTAACCAGCAACGTTAGCTCACGTTAGCCTGCTGCTGCGAGCGAACCGACAACAACTAACAGTCAACTAACATCAACGCTCAATCAGGAAAAGGCGACGAAACCTTACTGTGTGGCGGGTGGCTCGAAAATCCTTATTTTCTGATCATTCATGAGAGGCAGACAAGATGCAGACGGGCTGCCGTAAGACACACAGCGTCGCTGTGAAGAAAAGATTTGTAGTACACGCCCTTGACGACGAGGATTGGAGTCCACGTTTTCTCCGGAACCGCTCTCTGCCTGCGATTGGACAGTCCCGGTCCTCGCACTAATCGAGCACACACCTGATTGGTCAAAGGCTCTGAGTGACGTCGTCAGTGGCTGTCTTCTCGATAGGTGCGCTTCATTTGTGTCCCGACGCCGCGGGAACAGACCCAGGGCATAAAGCTCATGCATATTCCGCCCATTGTGATCTGAACAATAGAGCTCTATATGCATTCAGTTTTTTTCCATATTGAACACAGACTGTATATAAGAGGAGCGTCTATGATATTGAATCGGTTTCTAAACGACTAAAACCAACACAAAAAACCTTAGAAAACATAATATTTTTGTAAATCTATATGATATAATTGCAATTTCCAATTAGGACCATAATCAGTTCAAATTAATGATTGCTTTAATCCAAAATCTTTTCAAGGAACCTGTACACATAACCTCCTGCATAAATAGCAAATACGTTTACTAACAATAAATAGTTGTAACAGCAAAGTGCTTTGTGTGAGGCACAAGTACAGTGTAAATGTAAACTTTTAATATATGAAATTTTTATGCATTTAAACATATGAAGAAATAATACATAACACCGGTATAACTAGAATGGCAATTTGTGATGTAGATACCCCAGAAAGAATACCCGAGTCCATCTCGTTTGGTTGTATGATTGATCAGTTATAATGTTTAATATGCTTGTAACTATGAGCTTAAGATGATGATGACATAATGAACTAATGTGCACCAAAAAGCCATATTTCTAGAGTTCTTCTCTCACATTATGTTTAATTCACAAAATCTAACTAATGCGCCATATTCTTTTTTTTTTATTATTATCTTCTTTTCCACCTTCAGGCCGTTTTATTCAATGATAAGAGGCAAAATTTCACCTGCCAGGAAAAAAGAGCTGAAGAAGAATATCTATCATATATTTGTTTTTTTCTTATTTTACCTCATACATCCACTACATCAGCAGTGGATATTTCCAAGTCAAACTTATTAGCATGTCACTTCAACACAAAGACAATCAATATATCTCTTCAAAGATAACTTAAGGTAACAACTCCCTGCTTTCACTGATCGCAGCATGAAGGGCAAAATATTGTGGCAGGCCATCAAGTTGTTTCTCACGCTTCTTTCAAACCCAAAACAATAAAACAATAAAAATATTATTCATTGTCATTTCATGTTGCAGTATTTGTGTGATAGTTCACATCATTCTTTTCTTAAAACAGTATTTTATGTAATCTATAACATGGAGATGCTCACTGGAGACATTATTACAGAATGAGCCCTGACGATTAACATTTGAAATGTTTCAGGCATTGAAGTGTGTCATCAGAGTTGAATGTAAATGTCATAAATGAAACAACATACACTGAAAAACACTGCACATATTTGGTGGCAGCTGAATGGAGTCAAACTTTTAGGTACTACTGTTCACGGTAGTTATGGTTCCTACAGTGAAGACAGAGGTATACTATACTGTCTAGATTAGTGTATGTTGTCTATAAACTAAATATATTACATTTAATTGTTTGTAATGTACTTTGTAATATTATATTTCAATGAAGGCCATAGATGTGGAGTGTGGAGTGTGTGAAGGAATAGATGTGTGGATGGTATTTAAAGTATTTCCTCCCTTTCAGCTAACCTTGTCTTCACTGGTACTCACTGGTGTTGGAGCTGTAGCCTGTGGTGGTGGGTGGTGGTGAGTCTGAGTCCACAGAGGCCGTATCTTCATCCTGGGAGCAGCCCGCCTGGATGGCCCGCAGGTAGCTGTGGCTGCGTGACCGGAAGCACGTAGGCGCAGGTAGATCCAGCGCCTCCACTGCCTGCGATTCCACCTCACAGTACGGTACTGAGTGCCCGAAGCCCTGCCCGCATACCTGAAAGAACGTGTGCAGACTCACACGCTGAGGGCAGAGGGCAGACTGTGAAACATGCATTTACTACATCTACACCCAGTGGTGGAAGAAATACTCTGCCAATACATCAATGCACAAAGACTCAATTACAAGAATTATCATCAAAATGTTCTTCAAGGATCCAAAGTAAAAGCATTAATTCCACAGGAAAACATCCTCTGTGATTGACGTATCACTGACATTATTAGATTGTTGATACTGATGCACCTTTGTGTGAGCTGCATTTTACTGCTGTAGCCCCTAAATCAAGGGTAACATTAATGGAATGGGAAAAAACAATAAATAAAGTCCCACTAGATTAATTAAAAGTCATTTTTAAACATTGGCTTAATTTCTTTTCACATCTTTACGTTTAGATTCTATATGTATGGACTCACTGGTTATAACAACGCCTCATATTTTATATGCTTATTTATTTATTACCTTAATGTATAATCTTATTCTGGAAGTAACCAGTGACTACAGATGTCAGATAAATGTATTGCAGAATAAAGTACAATATTTCCATCTGAACTGTAGTGGTGTAGAAGACTATATAGACTACTATACCCTACAGTAACATAATACAAGTACTCAAGGTGTTTTGAGCTACTTTGAGTACTTAAATACTCAACGTAAGTACAAGTAGCTACCAGATCAGGTAAACTGCACTATTGCACTTAAGTATAATTTTGAGGTACTTGTATTTAGCTTGAGTAAATGTACTTTCCGTCACTGTCTATACCTCTGAATCGAGGTTCAGGCCACTTTGTAAAAGAGTAAGTGTTTTGGAAAAGTCTATATACGAATGGTGTTCGAATTCAACATACATAACAGCAAATGCATGGATGACTGTTTTGTTCTTAGTGCGCAGAGAGTATAAAAATATCTTTCTGCAGCCCCGTATGAGTTACCCAAAATAGCCTTGTTCAGTATTTCTTAGCCGTGTGGTTTTGTGTTGTCGTTGTATGATGAGAATGAGCAGTAACACTCAGCTCCACCTGAAATGCTTGATCAAGCAACATAAAAATAGAGACAGCCAGTAGTATTATTTTCATGTGTGGCATTTTAGTGGACAGTATGAAAATGCTGTGGGTGGTACATGAACATGAACAATAATCCCAGTAAAGACAGGTATGATCCTTTATAAAAGGATGTTTGCATCAGTTTGGTGTGTGATTCTGCATCCCAGTCCAGTCCTGCTGATACAATAAGCTCCCTTATTCATGTTTTTCAGTAGCAGAAATTACACACACCTAAATATTCACTCATGACATCTTAAAAATTGTGTATTTGTTGCTCATTCTGTGGTGATTTTATTGATCAAGTAAATTATCTAATTAGTTGTTTTAAGAGATCTGAAATTTGGTATGAAGGTATGAATTTATCTTATGCCCACTGTGATAGAGACGTTGGGTGATCATGAACACAGTTAGTGTTAAACACACCGTTAGTTAAATAGACACACATAAGGAAACGGTCTTTGACAGCCAAGCGATAATAATGTGACAAGCTAAAGTAATAGCACATATGATATGATAGTAGACGTACCTGAGTGCCCGAGCCTCTGCCCAGTGTGCCAGAGCATTGGCTGAAGTGATTGTTCCTGTGGCGTGGAGGGGCCTCCAACGGGCTCACGAGGCAGTCCAAGTTATCGAGGCTCCGATTGGTCGACAGCTCTTTCAGGGACGGCAGGGTACTGTGAAGGCGAACGGGATAATCAGCCTCTCAGAAGTCAGTGAGCGGAATAAGTGAGGGCTGTGCTTAATTGATGACATCCAGGAGAAACTTGACTAAATGACACTCCTAAAAGTTCCCCGGGGTGTTTAAAATTAAATCTTATTGAGATGTGAGAATAGTGATATATGCCATGTTTTAATGGCAGCACAGAGGAAACAATGATTGATGAGTAAAACTGCTAAATATGATTTCATAAATTGACTTTTTCATTGATCTGGGACATTTTTTAAAGGTTTCCTCTGTTCTGGCTTTCCCTTTTAGGCATATGGTGTTAGCAAAAAAAATGTGTGTGCACTAAGCAGCAGGATGTGGTGAAGTGATTTTCATGGAAAATTTGCATGTTATGATATCAGGGCTTCAGGAAGCAGGTAAGAGTAAAGTACTGACACACCACTCAGGGTACCTGCCAGGTAGGAGATGGAACAGGGGGCAGAGAGGAAAAGTACTGGGAAAGTTAGGCAAAAACAGGTGGTGGGTAGTGGTGGTAGGACAAGTGAGGGTGGGAGGAGGGCCGCACTGCCTGCCTAATGATGACACTGACCTCAGATGCTGCATAGAGCATGCACTCTGTAGTGGAGACCACAGATAATCCTCCCGCATGAGAGCGTAGCAACGAGGCCTGTCCGTGTGGATGTAGGGGTAAAACACATGGCAAAATTTCATCTCCCACTGCTTTTGTACCAAATAAAGAAGTTATTACTTGTCCCCTCTCATTCATCCTCACTTCCACTTCCTTGAACAGCTTCCATGAGCTTGTTGTGACTAAGTGCTGCTGCACAATGAGACAATTATTTGTGACAAGATGCTGCCACCTGCTGACTACCTTAGGGGACACATGAAAAATGTTTCTTCCCTCAATTTTTACAATAAATTGTTGTAATGAATATAAAGTAAAAGAGCACAAACACAACTATGGCAAAACAATGAGCGTGATAATCAAGATCATAAATCCAGTATGATGAATTGGATTCTCTGCGCTGTGGGACTCACTTGCGTGGAGGTGGAGGTGGCTGCTGCTCACTCAGGGAGTGCTGGGTGGCCTTCAGGTAGCTGTGGCGACGGGCAGAAGATTTGGGGGAAGGTTTGGGGCTTCCCTCTGAATCCTCACTGTCCTCTAAGTCTCCCATGGCTTTCACATAGCTGCCACTGCGCATCCTTCGACAGGGGATCTCAGATCCTCTGGCCCGGCCACGACCTAGAGTTCCTGCCCAGTCCCCCAGAGGAACCTGATTATGAAAACACATATCTTTAGACAACGTATGTACTTCATGGTTTGCTTTGTTTTCAATAGATATTAAATAGATAAATATTTGATTCTGGGCATCTGCAGCAATGATACGTAAAAAGTAAATATGACTGGAAAGAACTTCATGATTTATGTAAAAAACCTATAAAGGTAACTGAGTATATACAACATAGAGGATAAGGTGTAGGATAAAGTATATATGATAAACAGAATAAGGGTCTAATTAATCAAATCATCTAGCAAAGCAGGAAGTGCTCAAAACTAAAAACTGATCAATAAAACCTAAAAGAAACCTCAGAGAAATTATAAAAATATTCATGCAAACTTACAAAGAATGATGATGAAGATGAATACTCACTGGCCCTCCTACCTGAAGGAACTGTTGTGCCAGGTCTTGGTGGCATGACTTTGATTTAAGAAGGGTCCTGTTGACTGTAGCAGAGCCCTTTTGCAACACTTGCCTGGCCTGGCTGAGGGTTAGAGTGGACCAGGAGCCCCTCTTCACCAGCGTATCGTCCTTGCTTCCCCTGGTTCTTCCCTCCTCTTCCTTGGATCCTACCTGTGTCGCCTGACATGCCAGAAACTTGAGGTCACTGCTGCTTTTCGAGGTCTTGAGCGTATGTGCAGAAATGGTGTTGTAGCCCTGTGGGATATGCCTGGCCTGGCTGTCCGACACCGCTCTGCCAAGAGTCATCATGCTCAGTGGGTTGCGGTACCCTACAGCAATAGTGCCAGCTTTGGTGGTGTCAGTGTCCAGGGCATCGTCTGAGCTCCAGAGGCCTAATGCATTGGGCCTCGGTCTCTGCTTTGGCCCCTCAGTCTTAGCCCTGTCTTTACTTTTGCTCCTGCGGCTTGGTCTACCACCATCCTCACCAGCTCCTGTGGTGCCAGTCATTCCTCCAGCAGAGCGTCCGTTTAAGCTGCCTTTGATTGCAGAGTTTTCCAGGGACTGCGACTTGGCAAATAGCTTCTGCACAGAGTGCATCAGGTGGCGTATGCGTCCTGGGCTCTCACTGCGTTGCTTCGACATACGTCCTCTATGAAACTGCAGCGTACTGAAGCCATCACGCTGCAGGGGCAGGTGGCGCTCTAGCTGATCCAAAAGGTTGGAGGGTAACCGATTCATCTTGGCTGCTGCTGCAGAGGAGATGGTGGCTGATCCACTGGTGATCATAGGAGCACCGGTTAGACCCAGACCCAAACCCATGCCCATAGACAAGGAGGTGGACAGGGTACCCGCTCTGCTGCCCTGTCCAACTCCACCCCCCCCAGCCATGCAGCCCTGGGAGCAGTCCACCTGCTCGGTCTGGGAGGCGAAGTGCAGACGAGGGAAGGTGCTGCTGTTGGACATCTGGCTGAAAGGCAGCAGGCAGTCAGGGGTCATGGTGGTGGGGCTGGTGGGAGGACACTGGTGGAGATGGGGGTCCAGGGTGCCATAATGGTTTATGGTGGGGCTCAACAGAAAGGAGCTGTGAGGGTCAGAGGTCAAAGGACAGAGAGGCTTCTGGGGGCATCCCGCTGGTTCACACGAGTCAGACAGATGACGACTGCGGTTGGCTCCTAACCCTTTCATGGTGGCTCAGATGTCGTCTTTAGAACATGTCTCCAATCAGTATGGGTCTACTGACTTGAGGGGCCCATCCTGCAATGTAGAAAGACAGAAATGATCTACTAAACATTGAGTTCAAGTCATTTTTAAGAAAGATCTTTGGTTGGTGCTGCTATTTAGTAATGTATCCTGACCGTTGTGTGGACGTGCTTTAGAATAATACTTTTAAAACAGTAACAACACTTCTGGGCATATTCCTGTCACAATTTAGTTATTTTATCTGATTATCCACTGTTTTATCCTTGTTTAGTGGCCAGTTCTCTCTGGAATGTTTAATAAAAGTGTCCTAGCATTTGTCCCCTCATAGAGATTATAGTAAAGAGCGCATGACAGTAAAACAGCCATTTGCGTACAATATAAAGGCTCAGAGGGGGAGTTGTACACATGAATACTTAAAGCTAATGAAAACATTAGATTAAGAGCCCATTTAAGTCCAAGTGTTTCTCTATGTGTGTCCTTGAATTTCCAGAACAGTAATTGAGCTTAAAAAGGACATTATGGACTGTCTCTGCTGTGTGGCGCATTTCACAGAGGCAGCACAGCACAGCCAATAATGTGGAGAGCCATTGTCCTCTACAGTAAGTTCACATACAAGTTAAACCACCAGATGGAGCACCAGTAGCAAGCGCACAAAGGACACTGTTTGGGTTAAAGGGAGAGCACGCATAAACATTGTACTTGGGTCTAGAATTACATTTCCAAATGTCTACATTTAACAAGTCATGTATGTATGAAATATCAAAGCAATACCCCTGCATTAAAAAAATTTAATCAATATGTTGTCATTTATAAAGGCAATCAATTGATCAATAGTTACTGTATGCTTGCCATGACACTCATGCTGCCAATAAACAGATAAGAACAATGGAGCCATAAGACTAAATCACATATCATTCTAAATATAAAGGACAGGCTATTCAGTTTAAGGCATGAACCGATCCACCATAGAAGGAAAGCAGAGAGCCAGAGGCCCAGTCTACAACACCACAGTGATGTATGGCCTGGAGCTGCTCCGCTGACAATGCATAGGAGAAAGATTTTGTGACTCATACATGTAAATGAGCTTCGTATTTAAGGAGCGCTATTTGTTCCAAAGCAGGAAATGAACCCCCATTCACACAAATCATTTTTGGTACATCGCCATCCCCTCAAATCCACTATGGGATAAACTATAAGTCTTCCCTGATGCTCAGTGAAAACTGAAGAATTCTGGGGGAAAAGTAAACATCTCATAGACATATTTCAGTTGCATTTATATTATATACAAGTGGTGATGAAGTAAAGCTGATAAAACTTCACTTCACTATTATTTACATATTATGTATGTATGCTTTCTTTTTATTTTATAAGAAGAGTTCCTTGTTCCAGGTGAGACTTTGAAAATCACCAGAGAGCAGATGGGGAACGGCAGCTCTGATGTATAGCTAATGGTCATTTTCTAGTAATTTCCCTGGGAAAAAGCTATATCTAATATGGCTTCCTTGCTAATATAAGTCTTACAGTTTCCAATGCAACTACAATAATTAATCTTAAGATGGTCCTTAATTTGTTTTTGTCATCTACTGTACATCATAATTCACTGCCATAAAGACAAACATGGTGGCCTGGCTGGTCTGAGTATAGAAACACATACACAATGTAAAGCAAAAGGCAATAGATGTTTCATCTTCTTCTATCATGGGCCTACTCATTCTCAAAGCTCACTATGAACAGACAGCGATATTGCATCAAGGTTATGAAAACTCATAATTCACACAGCAGAAATCTGTGCTGCATTAAATTCACTCTAACAGATGCTGTCTGTATCACAGTGGAGTGACTCACTGATCAGTCAATGGTAAGAGCCCTCTCCCACAGCAAGCATGAAATCTTGCCTGGGAGCTGAGTGTGGAATGTTAACTGCACACATTTTCATTCCACTGTGTTGGTTTGCCACTTCTTGTGTCTCTCTGACCTCCAATACACTCTGTACAGCGTGAGAGCAGCCACTTATCTGAGTCGGGCACAGCAGTGTGCTGACAAACACACCGGCATTTTACAACGGCCCGGCCTGCTGTAATTCATCCACCCGAGCTGACTGTAGCCCCACGTGTTCACGTCCTGTAGGCGCCACTGCTGACGAACTGCCCACACACCTACACACTGACACACCAACACACACTGACACACACGTAAACACCCACCCGCCCTCCGCACCAATGAAACCCTGTCAAGTGTTGAGCATCACAGGGGCAAAATGAGAAAGAAATAATGCTCACAGTTCATATAATTCTGTCACAGGTTCAGTGCATCTGTCTGTGTGTGTGATGGTGGCCAGCAGGCTCTTGCATAATTACAAGGTGAATGAATCCTTGGTCTGTGTGTTAGCAAATATGTCTCTGCTTCACATTCACACACACACACACACACACACACACACACACACACACACACACACACACACACACAGGGCCGAAGGGAAGCAATAACTGGCTGTGGGAATTATCTCAGAGAATCTGATACATTCACAGAGTGGCAGGAGCGTTACGTCTCTTTCACCATCAACTACATGTGAGTATATGTGAGCTGCATCTGCAACAAAAGCAAAACCTCAAAGCATCTCATACTTAAGTGCCATATTGGTGGAAGTTATAGCCCGCTTATGTAATGTGACAAAAGATCTTACAGTTGTTTGTGAGTTCTGGTCCTGTAAAGGTCACTTGGAGGGTAAAAACTCAAGCAAGCATTTGAATGATGGAAAACCACAATCACCATTAAACATGATGGAAATTGAGACTTGGCAAAGAGTAACCTTGTTGTGGTTGAAAGCCTCCACAGTGAGTATTCATGTAGCAGATTACAAAACACATTTTCAGTACTTAAACACCTTATAGTGCATGTTAAGATGTAAAACATATCAAGATAAAATAGTCATTAAAGTAATTAAAAGTATTCTATCCCTTGTTCAAACACAGAAAAAAATTTGACAGATGCACGTGGATGTGAAACTACAGTAAACAAAAGGCTTATTAGAACATTAACTGTAGTATCTGCATTCACCAGATTCATACGATAAACAGTTACAGTGAATATCATTTTCAAATAAATAAAGTAAATTACAGAAGTATAGTAACTATATTCTCCAGTTTTATTTCCACTTAAATATTTGGCTATAATTTCCTTACCAAATTCCCACAGTGATAAATCATATAATGAATATTGTATTTTTGTACAGTACTGATAAGGCCTGAAGAACAAAACTGGATGTTGATCCACTAGGGCCTTTAAAAGTGTAGTGATATCCACAGAGAGTCACAGTAGGTCAGATGGAGTTTCCTGTAGTCAAGGCTGCACTCAGGTATAAAGACTGACTACTGTACAGAAAATACACTTAAACTATGATTATAATTAACTACAATTCAGTGCTCGCCGATGATGTGCCTTGATGTATGAATCTATATATCACATCAGATATTATATATATAACTATACATCGAATAGTGCTCTGTGAAATGAATTCTCTCTACTATGCAGTTGTCCCTCAGCAGCTCGTTGGCTACAATGTTTGCAGACTCAAATATTCTCAAATTCCAATCTGTTTTACTCAAACCTGAAATAGAAAACATAGTAGTGCTTGTTACATTGATATGGTAAACTTGTTAGTATACAGCTACCTGTTCATACATCCAGAAGATATCTAGTAAGTGGTACTCATTTCGAGTCATGTGTCTGGCCACCTGAGAAATGTAAGTCCAATATTCACTCTCCTTTTTGCTCTGTTTTTGGACTCCTTAGGGAAATACCTGGCTCTTTAGCTGCTAATTGCTCCACTGTGTTCCCCAGCTAGTCGCTAACTGTGTCTGTCTGCTGTTTATTGCAGAGCAGGTAGTGTGTACTGAGTTCACCAGAGGTTGTTTTTTTGGTAAAAAAAAACAAAAAACAGCTGCTTGCTACTGCTGAAAATGATGCAATGAAAGCTGCGATGGTGATGGGCCAGAAAGTCTAAGCAATGGAGTGAAAAACGGATCACCAGCAACTCTTTCACATTACATGTAGTCATTTGATCTACTGTTAAGTAAGAGATAATGTACAGCAAGCCGGCCATTACTGCAAAATGAACCCAGACAGGATGATACCACGATACCATGAATCATCATCTTAAATCATTCTCTAACTTATTACATGGCTTCATACAAAAGAGATTACAAATTCAGCGTAAAATATTGATTTTGAGATGATAGTATTGATTTGAAAATATTTGTATTGCTTCCCCTATCAAAATTGCATCCATAGCAACAGTCATACAATGCAATTGGTCAATTACATGGAGAATGTAATTGACCAATCAGAATCGAGTATTCAACAAAGCCCTGTAATAATATAAAATTATTGAATATGGCCTCTGTAAATACCTACTAGCAAAATTATTTCATCCATCACAATCACAATAAAGCAATAGTGGAGAAGCTGCCACTTAATATTAGGAGAGAGGGTGCCAATTAGCTGCCTGCACATTGTTTATTTCACTCTGATAATTCTGGTTTATTTTACCTTGTGTTGTCTCAAACTTGTCGTCTTGCAAGTTTCAACTTTAATTTAACACCCTAAGAATGTTGTCAATTTAAAGTCACAGTTAACATATTATAGTCCACCACATAGTTGTTATATTGGGTCATTATCAACTCTCTCATAACACCCTCTCCTGCTGACTCTACTCTGAAATAAAGATAAACAATTCTGCATATTTCTGTCAGAAGATTCAATGACAAAAACTATTTTCTTATGTCTTAGAACTGAAATTGTGATTTTGCGGGGTCTCTCTGATGGTCAAACCACCCACTCATTTATTACAGTAAAGTAGTCCTATCATTCAGCCCATTACAGCATACTGCATGCATGTGCCTGTGTGCCTGTGATCTGGGACTTCTAAGTTGGCTCCTGTACAACTTTAAAGTCACATGTTATTGTGCAGGAGAATCAAAGCCAGATGACAAACAATAAACAAGCACAAATGCTGTCTGCAGCTGCAGCTTTGCAAGTGGAATCTTTTTCATTGTTGGAAGACGTTTGAGACGTTGAGTACCTGCATAGTTATGTAATCTTGTCTCTAGTTGTTTGCTCTGATATCAAAAGCCCAGTGGGAAAAAATAATCGTTATTGTGTCCTTCAAGTTATTAAGTTATGCATCAAATTTTCAGCTGTCAAGGTAGAGATGTTTTTCATAATTAGGGTACCCCGCTGTGCTAATAAAAACATTAGGGACGAGCTTGACAAGTTGTCTGTTGGTGGGCATGGGAGTAAAATTAGACCTTGTATTTTTAATTCCTCCCTGCTGCAAGATTGTGTGATGTTGAAAATTCTTGTTTCTTGTTTTCGAAGGGGTCCGCAATTTTCTCACGTTTGTCATTTGATTGCATTAAAAAGCTATACTCTTTCAAAATAAAACAACTCAAGTGAGTCATGCATGAGCCACAGAACATGCATCAATTACAAAATTCAGTCACTGACTTTTTGCAGTTTTCAAGATCATTGGAATTAACGGCCATGACGTTGTCTTTTACTTAGTCATGAAAACATTTTATGAATGTCAGTACTGAATGAAAATTGATGTGCAGCTTTTGCTACATAATACAAGCACATACAAAATAACGTGTAAATATTTCCTAATTTTAGAGTTTAAAAAGAAAGAAAAGAAACACTCAGTCTCAAGTTTCATAGCATCAGTTAGACTTTGTTAGGATGTTGAATTAGTTTTTCACCAGTGCCTTGCACTGAGCTATGGATGCTCTTTAATGCGGCTTCGTGGGTTTCTTTTGGTAAAATAAAATACAAAAGAAAGAAAAGAAAACATATAAAATATGAAATATAATGAATACGTTTTGGGATCATTTTTATACAGAGGTTTAAAATTTAACAAATGGGCATAGAGCTCTGAACATAAATGTACTTTGACAAAACAATCATCCTCACAGGGACAGTGCAATTGCTGCTACTTTGTCAAAAAAACCCCATCATTGGCCCATTGGGAGGTGATGTCACGTAGCCCATTGCTGACATACAGCCCCTGTTAGAACTACACGATGCCTGCTAACAAGCAGAACCAAGAGCTGCTGGGCTGTGTCCCACAGAGCCACCAAGCAGGCCTGTAATAAATGTCTCCTGTAGCTGTCCACTTCCCCTTCAGCCTCCGGTGATGAGCAGAGGGAGAGGAGGGACGGTAGAGAAAGAGTGAGGTATCGATCTGGGTCTCACTCCTTGTTCTAAGGGTGAATATACAGCTGCTGGGTATTGGCTTTTGCAGTCTGGTTCAATAATCACCTTTTTTCTCATTGCTTCTCCTGGTCACCCACTCTCTTTCAGTCACATATACGTTTACACACCAGCCCACTACATTTACTGTGTGCATACATAAACTGTGCATTTCTAGAAATTCTGCAGCTTATTAGTTTTTTCCCTACCTTTTACAAGCATGACTGTGCTTACACTGATGCAAAAACAAAAATATAATGTTTGATAACCAGTGAAAACTTGTCTCTTTTTCCTCTGGCTACAAGTGCAAAGTCCATGTTTCCAGTATTAACACGTCAGATTAGCCAACACCACTGTCTGGTGAGAATCTACAAATAGCTTGTTTCAGTCACAAAGTTATGTCATCGGGGCTTCCTGTGGATAAAGCACGTGTTGTTCTTTACTGCTGTAAGTGTTATTTTCTACCGCCTGGGAAAAGCAAGAGCAGGAGGGCACATTTCTGTGGAAAATAGGGCTGATTAGCCCAAAAACATACTTTTTCATATATATCTTAAAAACAACTAAGGAGAATCAGAATAATCATTTTAAAGAAATTAAATTGTCCTAACCTTCAATAATGTGATTTCCATGACAAATGACGAATAACATAATACATATATGTGTCTCTAAATCTCCTTAGTTATTCATAAAACATACATGGGAATGTACCATATTTCTGTGCTGATTAGCCCTGTTGCTAAGTTAATCGGCTGCTCACAGTAGCTTCATATTTACCTTATGAGAATGATATTAATCATCTCATCTATCCCTCTGCCAGTAAGTGAATAAGCATATTTCTCAAAATTGTCAGATTATCAGAAGTGTCAGATTTGTAACCAAAACAAGCATGGCCAATAAATGCACATACATAAAACTTCTTCAACACTTCTGTGTTGCTGAAAAGGCCAAGTCTATAACCAGGAGGGTGAGTTACAAAAGCATTTTGCCTTGATTGCAAAATGCTTTTTGTTTTTCATGGATTATCAGTAGTAAGTGTCCAACAAACTGGAAGCAGAAATAATAAGACATAGCAGGGTGATACTGACAGTGTATCTATTTAAATCCAGCAAACCATTCATTCAAACATTGTTTACACACCCAAGAGGCAATATCACTAAGACATTTTTCTCTGCAGAGGGGATGCATCTACCAAATGTTGGTCAGATTCTTTCTGTCTTCAGTAGACTTGCAAGTGTTTACAGTTTTTAGGGGGCTTTTTAGAACAACATTATTATATTTGAGGTGTTTATAAATGATTCACATTTTGGCCACATGACCTCAAGATCAGACTGATAATATTGTGGCTCTTCGGGGTGTTTTGAGCGTGTTTTGTTTATGCTCTAGTTAGTTTGGTAAGACAATGGGGAGGACAGATAGTCATGCAGATGGAGGACTTACCATTACAGCACAAGCTAGAGCAGCTGACAGCTTTCACACTGCTCCCCTGTATTTACTGTAGGTACAAGCTATCCAAAACACCTGCTTATCTCTTTCAGTGACTGGCTTGTCAGGGAACTGAAGGAACTTTGTTAATGCCATGCAAGCACGCCTTCCAAAATCTGAAAACGTCTTCCTTTCACATTGTTGAACATGGGGAATGTTGCTCTCAAAATGTGAAGCCTGCTGAAATATTCAGAGCCAGGAGCTTTTGGCGCTCATAGGATTCTCATCAGTGCTTTGCCCATTAAAGTGATCCCAAAGCACCACTCTCCCTCGTTCACTACTACACACACTGAAGTGTAATTAGAGAGAGAGGTAGCACATTTCCCTTGGGCCATTTACCATCCTCACTGTACTGCTGCTGGTTCCTTTCTGCATGTTTTCATTTGGTAACATCTTGTGCCAGCACTTTAGCACTGCCTGACCACAAAGATCCAGTTCAGTGACTCTGCAAGATTAAATGCATGACACAGTGCTGAATAGAAGGGTTAACATTTATAAGTTAAATTAAAAAATAAACAAGGCTGTAGTCCTAATATTAGCTTATTGAATACCAATGTAACACATCTCTCTGTTTTTCTGTCCTCATAAAGCAGAAATGTGGCAGAAGCTGTTGGGCGGGTGTTGGGTGCGGTGAACTTCCCTCCCTGACAGAACGACTTTGACACTGTACTGGTCTCAGGCGAAACAAGACATAAAGCACCCAATAAGCTCCAAGTTACGTGTTAACCTCTGCAGTCATGTGCTGTCGTGTCATGCATGCTAAGCATGCACAGCCCGGAGTCTACACTGTTAAAACACGCTACCATACATTCAGTACAGCTCCTGAGTCCTGGGGAATTATTGCATGCTATTGGTTGGTAGCTGGCAGGGTGAGTCCTCCACCAGTGCTCATTTAAAATGCTGTCAAAGCTTTAATAGTCCCCAGGGCTTGGGCTTAGAGAGGAAACGCTTCAGCCTACTCTGGAAACAGAAAAGGCAAAAGAGACAATACTATGCCATAAGAAGTAATACAATTGCTTTGTTTGAGCTTTGTTTGAGTTTTAAACTAATCTGCTGTCTGGCATCGTGCTCTGCAAAACTCTATCTTGCATTTCTAACCCATTTTCAAACTATTGGGGTTAATTCTTTGCAGGCTGGATTAAATCTATCCGTTTGATTGTGAGCTGTGTGTGGTTTATCTCTTTCAATGCTAGTTGACCCTCAGAGTGGGACTGGACCCTCTCCAATATGCAGGACAGTGACCTTAAATTGTCTATTCACATTCACACACAGTAAGACAATGATCGTTAATGCTTGTGTCCACTCAGTTCTGCATTGTTTTCACCATGAGGACAAGAGGGATTCCTGATGAAAATGAATATAATACAAATCTGGACAACATGAGCTCTAAAAAATAAGGTTAATCCAAACAAATATGCCTACTGACCTACTGTGTAATAATTCAAATATAAAGAGGAACAAATTGCTGCATTGGGGGTTTGCAGTTGCATTATATACCACAACAGCTTCAGCTACATCATATTCCAGCCTGGGGTGTCATATTAAATGGATTCAGAGATAGTCCAACGTTAATCCTATGGGAGACAAGATCAAGCCAGCCGCACAGCAGCTGTCCCCAGCTACTCAAGTTGGCCCCCACAATAAAAACAAAATGAAATTAATATGCTGTTTTGCTCTCTGCAATGTGAAGGGATTAGAGCATCCAGCAGTGTCAGGATTTAGGCTTCAGTATGTCCTGTACTTGACCAGGCAGAGCAATGCAGCTACAGCAGCCATGGTCAGGTGGGGTAGAGCAGAGGGCTGCAGGAGGAGCACATCTGTCCATTAAGAGCCACACTTAAACAAGAGCAGAGGCTGTTGTGGATTACACCAAGGTCATATTAATTATGTGCAGATATATATATTTTTTTTCTAAAAAGCGCTGCAAAGTGGTCTAATTAGAGCAAACATCAAAGCTTGTTTAGCCAGCAATGGAAGTAATAGGATCAGTAGAAGCCACGGGATAACTATTAGTACTAAATATATAGTAGTGTTAGGTTTCAACATGTTAAGCCAGTGTAAACAGTGCTCTTTAACGGCCCTTCATTTGGGCAAAAATCAAGAGCAAAATCTAAACAAGGTGAAGTAAATTATGAATCTGTTTTTAATACTGAAGCACAGATAAAAATGGAAATAAATTAGATCTAAACTTGCCTTATTGTCATGCCCAAATCCTGACCACCTGCACTATGTCTTGCTAATGATTCCCACCCCATAGCAGGAGAGTAGGTGTGTACTCCAATCTCCAGCCAATACATCACTTTAAACTGGTAACGCTAGACATCAGGGAATCATCTGCACATCTTTAATGTTGGTGGGGGAGGAGAGCAGCTCCCCTCTATGGCCATATCTCATACTGTCCATTTGCACATATAGTATTCTTAGTTAGGTAATACCCTATTCCAAAGGTAACTTATTTCTCCTGCATATGTCAATGAAGGTGTCCTGAATATAAATGCACAACTTTTCTGAACCACAGAGTGAGAACATCTGGTTTTTGCAACAAGAAAATCGGCCATTTTTTCTTAACTAATTTACTGTTGAATAAATGTAAGCGATGCGTAACCAATAAGGGATTTTCATCAAGTCTGGATGCTGAATTCACTTTTCAGTTACTCATCTGGAAGAGCACAGTGCAAGTGGAGTTGAGCTAAAAGGCAATCATGGTACAAATCAGAGGATGTTTGGTACCTTCTGGCCAAACAAGTACTTTTTGGCATACATATTTGTTGTAAAACTAATAAGAATATCTCCTGAGTATTACACACATTCAAAAACATATTTTTGAACAGGGTCACTGCCAGTGGTGGATGACACTAGCCCTCTTTTTCACAAGCTGTGAGAGCAGGCTGGTGATACTTTAGGACCCTTAGGACTATGGGTTCAGCAGCGGGAGCACTGGTCACAGGGCAAGCTGGCTTTGTCGGCTGAGCTGGAGCTGGGACACGTTATGCACTTGTCTCTCCTTTTAGGCATAAACATTATGCCTTGTCTTTATGGATCAGGGAGAAGATGTTTGGAGGGTGTAGCAGTCAGGAACATGCTATTTCATCTCTCTCTATCCCGCGGAATCATTTGGTGGCGAGGAAGAGGTCCTTTTCTGTCCTTGTGCTGAAGGGTGCTAATGCCCAGCTGAACAATGACCAAGGCCAGGGTTGTAATGCAGCCTATGGCAACAGCAGCATACTTTGTCAGTTTCTTAATCTGCCTTACTATGAGGGACAGCAGGACCAACTTCATGGACACTACACAGCTGATGTTCACAGCATATTCCACCAGGTCCTTGTCATTGACCAGAGGTGTGGTGAGCTTCCTAGTGCCCAAGAATCACACAAACCCTGGCGTAAGGTCTGTTGTTGGCACATGATCTAATGGAAGAATGTCCTTGTAAAAAGCGTAGCCTGGAATTTGTCTGCTCGAATCTGACAACTGAAGCCCTGATTGACCGAAACTCCAGCCATCATTTTCCACAAATTCTCAGACATTGTTAAGTCCACCCTCTAGATAAATGTTTGCAGGCAGTTTGTGCAGTGATGATGGACTGCAGGTAGACACTGAATACTCGCAGAGATGACGCACTGTAGCTCCATCTTGGGAGATTGTAGGGAGTACTGCCATTTCTGCTGCTGCCATCTCACTGCTGACAAAGCTCATCAGTCAGTGCTCTCCAGCTGGTCTGTGATCCAGTGTGTGCTTGACACCAAAGGACATGAAGCAGAGTAAATGTGGATCAGCAGCAGCAACCAAGATGGGACATGATGGGCAACGTTTAGCCAGTGCAGTGTCAGACTAATTTATCCATGACTATGTTGTCATCTTGCAACTGAGATGAGTGGCTAAGCCTATGGAGCAGGCAAAGAGAAAGTGGAGCATATTTCTCTGGATTTAGATGCTATACTTCAAGCTTTGAGCAGTTGGAGGTCATAGTTGTGGTACACAGCTTTTTTACACTTGTTCTTTTTGTTACTGCTACTACTAAGCAGGTAGACATATGACATCTGAGATATGAATGTATTTAGCATCACGTTGTTTTTTTATTAACATTACAGACTTCAATGGATAGACCCAAGGCAAACAGCAGAAGAACAAGCCTGAAAATGCAATCCAAACTGTGTCACATACCTAGTTTTTGTACACTCAAACTACATTAGTTGTGACCATCTGCTATATACATATACTGTATATATGCTAATATTCCAACTCTGAAGATTTCTGAGAAATCTAATCTAGAGTTAGTTTAATGTGCCTAATACAATATTACTGGTAAGCCTACGGGCTGTTACTATGGCAATCACTGGCCAAAGGCCCTAAATTCTTCTGGCCAACAAATTTTCTAGTCTAGAAATCATTTCAGTAATTCTGCTACCTTCGGCAATCAAGTGTGTAGCTTGGCTGATATCATTAAAGGCGTAGAAAATAGTGTTAGAAAGTGGGAAAAGATTGGTGCATGTGGAGCAGTGCAGTTGAATTTGTCAGAGCTAGCATGAAATGAGGTAACTGGATTATGGTGAGCTAGCTAAGAAATAACAGCCCTGAATATAAATGAATGAAATCAATGGCTTATTTATTCTTTTTTCGTTATAACATAAATGTTTATCCACTTAAAGTCCAACTGACATCACATGTATATATATATATAGGGTTAGATACATATATATATATATATATATATATATATATATATATATTTACATATTTACATTGTACATAGACATAGATGTTTATTTTTTGCTTAAGTTAAATGTGTGTTTACTTTGTTCAGCTATGTTGCTCTTGTCTCCATTTTTGTCTGTTTATGTGTAAGTACACGAGAGCAGTGGAAAAACCGAAGTCAAATGCCTTGTATGTGTTCACATACTTGGCCAATAAAAGCTGATTCTGATTTAGTAATCCCTTTTTGCAGTCAAAAGTTGTCAGTATTGTTTTCTAAATGTATTGAGAGTTTTAAAAAGTCTTTTGGGAACAGTGCTACTTATGTCTTATGAGGAGACTGTTGATGTCTATGTTTGGTTGACAGTAGTTGGCAGGCTGAGCACCGGCAGGGGAATAAGAGAAAAAAATAAATATACTTATGTTGTCTGAGAGTAAGGATCACATAAGCATCTACACACAGCAGTTAATTAGCTATTGAGCCTGAAAATAATAACAATACACGTTTTTAATGATTGTAAGTTAGACAAGAAGCAAAGTTTAGCAAGAAAGCTAATGTCAACGTTTAGGGTTTTTGTGCTGACAGGCATATATTCTGTAGTAGACAAAAAAAATGCAATTTAATCTTACTTGGACTTTAAAATATGTCAGGATCTAAACGTATCACAGACCAAAGCAGAGGACAGGTTTCTTTTGCTCCATCTGCAGCCAGATGGCCCAGTATGGCAGCTTTTAAAAGAAAAGCAGAAGGAAAGTGAGAGTCTATCCCTGTGGGAATGTTTAACACCGTAGGACAGAGCGTTGAGCTGGGCCTGTCCCCTGGGTATTCTTGTCTCCCTGAGCCTGCTGCTGGGCACAGACACAGAGCTATATACTGTTCATAGGTGTATGGATCACAGGATCACAGCAATTAAAAGAAGCAATCACAGCATCAAGTAAATCACTGTTATCAGTAAAACATTACGAACGAGCACAGACATCTGCATGAGCTGACGTCACTAGGTGACTGAAGAAATGTACTTTGATCCTTGTTGTTCAAACATCCTGAATGTCTGAACTCCCATCAGTCTAACCTTTATAGGTCAGTGTAAGGTCAGTAAGTGGCTTCTGCCATTTTTCAGTTGCAGTTTCCCGTTTCTCGACAGGTGCTTGTGGTAAAGGATCACCTCCATGCAGAAAATGTGGGAGGTGCAATGGTTTCCTGATGATTAGAGTGTTTCCTCAGTGGTTTGCATTTTAAATTAATATAAAATCAAAGTAGTGAGCTCTTGTTGCTGGTTTAATTTTATTTTTCAATTGAACACCTATTTGCTTCTCCTGTTTACTCTTTATTGTGATGGGAACAGTCCAGCTAATTCTTGAACAAAAAGAACACTGTGAGGGAATATAAGATATCATGTTTGTGAAACACAATTCAATAATTGTTCTCTTAATAATTATCTCTTACTATTCACTAGACTTCCCTGAGGGATATTTTTAAAGTAATATCTCCAGGAGACAGAAAATTATTTTCACATTAGTGGTAACAGAAAAGACATAAATATATAGAAGTTGAAATTGTTGAGACTGAACACTATAAAAAATGCCACATAACAGGAACCTTGTGTGTGTGTGTGTGTAGATATTGTATATCTACAACACAAAGAACACACAGACAAGAACAGCCACATCCCCCATTCATTAAACTCTAATCTGTGTCTGATTACTTTCACTGACTCTATGACTGACACTGATATCAAAGATTCACATCATTGTGTAAGCAAGAAATAGTCTTAACGTTCATCTCAAAACTGTATTACTGATTCTCACATTGTCACTACCACTAACAGCCATGGGATTGTGTGGTCGAGTCACAATGCTCGTGACAACAATGACAAATTCTTGGCTTGCTTTACACTCCAAGCATCATATTATCACAAAGCAATTCCACCAACAAAGCTCGGCCTTGACAACAGCCTTCTACTTTGCTCTCAACAAAAATACATTACAAAAGCTTCCAAATATGCAGAACATTTTATTGAGCGAATAATGCCACTAAAAACTCTCCAAATATGCATCTAAAGCTCCTCAGAGATTTCAGTTTTCATGAGACGTATCCATCTGCGGCTACATTAGTGTGCCTTCTGTTGCCTTCATGGCTGATTTGTGTTGACACACAGAACAATCCAAAGTTCATGGTCTGAGTATGGGTCTGAGATGGTTAAGATCCCTGGCTTACATCTCGATGTCCACCAAAATCATGGAGGTCTCTTCTGCTATTATCACTATCGCTACATTCAATACATTTTTATTACCAATGGATCACATGAGTACTGTATGTGAAGGTCATTGCTGGTACAGAAAAAAACTGCAATAGAGACAGTTACTGACAAGGTGGTGAACATAAAGGAACATTTAACAAGTAAAGGGACAAATATTTCCAGCTGGAATTAGTGGAAACCTAAGACAGAGCTAAAGTAGAATGAATATTAGACTTCAGTTTTTCATGTGGCCAGCAACAAGACTCCAAATAAAGGATAATAGCAACAAAGCTGTGCTCAAATCACTGACATATCATCGCGTTATAAAGTGCTAGAAAACAATTGTTTATTTAGATGTCAAACAGGCATGGAGCAATGTTAACATTCAGTTTGAGCTGTGTTTCTGGGCATCTGATACATGTAAATCCAATATTGGTGGTTTAACTCCTGAGGGAAAATTGTTACATGCTCCACCATGTTCATCACTAACTCTGTGTTCCTGCAGGTATAATACAGTTAATTTTCTAAGCGTGATTGCTGAAAACTGGTTAAAGAGGCCAGTGAGAATGAAGTAAAACAGTCTTGGACTTTAAAATAATTAGCTGAAAGATACTAAAACACTCTGTAGAGCTGAGAGGTGAAGAGTCAGGTGATAATTCTCTGTGGGTCCATCACTGTGAGTCACCTGCATTTCACACAGCACAGTAATTTTGTTGTTAATCAAAATATTGATTAGAGCAGCTTTATTAACAGCAATTTGACCCAAACAAGACCTTCAGCGAGTGCTATTAGTGCACACTTGACAGAGAAACTGTAAAAATAGCTGATATACCTCTTTAACAAAAACAATATCGGTGACCATGATGTACAACTCCGGCACAGAAGAAAATACCACTGAAGAATCAATGCAGATATAAACAGGCTTTAGATGATTACTGATGCTTGTGGGCAGACTGGGGTTGATCGAAGCCACAACATATTCACCTATTATAATAAAGACACACAATAATTGGACTAAAAGTGTCAATCGGTTGGGCTGATAATTTAAGTATACGTGGAAGAAGCATCTTCATACATAACAAGATCATACTGTAAGTACATGGGGTCTAATTGGCAGAGTGACCCGTAGAACAAGCATTTGTTCAATTGCTACTTTCTTCGATAAGGAAGTGTTGGAGCGGAGGGTGAGATAGTGTGGATGAGTGCTAAACCTGTGACTGATGAACATGGAGCAGGGCTGCATTTCTCAGAGTACCCTCTGCTGGAAGGACACTCATTTACCAGATTGATGGGGCGCTTTATTGCCTGCCACCTCTCTTCCTTCGTTCTCACCATCCCCTCATCTCCTCCCTCTCTTTTATACCTATTTCTCTCTTTATCTCCTCCTCCCTTCCTGTCTCTGGCTCTCTCCCTTTGTCACACACACACAAACACACACAGTAAATTCACACACACTCTTCTCTCTCTGTCTGTGCTCTTTCCTCCATACACACACAATCTTCTTCTGGCCCTGTGATTGCGTTGCAGATGGACAATGAGAGTCTCTTCTAACCTCTTTAACACCTTCACCACCATCTCATTGCTGTTCAGCCACTCAGCTTTGTCCATCGACAAAACAACAAGCAAAAGGGAACGCACATACACAGATGATGACATTTAGACTGAAATTTAAAACTCACACTATTGATTTTAATTAGAATCTATTTGTATTTGTATTTTTTTAAGTAAAGATAACGGGGGACATTTTTGAGTGTGGCTTTGTTTGTCTCATTCATGCACAAGTGGGTAATTAAATGCACATTCTGGTCAACAGTTGCATATTATTCCACTGATCTACAGGTGGTGTTAATGCGACAATGTGCAAGCAAAAGAAAACAACTAGCAAGTAAACATGGATGTAAACAATGCAAGTTTCAAAATGTTAAAAAAAAATGTGGCAGAGGATTTTTCTGTGATGTCACACTGCTCTGTTGTTTCCAAAGAAGTTATTTAATGCAGGTTTAAACAAACAATCCATCATCAACACACCAAACATTAAGCTACTAACCATTTCAGTACCCGATTTTATTTTAAAGAGAAACCAGGGATTAGATTGCAAATAGCCACCCGCCTGTCTAGTATGAACTGAAGAAGTCTCCAAGGTCAGGGAGGCTGATATCTACAATCAGCAACAACAGATGAATCAAACGAAATATGAAAAGAAACACAAGAAACAAACAAACTGAATTGCTTGAAAAAACTCTTGATAATGGTCCAAATATATTCAGGTGAACAAAACACATTCACACAGATGTTTTCACTGTCAGGGTTTTTTTTTATCCTGCATGACTTTTGCAGTCAGACAGATCTCAGGAGTAATCTCACATGGCAAATCAAATCAGTGATCAGCTGGAAAACCGCTGCCTCATGCATAAGTAAAGGCCACCCTCTGGCCCTTATGTGCTCTACACACCTGATCTCACACACACACACACACACACAAACATTAAAGCCCTGATCCAACCAACTCAAAGCCCTCATATGATAACTTATTCATATGGGGGAACATGCAAGAAGCAGACCATAAATTGCAGGTGACATATGGATTTTATCCCTTGTGACGGATTAACACATGGCTGCATAGACGTAGCAGTCAATGCCACTGAGCTCATTGCCCCTCGTTGACCTGAGAAAGGCCAAGGGCAATGTAAGTGATGAGTGAGTATGTTTCCGACCCTGAGGAAACTCACTATGGTACAGCATCCATACACTAGTAAGTAGTTTACTCCCCTCCCCTTCCTCTCGTTTTGTATGTGCAGTTCAATAGTACACATTCTGACTCACCAGCTGCTCTCACTGAACAGAGCAACTGCATTCACGCTGGCTGGGTAAAAAAATGCAGGTTTTGCTGTCTTTTTGTTTAGTCTGTTTGATGGCAAAAGAGGCATGAGGTGCCAAATGCAAATGTTTTGTTTTTTTTTTCTTCTGGGGCCCTTTCTCAAACCCCAGTGATGAAGTGAATCACCTGACATAAAGCTAGTTCTGAATTAAAGCTCCTCCTCTCCCGGTGAATCCTGCTAGAATTGTGCGTCGATGGATGCTGTTCCTGCAGAGGGACCATTAATAGTGTGGTGATCATCATCGATTTCCCCCAGGTAATCATCATTTGTCACATTTCAGACATCCGAGGGTTTAATGCGGCATCACAAATGGCTTTCTGATTAATAGCAACAATACTCTGAGGCAGCAACACAGAGGCCGTTCTCACAAGATCTGTGGCGTCGCTGCTTTGCCAGGGTTACCCGTCTTTGTCGCCTGTCGGCAAATTCAAATATAGTGCTGATGTAAAGCACAGGAGCATTGTGGCCTAGAGCGGGGATGCAAATTCAGACTGAACTGCAAGATAGAACAAGACATATTCGGGATAAAACTTCTCCTAACTTTGAGAATGCACAGACAGCAAGGTGCAGAGCAGTGTGAGCTAAAATGCAATTCCATCAAACTTTTAAACCATGTAGCACAAATTCTTCTCCAAGACACCATGCTTTATTCACCAAACATTTTCAGCTATCTTGCCTTGATCAGGGTGGTGTCTGAGGCTTTCAGCTTCTTTCCTCAGGCTGTAGGACTCATCCTCCACACTCCTAGCCTGGGAACGATTTGTATTATGCCACACTGAGAAAATAACTTAAAAAAAAATGAAAAACTAAGAAAAGTATGATAATAATGTTGCTTTAAATACTTGCCATTTGTGGTGATTTATTAGTCACATGACTAAACAATGAACAGTAAAAGTTTTTTGCTCCAAAAAAAAATTCATCACAGATATTAGAAAACTCACACCAATTCCACTAGGTTTAAAAAATGTTCCATCAAGCTTAATTGTTCGGCCTTTTTAACAATTCTTCTGACATGTTTAAAAAGCTGAACCAGACCAGGGGCATTAAGGATGCAGTTTGCATCCTTAACAGCACAAAACCAAACTGCAAACAACAAGCACAATGAATAGTCTGTCACCTGACTCATCAATGGACTGTACATAAGGAAACTGTAAACAGCCCCAGACATCACCCTTGTACTTGCTGTGCAAATAGTTTTAAGTGTAATGAATATTTGGGATAACAATGTGCATGTGGAATAAAGTACTGACCTCAATCCATGTTAAATCTTTCAAATAGCTTTGTGCCACTCAGCTTCTAAAGACTTTGAGGAGAGCTCAGAGATGGTCCACTCCACACCAGACCAAAGGTCAGGACCTTGGACAGTTCCATCAACGCCCCCCCCCCCAACCTCTCTGCCTATCAGCTCAAGGAAAAGAGCGTGGAGTTTAGCATTAAATGAGTACAGATCTTTAACCCTCTGTGGAGCCAGACTGCCTTTCTGCTAACTAAACCTCAGCTTATCCGCTGCCAAATCACATGTCACATCCGTTCCAGCTGTATATCATTTGCGCCTTTGGGTTGGTGGGTCAAAGGTCATGCTGCTTTGTCCTTCACTTTAATCTCTCTGGGATGAGCACATGCGCCATTACTTTTTGCGTACATTAGACTTCAGCTGAGCTCAGTCAACCAGACACTGACCAAAGAAAGTGCTTCATGTCCTCTTAACAGTCCATTATCTATTCTAATAATAGATTCCCTGATAAATAATTATGTGTTTAATGATTTTGCTTAATTAAACAATGGAGAGCAGATAACACATCACCTGGAGAAATGTACATGACATGTATTGAAGTGTGCGGTATCAATTATACTGCATAAAGAGTGAATTCTCACTCACAGATTTAACAACAAAATGGCATGGCTTATTTTGACGTATCTGTTCAGAAATGCAGAAAGCCTCTTCAAGACAACACTAGATAAATGATTAATTCATGCTGTGGCCAAACAAAATGATAAACAAACAACAATACAATATTTTTCAAATGTAAAACAGTGGCATGTCTTTCCAAGTGTCCCAGTTTATCGGGATAACACACAGGAAAGTATTTTGTAGTGATCACAGGAAGTAGTAAAAACTGTACAGAGCAAGATGTGGACTGAAATACAGCCCATATTAATGGACTGTTGTATTAAGTTACAATAAATTGTGTAGATATTGTCTTTTTTGTGTGCTGCTGATACTTAAGGAAAGGGGGGGCACTGCTAGCCTGGCTCTGTCCAAAGGTAACAACACCCACCTACCACCTCCTCTAAGTGAGAAAACAAATGAGCATTTCCCAAAAAGTTGAACTTCAAGCAGTTATCTGATGTACAAATCTAACAATACCGCATCCAAATCCAGTGTGGCTTTAGTACAGACATTTGTGTGGACCTCTGGATGCATTCAATCAGTAAGATTATACACTTTGTTCTCGTAGAAAACAGTCTTTTTCAATTATAAACACCAAACAGAAAGTTTTACGTGAAGTCAGCTTGTAAGCGACCAGCTCCAATAAGTTTGATATGAAATCATTTTCATCAATTGGAATTCAATGCAGGATGTGAGACTCTAAGCAGATGCTATTAACATTTAATCAGAAATATTACAATTTCTTGTGCATCCAAGCAAAAACAAAAAGCCACCAAGACAGAAACAGACCTGAACCACTGCAATGATTGGAGCGAGGCAGGCGAAACGAAATGTTTAACATCAAGGTTATGAAATGGTATGGTTAAAGTTGTTAAAGGTGTCTGACATTGTTTGTTGAAAACAAACAACCGCCACGAATATGGGAAATATATTGTAATATTTACTACAGGTAAACAGGATATATAAATGCTTTGACTGCCGGAGCCTGTAGGTTTTAACTCTTTAGGAGGATCCACCTACTTAAAGGCAGCAGACCACCCACCTTTTTGTATATCTTTAAACCTGGTCTAAAATGTTTTGCTATGACAAGCAGATATATAAACATCAAGTGTGGCAAATGTACCATCAAGCTGGGTCATTTCCGTATTGTTCAACCTTAACAAACACGTCCCTTTAACATTTTTTTCTGATGTGTAAAAAGCTGAACCAGGAGCATTAGGCAAGCATTTTACATCTTCACTGGCACAAAACCAACTTGCGAACAAAAGGCACAATAAACAGTTTACTTTGAAAGCTATTCATGGTCTGCATAAATCGAGAGGATTAAACACAAACACATTAAACTCAGGAGACCTTAGCAAACCTTCTGTCATTGTATATGTATGAATAGGCCCTCAAGGTCTCTACCAGCCCTTCATGTCTTGTTTTTTGCTGAGAAATTTTCTTGGGTAGATGGAGAGAAGAGAGAGGCAGGCCGACAGACAAGGAGAGAGAAAAGGAGTTTGTGTGAAAGATTTAGAGGTTGAGATTGAAAATGCATAAAGGCAAAAGAAGGCTTAGCTCCAGCCCAAAATCATTTGGCTATTTTTTGACAGCCAGGGCTTTGAATTGATTTCAAAGGGGAAAAAAAGTTTTCACCAAAACTAAAATTAATTTGAATACATTGCGCAAAGTAAGTAAGCATATTTGAATCAAAATGGCTCCAGTGTAACAAGAGGTTGATGTGACCGTTTTACACATTTACCTAGAAGACAAAAGCAACTCTTCATTCTTTAAACATTAGTTTGACAAAAAAAAAACTGCACTGGTGAAGCAGAGAAAACATCAGCTGTCTGCGAACACCGGACCAAAAGCGGTCAAAGCATCCTCTGGGACAGGGCCAAAGATGATTGGCCAGGAGGCTGTCGACCATCAGAGAAAGATCAAGAGGGCCGCTCACATCCAACCCCAGAAGGAAGACTCTCTATGGACGCTACGACCTGAAAGGCGAGGGTCCCGTGTCCGATGGGGGTAGCCCAAGGTAATCTGCTTGCAGGTGTAAAGCCTGTTGGTTGCTAATGGCTGTGCAAGTTTTTTATTACAAGGTTATCTCATAGACCCCACTGACTGTGGGTTAGATGATAATTTGTTTACAGAATATAAGATTTTTTTAAAAAGTTACAATGGACACATTTCAGTTGGAATTGATACTTAAAAATAACGTTATCTGTAGTTTCTATAGTCAGATATTCTAAACAGACCATCAGGAAGTCTTTTGCAGAGTGACAGAGCCACACGTGGAGGTAAGAATGATATCAAAACAGAAATGTAACACAGAAATTAGGAAAGTATGCTGAATTCTCAACTACTATTACTGCTAAAAAAAAAAAAAAACAGTGAGCCCAGTTCAGAACAAACTTCTAAACTTATATACAGTGTTTCAGTTAGCTGTTAGCTGGTGTGCTGCTAAGCACAAAATGCTGATGCAGTTAAATGACAGTCTACCCATGCATAATGGGACAGGGAGGTAAAAAAGGGATATGTGACTGTGACCTGAGTCACTGAGAGCTGGAACATGATTAAAACGTGCTTTAAACCGGGCCTATCTGACGCCATAATTAACCATTATGTTGAGCACAATTAAACAAATGAATGAAGTAATTTGGATACTATACTATATGCAAGTTACTTTCAAATCACTGATAACATTTTTAACACATATGCTGAAGTTGATGATTTCAGTTCAAGACTGAAGCAGTCTTTTTTTTCCATTTGAGAGGTGGTCTAATTATAAAACCAGTATTTACTTCAGGTCACAAACTTACAACAAAGACAAGGCAAGATGCCCTAGCTCATCTCCCAGCCCTCTCTTGCACAATGTCTTCTCACTTCTCCAGTTTCACATGAATTATTCATAGCAGCAGAGATAAGGAATTATGTAAAAGAAGCAGCACATAAATCTCTGTGGTTAGGAATAGTTAATCAGAGCATCCCAAGGGGAGGTGATAATGCCAAAGAGTATGCAGCTGAGACGGCTTCTCAAAGTTACTTTTTCAGCTTTGCAGCTTTCTGTGTGTGTGTGTGGTCCAGGTGTGGACGTGTGAGCTGAAAAATGATCTCAAAATAAGATGATTGTTTTAAGATTTTAACGTATACCGTTTGGTTTGTTAATGGGCAGAAATGGATGCTGCTGAGAGAGATGAGCTATTGTGAGAGTAAATAACCAATCAGGGCAATGATTGATAGGCTTTTCTGTGTAATGAGAGGTAATAACACAGAGAGACTAAAACAAAAGAAGGTTGTTAGCACTGAACGCGATTGGATACACGAATCAGATCTACCTATTTATATATTTATAACCTTTCCGAACATTTCTCCACCTTCTCCACAATGTGTGCTTTCTCCTGAGTGCCAAATCTTGCTATCTGTGTAGCTTTGGTTCACACATAAAGACACCAGCTGCACATCGACCCCTATCATCCCATCTGCTCTGGGAAATATCTCTGCAGAAATGGGGTGGATTACGTTGACCTAGTGTGACATGGGTTACTGGAGCAAAGCAAGTGTCAAAATGTGACAAATCTTGCTGAGCCCTCAGTTCCCAAGTCCCCTTTGTCCATTCCCACCTCCATACTAAAGAGGCACTCAGTCACAAGAAGCAGCGGCGTGGTGGAGGATATGGCTGATTTAACAACAACATGGTGGTTTTCTGTCTGGAAGAACTAAAAGACGGGCTCGGTGAAATTTACTTTACACCTTTTGCGGTTGGGAAGTCGATTATAGTGGCTATAAATACATGTTATAATGTCAGTATTTTCTGGGGATTACAAATGATACCGATGGTCACGGTACTGGTCTAACAGTTCATGAGACTCGGTGGAACATGTCCGTCCTGAAACACCCAGGGGAGCTTGCGCAGGCAGGCCAGATAGACGAGACTTGTAAGGACAGAAACGGGTGTGAACGGAGATCTGCTCTGACACACTTGCCCTTATGTGTGAGGCTAGTGTGGGCACAGGCCTGTCAGGTCGTAGGCAGAGATGGCTCCTCATTGGACTGGTGTTAATTATGGGGCCAAAGGCTTTGCCAAGACTATTTGTCATGATGAGAACTCTGGCAGGCAGAGGGCACAGTTTTGTTTTTTTTTATTTGGGAATGTACCATCCCCTGCAAAGAGAGAAGAAAATGAGAAACTTTCAAGCTCTATCTCATACAGGATGTGACAATTCTGTCTTTTCCTCTGTGTAAACTGTCCTGGCCGCTCTTTCTGTGCAAAAGATGACAGATGTGCACGACACTAAGGCTATTTAGACATTCAGCAAGTTAACTTTTTTGTGTTATTTTATCAACAGACTAGACAGACAGACTAGCCATCTTTGGTTAGTTATCAATTATTCACAGGCTTTTTCTTTATGTTCCCCAAAATAATGACGGTCCAAAACATTCCCTGATAAAAGGGCTGATTCAGACCATCAGACCATTACGGTTTTACTCTGAGTGCATACAGTCTCCACATGAGTCATCGTGGCTTTCTTTAGGCCTGCTGAAATGAAACTGGACAGTTTTTACATGTACAAATGCATACAGTTCACCGAGCATACAAGGCTATAAAAAAGGGCTGCAACATCCTCTTGTCCCATCATCCTTCACTGGCCGATCATTTCTGACATGGGATCCATGTTGAGGGGTGAGTGGTGGGTTAGTGTTGCACGTTTTCCGGATAAGTTGCGCCTACCCCCGTATGTCCGTCACCTGTCTCCTGCTGGAGCCTGATGGGCAGCAAAGCCATCTTTCTGGATAATTAAAGCCGAGTGCGCAGACTGACATGTCCCGCAGTGAGAGGTGAATACTCACAGCGGCAGAAGTCCTTCTGTATCTAACTTTGCCTGCTACAATCTCTTACAGACCTCATTCACTCAGATGGCAGCATTGCTTTCCCGCTGCATGCGTGAGAAAACAAACCAGAAAAGCTGACAAATAAATACACCTAAAACCTTTGTCAGTATTTTATTTTGGAGGCAAACATTAATGTACAGTGCAGTAAATACCATCATTATGGTAATTAGGAGGTGAGTTGTTCAGACAAAACATCGCCTTTAAACCCCTGGAGTTGGATGCCTCCAACAAAACAGCAGGTATAATTACTATTCTAATTGGGGGCAGGACTATCAATTATGGGGTTCCAACAGTGAGCGCTTGATGCTATGCTACAGAGATGCTGTGCATTGCACGAGCAGTGTGAGCGCTAACACCCTGCCTGTTTCATTAGGTCACTGTGACATCAGAGAGCAGATGTTCAGGCAACACATCTCACAACAATCTACCTGAGAGCTGCAGCGCATTCACTCGCGCGCACACAGGCACTCTCTTGTCTCCGCTGCTGCATAAATGCTTCCTCATGTTTCCCTCCTCTTTCATCTCATTGTCTTTCTCTCACCCGCCCCTCACTGAGAGCACAACACAAAATGGAAAAAAAAGTGCTGACTGTGAAAGGGATGAGGCAGTAAACATAGCTGCTCTGAATATCTAAATCAAAAGTGGCCTTGTGTATCGTTTGAATTATTCATAGGGGTAAACTGGATGCAGCTGCTACTAGAGGCCGAGAGAAAATCTCTGAGTTACAGTTACAGTCGGGTAGATTCCTCCATTTAACTTACTAAAGTGTTAAATGATAGTTAAGGAACTACAGTCCTATACAAGTATTTGGCGACATCTTGTCCAGCCAGCAATACCACTCCAAAATTAATGAGATACTTCAATAGCAGTGGCTGTGAATGTACAAACAAACAGTAACCTACCACAGAGCACTGAACAGATTATAGCAGACTCTATAATCATTAACCATGTATGCAAATAGAGGCTTTCAAATTTAAACACAAAATAGTAACTGCAGATCAAACCAGATGAGTCAGATGCAGCAACACACTCACTATATGCAGGACATGCAGCATGCACTCATGAATATGCACAAACAATAACGTGTATGTACAGAAACTGACAGTTACTCGTTGCAGTGTTGTGATGTGTGGCATACAAACAAACCTTAAATAAATTGATGAATAGTACTTGATCATTATGTTAATTAGTAACATAATGCAGGCCATAGCCTAATCAAAATTCAAGCCATTAATGTGCTAAGTCAGTAATCATATACATGGTGACATACAGTACGTGTGAAATGACTTGATGAAGCACCAGAAATTAAAATGTTGGAAATTAATGTGCATCAACATCCTGAACCCTGATATTCTAATTTAAATTAAAATGTATCACAGTTTGGATTTTTTTGTGTGATTTTCTTATTTGTATTATTTTAATGCTCTGCTTTTGCTGTTGTTTTTGTTTTTAGTTTTTGTTTTGTTGATGATCCTGTGACTTTTCCTCTAGTGCAAACATCACATCAGAATTTAAGTTTGTCTGATTTGTGTTTAGTAAATATTAGCATGCTAACACACTAAACTTGGATGGTGAACACGGTAAACATTAAACCTAGCTTTAGCAGTTAGCATTGTCACTGTGAGCATGTTAGCATACTGACAGCAGTATTTAGCTCAAAGCACCACTGAGCCTAAGACTCTTGTTACATAATGTGGCAGAATACATTTACATTTTCTTGTATTTAGGATACATACTAGCATTACAAATACTATGAAAATCATTTCAAGTGACACTAATTTCATTCATTCCCCTGATAAATGCAAATAGAAGCAAACAATGACACTCTGTGACACTGCATTTTGCTTTTGCTTACTGCCGTTTGCTTGTATATTAAACATATCACCTATGGCACGGTGTCAAACAGTGCAAATTAAAAGCTTTTAAATGCTTCCTTGTGCTCATTAGCATGAGTACTGGATGGCAGGGGCTGTGGCAGCTCTTTAGAAGACGGAGATAACCTCCTGGAATGACAAGCCTTGAACTTCACCTCTCGAAGGGATATGGGAGAGACAAAGGGAGTGATCTCAGCTGCTGCTTGAATGAGGGCACCTGGTGTGGGCCGTTGTTCTATCAACCCCTCCCACTGAGCCTTTAAATCTCATCCACTTCATGAGAGTCACGTCTTCACTTAGATAATGAATTATGGATCCCAGCCAGGGTGATATTCAATTTTAGATGAACTGCATATCTTCATTTGGTGACAGTGCCACCGCTGCCATAAGGGACAATCCCTTCTCAGCTACAGAGGAAAAGCTCATTACTATCTATATTCACGATGGAGACTTATGCAGTGTGTGTGTGTGTGTGTGTGTGTGTGTGTGTGCATGCGTACTTGTGTACTTGCACTCTGCGACATAAAACATGTGTGTGTATACTGTTAGTATATGTGAGCGTTGCTGCTTGCACGGGATTGTGAGATTGGAAGATTTGCTCGGCTGAAGCAGGCAGGTTAATTCTGCATGGTCTTTCTAAATGGGGAGAGGAAGATAGAAGTCGCTACAGTCACTACAGGATGCACCCGGCTGTTGTTCCTTCTGCCTGAATACACATGAGTGGCCAGGCTGATCTTTTCCCTGCTCTTTCTGTGCTGAAAAAGACTAAGATGCTGAACACAGACATGTATAGTACATTTATGAGAACATGGGCCGATAGTCTGTCTGATGGTTCAGTGGAGCGTTAACAAATACAGAAAAACACCATGACGAGTGGCCCTCTACTGCCGAGCCAGTACTACACTCTACTGTAGATATTAGTCTCAGTTCACAGAAATGTACCTATTGTAATGGTGCATGTTTTTGTTGCTACATTCAGGCCATTATTTCGCCAAAGTGATCGGCTAAAAATAGGCTGGCATTTTAAAGATTGAAAGGGTATTGCATAATGCTATATAACCAGAGCTGCATGAAATTAGATGGCAACAATGTCACAAATCTTAAACATCATTTTAAATGAAAGAGAGCCCATGTGACAGAGAAAGAATTAAAGGGACAAACCACTGATTTTTCAAAAGAAGCCAACTTACTGTCACAGGGAGTAGAGAGCCTGTGGCTTCTGTCGCTCTGTAATGATAAGAAATAACAAAATAAGTAAGTACAGTAGAGGCAAAAGTATAAGTACAGGGGCTGGTTAGCCTTAAGTTGAAAGTTTTTGTTCTGTGTATACCCATATGTACCCATAAGACCCACAGAGAGTCATAACACAAAAAGGTACGTTCATGTACATCTGACCAAATAAAATACATGCAAAATGATTCTAATTGATGCTAAATGTTCAAAATGTACATTTAACGTCCACATCAGCTAATCTTGAAACAGCCTTATATGATGGGTCTGCTTTATCTATTTGGAAGTTTTTTTTTTCTCCAATTAGTTGCTTGTGAGTCCCAAGATTTATGGGAGCGCTAAATCACTGGATTACTCCTTTAGGAATCAGCCGTCATCCGTCTCCTGCTCTACCAAACAACCTCTCCTCTAGTTTTGCAGTATTAAAAAAGTCTTAATAGAGGGCAAGAGTTGAATGTGTCAAAGGAGTCAAGCAACAATGCACATCCCAGAATGGATTAATTTCAAACAATACTTCAGAGAAGATTTTAACTTCTGCAGTTTCAGATGAAAATGCAGATGATAACCCACTGAAGAGGAACTCTGATGCCAAAATCAGAGAACATCACATGGGGCACAACACTCAAGACAAAATGAAATGTTTTAGAGAGCGCATGGTGAACATCTGGCAACTTTGATCCTCAGAGCTGAATTCTCTTCCTGTTCTAATAATGTCTAGGGTGAGTGGATCAAACAAACAGGAACTGCAACCATTTTGGATTTCACGTGGATATAAAACAGTGACTCTCCAGATGAAGCTGCACTGACAGGTCTCCTTGTCAGTATATAAAAAAGGGCCTTTTGTATGAAGGCCATGGTATACTATCTCACACACACACGCACATATAGGTGCGCATACAGACCACACACAGGCCGAATATTTTAGTCCAAATATACCCACACTCACTCACACACAATGAAACACAATGCATACGGCCATTTTCAAGTGACGAAGCATTGTCCTTGGATGCTCAGGCGCACTTTGCCGCAATGTATTTGAGCAGACCTCCTTGCTGTCATGCTGCAGTAGTGCGGTCTACTCATTATCTTGTGTCATGTGACAGCATCTCTGAATCATTTGGCCCTGGGAGCTGAACCAAAAGGGGAAAAAACTCACAGCCGCCGCTAAACTCAGATGACAAGGAAAGCAAGCAAAAACAATGTCCTTGTCCCTCCATGGATTACATAAGAAATTCCACTGTTGTCAATCATGCACTAATAGGCACTGTCCTCCAGAGACTTTATCTCCATAGAAAAATAGGTACGGTGTGTAAAGCTGCACACAGAACTTGTTTGGCACAAGCGAGCATGCGTGCGCCATCCTGACTGGAGCACATTTTATTTGAATTGTACAACACAGAGCCTTCAGTAATGACCAATAAAGCTTTAAATATAATATTGTACCGTGAAATATTATTTTTTCATAGTGTTCTGTACTATTTTCTACAGTGAGCGACCGATTAAATGTTGTCTCAAAGTGTATGTTATGCATATATTTCATAGTTTGCCAAGACAAATTGCAAAGCTTCTCAACTCATCTGGACATATTTGGACTCAAAACCAAGGCTTTGTTGTGATTGTGACATGATTCAACATCATGTGGATTTCAGTTTCTAATCCACAATAAACTTGGAAAGAAACTCTAAATCTTCAAAAAAAGTGACTGTAAACCCTTAAAGACTAAACATTACAGAATAGTAGCAAAATCCTAACCCCTCATACACACAGTGTGTGTGTGTAAAAATAAATCATCAACATCGCGTCTTTGCATAAACACAGGATTCAAGCTTAAATCTTCCGGGTATAAGTTAGAATTTATAGTTAGTTCTGACTGCGGCTGAACGCTCTGCTGTGAAGCCTGCACTAATGGGAGAGAAAACCTAGTGTGATTTCTTGTAAAATAAAGCTTTTTTCTAATAAACATTTAAAAACTTGTTGTACATGCCTGACAGAAAGTATCCTGTTGTGTGCATCGACTGTGTAGGTGTGTGCTACATCTGTGAATGGGGCACTCCGGATGTACTGACCTGATTCTGTTTTATCACAGAGTAGCGTACAATACCATATGTTACCATAGAATACCACTGATTACTGCACCATACCATAAGTAACATGAATTACCATAATATACCGTACCATACCGAATACCATACAATACCATATATTACCATAGATTACGATACCATACTATAGAATAGAATACCATAAATTACTATAGAATACCGTAATATACCGTAGAAAACTATAAATTACCATGCAATATCATATGTTACCACAGAATACCAATACAATACCATAGAATACTATAGACTACTGTAGAAAACCGTACCATCCCAGAGAATACCATAGATTGCTATACCATACCCATGGGCGTCTAGTTATAGTTAAAGGTGGAGGTACATGATCAGTAATGGGCAAGGGGAGGTCAGCAGGAAAATGTTAACATTAAATTAACACCTGAAAATGCAGCTCTCTTATATATGCAGAGCCAGACCATACAAGGCCATGCATGTCATGAGTAAAATGTGTTTGTTTTATTGGAACCAATGGGGGGGATGTGGGACCAATAAGTTTTTGTCTACAGCCTGGCTGCAGCATTTTGCACCGTTTAGGTCACCGTCTCAGTTAGAGATGACTGAGTAATAAAAGTACAGAGGGAGTTACAGTAGTCTACACAAGAGAAGATTAAGATATTTACTCAAAGTTAGTAGAGTGTTTTTCAGCTGACAGTATGGGTTTGATTTTTGCAATATTTCTCAAATGAAAGACACAAGACAAAATAAGCTGAGCGATATGAGGTTCAAAGTTCAAATGTTGGTCAAAAAGAACACAAAAATTGTTAAAGGTGGTCTTGATGTTGCTGGTGAGGGGGCCAATAAAGTGACTGACGTCCTTAGTAAAGCAATCAAGGCTGATCACAAGGACCTCAGTTCTACAATAAATGATAATGATAACAAATCCCCGACATCACAAACATGGAACCAATAAAACCATATGGACAAAAGCACAATTGCTCAACCATCTGTTCTGTGTGCCTTTCATTATCTCAGCTATCTAGAAGCAGGGCTGGATGATGTTGGCGACAGCAGACTCAATGAGCCACCATCTGAGAGAGAGCGAGAGACACTGCAATGACATGACTTTGGAGGACATGACAGCAAACTGCAAACAGCTTAGCAACATCAAGGCTCTGCACAGGCGTCATGCTGATCAGCTACATCATGAACAGAAATATATGGCACAATCTTCTGGAGTTCAACCAGGAGAGGAGGCAGGAAGAGGCAACGTGAACCAATGAGCAGGCACAGTGGGTGGTCACCGGCAGAGGAACATCGTGATTTTTTTTTTTTTTTACACAAAACAAGTTGCAGCACATGGGTTTTATCTTGGTTTGTAAAACAAATTCAAAGGAATTCAACAAAAACTGCTCTAATAATTGCCTCTAGTGTAACAGCATGAACAGATCAATCAGAGAAGAAGAGGAGTGGTGAAATGGCAACGCTGTCAAACAATGCGGCACGTTTCCCAGTCTCACCTACAGTGTGTGATGCTAGAGGACATTTTATGGCCTGCAAAACAAGCCTTAATGATTTCCTGCAGGCATGCCATTTGTGTTTGGCTTGGAATAACGTTCGCATACAGCGAGTGTCAGACAAATGGTTCCGTCCTGCCGATAGGATCATCAGATCAGAAAATGCTTCTGTAAGTCGTTCCAGAGGACATGGACAAATGTTGTATTTTGTCAGTTAATTTGCAGGATGTGCAGTGGTGGAAGCACTGGGAGCAACTTTGACTCCAATTAGGTGGCTAAAATTCTTCAATGTCTTTGTTATGTTTCATCGTTTATATTAGGGTTTTGCACACCAATCAAAAAGGGTTTTTTTTTCTGACCCATGAATTCAGTCGGTTTGCTGTGGCTGAGCAAAGGGCTCTCTGCTGCACTATGACGAGGGACTGCCACTTGCTTCATGAGCCTCTTGGGGTCTGCACCTGATATGAAAGCCATCCTCTTTGCACATTTAAGTTGCATAATGTCATTTGAATGTGTCACATTAAGTCATGTACACGGACTGTGAATACAGACATCAGAGAGAGGACTGTTATCATCTGCAAGTGAGACAGAGTTTGTACAACACAAATGACTACGTCCTGTCGCACGTGACAGGCCAAATGTGCTACAAAGCACAGTTAAGCTAGTTAAGCTGCATCTCATTCATTTGGATGAGGAAATGCTATTGATCAGTCTTACTACTCTGCCAAGTCACTTCTCTATTAATCAAAATGTCCCCTTAAGTCTTTTTTTTGCCCGAAAATGGCTATTTGTAATGTTGGTTGTACTGTCACACGTTGTATACAGCCTTTTAGAGGAGCAAGAGCATCTTCTTGGAAAAATGCCCATTTGGGAGAGATTTCCAATGTGATCAATTTAAAATAAATGTGATTTCTCTATCATCCATTCATTCTCTTCACTGTTTACCAGTTAGGCCACCAGAGCATTTAAAGGATAAGGCTGGCATTATTTTATCTTTTTACTGTTCACAACAATTACAATGAAGAGGCTAAAATCCTACACTGAATTTATTTTCATCACAATGAAGGAATTTGTAACCCCCTACGATTGTACAGCTCTTTTATTTTTCATGTGTCTTTCATGTGACAACGGTGGCATATGGAAATGATTGATATCAGGCTCTTGAAATACAGACAACACTTGCTATCAGGATAAATTCATTGTTGGTTTTGGACTGGACTGTAAAAACGCACAAGGTGAGAATGAAATCTATAATGCAGGGTTGTCCACGAAAAAAAGCTGAACCAGGTCATATTGCTGGTAGATAGCTTTGTAGCTTGAATGCTGTATTTCTACTCTCTACTGTTACCTTGCCATCTTCGTAGTGAAAGACAAAACACTTGCCAACACGATAGCTTTACAGAGTTGTAAAGTCCTGCCTCATAGTATTACAGACCTTTGTGAAGTGTTTAAATGTCTGATAAACCTTTAATCGCATTAATCTGTTTCTCCAGCTGGACTTCCTGGATCCTCTTTCATGTTTCACTGGTACCTGATGCAACACACCCCCATTAATGCAGCGCCTTGATTTTTTTTTTTGCAAGATTGTTTTTGGTCTGTTTAAACAGGACAGACAACAGTTGGCTGCAATCTGGCTCCACTTACTGGATAGACTTGCTCACCACTTGGTCACTCTGCCACACTAACAACTCTCACTATCTGTCCTTGTAATAAACACAAACCCCCTCTGATCAAATGTCTGCCAAGGGGCTTCTAGACGACAACACCCAGGAGACAGCTCTGGACATCTTATTGATCTGACGGCGACATCAAGCCTGAGTGGTCAGCCTGAAGTCTGAACAGCCGCGTCCATGACCAACGGAACTACATGCAAGCTTCGACACAGCAAACAGACATGATAAATTGAGGAGAATTCATCTCCTTGGGGCGCAATACTCTTAAACTGGTCAATTTTCCACAGCAACATTTACGAAACCTCGGTCAATATCACTGACAAAGTGAAGAAGAGCTTAAGCCATTAAAGCCTGAATAGCATCACACATAAATCTTACTCACAGCGGAAAGGTGGTCAGAAAAAGCTTGATAAATGAAGTGATATGAGCGTCCTCTAAAACGCTTTAAGTTTATTGTATTAGACCGAGGTTGTGGCTGTGTGGGAGCATGAGCGGGTATCCATTTCAGGTGAGCCGGGCCCAGGAGTATCAGCTGCATCCATGCACTTCTCATTACTCTGGTCAGCCCGCTGTGAGCACTCCATCACATGCAGCCTTCATGCTTCTGTCAGAACAGCTGTACCAAATCATACACACACACACACACATGCGCACACACATACACACAAGGTAGCATTCGGTAACACAGCTTATCACCAAGCCTTTCACGCTGACGACAGATCTACTGTCAGGACTAAGATCAACTGCATCAGTGGCGCTCACATACGTCATGGGAGAAATCTTAATCGCTAAATTGATAGTAGTAGTTGCTGCACTTCCACTCATTCTCCTCACTAGATTGCTGTCTGCACAGACGAGTTATAGCTTTAAGAAGGAATAGTAAACACTGAGTGGTCAGAGACTGATGTCGTGATCAATCAGTACATTATGACCAGCATACTGCAGGAAGTGTTCATCACAGAGTTTATAACTGGTATACTTTCATCAAATGATCAAGTGACTGCAACCTACTGATTCATGAAATATGAATTTTTTACGTAAAAAGAAAACCTCCCGTTGCTGTGAAGTCATGACACTTGTTTTCAAAGCAGATTTCTTTTCAATTTCTTTCAAGATTTTACTTTGACTAAGTCATTTGATAAAGTGAAACTGCACTGGAATAAAGTGAGACCCTTTCAATATGAGTTTTCATATATTTTACAAAATGTACTTGTTTACATGGATTTGTTTTTTTAGCAGTAAAGAGTTTTGACAGTTCTGCAAGCTTTTTAGCTTTTTCAGCTCATTGTTTTGAAATTTACTGTTTTCACCAAAATCTCATCAGTGTCTTTTCCCATCACAGCAGACAGCTGTGTTCAGCAAAAAAGCTCTGATAGATCAAGTTAGCAGCTAGTAGGCGAACATAGTGGAGCAATCGGCATCTAAAGAGACATATAGTGCTGTGCAAAACTTTAAGGCAGGTGTGAAGAAATGCTGTCAGAAGTCAGAGTCAGAATAAGTCAGAATATCAAAAATATAAAATGTAACTGGTTATTTTCATCGATTTACAAAATGCAAAGTGAGCAAACAAAAGAAAATTGTAAATCAAATCAATATTTGGTGTGACCACCCTTTTACTGTAACCAATTATACCAAACAGGTGCTCATGATCATCGGTTTCATATGTAGGTTGAAACACTGTCATTAACTGAAACAGAAACAGCTGTGCAGGAGGCTTAGTTCATGTGTTTTATGTATTTCCTGTTTTATAGTGGCGGTCAACTTTTCCCTCGTTTCGGGCCCCTTGACTTCCTGCCATTGTGTGTTTCCTGCTCTGCCCTGATTGCTTCCACCTGTGCTCCCTTCCCTGGTGTATACATAGTGTATGTGTTTTACCCTGTCCTGTGCCAGATTGTCTTGCGACTTTGTGTCGGGCGTTCCAGTATCCTAGTTAGTGCTAGCATCTTGTTGAGAGTGTTAGAGTCTAGTCAGGTTAGTATTTGTCAGTAAGTATTTTTGGATTGTGTCTGTTTTGGTGCCTTGTGTCTGCTGATCTTGTTCAACAATAAACTGCATCTTTTTACCATCTGTTTGCCTGGCGTCGAGCATTTGAGTCCGTCTTCTTGTGTGAGCTTCTGGTCATAACGCTGGATGAGGAACTGCCGAAGTCCGATACCAAGGTGAGGTTGTGGAAGCTTCATGTCACAGGTCATACACCACGGCAGGACTGAGCACAGCAACAAGATACGAGGTAGTTGTATTGCATCGGCACACCCATCTACTGTCTGGAGAAGTCTGGCCAGAAGAAAAAGCCAGACCTCCAGCATGGAAACATGGCCAAGTGACTCAACTATACATGAAAACACAAGAACTGGGATGCAGAAAAATGAGAGCAGGTGCTCTGGACTATAGGCAGATACTTATCCATGATGCAATACCATCAGGGAGGTGTCTGATTGGCCTCAAATTTAGGACAACGACCCCAAACATACAGCCAATGTCATTAGGAACTATCTACACCGTAAAGAAGAACAAGGAGTTCTAGGAAGTGATGTTGTGGCCGCCACAGAGCCCTGATCTCAACATCATCGAGTCTGTCTGGGATCACATGAAGAGACAGAAGGATTTAAAGCAGCCGACATCCACAGAGGATCTATGGTAAATTCTCCAAGATGTTTGGAACAACCTGCCTGCTGAGTTCCCTTTATATTTTTGAAAGCATTCTTGCTTTACAGCATTTCTTCACACCTGCCCTACACACCTTTTTACACAGTACTGTACTGTATATTTCCCTCAGAAGCTGGTGGAGACCAAAACAGAGCTAAGAGGAGAGTATTGAGTACAGTAGAATATTGGACTTGCATTCATATGGTGGCCAGAAACACGACTCCAAATAAATATTAATGTCGCTCCACTGGATGTCTAAATATTGCTGAAATTTCTGTTGTGCAGTTACTTTAAACAATTTTGACAACAGCCTGTACTAAGATAGCATGCTGCTGGAAGACTGTAGTTTTACTATGGACTGGGTGAGTCTCGTCAGAGAAGGTCAAACAATGTTAACACACACTCTTATCAAGAAATGTGTGTTTATGTTTGAGTATATCATTTAGATAACAGAGGAAATGTGATGTTTTTTGTCAAACCTGTGATTTTGCATGATTTGTATTTCTTAATCGACTAAAAATGGATTTAATTAGGTGACTGATAGGGTCCCCTCTTATTAAGGGCTATACTAGGAGAATTCAATTATTCTAGCCATTTTTGTAGGATTTGCTATTGTTGTCTGACAGTAAGACCACACAGGGCCACCCATGGCCTTCCATGAGCTTTAAGTGAGATTTTATATTGAGGGGATTACAAACCGAAGAATAGTGAGAAACCATTTTTACTGCTCTAATACCAATAATCAAAGAAAAGGAATAGCTGTGTGCTGAAATCTCAAAGTGGCATTAGCTTAAACTAATAATCTGACAGCTATTATTACTACAGTTATTCCACACTTGGGCTTTGGCCATGTTTACAGCCTCTTTGCACAGAACATAGAGAATGGGCCAATTTTTGCTTCCAGTAGCTGAATGTGCTCCTGTCTGATTATTAATTAATGTCTTTTATTGCATGTGTTCAGTTATGTAGAGAACTGACATATGGAAACATGCATTTGCAAACACGGAAACAAAATGAAATATATATTGTATGTACTCAGATTAACTATTTAGTAGTGTAGCTGATGATATATGAACCCTCACTTCCTATGTGCTTATGTCCTTTGGATTTACTCTCATTTTAACCATCTTGTCTGATTTAATTTTGTTTTGTAAAGCACTTTGTAAGGTTGATAAGTTTATTCTTATATCATTATTATCTTATATTATTTAAATTTGAGATGTAAAAGCTGTTCAAAATGTTACATCAGTCAATCCCTTTATAGCAGTAATAGTGTAGATTTTTGTTCATTGTTTTTATGTTGTCACATCTATATGCATACGGTATTTATCTACTGTTTAATGGGTTTAGGTTGTGTGTGTTTTGTGATTAATTAACTGCAAGGAATAATCCTGACATCACCACTACCGGTTGATCACATCAGATAACATGCTGTGAGTCAGACAGTCAGCCTGCTAGTTAGTTAAAGGGTAATGATTCAGATTTACTTCTGAGGCAAACTTAAGATTCATGTATATCCTGCAGTGGTTCATGCTGATGAGCAGATTCGCTGGAGCCACAAGATGATACATTAACTGATAAGCGGCTGGTTAAAAAATAAGAGGGATTTATGTGTTATCTGTTAGTGGGTGCTGATAAGATAAAGGGGTTACTTAGTTAAGCTGTTTTGACAGCTAATTAATGAAGGGGGCAGAAACAGCATAAAAATATTCTAGACTGTCAAAATGAACAACTGTAACATCAAAACAGTCTTTTGAGATTGTTGTTTTTACAAGGTGACTTCTAGATACTTTATTTTAAAAAAGCAGATTTTATAATAGGTAACACCAGAAAAGCTAACGGACTCAGTCAGCTGGGATCTTGTGCCACTGGGACGAGTGCAGCCATATGTCATGGGAGAAAAAAAAAAAAAAAAGTTCATTATTAGCATACCAAATACCAAACACATAAATAATGCAAAAGTTACAGCTTCTTTGTTCAAGGATACATCACTCAGAACCAGTGATCAGCATTTTGGGTGCCAGTGTGCTGAAAAGTCTTTGATAATGAAATGCTGAATGCAAATCCTGACCACATGTTGAGCCAGAGGGGAGGCCTTGATCTCAGAACAAAGCCGGCTCAATCAATAGAGGAGGTGTCCCATGAATCAAACCCCAGCCAGAACCGACGCTGATGAGTTTTGGAGAATTGATTTCCTTTTGCATTGTTCTTAGGTGTTGCCTTTATTGCCTTAAGTATAATAAAAAAGACTCACGCACAAAATCAAGTTGTCAAGATAAAACATTTGACCATTGGCTATATAGCTCCCTGTAGGCATTTTTGCCTTTATTGCAAAGTTGTGAGTCTGAAGAGGAAGGCAGGAAACAGAGGAGAGAGGGGGGCATGAAATGCAACAAAGGTTGCTGCCTCAACCTGACCCGAACCGCCAGTGTTGTAGCTACAGTGGGGCAAAAAAGTATTTAGTCAGCCACCAATTGTGCAAGTTCTCCCACTTAAAAAGATGAGAGAGGCCTGTCATTTTCATCATAGGTACACTTCAACTATGAGAGACAGAATGGGGGGAAAGAATCCAGGAAATCACATTGTTGAATCACAAGATTTTTAATGAATTAATTGGTAAATTCCTCGGTAAAATAAGTATTTGGTCACCTACAAACAAGCAAGATTTCTGGCTCTCACAGACCTGTAACTTCTTCTTTAAGAGGCTCCTCTGTCCTCCACTCGTTACCTGCATTAATGGCACCTGTTTGAACTCGTTATCAGTATAAAAGACACCTGTCCACAACCTCAAACAGTCACACTCCAAACTCCACTATGGCCAAGACCAAAGAGCTGTCAAAGGACACCAGAAACAAAATTGTAGACCTGCACCAGGCTGGGAAGACTGAATCTGCAATAGGTAAGCAGCTTGGTGTGAAGAAATCAACTGTGGGAGCAATTATTAGAAAATGGAAGACATACAAGACCACTGATAATGTCCCTCGATCTGGGGCTCCACGCAAGATCTCACCCCGTGGGGTCAAAATGATCACAAGAACGGTGAGCAAAAATCCCAGAACCACACGGGGGGAGCTAGTGAATGACCTGCAGAGAGCTGGGACCAAAGTAACAAGGGCTACCATCAGTAACACACTACGCCACCAGGGACTCAAATCCTGCAGTGCCAGACGTGTCCCTCTGCTTAAGCCAGTACATGTCCAGGCCTGTCTGAAGTTTGCTAGAGAGCATTTGGATGATCCAGAAGAGGATTGGGAGAATGTCATACGGTCAGATGAAACCAAAATATAACTTTTTGGTAAAAACTCAACTTGTCGTGTTTGGAAGAGAAAGAATGCTGAGTTGCATCCAAAGAACACCATACCTACTGTGAAGCATGGGGGTGGAAACATCATGCTTTGGGGCTGTTTTTCTGCAAAGGGACCAGGACGACTGATCTGTGTAAAGGAAAGAATGAATGGGGCCATGTATCGTGAGATTTTGAATGACAACCTCCTTCCATCAGCAAGGGCATTGAAGATGAAACGTGGCTGGGTCTTTCAGCATGACAATGATCCCAAACATACCGCCCGGGCAATGAAGGAGTGGCTTCGTAAGAAGCATTTCAAGGTCCTGGAGTGGCCTAGCCAGTCTCCAGATCTCAACCCCATAGAAAATCTTTGGAGGGAGTTGAAAGTCCGTGTTGCCCAGCGACAGCCCCAAAACATCACTGCTCTAGAGGAGATCTGCATGAAGGAATGGGCCAGACTACCAGCAACAGTGTGTGAAAACCTTGTGAAGACTTACAGAAAACGTTTGACCTCTGTCATTGCCAACAAAGGGTATATAACAAAGTATTGAGATGAACTTTTGTTATTGACCAAATAATTATTTTCCACCATAATTTGCAAATAAATTCTTTAAAAATCAGACAATGTGATTTTCTGGATTTTTTTTTTCTCATTTTGTCTCTCATAGTGGAGGTGTACCTATGATGAAAATTACAGGCCTCTCTCATCTTTTTAAGTGGAACTTGCACAATTGGTGGCTGACTAAATACTTTTTTGCCCCACTGTATGTGCAGCATGTGCTGTTACCATTTGTCTATTAAGGCGCTACATCTTTGTCTGACTTTTTAATGTTTTTAGCTGACTAAACCCATAACCCTGGATAGTAGTCTTAAATATGCACTTGATGGCTGCGTACATGATGTCATGCTAAAAGAGACTTAATTTGCATGATTAATATATGTCAAATCAGACAGTTTGACAGTTCGGCTGCTTAACTTAGCTGCTACAAGACAAAAAGCATCTGTAATAAGAACTAACCATAGTCTGTACAAAAGAAGTGGATGTTGCTTCTGGGTCTGAAAAGTGAAGACAACACAGAAGTGCCTTAAATCTGCATTCTTTCTAATGGCCAGCAAAAAGAAGTCCGAATGTATGAAAGTCTATGAGAAAAAGACTACTGATTTTCACTTAATTTATTACGTCAGTAAACACTTTCCTAACGGGTTTATTGTCTCAATCGTTAGCTTCAAATCGTTTTCAATACAGCATGATGTTCATTTAGTAAATTATGGTCCCTTTTTAAGTAAAATAGATGAAAATGCAGGATATGTTTTAGGGTGGGGCTACCTTGGGACTAACCAATCAGACACGAGTCATGCTTACTCCTAACCAATCACAAGCACGAAACTAAAGGCTTCACAATGGCGCTCTACAACTAGTGGGTGATGTCACAGTGGCTATGTCCACTTCTTATAAAACGTTTATGGGACTAACGAGAATCTGTAGCAAACGTAACGTAATCTTAGCTCACACTGCAGGGCTTGTGTGAATGTAAACCCTCCCAAATCAAGACAGTTGCTAACAGTAGCTTAAACTCGGACATCCAGAGCCTGTTTACGCACAGTAGTTTTTTAGCATAAACCCCACAAACTCTTTGTTTCTACATGTGGAGAAAGCAGGTTGATTAGATGTCCGGTAGAGAGGTTTAGCTAACGTTCAAGAGAGAGATTGATAGGCTCATTTCACCACTACGTTCATCTTCATCAATGCCAATGGCAGCATCATTTAAATCAACATATGACCACCAACAACCACACCACGACTACCATTACTTCAGCTGACACTGCCACTGTGGTATACACCTGGTTGGCCAAGCCCGCTCTGCCTGTAAGGCTTCAGCTTGTGACAAATGAGTCTGTCCTGCGCCGTTTACCCCCAGGAGCCACTAACACCGCTAATTTAAAACCTAGGCCCTCTTAATTTTTAAATACATTTTCCTGTCAGGTGTTTACTTTTCCCATCTCTTCTAGGCTACTGCTACCAGCAAGACAAGAAAGAGGGGAGCATTGCACCTTATTGTTTGTCAAAAGCTACATTAATTAAAGCCTCAATGAAATGAAAAAGGAGGAGAGGAGAAAGTCTCACTGAAATTTGAGATGAGGCAGTCTCGGTGCGACAGAGTCGGTGCCAAGAAAGAGCAGACAGTAACAAGGGCAGAGAGAAGGAAAAAAAGGAGAACGAGAGAAAATAAATGAAGAAGGAGCATTTAGGATAAAAAAAAAAAACTACCAACATAGAGTGAAAGATAAAAGTAGGTAAACAGAAATGCGCGGGAGACCGAAACGACTGTACAGGATGAATGAGAGAATATAAGTGATGAGGTGAGGCTGCTGCTCGACAGACCTGTCAGGCTTGATGTATGGGCCTCTTATCTACCAGGACCAAACGCATTATCAAAAACACTGAGACAACATGTCAATATGTCTCACTGTGAGCACATGAGGAACAAAACTGGTGGGTGTCAGTGTCTCCGAGTCATGCCTGGGAAAACTCTCACTCCTGTGGAGTGCCTTGCGTGGAGCAGGTGGGAGGGGGTCTAAGAAACCATGACGACTGAAAAGTTAGATTTAGTGGGAAATGGCAAACCACGCAGCAGGGCCCCGGTGCAATCACAGCACAACAAAGCCGAGCATTGTCTACCAATTTATGTAATATTACATAAATGAACCTCAAAGTAAAGCTCTAATAATAACATGTTTTATCTGTGCTTTCTTGTGTGGAGTTTTTGAAGCATAGCAATACATGAATAGATGAGTCGACGCTGTGAAGGCTAAAAACAGAATATTGCATTATCGGGTGACTTTGCAAAGGCAGTGCAGTTTCAAGTTATTGTCACACTGATTGAATGAAGGCCAGGAGTGATGACATAGCAGCGGGGAGTGAGAGGAGAGTTTATCCTCTGGCCTCGAGGAGGGACAAAGGACAATGGCTCTGAGTGCACAGAGAAAGAATATATAAACATCTCTCTGCTCAGCCCTTTTCCATGCTTATAGAATCATGCCTTCCTTCCATTCATTGCCAGTATAAACCTCACTTTACTTTAATGCTTTGAACACTTGGATGAGGAAAGGGGAGGACTTGAAAGCCCGTTGGGCTGAGTTTGAGGTCTCAATGAGGATCTTGATGAAAGCCCAGCAGCCTGTTTGCCCGTCTGTTTGAAAGCAAATCACGACAGAGCAGCTCAGTACATAGTTTGGTGGGACGAGACAAAGATCGTGAGCTTTTGAGCAATTTTTTTCCTGACTTACTTTTTTTTTAGCTAGCCAGTTTGCTTAGCAAAAATAACAGAAACAGCTAGCAAGGCTTTGTACAAGCACCTCTAAAGTGTAGCAATTATCATGTTCTATCTTGTTTATCTAATCCGTACAAAAGGCAAGATGGCTGAACGTGGTGACCTCCTGGGGGGAGACTCCACATAACACGCCTAAAGCCACAACTTGTCGTTTTTTTCACTTTACACAACAAACATGATATAACCTGTTTAAAAGTGAGCTTTAGAGGTGATAGTAGGCAGAGCTTCCAATCTTTATGCTAATCTAAGCTAAGCTTCACCCCTTTTTCAGAAGCATCACGTGTGATGATTATAAAATCAAATAAAATACAACATTTTAATAGAAGACTTTAATAGATTTATTTAATAGAAGATTTTAATAGCAGTTGCACATAATGCAAAACTAAGAGCAAAAAATAATTCCAGGCCTGTATCAGGAAAGTCATAGCTCATTAAAGGCTAAAGATATTTTTTTTTTAAAATACTGGCTTCCCCAATACCTGCAGGTAGTGTGCTCCATAGTTTGGGGGTGTTGATGACAAAGGCTGCATCCCAGATTTTCTTTCAGCTGTTGCTGTGAACCTCCAATAAACCAGCAGCAGATGAGCACAGCGTTCTTAATTGCAGACAGTTAACAAGGCATTTGGCACTGTAGCTTGGTTCTGGCCCATTAAGGGCTTTGAACAGGAGGAGAACCTTAAAGTCAATTCAAAATGTTACAGGAAGCCAGTGCAGGGCACCTAAAACTGGACTAATGTGCTCTCTCCTCTTGGTTCTGGTTAATAGCCAAGCTGTAGCGCAAAGTTTTAATTGAGCTGAAGTCTCTCTGTGTTTTTTTTCTGGGGCTTTTTCTGTGTGCATTTTTTTGATTTATAAATCATACTACTTTAGCTGTGTTTCTAAGTTGGTAAAATGTTCACTATCTTGTTAATGTGGGACATGAAGCTTAGTTCTGAATCTAAGATAACACCAAGATTTACCCTACGTTTCAATCCAGGGAGTTAATTTCCCGGCATTATTAAACAGTATTTCTCTTTTCCCCACATTATTAAACAGTATTTCTCTTTTTCGTTTTGGGGCAGCCTAATAGTTGCAGTTTCAGTTTTGGACAAAATGAGCCAGCAGGTAATCACATGTCATCACGGTGGCAAGGCAGAGTGACTTCCAGTGTTGCTCAGCAGGTTTTTAAGGACAGTATCCCAAAGATTAGGTAGGTGGACAGGCCCTTCATACTGGTTTTATGTCTTGTGGGCATGTTTCCAGATTTCTGTGGCTTGCATAATCCACCAGCTAGTCCTGGTTCCCTCCCTATCCGCAGTGTAGTTCATTCCCTTGCAATGATTTGAGACAGCCGACTTCAGGTTTTCTTGCCTGGCTTGATTTTTTTCTCTGCTTTTCGCTGCTATGTTCTCCAAAAGTCTCCCTTTTCACACTCTTTTTTTTAATGTTGTCTTTTCCCGGTTCCAGAGGCTTAGTCTGTCTCAAAAACATATGTTTTGTTCCAAGAAAGGTACTGGGTCGTAAAAAGGGCGTCACTTTGCTTCTCACTGTCAGTTTCGTCCTTGGATTGTACTGTACTTCACCACCTGTGATGCTTCTGAGGAAGGCGGTGAAGCTACAGCCAAATCTGTCAGGGTAAACAAACAAATACGCTGGGCTGTCAGTTTTGTACATCTGAGACTGAACCTTTTCCAAATAAGATCATATCAAAAAATGCCTCACCAAAAAGGAAAAATACAAGCTACAGTATCAGCCATACTTCAACATCACACGTCAGCTGTTTTTTTGGCATTTTGCCTTTATTTGGGCTAAGAGACGCAAGGCTCTCTTTAGATCAGCTGTTTATGCCTACCTTTCTTGGTATTCAAGTATAGCCAGAAATGATTACAGATAGTATGTTTATAATATGCAGTGGTTGTGTACATTGAATCAGTTTGACTAAAGGGACAGTCTTCCCCCCCCCACTTGCATTTGAATAGTTTTTTATGGCTCCTCAGTCGTCGCCATTCCTGCTAACGCAGGCTTCATGTTTGCATTTGTGCGTGGTGATACAGATGATGGCTTCATTTATGTTTCCTGTTCGTTATACAACCATATAAAACATGCTTTGCTGTGCTGCACAACACACACATCTCCTTTGCTTGAATCATGACATTCAGCCTCTGACGCTCGCCCACATTTCAGTCATTCTGGGGAGGAGACAGCGCTGGCAGCCTCACATCGGCCATCCAGGGACAATGCGGCAGGCAGGCAAGCAGCTCTACTACAGTAGTGGCATGGCAGGTTCAGCTGAAGGAGAGGCACTGACACCCATACTAATGAGACTCTACGCAGCGCAGTGACCAAGTGTATGCAGGAGGATCAGGCAGAAACAATCACGCAGCTACCAGAGAGCATATTGCCTCATGGAAACCCTCCTCTCTCCAACATTCAGGGAAAAAAAGTTATTTCCTCTCCTCTATTTCCATCTCCATCCCCTCAGCTTTTGAAACATTTCGACAAATCTTTTCCACAACATGCGTTCACAGCAACGCAGCCGCAACAACAGACAACACATCAATCTTATTACCGCAGGAGCAACAACTGCTGTGGTCAATTTGTTCAAGAATATGCTGCAGGCTGAAGACAGACAAACAATTACAAACTACTGCAATGAAATGAATGCACTTTTTGTCCTACCTTTGATATAGACAAAGACATACATCTTTATTTTATAATATCAGACTCTGGAGGTGCTAGATTCAGTATAATCAATAGAGGAAGTCCATATTATGGTTTGTCAAAACTACTAGAGAGTATTCACATTACAATATTTTATCTGGTGCTATGGCATGAAGGCAAAAACAGTTTGAGAAAAAGGCACTTGCACACTGAAGTGATGCTCCAAAAAAGAGTCATTTAGTACATTTTCAGCTAACATTGTCTCTTACTCTTAATCGAGTATATTAGATACAAAAGAGAGGATAATTTCTTTGAGTCAGACACCTATATAACCATGTGTGCAGATCTTTTTGAGTCATGTTTTTGAATCATTAAATAATAATAAGTGATTAACAAGTCCTCCAAATTAAACAACAAAATACATGTTTTGCCCATGCCGTTTTGAGCAACACACTGAAGTGTTTTCTGATCTAAAATAATTTGTCTGTGCCTCCAAAACGTGCTATAAATTGCGGTTGAAAGGTAAATCTGTTTTATGTCGTCATGATGCTATAGTTAAGGTTCGGTTAGGTTTAGGCACAAACACGGCTTAGGCTAGAGGGCTCTGCCATCTGGTCGTAAACTTCTGTTGTTTTGGAGTATTTGCTGAAACGACCAATGCTGTAGTTCTTCTTGGAGGACAGTTTCTAATTGATGGAAGTGCTATTATGGGCAAAGGCTATATGTTAAAATATATAATTCTTAAAAAAAATATTTATTAAAAAATAAATTCTGTTTTGGTGAGTATTATATGCTTTGGTGTAACCCAAGACAATATATGACAGATTTCTCAGCTTGTATGACAAAGAATCAATGTGATAACAACAGAACAGGATGGTATTTACTGTACATATAAGCTTCTGTGTGACGTACAAATTAAAGCAGAAGAGAGGAGGATTAGAGGGAGAGATGAAGAAATAGAGGAAGCAAAAGTGCAAACCATGACCTTTGGGAGCCCTTGCAATTCTCAAGATGAAATTCATTACCACCCTCAACAGATTAATAAAGAGTGAGATTGTCTTGTGATGACGGACAGATGCCCTCCATGCAGGTGGCAAATCTGAGACTTACATTAGTTCTGTCATTAGTCAGCCCCTAATGCTCTACTGTGCGTGTCCCTGTAACTTTACCTATTGACATGTAAAGCATTTTGGAGGAAGGCAACTACTTTAATAAGAACCTGCAGTCATGCTTCCAGACAGAATTCCTTTGGGAAAAGCTGGAACTGCTTTAGATCCCCAAGTCATCCAGGATTTGTCCTCCAGCCTCCTGTGAGTCCGGGGAGCATCTTGCTGCCCCATTACCTGCCAGTCTACAGGAACAGCTGCCTCCCTCCTGCTGTGAATTATGCAACAGTGGTGTTTCAATGAAGGCGCGCTGCCTGTAGAAACACAAACAAGGATGTATAACCTCCGTAGGGTGAGGATGGAGTCTGGGCGACAGTCTGCTCCTGCTGTCTTGCAGTTAGTGCAATAGGAATTTCCAACAGACAGCTCAGGGTGACCTGCTCATCGACTGACACTCCACACAGGAGGATGACGATGAGACCCGAGGTCAAGTCATGTTGAAAAAATTTAAGCAGTACAGACAGCCTGCCGTGGTGACTGGGAGGTTTAGGTACACACAAATATAAGACAGCAGAGGAATTTGCCTGTGTTGCTAATCCTGCCGCAGTGACAGAGCAACACAAGTTTCTCTGTGACGTCACACATCCTCTCTCTAAATCCGGTGAAAATACACAGCACTGATGTTTGGTAGCCCAAACTAATGGACAGGGAACAAATCAGTCTATTAAGTACTGTGGTTAGTTACCAAATACTACTTTGGCTGCCCCTGGTTTTATCTTCTACGTATTTGTTTTGTTATACTAGACAACTTATGAGGAGATAGTCATCATGACATCATAAATGTATAGTGCTAATGTGACAAGGTCTCATATGACTGTGTATTATTCATGTGACGTAGAGTGGTACTTAAACACAACAAGTTCCACTTTGTGCAATGAGTGTGAATGCACCATGCATAATATATAAGATAGCATAATGAAGCATACAAACAAAGGCAGCCGTCATATGCACTAATGTTCTGTTTGTGGGTGTGAAGTTGTGACCACATTGTCATGCAAATCTCTTGCAATGTTAATCTCTAGAATAAAAGAGAGCTCTAGATAATGCATCAATTTAGGTTGTAAGTATTTACACCTCAGGGATTAAAAAAGAATAAAGCACAATGTTTAGTAAATTGAAAGACAAAATGTACAATTGAAAAAATACAGTTGTCTGTATATGGTACTGCACTGTATAGTGGTATGGTATTGGCAAGGTTATATGTGGAAGTTAATACACTAACAGCATCCACGGTGTTAGACTGGGTGCACCGCGGACTAAACTCTAATAAAGAACAAATATAGTAGCACACCTTGTGTCATCTGGTAAACTGTTCTATTTAGCTTCAAGGTTATAGCGAGGGTGAGTGATCATGAGAGTGTTTGTGTTTAGCAGTCCAGAGGGACGTGTTGCATCTATCTGTGAAAAGGGAGACAGGCTTCAAATTGCCTCACCGCTGAGGATGACACAGTGCACTATCACTCCTTCCAGCTACAGTCAAAGTTTGTGTGTGTGTGTGTGTGTGTGTGGGAAGAGGCGATGGAGGTGTGTAATGTCACAAGGTTGAATGTTGTTCTTGACTCTTTGTGGCCCTGACAGTGAAGGGGCTGTGGGGTCTCTCCTGACCAAACATGGCTACCAGTTCCTTAAGTAGTAAACAAGGCATGGGGCAGCAAAACATGTAGAAACCAGCTATGACAACACCTGAAACATGGATTTACATTCCTACAAAGTTAATACGTGGTGAAGCTTTGGTTAGGTGGTCACAAGCAACACTGTGTCCTTGAATACAACTAATTTGCAATATGCAATATCTATCCATCCTTTGTCTATACCGATTATCCTTGGTGGGGGTTCGCCAATCCCAGCTGGCACTGGGCAAGAGGCAGGGTGCTATATGAAATATGTGAAATGAAAAACACAGCACAAAATATGTTTTTCATCAACATAAGGCATAAACAAGCATTAATGTGATGACTATTAATGCAGCTATAAGCAATATTTTTACATTTACAGACAACAAAAAGATAGAAAAAGATATGAATCCACCTTTGAAATATTACCTGACTCCCCTAAGCTCTACGTCGATTTAATGCATCTTAAAACTCATTGTTTTTGTTTTCGGGCCAGAAAATGTCCTGTTTCGGTTTACTCATCTGCAGTGTTTTTGGTGACGAAGCATCAAACAGCACAGCTCAGAAGCTGGTAGGGACCAAAAGCAGAGCTAAAAGATGGTGACCACTTGGATCTCTATTAGTATCCAGAAGCACAGCTTTAAATGAATAATAATATTGCTCTGTAACTGCTGGATGTGTAAATACGCAACAGAAAACACATTCACCATATCAATTTTTTTAGGTTATGATATGTCAGTGTTGTGTTCTGCTGCACCCAAGTGGCCAAAAACATTAGTTACTGAAGGTTTGGAGCATCTGACATCCTCCCTTATGATAAAATAAAAATAAATATGATGAATAAAAAAGTTTTCATACTTGGTGGGTAACAATAATTTACAACTTTACAATAATATACACAATATAACAAGTTGTTACTGAGAAACAAACAAGATTAATATCAGGACCAACATGATTATCACTCAATAACTCATAAGTTCCTGAATAACTGAAGTGGCCAAACACTGACAATATATTTCACTTGTTTTCACTACAGTATCAGCTCTTGCAATACACGTTTGTTATGTTTAAGGCACTCAAACCACTGCGTTACGGCAAAAATGATTGTCTCTGTTAAATATTATTAGAATATTAAAAGATGCAATGCATTTACTTTATTGATGTTGTGTTGAGACCACATTGACCTGCCTAACCTGAACAACACCTGGGACTCTGGATGCAAACATCAGGTTTTAGACTCAAAGTCCTGCATGCAACTATAACTTATGTGTGGTGTGGTTGCCTTCATTAAAAACACATGGTCACTGAACATAATCTGAGCAGCAAATTAGAAAAAACAAATTAGAAGTGGGCCCTGAAGTAATTTCTAGGAGACAGTGTTGTCACAAGTTGAATACAGTGTTGATGGTTTGAAAGTTACAATATCCCTGCAGTTTTCTAACTTTTCTGCTATCTCAAGCTGGGCAGTGACTTTATGCTCTAATGCAAGATCTTGACACTGTGCACAGGATTAAGTCAAAGCGAAGCCATGGTGTGATTTCCCAGTCCCCAACTCAAGCTTAGTTTAATCTGCAGTTCACAAAGAGCTAAAGTATTCCTTTCTGAAATCCTCCACTCAAATTAGTGTGTGTGCGTGCGCGTATGTGTGTGCTCATGTGTCAGTGAAAGGCCACGTCAACGTGCTTCAGCTTGAATCATTACGTTATGTAGACAGTAAATGTACATTGAAGTGATGTATGGTTTCCTGTTATTGAGTTCAGTGCTGCCTGCGTACTCATGTGTAGCCTCGTTCTTTATGAGTTTTTTTTTAGTAAATAACTTAATGGGAGAAGGATACTGACTGCCGGGTTAGGACTGTTGCTATAGAGACACATTAACATATTAAAGGTCGCTGTCCTCCTTGAGAAGTAAGTTCTTTAAAATTAAAGGCCTAATAATGAGAAGGGGACATTTTTTAGCACATGAAGACCTAGATTTTTTGTTCACTATGACAATCTCTCCTGCTTAATGTGGGTTGAAACAGCTAATCACAAAGGCGTGAGGAACTTTCACAGTCCAGCTGTTGTGTTTCGGATGCCATATGTCCAGTTCAGGGAAAAAAACGTTACCTCAAGTTTAACTTTTAATATCAGTATAATACAGAGACTTTGATTTCTGAATTTGGTCCGATAATTTGTTTAAAATTTGGGCTATAATTATGAGGGATTATAAGGAGATCTAGTTTAAACAGCCCATTATCCTTTGAAATTATGTCAATATTGATGATTCTTCAGCTCACTACTTATGTACTGCGACTATGTTCAGTGTGAATGTAGGAACTAGTCGGTCCTTTATGCAGGAATGCAGAAACTAAGGGTGTACAATTAGCGCTGCATTTTTACTCTCCGTAACCATGATCTTTCCTTAATCTTAATCAAATTTCGATTGCCTTACCCTGACAATATCTTCACCATACATGTTTGCTTAAACCACACTGATTTTCTGACCTTGCACAGATGTTGCATGCAAGAATTGTTATCATAAGTTATCGTTAAGATTTTCAAAATTAAACCACACTTTGGATATTTATGGTCTGAATTTTCATTTGACATGTTTACATGCAGTAACTATCTCTCTGTATACCAGTTTTCTTATTAATAGTGGTGGAGTCCGCCATTCCTTGTGTAGGAATTAGATCTACCACTTGAGCAAAAGGGACCCAAGGAAAAATGACTCACCGTTTACTCTTTGCTCACTTGATAACAATGGACCGAACACTGCTGCTGCTGCTGCTTCATATCAAAAGGCGAATCAGAGTTGTTGTGAATCAGGCACAGAAAAACGCAAAGTGTTTGTCAGCGCATTTAGTGCTGTATCGTTCATCAAAAATGCATCAAACTAAACAGGAAAACAGTCATTTTCTGCATTTTTCATCACATGATCATTTTGAGTTTTTGCAGAAGAGTAGTATTACAGAGAGGAGCAGCCACAGCGAGCAGATAAATAAATAGATGTAAACAACAAATAAGCGAGCTGCTCTTCTGTTGTGTTTGAGGAAAAGTCGCAGCTCAGGGAATGTTTGTTGCCATATTAAAGCACACTCGATGTTACTGCAGTAACCACAGGTGTCGCCAAATCGACCAGGACTACGGCTTTACATGACTACAACTTTGAAAAAATGTTGGCACTGGAAGTTTAAAAAAAACGATGCCACAGAATAGTCCAATATATATTTTCTTCACAGATGAAACACTAGCGGTGCTTTCTCTTTCTTATCACTATTGAACAATACCAAATTAAAGAATTGATGCAATTCGGTGATGAATTTGTACCTCTCATATCAAGGTAAGTGAAGTATCTATTTTAACAAACAGGCTTAATCACTGTGTAAAAAATGCAATCATGTGCAAATATCGGCCTCAAATCTGTCTTGGTCAGATGCGTTAATTATCTCGATTGACCCACAGGACCCTGATATTGATATCTGTGCATGAAATAATGTGGAGCCATGCATGTTGCAAGGTGAAAACAATCTTCTACTGTGGTGAGTGAGAAGTTATGATGGCAACAGACTCGATAATATGAGATGCTGTGTCCATATGGTGTTCAGGGGCCAGGGCTGTGACACAGGCGCATCCGGGGTCAGGTCTCTGTTTGAGTGAATGTAATCGGTGGCAGAGGCCAGAAGGCAGATATCCCATGGTGTTAATCTTCAGAGGGCTCTGATCTGCTCTCTAACTCCCTATCAAGCCCACTGTCTGTGCACACTCTTGCAATGAAGCGAACATTTCAGCTAGGACAACCAATCACTAGTCAGCAATAGAAATGAATATGAAATGAAAAATGACACAATCAATTTGACTTGGCATTAATGAGAGGGAGTCTTACTGCAGGCGGGTTGAAGCTGGAATTGATCTTTTTTGCTGCACAATGTAGTGAGATCTTGATAATAATCCCCAACAAAGTGTTATTGTTGCTTCCATCTTGTCTGCATGCTCGTCTTTATTTACTACAATGTTCCCACATGTTTGGCCATCAACACATTAAAGTCAGTATGAGAACGTTTTTCTCTCGTCCTGCAGTTTTATGGAACATGAGCACAAATTTATGCATGCAGTTTGGACCTGCTAGAAGGAAACAGGTGTCCAAAAGGCAAAATCTGCTTGGAACACCAGTTTTCTTATATTTACACGGAAGTAATTAAAGCCAACTTGTGATTCAAGGGCAGCGAATATTACAATGAAACCCTGTGAGCTCTGTCCCTGTCCAAAAACTATTTTTATGTACACACAACCACCCACAGACACAATCACCAAGAACTGCCCCAGAAATTCTAGCGAAGGTTATAGAAATTCTCTTTGTAGTCGCAAAAAAAAATATCCCTGAGCTTCGAATATCACCCTGCATTATTTCCACAGTATCCTCTGTGCTGTCCTGTATTGCTTCTTTCACACAGCAAATGCCTCTCAGTCATGTCAGGCAGCCTCTCCATCAAGGCGGTTAAATTTCTTGTCCTGAACAATTAGTTTTTAGTTTGCATTTGATTGTTAACTGCAAGCAGAACAAATAAGCCATATCTTCTTTCATTTATTCATTCAAAATTCCATTCAATTTAAACTCAATTTGATTGCTTAATATGCCAGAGAAAACTAACATTCTTCGGACGCTGAATGACAAATATGGACTGCCATAAAAACAGTGACGTGATCAAACAGCTGTTGCTGGGATCTTCCCCACATTGGACGCATGAGACACAATTAATCACCAAGGGATACAGAGTCATTAATTGCTGTGTGCTGATTAATTGTCCCTGGTGAGGAACGTTCAGCTTAACATGCACATTTGTGTCAGAGGATCCATTCAGCGACGCAGCCCAGGCAGGGACTTATTGTAAAATGACACATGCAGGGAGATAACAAGACGCTTGTCAGGGGCCTACTGTAAAACAGTTGTTTCTATTTTGAGCTCTTATACAAGAAGTGGAAAATGTGAGACGTTACAACTTGGATTTGACGAACACCAAGAGAGGGCTGAGATAAAAAAGAGGGAAGAAAGTTCACCTGTGTGACGTACAAGACTGTTTTTATCATTTGATTCGCTTTTTTTTTTTTTTTCTTTTTTTGCTGCATTAAACACATCACTGAACTGGAGAGGAGAGGAGAGGAGAGGAGAAATAATGTGAGGAGGGACAGGAAGAGAGGAGACAAGATGAAAGAAGAGGAGACAAGAATAGACAAGAGATGAGAGGATAGGAGAGGAGAGGAGAGGAGAGGAAGAAGGAGAGAAGGGGAGAAAATGGGAGATTGGTGAGCACAGTGACCTGTTGGCAGGAAAGGTCACTGACTCAGCAGCACAGAACAGCAGGAGACAGAGAGGAGACAGACTTTAATCACCTCCAAACACTTCATCGGCTTCTGCATGAGAGGGACTGCGAGCTGCGTTACCAAGGTCATAAAATCTCTCTCTGTTGAAATATAAAGTGAGATGCGCCACTCTCCTTAGAGATGAAACCTCGCCATTTTGATCTTCATTCGAGTTCGCGTTTTCCACAAATTTGAGAGGCGATGATGAGACAACAGCTGATCAGATGGAGCACTAAGACACCGGTGGTAAGGAGGAAGTGTTCACATGGCTGACTTCGTAGCGCCATTCTTCTGCCTGAAGTGAAGTCACACTGATGCCTTGTTGCTATGGTAAATACAGAGTGGAACAACAGCTTGAAATTATACTGTATCTAAACTATTTTATCTAAATCAAACTTAGTCCCACAGGCAGTAAGCGCATTGTCGTTTTGCCTTTCAAACGACAAATCCACAGTGATAACAGACATGAGCATGAGTTTTATACTGCAGCAGACATAATAACGTAAGAAACTGAGTAATCCATACTGAATCAGTTATAGCACTATGTCATTCAATGTTACACAGCGTGACAAGTGACACGAGAGGCTGGTGAATCTGCTATATTGTAATTACCTTGTTGTGTTTGTCAAGTGACCTTACACCCACTACATACGGCTGATATAGTAGGAGACAGAGGGAGACAGAGGAAAGCCGGCGAGTCAATAAAACAGAGAGAGAACAGGAGGCTGAGAGAGGAAGAGAAGGAAAGAGACTGGGCTTCAGAGACTGTTGTCCATGTTCATTGAAATGCCAATTAGGCCAATGCCTTGTGACATTTCTGCTCTTTCTCTCCTCATGATACAGCTAATGCGGCCCAGCATGGGCAGTCATACTTCAGAAAGCCTTATATGCTGAAGCTCTAACACAGAGGGTCAGACACACAAGATTTTAACACTTGTGCTCTCTTTGATGCCATTTCTAAAGCTGAAAATGGAAAACTCCTCTTGTAGTTATTGCAGTGGCGGATGAAGTATTCAGATCTTTTACTTAAAGTGGCAATACAACCATGTAAAAATCCAGCATTCAAAAATTGTCTTTGAGTAAAGAGTCTGAGTACTTTTACCAATGAATCAATGAGGTGCAGTGACAAATGCAGTATATCTGAAAGTAGTGGAGTAGAAGTATAAAGTAACATAATATCAAAGCACTCAAATGAAATACAAGTACCTCGAAGTTGTACTTAAGGACAGTACTTGGGTAGATGTCCTTAGTTATATTCCTCCTTACTAGTGAAACTGGAGCGAGCTTTCAGAACACAAAATCCTTCATCCACAACTTTTTCAGACAAGGACAAACATTCATGCAGACGATTTGCACGACACTAATCTAAATGTCAATTTAGCGCATTCAGTATCACTGTTTGCGCAGTACTGGTTCAGTTATTGCAGGACTCCACAGGGGTCTTGGCATGAAAAGACTTTCAAAGCCGTGTGTCCTTTGACGTCACACTGATGTGTGTGATACTGTACAGCGTCTTGTCTAATCACTCGCTGCAGTAGTCCTGAGTAAGCCAGTTTTAAAAACACCCACCATCCTAGATCAGAGCCAGCTGGGTTTTCTTCAAACTCTCCGGTACAGTATCATCATGGCTGTTGGCTCCCTGGCAGCAGATATGACATTGACACCCTAGAGAGAGCCTACAGTCCACCACCGGCAGAGCTGTTTTATACAGGACACCCAGAGCTGCTCCAGTGCTCTGTTCATACTGCTCGCTACTCACTTTGTATGCTTTCAGTCTCTCACCGTTTATTATAAGAGCAAACACTTCCTGTACACATTTAAAAGAGAAGAAAACGGTGTATTTACCATTCTGCCTATGTGATGGTGTGTAAACCTCTCAGGCTGCCCAAGCACCCCTTCGCTGGCAGCAGAGGCTTGTACACGGCTACACTGTGCCATCCGCAGATTTGTGGTCCTATTGAGCTGCGAATGAATTATTAATCAGCCTTCCACTAACAAAATGGGCTTTTAATTGAAGGGACTCCTGTTCGACACCAACAACTGAGACGCAGGCCTCGATACAGACCGACTATCGATCAAGCTCCTGTGGACGCAGCCTCATCCTCAGCGTCAGAGGAGAAGTGTGCAGCTCATATCCACGCAGGGATCCAGCAGGCAGGAAAGGGGCCCCGGAAACACATTTCTCACATACTGCTAACATTTTAGATACCAAAAACCTGGAATATTTTCTTGTTATTACACAGTGAGAGTGATGAAGGGGAGACAGATAGATAGAAGGAGTGTGCTGCTGTGGTTTGGCTGTAGTCTGAAATTTTATACTCATCAAAAACCAGAGAAAAAGCAATGCAACCCAGCTCAAGTAAATGGTAATTTGGTGCTGATTAATTCAAAATCTGCACCAAGTTAAAAGCCAACAAAGATTTGCCTAATTGTTCTCAAAAGCCGTGTTTTTGTCCTTTCAAAACTCCAAATTCACTTCCTGTCCTTCCTAAGCCCACAGAAATCATCAGAGCAAAGATTTGACAGCTTTGTCAAATACAGATTATACACATTCATGTTGTGCCTACATATTATCACTTCCAAAAGCTGGGGGAAAAATGCATTTAAATGTTTTCAGATTTAGATATATATGTCTATGTATAGGATACTTGCCACTGCCTCAGTAAACTGGCTCTGGCTTTGGCAGTGTGGAGGCACCTCTGGTCCGGAGTCAAATTCATGATGAAAACGGGCAGCTGACATGACATTTACAAGTCACATATCGGCATGTTGCAGCCACAGTCACACTCATGAGTCGACAGGTGAAGAGCGACCTATTTAAAACAGGCGAATCGTCAATTTCAACTCAAGAGGAGGACTGACGATGCAACAATGCAGCCTGATGAGCTCCAGTCGAGCCGTCAGTTTGCTGATTGAAACCCGCAACGCCCGATGTAAAGCCCTGAACGTGTCAGCAGGCTTACCTTTTTCATTTTATAGTAATCAGCTGCAGATGGGTGTCGCTCACACGGGAATAGTTATCCAGCTCTCAGCCTACATGTCGGCCGTAATATCACTGTCACCCGGCTGCTTATCTGTCGGGAAGGTAAACAAGACGTTCCTATAACATTGCTAGAAATGTAATTGGCTTTTCTTTTATCCCTTAGATGTATGGCACAGGATCGCTGCTGCTCATTGCCTGTCGGTCCTCCGCACAGTGGAGCGGTCCTCTGGTAGCGGCTCACCGGTGTACAGAGGGATCCATCACGGCAGGGAAAACGCAGTTTGGAGGCTGCCGGTGATGCTGCTGCTGCTGCTGCTGCAGCGTTTGGTCCGTCGAGACGCGGGATGAGAGAGGTGGGGGTGGGGGCATCCGAGGGCCCACGACAAAACACTCAGCTCCGAAAATGAACTCATCGGACCCGAAATCACGGTCTCATGAGCAAACGGTGGTTGATGAATCATTATGCGCACTGTGAGGAAACATGCGTGTGCGCGCGTCTGTGTGTGTGTGTGTGTGTGTGTGTGTGTTTTATTCGTAAGAGTGATGCTCTGTGGTGATTCAAGGAGACAGAAGAGAGACTTTAAAGGGAGAATTCATTCAAAAATGTATTTTGTTTTGTAGCCTATAGGCTGATTTTTTGGATTTTGGATTTAGGACAGTAAAGTCAGACAATTATCCTTCTATAAGATTGTAACCAATTAATTGAATAACTGATGATGCCATGATGACACTTTTGCCTCAACTGATTATTTCAAATGTTAATTAATCTGCTGATTATTTCCCTGATTCATTGTATGGTCTTCACAAAATACCCTAAGATGTCCATCACTGCTTACCATCATACACTACTCACAAAAAGTTAGGGATATTCGACTTTCAGGTGAAATATATGGAAAATGTAACAAGTTAATGCTACAGTGATATTATATCATGAAAGTAGGGCATTTAAGTAGAAGCATGCAATGGTAATTTTATTCATCTTAAACAATTTATTGAAAGAAAAGCTAACAACAGTGGTGGGTATACCACAACAATAAATTTTCAGTGTCTCAATAAATTGGGATGTGGCCAAAGGACGTCCACTCCTCTCCTTTCTGTGACTCTTCCAGTCTCTGTATCACTGTTACAACCTCCTGATGACACTCTGTGACCCTCTAAGCTCAGTGAAAACTTCCATCTGAGGACTTCCTGTTTGAAGCCTCACAATAGCAAGGTGCTGTTGATCAATTGTTAGGTGTCATCTTGGTCTCATGATGTCAGAAGGTGATCAGCATAATGAGGAGGACTGTTTAAATACTAATTCTAACTGAACCAGGAAATGTATTGGTGGATTCATGGATCAAACCTGTTGTGAATTTTGCTGTTAAGCTTCTTGTTAGAGAACAGCAACTTGTGCAAAAAGTACTGAAACTCTGAACAGTTGGACATGTGCATTCAAAAGTTTAGAGAAGGTCACATTAAGTTCACCTGGAAAGGTTAGAATGCATTTTAGGTTCATCCTGAAATTTCACCTGAAAGCCAAATATCCCTAACTTTTTGTGAGTAGTGTATTCTGTAGCCTATTATAAAAAAAAAAATCGGTTTACTAATGTATAATACAAAAAAAGAAGCAGCAAAACCTTTGATTTTAGAAATCCTCTCTTGCATGAAATTGATTATCAGAGTAGCTGCCAGTCAATTTCCTGTTGATCAACTAATCGATTAACAGAGCCATAGTTTCAGCCCAACAATGGATGAGTGATTCACTCCGAGGACCCATGCAGTTTTTGTTTGAGATGTTTCATTGGAATGAGTTTTATGTGAATGTGAATCAGAGAAGACTCCCACAGGGCTGTAGACATCATGAGTCAAACACTCACAACATTTAGTTCTGAGACACAAACATATAATCTCTAATCTTCAAAATGTTTCACTTTAAATTGGCATTTATAGGAAGTAGGCCTTAATAAATAGTTCACAACACACTGTCATGTAGTTGCAAGTCGATATAAGGACATTTAAAGTGTTGACTGATGTGTTTGTCAGCAATCATGTCCTCTCTTATGAAGCATCCTGAACAGGTAATGAATGACTGATAACGCGAGATGTAATCGTATCTCATTAGGTGTCATTTACCCACATGAACAAATCCTTATAAATGGGTTCACATCCAAATCTATAGTGCACTTACTAGATTTGTTCTGGAGCTTTCAACCACATCTTGTGGTCTTCATGATCAGATGGAATTTGTTCTGTTGCCATAGAGTGAATCTTATTTTATATGATTACAGCTGTGTTATACTATATTGTGATTTCTTATCTGTTACAAACGTTTCATAGTAAGACTAATTTATAGCTGTTTAGTACATGAATTAATGCCTAAAGTAGCTATAATCACTGATTTTTTATCATAACAATGGATCAAATGACTATATCTAGTGTAAAATGGGTTGCTGCGAGTAAATTATTGCGAGTGTTTTCTGCACAACTTTACTGATTTGTTTCACTCTCACTGCTCCTATTGGGCTGTTTTTCACCACAGACAGCAACTACACTTAAAAAACACAACTGCAAGGCGATCAGCACTAAAACAGCAGACAGATAAAGTTAGAGGCTAGTGACTGCCAATAACTTCATAATGCCAAGTGACATATGCACCTTGTGTTCACAGCATGTGTGAACTGCCACCAAGTGGCCATAAAATCACTCAATGCAAGTATTCAAACATCCTTTTTTCTGCCTACAGCTACATTTTATTGTGTTTTGAATAATTAATTTACTCACACAACGGCTGTTTGTGCCGTTATGCTGACAGGTGTATCTACTATTTTGTCCACCCCATTTATATCAATATCGCCTCTGTGTGTAATTCAAGAAAATGTAACAGCATCACAAAACTCCAAAATGATCATAAAGTTTGTGAATTAGTTTCAGTATACAGTGTATTGAAACTGTATTACTGCGGTTTACAACTGTGGAATTAGACTGCATCAGTTTTACTGAGGTGGACTGCTTAAAAAGTAAAAAGTTTTTTATTATTTACTTTAAAATAATTTTGGGTTGTTGGTTGTTTTTTGCCCTTTTGAAAATATATTTGTCATATTTCATTGATGGTAAACTGGTCAACTACATCTTCAGTAAATCATATTTCCCAAAGCTTCCTTTTCTTTTTCTCTTTGCAAATTCTGGAAGCTAAATGCTGAATTTCAACCTTAAAGTAGTGAAATTTAAATACATGAAATCAGTTTTTAGTTGTTAAGCCCCCAAATCCCCTAAAAAAACCCCGGAGGGAACATGATTACGATGGTATATGGTATTGCAAATAAAATCACTGTGATGCTGTTATGGGGGCTCACAGTTGCTCCATTATTTACTGTCTGTGGAGCAGCTTCGGGATGACATCACTGCTTCAGTCCCTCTATGTGCTGTTAGTCTTCATAACACACACACACACACACACACACACACACACACACACACACACACACAATATGTGAATGGCTAGTTTAGGGTGGATTTTCCCTTTTATCTATGAAGCTATGGCTACTTATGAACGTTTGTCAAAGTGAAAAATGGCCACACAGATGTTTGCCGGCACAAATACAAACATTAGGCAGACACACTCTCACACACACACACACACACACACACACACACACCGAGGTCTGTGCCACCAGCAACTGCATGAATATGACTAATCTCCAGTTTGAAATCAAACTGACAATAAAAGACAATCTGTCCTCTCCAGAGTAATGCCCAATAGCGCAAGCATTAAGGATGGCTGATTGGATAAGACCATGACTAATAACTCTGCATCTGATCCAAGGGTGGATATCCAAAGGGCACCAAGACAGCCAGTGGTTGTGTTGTAAGCTGAATACTTTTTTGTTCAGCTTGTGCTTTTCTGTAGTGCTGAGCTAACTTATCTGACAATAATCTCCTCACATATTGTCTCCCAACATAACAGACTATTAGTTCAGCTTCCCAGTTCAGCTGCAGTGGACTGTAACTCTACCTGCACAGCGATTCTCAGCTTGTCTTCGTTTGGCTGGCTGCTATGTTAGCGGCCCTTTGGTCCAGATGATGGAGTTGTTATCAAAAGACATCCATTTTGTCTCTTAACATCCTGATAGCCGGGTCAATGATGTGTCAGTGACACTGCCAGGCAGCAGGCCGAAGCCATTCAAATAGCCAGTGGATCAGTTGGCTGCATGTCTGTGACTGTATGACCAGAGACGAGGATGTGTGTGATCAGACACTGAGCCATCCTCTTCACTACATTTGTCTGACAGCTTTACTTGGTTCTCATATCGCAATTTTCCAAACCCTTCCTTCTCCAGCAAAAATACGTATCCCCAAATTTGCTGATTTTTAAATGGAATGTTTCTGATAAACTCAAGGCTCAAGTTTTCCTATATGGGTTGAGAATATTGTCCCTCTTCCCGAGCTAAACAAACTATTTCAACCCCCCTTCGATTTGCTGGAAAATGCATCACAAAGCTGAAAACAAGCAGTTTTTTAAATGAAAAGTTATTCGTGGTTCTCAGCGATGCTACAAACATGTGATGATTTTATAAACCATGATGCATTGCTGTGATTAAACTATCCAACAGTGTAAATAGTTGTTAAAATGAAACGTACTTATACCTATATGAAATACATATACCTATATAGTTAACATATCATGGCTGCTAGAGTTGAACTACTGGACTTCTTTTGCACAAATATTTGCATAATTCACTTCACTTTTATAGTCCTTTATGTTCTGTTCTTTATTTACTATATTTTCTATTGATTTCATTCAAAGAGTACTGCGTCTCTTTTCTTACCTTCCAGCCTGTCCTCTACTGTAACATGTTAATTTACCCTTGGGGATCAATAAATTCTTGTCTTACCGTAACTTATCTCATCTCTTCTTCCTAAGCTTGGGAGTGAATAATTGATAATGTGGCAATACTGAGGTAACCAGTATTGTATAATAAGATGCAGGAGCTCAAATATGTTGCGATTTTGTTATAGATTATATGATTCATGGGGAGAACGAGTGAAGCCTCAAACAAACATTCAGAGCTTTGTGCTGGTCGTGGCCTGTCCTCTCCAGTGTATTTCATGCCGTCAAAATAAAGAATTAAGTTGTTTCAGACCAACATTAAAACCAAATGCTGCCATAGACAAGAGTAATGGAGATCCACACTCGATTTGCTGCATTATAAAATACTAAGAGGAGCAAAGGAGTTACTCCTTTACCCGCTTTAATGTGGTACATTCTTTTCTTCTTCCCTGAATGTTTATGAGATAAATAGACCATGTCTAATTAGCTTAGCACCAACATAAGTCAAGATGGATCTAGTCTAATTCCAAACAAACAATTACTGTGATTTTTACTGTCTGTCTCAATACAACATTTTGCTTAAACTGTTAAAATAAAGCTGCCAACTATTGTTATTACATGTCTTTTTCTTCTTCTTCGTTTCAGATGGAGAAAAATAGGGAATGCTTTCACAATCCATCCATCATTGTTAGTGTACCTTACTTTGTATCGTTCATTCAGCCCACAAGCTAGAAATTTAAAAAATGAAAGCAAAGCGTGCAGTTTTATTCTCCTTTGAAATTAAATGTGTAACAAAATGAGATTCTTAACTGGTTCTTTTCATCCTTGTAACCCGCACAGAATCGTGACACATTGTTGGCAGAGAGAGTGAAAATAGTGGGATAGTCTTTGCTTTGTCTCTGGCCTCCCTGCGTGTACTCAGGCCAGTGAGTAGTGTACGATATATAATGAGTGTTTTGGAGGAGGGAGAAAGCTGTTCCACCATCAACTGCCAAGCTCTGCTGTGAGCTTGATCAGATCAGTCCGTTCTGTCAATGACAATCTGTTTTATGTAACGATTCCCATATTCAGTAGTTGTTCCAGGACTCGCAAACTGTTTCTTACATTGCTCAGAAAGCATTACTCCCAGGTGTATGGTGACTGTGTTTTCCTGATGCTTACAGCTGCTTAAAGTGGCCATTGTGGATCTGAACATATATATTTTGCTGTAGATAACACAGACAAAGAATAAAGGTGGAGACAGAGGGACAGCCTACAGTCGTGTTAGCAGCTCTCTGACAGTCAGTACTTAAGTGCAGTGCTGCTGCTCTGTGCCACATTTCAGGGCAATCCATCCAATAGTTGTTGAAGCATTTCACTGAAAAATTTCAACCTGATGATTTGGTGAGTGATTTGGAGTGAGGGCTTTTTCTTCTGGGGACCATGAATGTGTTCAGTCAATAATCAATTATTTTGTGTAAAACTTGTGACTGTAATATTTGGTACACCCTCATTTCTAAATCAGTACCACAAACTTTTCACCATCTATCCATTTTATATTACATATCATTAAACTCCATATCCTGCCTGCTCTTTTCCAATAGCATGTGTTTCCCTTAACACACTGAGTCCAGAGAGCGTGCCCACTGGCATGCATAACTGGGTTCTTCCTGTGGAGGACTGGCATTAAAATGCAGACTTCTCCTCATGTTCGTGCCCCCAAGATATCACGCCAATTATTTGTCTCTGTGGGAGCAACCTATTTGGGGAAGATCTTCTTAAAATAAGAGTGGGGAGTCACAGCCGCTCTACACACTCTCTGGTTCCTGACTGGACGGTTTAAGTGGGCACGTGTCACCTCTCGCTGTGACCCTGCAGGGCCAACTAACTATGGCTGCGGAAAGGTAGTGACGTTGCAGTCACCATACAAGCACAGGCTTTTGGTTCTGTTCACACCCCTGCAGAGAGAATTCAGTCCCACTGTGCATCTCTGCATCTCCATTTTAGTGAGTTAACAGATCTGTACAACTTGCCCACGGCTCTGTCAAGCATGAATCCCAACCTTTATTCTGCTATAAGCACACACACACGAACACACACACACACACACACACACACACAGTTTTTCTGACACAAATCGCAAACAGGATCACAAATATTATCACTATATCAGTTAAATCATGATACAAAGTTTAAAAAGACACTACATTGGTGGTGCGCGATCTGGTTTATCGTCAGTGCTTTTGTTTTTCATCTCTTTTAAAGACGCTTGATTTTTAAAACAACATTCACTTGCTAATTAGGTGAGTAATTGGATACTCTCTCTCTGGCTTTGAGTGTGTCATCAGGTTTCACACTGTAATCCAAATCATTTACTTTAATATGCACAGACAATTTACACCTAAAGAGAATAAAATTGGACTTTGTCTTCCTTTTTATCACTGTAAACAATAGAGTTTGAAATTGCACCAGTGTCACATGTGCGGCAAATATGTGCAATTAGTGTAGTTAAAGGCTCACAACTGACACACTCCGCAGTTCAGCCAAAAAAGAAAAGTGAATCCAGATGTGAAGTCAGCAAGCTAATGTAACACTGTGAGCGTTAAACAGGCATCCAAAGACAGTCTGCAACGCAACGAGGCAGTGGGATGTCAGGGGCAACTGATGAGAGGATGTTAGGTGGGCGAGTGGCATTTCATCATACAATCCCTGTACAGTAATCAATGACCACTCACCGGTGGAGGGAAGAGGGACAGGCGAGAGAGTGAGAGTGCCAGTGGGCATGTCAGATAAAAGCACTGAAGGAGAAAAACAGGGAACAGGGGGAGATTGCATTGAATTTGGTAAGGGGGTGCGTCAGAGAAAAGTCGGGACGTGTAAAAGAGCACAAACTGTGGGAAAGATGCTGAGATTAAAGGCAGGATGATAAGCAGATGATTATGTAAGCAGTTACTTGACGGGGGGAGACACACATAAAAGGCCGGGGAAACTATGCTGATTGGAAAAGCTGAAGAGTTTCCTCTTTTCTGTATAATCTATCTCTCAGCGATCGCTCTTCAGATCAAAGAAACAGGCATTTTTACACTAATTAAACATCCTTTGTCAAGACAAAAAAAAAGTCTCGTTCTTTGTCTTTCCCCTCTTTGTGTTTTTAGCGTATTTACCCTTCACAGTTCTTTTGGGAAGAGCTAAAACCAACACTGTTCATGCAGCATGCAGGGGGTGTGCTTACAGTAAATGTTTTACCTGTTACTAGAGCGTGACGGTCTCTGGTTGGGGCAAATCTGGTCAGCTATGCTTCTATTTTAAAAACACCACCAGCCTTGTAAGCCTGGCACCATTCAGGCAGCACTGCAGATGGCTTTGTAAAACCAGCTCCAACATCTACTGCCTGAATTCATGTTCGAGGGGGGGGGGGGGGGGAGCAGGAAGTGCTGAGACAAACTGCTTTCAAAATAGCTGAGCTCAATTTCTTCCAGTGTGGAGGCAATCTATCGAACGCAGAGCGATTTTGAATCCATGAAACTGAGCCAGACATGATTCATGAGTCATGCATGTAAACAACAGTGTGTAAACCACGCTGTGTGGGACATCAGTTCTGACGGAGAATTGGATTTGGAAAGGATTAACGATTCACAGGAATAGAAGATTGGTTACAGACAATAGCAAGCTATTCTGACCATCGACTAATTGCATTGTGGGTGCTCTGATGTGCACCAGATTAATGAACATGTGCTGGGTGAGTTCAGGCAGAATACTCTGTCAACCAGACCATGAACACATGGTTATAGGGCTATACTGTTCCATTTTATCCATCTCTTCCTCCTTCCTGGCTTATACAGTGCGCTAATATAATAACACCATGATTGCGAGGTTTTAACTGTACAATCCAGGGCTTTGATGCTACTCCTCTAATTCAAAAATAAACACCAACAGACAATTAAGATCCTCATGTGTCCCATCAATCATGTGACAGCACAACAAAACAACAGCCTCGCAGAAAACAAGGCAATCCATCATGAAGCGGAAAGTCATCAATCATATTCTTTGTATAAAAAAAACAAATACTGAAGCTGAAGTTCGTTATTTTCAGGTCTAGAGGTGAATTCCTCAAGTCTACCATTTGGCTGACACTGTATCAGCACTTTTCAAATATCATCAGGGGTAAAAGCTTGGAGGTACAAACATGAGGCCGATCATTAGTTTAGATTGAAAGTATTCCACTGGAATACGTCAACTGACTTCAGTAAGACCAACTGACTATTTATAGCACAGGCCAGTTTTTATGGTCCCCACTGAGCAACTCCTGTTTGACTGTCTGCTCTTCATCATCAGACATTTACAGAAACATTGAAATCTGGAGGCAACAGAGGCCTCTGTGGCCTGACTATACTAAGATTAACTACATTAAGATCATTAATAGAATTATTGAAGGCTTCCTCAACTCTCAATTGTCAGCCACTCTTTAAAATATATATTTAGAGATGCTGGCTCATTCAATGAAACTAACTTTGCTACAGCATTTAGTTTTATACCTCAAACTGGCCTTTTTGATTTGATCAGCTATGGCTGGTGCCACTTGTTCAACACATTTCCATGTTGTACTCAATAAGGTGAGGACATCTCAGCCAACATGTCCAGCTATGAATGATTTTTTTATCTGAGCAACACTAGAAAGGATTCAGAGGAGCACTGCGACCGGTTCAGAGTCCTGACACAGAGCATGCACAGAGTCATTGTGCCATCTGTTGGATGTACACATAACTGCAGCAGGCTGTTATAGGTAGCAGGGACAGGACACATTCAGAGGACACATCAGTCTTTTTCTACCCTCAATCAATATCTAAAAAGTAAGAATAATTCATTTTTTTAAAATGCCACTAATGATCCAGTAAATGCTTAATGCTAGTACTATTAAATATGTTTGGAAATACTCAAAATGCATTTACGGAAAGGGTAACTAAATGTATGTGTTTTCTTTGTGTGCGTTGTCTTTGCTTCTACAGTTCATCCGATCACTAAACCACATTGCACTGTATTCAAATATATCTTATTTTCACAGATTATAACTTTCATACATGTGAACCACAATATTTTTTGGACAAATTATGCTGTTTAACTGGCAAATCATAGAAATTACACCAGTGCTATTTGGTTTGAGTAAAAGATTCAAGATATTTGCATGTATAACACAATATAATCTTATACTTTTTATTCAATTACTTTATTTTAGACTAATTGGTCTCGGGATGTAATTCAAACACAACCATGAATAGCTGCAGCTACGGATGCTGCAGTCATGGTTATGTTTCATCATTGTAATATTTATTTTGATAAATAAATAAAACATTTTATAAGAGAATTATTGTTATTTATTAATTGGTGATTTGAATTCGTTTTGGCAGTCTTAAATACAGGGAAAGAAATTTGAGTTTATTTTTTCTAAGAGTTTAACAGCGGTGGGAAAGGTTTTCAGATTATTTTGTTGATCAATAGTAGAAATACTACAATCTAATACATATTTCAGTACAAGTCAATCTTGTATTTCAAGGGAAATATTATCAGCAAAATGTGCCTCACAAAAGTAAAAGTACACATTATGCAGAAAGTAATATGAAGAAAATATTATTATTATATATATATTATTCTGTGAAAATACTAGACAACCACAGTCCTACATTGTAAATAGCTTAATTTAGAAATAATTAGATTTACACACTGTTAGGTTTTTATTAATGTGTGGCACCAGTGTGTGTGTGGGTGGATATATTTGATGTGATGTATGTTGTTGGTGGCATGAAAGTGAATATTTGTTACATAATTTAGTTGTTGATCATTCTGTGAAAATTTCACAAAATCTAAATGGACTTTGGGCTTCAAACTAAAATCTGTCCAAAACAAACGAGTGTGACCACGGACGGGTTTGATGTGTGGACCCCGGCGGCGCTCCGGGTGGGCGGGGTTGACCCGGTGGAGGGGCGGGGCGGTTGAGAGGTCAAAGTTGAATTCATTTTGTCTTTTGTGCCAAGCAGAAGAGTGGAGTCCGATCGAACAGCGGTGTCTCTTCCCTCTTCCCCGGATCCTTCTAAAACTCCCTCCCGAACCTCTCCCCTTCCACCCTTGCCACCCTACCCACCCCCTGAACGCTCTTCAAGGGACGGTTCGGGTAAGAGCCCCGCTTTTGTTTGTTCCCTCTGGGGGTGAAGGACGGGGGTAACTCGGCGTGCCTCAGTGGGCTCCGTAGGCCGCGGGATCAGACTATTTCCTGGATCAGACCATGCTAACGCTAGCGACCTGGTGGAAAATTACCGAGCTGTGGTAACTGAATGGGCGAGCTAGTTGCTAGCTGGTGGTTTTTAGGTGTTTGCTTTATAGATGGGATATCTAAGTATTCCTGTGGTTCAGTGTACTGTTACTTCGTAAATATGTGAAGTAATGGTGGAGATGTAGCGCTGCTAGCTTAGCATACACATCTTGCTTGCGTGACTGTCTGTGATGCTCTCTTTAAAATAGCATCTGCGATGTTAACAGAGCACTCTGTTGCTAATATTTACGCACAAACACGACATAGAGTTGCTGTAATGCTCAGAGGACGTTTTGGCAGCTCGCATTTAGGCCTCCAAAATTAAAGCGACAATCAATGTCGCCACAGCTGTTTAGCCAGGAAGTAGATGGTGCCTCAGGGAGACAGTGGGTCATTGTGCTAACGTGAATGAGTGGACTCCTGCCAGGCTGATGTGAATTACTGGACTCAAACATCTCATTCTTTCGGAGCAGCTAGCTAACGTTTTTAAAGTACAGCATCAGCCCGAGCCTACAAGATGGTAGCCCCCCGCATCACTTCATTGATCTGCACTGACAGCAGCTCCATAGTAAACAAGGCTTTCTCATGAGGTGTCCTCATAGTTTCCAGTTACTAAATTCGTCCCTGATGGTCACATTTTCCGTTCTGTTGCAGACATTCAGCCAGTGACCAAAGACCCACTCTGTTGGCCAGTGTAGTGTGTGTGGATTCAGCTGCAGCAATGGACTCAAGTCTGGTCGAAGGAGGACTTAATGTTACCTTAACCATCAGGCTACTCATGCATGGGAAGGTGAGTGTGGCTGCACGCAGTGTTTGATGAGCCTCTCATCTTATTTAGGGCGAACGCTGCTGTAGTCAGAATAAAATGAAACCCAATACCTATTGAGTTTTCCTCTTGTTATTGACCATGAAGAATACATTTATTGTGTTAATGTGCATTTTTGTTCTCTATTGTAGGAGGTTGGGAGCATTATTGGCAAGGTGAGTTGTTTTTGCTGCCAGAATGATGCTATCTACATGGCACCCATTGGTGTGTTTTGTAAATATTGTGTATTTGTGCCTTCCTTACAGAAAGGAGAGTCGGTTAAGAAGATGAGAGAGGAGGTAAGATTGGGGTTTTTTTAAGGATGTGGGTAAATAAGAAGAAACATGCTCACAATTTCGGTGAAGTAGACTCATGCATCATATGATAACACTGTGACTGATTTGATATTTCCTGTTTTCTCCCCCTATCTGTGCAGAGTGGCGCTCGCATTAACATCTCAGAGGGGAACTGTCCGGAGAGGATCATAACCCTTGCAGGACCCACCACCTCCATTTTTAAAGCCTTCTCTATGATCATTGAGAAACTGGAGGAGGTTAGATTTGCGCCCTACATCTGAAATCAGACGTGTTAAAGCAGAAGAACTGACACATTTTAATGTTTCATGTCCCGTTGTTGTGTCCTCTTCCCTCCAGGACATTAGCACCTCAATGACTAACAGTACGGCCACCAGCAAACCGCCGGTCACCATGCGCCTTGTTGTGCCTGCCAGCCAGTGTGGCTCACTCATTGGCAAGGGTGGCTGCAAGATCAAGGAAATCAGAGAGGTTAGTCATAGTGTTTCTTTCTTTTTGTAATGTTTGAACCACTGTCTTGTCCCCGGTGTGTCTTAACCCTGTTTGCTGTTCATGTTTGTGTCTTTGCAGTCAGCAGGAGCTCAGGTACAAGTAGCAGGGGACATGTTGCCCAACTCAACAGAGCGTGCCATCACCGTTGCAGGGACCCCACAGTCCATTATTGAGTGTGTCAAGCAGATCTGCGTCGTCATGCTTGAGGTACAGACACTGACTATTGTAAAGCTGCTTTCACTCTTTTGGTAATCTGTGATGATCGTTATTGACACTGTTGGTGGTTTATTACTTTGTGTTGCTGTTGATGTTACTCCAGCAGTCAATGTTTTTTGTTTTCTTAGTCTCCACCAAAGGGAGTGACCATCCCGTACAGACCCAAACCCTCAGGCTCTCCTGTCATCTTTGCAGGTGGTCAGGTAAACAACGTAAAAAAAATTTGTTTGTTCCTTTAGGTGTGTCACTGGAACTTTTTTGCCCAACATTGTTCGCTGTTTTGGGGGGAAATATTCCCACTTTGTACTGAAGCAATTCTGGACAAAAGAATTTAATTGTACACGGGCTATCATTCTGGTCGCGGGTGTGCTGTCTTTTGCCTGGCTTTGTTCTTGTAGCACACCAAGGACATAGGTCTGATGGATATTGGAGTACACTGTGTGTGACACTGCCACACCCTCCTAAGTGCTGTTCTCTCCTTGCAGGCATACGCTGTCCAAGGGCAGCACGCCATTCCACAGCCTGATGTAAGTGAAGGGCCCTCTGTAAGTGATCCAATATATTTGCAACTTCGGTCCGGGGAAGCCATGCCACCTTCTTATTTCATCCCTTTGACTCTAATTTTTCCAACCACCACTGCCTGATGCACATCCATTTATAACATTTATAAAGATTATACTTCTTGAAATAACACTATATTTGTTTTAACAATATTGTTTTGACCCATGAGGCTAAATCATGAGTTCCATGTTCCATTTCATATTTTCCCCTCATTGCCACTATAACCACTTACTAAAGGGAAATAATTACAAAATTTCAGCTTTGAAATGTCTCCTGGATTTTTCCTCGCTCATAATTTGGGTCTGTTTGTTTGTTTGCTCTCCACGTCCTTTCCTCCATTCTTTCAACAGCTCACCAAACTTCACCAGCTGGCCATGCAGCAGAGCCCCTTCCCCATTGCACATAGCAACCAGGGCTTCCAGGGTAGGTGGACAGATTGAAAGAGGGAATGCGAATGCTGTAGATTTGTAATAATCCACCCAGTCAACACACTCATGCCGTTTCTTTGCATTTCTTCAGCTGGGATGGATGCCTCTGCACAAACTGGCTCTCATGAGCTGACCATTCCAAACGATGTAAGTCACATTTATCTCCTTTCTGCTCAGTTACTGTGTCTCTTCTTAGCAGAGAAACATGATGCATTTTTCTCCCCCTGCCGTTTGTGTATCTTCTGGTGCTGATTTTTTTTTTTTTTGTCACATTCGTCCTCTTCCTCCTCAGCTCATTGGCTGCATCATTGGCCGTCAGGGGGCAAAGATCAATGAGATCCGTCAGATGTCAGGGGCTCAGATCAAGATTGCCAACCCTGTGGAGGGCTCTACTGACAGACAGGTCACCATCACTGGCTCCCATGCCAGCATCAGCCTGGCCGAGTACCTGATCAATGCCCGGTAAGAGGCTTTATGCAAGTGCAACACATCCATCACAGAGCAGCAAGTTGTCAGAAACACAGCAGTGTTTTAATCCTGACTGTTTACTTTGGGTCGGAGATAGTAAAACTCTCCGGAGTGCAGTTTGTCCGATTGTATCATCTGACTATGATTTAGCCTCTGGAAGCAAAGACCAGTGTTTCAGGGCTCCTTGTGTAGCCAAGACTCCACAAGCCGGAAATTGTTTAACCCATGTGAGTGTAGATACATTTTTAAAAAGCTAAATGGTCATCTGGCGATAGAAAATGGGTTCCAAAGTTGCGTTCCAGCCAATGTGTTCGGCTCTTTTGCTCTCTCCACGGTCTTTACCTGGATGCAACCAAAGCCTGCTCAAAAATGATTGGTCAGTATCACTTGGACTACCAACTGATTACAAACAAACAAGAAACTCGTCATATGTGCATTTGGCTGACCAGTAGTCATGTCAAATACTTAAGAGGTGAAGACTTCCCTCATGCTCATTATTAGTAAAACACTGGGAAAATGAAATAGGTCTGGTTTTACCAAAGCTTTATTCGCATCACTCTACCATCACTCAATGTAGTTTTCACTGGTGGTAAAAGACAGCAGAATCTTCACTGGTGCTGATTATTTATTTCACCGAATTTTGTGTCTTAAATCTTTTTTTTTTTATTTGCTGATGTATTATCCATTTTATTTCCTCATTTTAAAATGTAGCATGTGTTTTTATGATTTTTTTTTTTTTTCTGGTGTGCATTAGTCTCAATAGTAGTTTTAACTGTTTACATTTATACTGTCTTATTATCAGCTTCAGATACAATCACTTTATTTAACCTGCTGTTGTGCAGCAGTTTCAGTCCAAAGTAGGTGTGCAGAGTATAATGAGTATCAATAAGGTGCAAACCTAAAATCTATACAGCCAGGGTCTGAAATTAGCATTTGCCAAATGCAGGTAAATTGTTGGCAGTGGTGGGTAAAATCATCAGGCCATCTTCCATAACGGTGGAAAGGGAAACACAACAGAATGAGGCTGTCGTGGAGAAGAAATGATGCTGTGGTAATTTAGGGAGGCTGAATAGTACAGTAATAGCAGTTAGCTCAGTTTTTTGCAAATTGCTTAATTTATACTGATTTTAGTGCTCTACAAGAAAGATTTAGTTGTTGGCTGTCATTGGGTGATTCAGAAGATTATGACTTGCAGCTATGATCAAGATAGTAACATGGAGGCTCCTGAGCAGGTGGCTATAGCTGAGAGAGAGACACCTTAGCAGCAAGCAGGTGGATACAGGAAGTCACCTCTGAAATAACGAGCAAATGAACAAGGCTGCAGAGACAATTACACTCAGAACCTTGCTAAAAGGGAATTCATTAAAAGAGCTCACACATTGCTACTCATTAAATGTTTTAAATGGACAGGCCTACATCAGCATTTTCTTGATGCAAGTAGGAGCTCCTCAGCCCTCCCCCATTATCTTACCGATACCGGGGCTTCCATTTTCACTCTGTGGCGACCCCAGCACTCCGCCACTTGTTTCATGATCACTAATATCTGCCTGTAGCCCCACCGCGCGTCCCTGCTGGCTACAGCTGAGCGCCAGGTCTCTCTGCAGGAGCCGGTCAGCTGTGCGCCCATTGAAGGGGCTGCGGAAGCCACACGCTCGTCTGTGCACCCATCAGTAGCACCAGTCACATACAGTATTTGAAAAAACATGAATATTGTGGCGGTTTCTTGACATCCACCGCGGCTGGCTTGTCAGTAGCGCGGTATGGCAATAATGTGTTCAGCTTAAAGACTCATTGAGCAAGGTTGGCGTATGACTAGGAACATGTAAAAGTTGCTCACAGCTGTTATATAAAAGCAACGTTATTGGCTGTAGAACCTTATTCCTTTTTGACCTCAAAAGTTCACAGAATTGTGACTAATAACCATCAATAGAAAGACACGCATACGTACTCTCCCGCTGTATCGCCTTCACGGGCTCATGACTTGATGCAACCTCGCACATCAGTTTTGGCAGGTTGATGAGTCTAATGTTTCTCACATTAATATATGAGACGAACAGAAATGTTATATTTCTACAATTTGTTCGCCATTTGAGGTTCGGTTGGGGCTCTTTTGATTATGTCATCTTGTTGCGCCCTCCTCTTCTGCAGTGGTTTAAATTTCTTCTGCCAATGTCTGTCCCTCTGAGTCACAGGAGCATTTTTAGTCTGTCACGTCATACCAAATTTGAACTTGCATGTAATGTTTTTTTTCTTCTTGTAAATATATCAAACATTGATAACATTCTTAACATTAAATGATCTAAATGTTATTCCCTCATTAAGCACACGAAGAACAGGCAGATAAACTTTGAGTGGCAGACAAAAGGCCGGCAGGCAGTGACAAAGGTTATTTTCAGAGCCTGTATATGATGCCAAAATATAAAAAGGTTAACAAAGCCGCAAATCAAATGTGTGCTTGTAAAACCTGCATGCTGATGTAATGAAATTTAATAACAAGAAACGCAGCTCTTCATTTCATGAAACTGGCATATGTGAATGTTGTCTATTTAAAATCCAGCTAGCAGTGTGCTGCTGTCTAAACATTTAAGCTCAAATACTGAGAATGAGATATTAAGGTTGAATTTCTCTGCTCCTTCTCAGACTGTCCTCTGAAGCTACTGGACTCGCAGCCAACTGACATGGAGGATCTACATCAGCATCTAACGTAACCCCTCCCCCTACTTTTTACCAAGAGGTCCCTTATTGAACTTAATGCAAAAACCAAGTACTATAAACTCACTGTTTTCTCCTCTGCTTTGGTTATAAACCTACTCAGTTGTAATTACACCATCATCATGATATTGGTATTTTATTTATTTATTATGTTTTTAAATTCCCTTTGCATATAGTTTTTAAAGACTTCCTTCTGTTGTATTTTTTTCCTCTTATTTTACTGTATATCTGTATGATCTTCTTGATATAGGTAAAAAGTTTTAGAAAAATCTGAAAAGGCATAAATAATGTTTTTCTTATGTCAGATTTTTCTTAGAAAATGTAAAAATGAAGAAAAAAAGACACAGTAACATTATAGATGGACTGTTCTCTCCCTTCCTTTTTAAATATCTATTTATTTTTATTTAATACACCGCTCCTTGTAAGAGTAGAAGTCATTGACATTTGCCATCTTTTATTTGAAGCTGTACTTCCTGAATGAGGCATTGTGGGTTTAACGGGTTCCAGTGGGTGTAAATGATTTCCAGTTGAAGTTGTATGCAGGAAAAACCTTTTTAGACTGAAGGTAATTTATCCCTTGTTGAGTGCGGGTTCAAAGGAGAATTTTAAGCTACGTTACGTCTCACCTCTAATTTGCTGAGAAATTGTTTTGTGTCATTCCTGTGTTTCCATCCGTTTTATTTCTTGATCAGGACTTTTGAGCATTGTTGTGTATCGGACTCTGATAAGGGTGGGTGGGCCTTGGTCACCAGGAGTGGGCCTGAATGAGAGGAAAATATTTTCTTTTCTCTGAAATTACTAAGACCATAGTAATGACGATGATGACGATAATAACATTGAAATGTTTGTTTTAAATAGAGAAAATATTTTTTTTAACTGCAGGGCTGGGGAATGCTGCAAGGGGCAAAACTACAAGACATATTGGTCTTTATAAGTATATTATGCTGAGGTATTAAATTATGATTAACTAGAAGGAGAATTATAGAATTAACACTAGTTTCCTGCTATCCTTTTTTGCCTGGGTCAGATTTTATTTTTTATTATTCTTTGCAGGATGAAGAAACTCACGTTTTGTGCACGTTTTCAAACTATTGTAGATCTGGGTGCAATTAAATTGTTGAAGAAATGAAATGCAGAAATAAAAAAGATGTGAAATGCTTACACAATCCTTGGTTGTTCTTGCATTGTAATGTTTTGGGTTTTTTTTATTCATAAAGACAGCCGGCACGACAATGTGATCATCCTGTTACCAAGCTCAGATTTATTAATAATCTAAAAACACAGTCCTGTCTCGAGTGGTGGTGGGGGGGGGTCTTTTTTTTTTTTTTTTTCTTTAAATGAAATGTAGATGTGAAGTTAAGAAATGACACTGGAATAGTTTGGACATGCTTAAAGACGATACTAATTTTTTCCTCCTTCAGCTGACATGGCGTAGTAACACTCTAGCTACGACATGCCCCATCTTTTTAAACAAACATCACACTGTTCTTTTTTTTTTTTTAACCAATACATTATTTATTGTTGCTCATAATATTTTGCTTTCGATATAATTCCTATGTTACAGGTACAATGTGCAATGCTGTATAAAAACAAAACATTTCTATTCAAACCCAAAGGATACTTACTGTTCTACTAGTAACCACCACAGAGAAGTGCTCTATTCCTTACCTGGCTACTTCTGCAGTTATCTTAAAGGGTAAAAGGAACAGCTGAGGTTTTTATGAAACCCATCAACGTTACGACATATGGGAGTCCTTTTGGTTCATTACTTAAAGGGGAGCTCCCCCAATTTTTCTCATTAACATTTTACAGCTCAAAAAGTACCATGTGGAAAAATCGCCTCAGGTGATGCAACCTGAGTCATCGTCAGGCGCCGCTTGAAAATGGGGGAAAAAAACCTCTGTAGCCAGTTCTAGCATAATGCACCCGAGTCTCCAACACAACTGTTGTCAGCTAGTGCATTGTGAGTAATGTAGACAAGGAAGAAAGATCTGGTTTTGCTGCATCGATTTTGATACTTTTTTTTGCACTGCATGTTATGAGTTTGACAATGTTATAGGAGTGCAACTGATGGAGTACTCTTATTACTGCACCCACACCAGTGTGTGTTGCTGACATAGTACCTTTGTTAACACATCCAACTAATAAGAAGACATTCAGACAACGAACAATAAACCACGGAGCAATGTTTCCCAGACCTGCTCCTGGGGGCCACTGCCCTGCATGTAAGATAGATGTTGCCTTGCTCCAACACGTCATTCAAATGATCGGCTCATCATCAAGCTTTGCAGACGCCTGCAGACAACCCAGTCATGTGAATCAGGTGTGTTGGAGCAGGGAAACGCGGTCTTAGAGCAACGCCGGTATACGTACAATAGCTGCAACCAAAAGGTCGCTCATGTTGTCACAGCTTTGATAAGCTTACTTAAAAACCTCAAGCATATCTTATGTGTATTTGAAACTCAGTAGTAGGAGGGTTAAAAAAAATAATATATTACCTACTGAGAATCCTAATTATGCATCATGATCGATGTCTTGGTGAGATTTTCATTCCATTTTTTTTTCTTGAGTGCTGACATTTATTAACAAATCAAAATAACTGAAGTAATACTTTCAGGATTAAAAAAGTGTAAACTTTCACAAAATATAAAACTGACACATTCGAACCATAAATTATAAACATGTAATCATGCATTTGTTCACAGGGCTGCATACCGTTTAGTCTTACATTTTATCTTACAAATAAAATAAAGTTAGATATTTCTCATGTGGTATGTCATGGATATTTACATTATTATTCATTAGTATTTGATGCATTAGTGTGTGGAGTATCATGGAGGATGCTCCCAGAGTGAGGATTAGAGTGTTTAAAGGACAACGAGTGTGGTATCTTGTGCGTGCGTGTGCGTCTGTGGAAGGGTTTTTGCTGAACTGGAGCAGTGGCTAAGGTTACCTTGGTAACTATTATGCCTAAAAAACCCTACTGAACTTAAATGACATTTATCTGATGTCACAAGCTGCCAAAATATCTGATGTCAGGTTATGACAAATGTCCTATGTCATCTGATGGATGTTTGCCAGCCAACAAACTTATGAGACACCATAAGTCAACTTGTCATAGTCTGAGTGGTGTAGTAGATGTGATCCCTCATGACAACAGTAATGTACTGCACTGACAGATTGGTGTACGCCTGTGATGGTTGTTCACTGTAGGGTAGCTGGAGGTCTTTGCTAGTGTCCATGATCTATGGAGGTCCTGTGTGGGGCGCCTGTGGAGACCCCTGACAGGGCTGAGACGGCGGCGCCCATGCTCCAGCACTGGGAGGACGGCTGGGCTCTCCACTGCCGGACTGATCCAGCTCAGCGCTGTCGCAGTCGGAATCATCACACAGAGCCCGGCTCTACGGAGAGAGTAAGAAACCAAGTCATACACGACCTACAGCAGACATTAAGTGTTTTTGGCAGTGGTGGATTCAGATCCTTTACTTAACTAAAGTACCAATACAACAATGTCAAAAGACCCTATTACATGTAAAGGTCCTGCATTTTAAATCCTACGTTGTATTATCAGCAAAATGTAATGAACGTAGGAAAAGCGAAAGTACTTGTCCTGCGGTAAAATGCATTTAAAGCTGATGCTTAAATGTACAAGCAGCTCTGCAGCAGCTTAGTTTTGTCTAGTGGATCCCATCCTAAGGATCAGGCTCCTAGTAAAGGTCGTAAAATAAATCTGGGATGAGAGAGAGAGATAATCAATTTTTTGGGGAAGGAAGAAAAGATTTTTTTCATCTTTTCTCTAATCTTTGCTAATTTGTCAAATAAAAAGCTCCTATTCGGAGCTAAAGCTGTCTCTAAACACTCATTTTTACAAGGCATTGTATTTTTTTTTAAGTTTATTATATGTTTTTTTTATAGTAAATCACAATTAACTATATCTGTCAGATGAATGTAATGGAGTAAAGAGTAACATATTTCTCTGACATGTTGTGGACAAAGTAACATAAAATGCTTGTACAAATACCTCAATATTCGACTTAAATGCTGTTGCTGAGTGAATGTACTTGGTTACTTTCCACCGATGCTTTTTGGAGTAAGTGTTTTTCCATCAGTCTAGGACGATGACACAAACTGACACATACAATCCTCCTTGGAGCTGCTTTACCTCATTAGGATTCTGCCCGGCGTCCAGCTGAGCTTTGGCCTGACCCAGGGCTCCGTCTCTCTCCGACAGGCCGTCTGAAGCCTGCGCAGGATCAGTGTTGTCCGCCGGGATCTCGGACCCCTGAGAGAGGAGATCGTCGCTGCGGTCGTCCAACCTGTCGTCTGTGTTAGTGCTGACCACGTCGGGGGTGCCGCTGTGAGAGTGGTCAGTGGTGTGGCCTTCCTCGCCGTCCGACACTGACAGATTCTCTGAGCTGAAGGTGGACACCGACTGGCATTTTGTGATGCTGGTTGGACGTCTGGAGACAGAAGCAGGTTTTAAATTGCTGAATTGATGATGTGAAGGAATCACAAATTTAAAATTATTTCTTTGTTGTTTGAGCAACTTGTCAGAGAGGGAAGGCGGCCTGAGGGAATCTTCTGGTGACGAACAACGGCGAGCTACTCACCGTCTCCGTGGTAACTCAACCTCACTGTCAACTTCACCCTCCTCCTCTTCTGATGACACTCCACGCCTCTGTAGTCAGAAACAGGTGAAATGCACAAGTGAAAATGATCAAAGTGTTACCAGAAGAATACTGAGGAGTAGGATCACATGTCCGACACTGTACCTGTTTGCGTGTGATAGCTGCCCTGTACAGAATGGCTGAGGGAGTGAGGTGTTGACTCCCAATTCCCCCTGATGCCCCCCGGGGCAACCTCACAGCACCAGCTCCCTCCTCTTTATCCTCCCCATCATGGGGCAAACGTGGAGATCCCAGAGACCCCCGGCCAGCTCCCGCCCCCCTACCACACGGTGAGTCTGGGCTGCTGGAGAACGGAAACGATGCTGCGTCCTCGCTCGGCGTGTCGCTGCGTGGAGGAGTTTCTGTGAGGTCATCTAGGCCGGCTGCACCCACCTCAGACCCTCCCAACCCTGCAGAGGCACTAAGGCTCCCCCCTCTCTCCAGCCCACCCACAGAGGGCTCCCCTTTTCCCTGGCCCTCTGCCTCAAGTGTGGTGCAGATGAGGTCGGGGCTGGAGGAGGATAGCTGCCTCTGCTGCTGCTCGTGGCTGAGACCCCGCAGGGCTGCAGAGGGTTCCAGGAGCTGCTTGGACGTGTTAGTGGTAGAATTGTTAGCCTGGGCAATTGTGTCCCTGTTAGGGGAGGACTGATTTGCCTTAAGTCCAGCCAGGTCCCCACTGCTGCCCTTACCGGGCTTGCGATGGCGGGTCTTTACCCTCCGAGACCGGCTGGGGGAAGTGGAGCTTCTGTTGGGGCAGGCCGGGATAGTGACTTGCATCACAGAGGAATCCATTTTGGGAATGATTACCTCAGACTTGAGGATGTCTGGCCTGAAAGAGTAGGAGGGATTAGTCAACAACAACAATCCACAAGCCTAATGAATATTCATGCAGCCATTTCAGTATATCAATCTTTTATCGAATAAAGACTGAAATGAGATCTTGCACCTCTTTCCTGAGGGCAGTTTCTGTGGGACATTTCTCTTCTTGATGAGTTTGTCCATGGAGTTGGAGGAGCTGCTCTGTCTGGAGCTGTGGTGCTTAAACAAACCTGGATACTTTTTATCCAAAGACTGCTCTCTCCTGGAAACAAAGTACCAAATAACACCAAAGCATAAATGCATTGTGGCTTATTCATTTGTAAAGAATGTTAGCATTTTATAATAATACACCCACTGTTCAGGGATTTATCATACCTCTGCAACTCTTTCTCTTTGAGCTCCAGCTGCAGCATGACAGCGCTGAGCTCCATGTAAAGGTTGTTAGCCCTCTCCAGTTTCCTCTCATAGTGCTCGCGAATGTCCAAAGCATGCCTGAGAAGAAAAGAGGCTGCTGATGTCATTGTGCATCCGCATGAGAGATTCCAAATTCACCACAATAGACATGCACTCAAGGCACTTATTTCATCCACGGTGGCGGACAAAAGGAATGACATCGAGAAATGGGACGGAGTGAAAGTGGCCTCATGCATGTAAGCTAGCATGGTAAAAGTACACCATCATCTATTGGTCAGACGCCCGGAGTCACTGTGGAATTATGCATGTGAAATCTAAAAGTAAAAATCAGACCTGAGCTCCTCTCTGCGTCGGTTGATCAGTTCCTCATCAAGCCGGTGGAGACAAGTGCCCTCAGATTTAATCTTCTCAAAGTGCTGTTTCACCTCTTCTCGCCATTCAGCCTGATGAGAGCACATTTCTGTTAACCAGCTCCGTCTAGCCAGAGCTGACTCTAAAAACCAGTCCTCTCCTATATGGCAGTTAATGTCTGATTACTGTACAAGCTTGTGCGGCTGCGTTTGCATTTGTGAACATCACGTCTGCATATTTAAAAGTGTGATTGGAGGGTCTTTCGGTGGATCTACAGATTTTCTGTATTCAGGCGTGGAGTTGGAGAAGCAACCATACCTGAGACTTGAAGTACGTCTCCTGTGGAGTGGACAGTACATCAGCTGACGCTATATCCAGATGAAGAAGGATCTGTCTGAAAGAGGGCCTATTCCTGGGCTTACAGTTCCTGCAGATCCAAGATGGAAAAGACAGCTGTGTACATTTACAATGCACTGTAAAATCAATAAAGCCCTTAAACCACAGACTAACGCCTCCCTGTGCATTTACTCTTAACCGCTGCATCTATTTCTCTAATCTGCTCATTTTCTGCCTCACTTTCCTCTTTTTAACTGTCCATTTCCAGGCGTTACACACCAGCACTGTCTGAGGAGGATCTTGAAGCCATCTGGGCAGCTCTCAGGTACGGGCAGCTGGAGGCTGTTGTTTCCCACGCCCCAGATGATGGCGGATGAGTCCACATCTTTGTAAGGGATCTCTCCAGTTAGCATCTCCCACAGCACCACTCCAAAAGACCTTAAAGTAAAACCAAGTTTTATTTATTCAGGAAGCCTCACTGAGGTCAAGACCTCTTTAACACAAGAGACCAGAGAAGAAAATTAAATGCATATAACAACACAACAAGACAGTCCAATCACACAGAACATCAGTAAGTAATTTTAAATCCCTCAGAGGATTAAAAGCTGAAATAACTCACGATATTGATACAATATCTCCATCTTCTGCTATAGAGAGAGCATGTGCTGCTGTATTTGTAAGATAGAAGAAATGTTAATAAAACTTACCAGATGTCCACCTTTTCAGACACTGGCTCATTCCGGATGACTTCGGGGGCCATCCAAGCTACGGTGCCGGCAAATGACATCTTAGTGCTCTTGTCACTGAGCTCCTTTGAGGTGCCAAAGTCAGAGATCTTTACTAGATCATCGTGTGTGATCAGCATGCTGCAAACGTGAGATTACACGTGATTTTGCGTGAAAATAATGAGAAATCGATTATGAAATTGCAAGTTGATGTATGAAACTTGCTCTGGCTGCATTTTCCAGACTTACTTGGGGGACTTGAGGTCCCGATGGATGATTTTGTGGAGGTGGAGGTAGTTCATGCCACCTGCAATGCCCATGGACCAGTCAACCAGGAGGGAGGGGGTGATTTTACGGCCCGCCCTCAGCACCTCGTACAGTTGGCCTTGGGCACAGTATTCCATCAAGATACAGTAACAGGGAGCCTGGGTGCACACGCCCCTGGGAGGAGGCACAACATTCAGATAGCATAACACAGGTGAACAGAGAGGGAAAGATATCAAAGTGGGATTTATGCAATTAAATGAAACATGACCCTGTAGGACATCATGAGTTTCCTCACTTGAATGTGATGATGTTGGGGTGCTTGAGTTTGCGTAGGTGTTTGATCTCAGTTTCTTTGATGTCCCGCACTTTCTTTACAGCCACGTCCTCCCCGTGGAACTTGCCGAGAAAGACGGCCCCCTGTGCCCCGCTGCCCACCCACTGCAGGTCGGAGATTTCCTCAAAAGGAACCTCCCAGGACTCTATACGCAGGCCAACAAGCCAAAAAAAAACAAATGCAGCATGAAAAGCATTTCTCCACAAGCACCCTTTGAGTACTTATTTTGAATGTATCCATCACACATTGTAAAACCTCCAAATGTCAATATATACTCTTGCCAGGTTGGACAGGGAGGAGTCAGGGGGGTTTTCTGAGCAAATGCTCGGCCTTTGCTACACATTAGAATGGGCTGGCACGACACAATTACATCATACAAAGCGCCTGTCATGTTCAAACAAATGGTATATTGACAACCTATCCAGCAGACCATTGCATTTCTTTCCAGAGATAAGAATATTGAGGGAAAAACAGCAATCCACTCATAGTCTAATCTGTCTGTCATCTGTCATACAGAATCTACTTAAATGACTGTGAGAGGACGGTCACTAAAGAGAGACGAGCTGGGCAGAATAAAAGAGACAGGCAGATCAATTCTTCATGAGGTCCACTGAAGTGTCGAGATCTCTAGAGAGCTGCTGCAGCAGAGGCAGATGCACATGATGCTCCAACCTGGCCAGCTGTGAAAACTCACTGTAGCTGATGACTGTGAGACACGGGCTGATGGACCCGTGAACACACTCATGCTGCCAGCAGGACACGGTGGCAGTCAGAGAGCGACGGGAATAATGGAGTCCAAGTGTTGGAGAGTAAATCCTCTACTGATTCATATCTTGTTTGAGTATTACAGTTTTCTGCTATTTCATACTTCTGCCCCACTACATTTAAGGGTGAAATATTGTAGTTTTTAGTCTTCTAACTTTATCTGACAGCTGTAGTTACTATAGCTGCCTTTCAGATTATGATTTTGAATTAAAAAAAAAACATATGATAACCCTATAAAATACAATTCATCGTGAAATATTAAAGCAGTGATTCTGGTCCCTTGTCATGTTGAATTGTTGAGTTCCACCAAAGAGATGTCTGCCTATAAACTTCTATATGGTTTCATTTAAATAACTTGAAGCCCAAAAGTGTCAAATAATTCAATATTTAAGATTAGAGAAAAGTCCAAGAGCTGAATAGAAATTCTCTTTTTCCTTTTCCTTACCCCACTAATCATCTCACCGCCCCTCAGGTTTATCTTGTGGCCCTTTTAGGTTGGGAATCATGGGAATTAACTACCTGACCCACAAAGACATGGCAATAATGTGATACAGTGAATGAATGACATGTTTGAGTCACAAACTAGTCTGACTTTTCTTTGCCCTGTGACATCTAAACACAGCCGAGGGTGAGATAGCATAAAAGTGGAACACTTACGGCACATACCTTCGTGGCTATGCTTGTGTTCAGTGGAGTAGGCCTTTCCAATCATGGTCCAGACTGGTTTTAGGCAGCCAAACAGTCCCTCCAAAAAACCACCACTTCCTGATTGTAGCCGAATGTTCTCCGACTGGCTGCGAACAGCACCAGCCTCTGGACTGTGCCCCGCCTCGGCCCCGCCGCCACACTGGCAGGCCTCATGTTCATGTAGTTTTAGCACGCTGTTGTCAAAGTGGGCTGAAGGTCCATCACTGGGAGTGGGGCTGCTGCCGCCCGGCGCCCCCTGGCCACCCGTGTCGATGGACAGCACGTTACGGAGGACACACTGTGTGGGGGTCAGGTCCGTTTCGGGGGTGCAGGCAGGGGTGTCTCCATCGAGTCTTCGATAGGGGGGTTCTGAGATGGGGGTGCTGAAGCCTGACAGGGAGGGGGAAGGGGCACGGGGCTCATGGATACAGGTCCCACTCATCAGGGGTTTCCCCAACACAGCAGGTTAGGGTGGATGAAAGATGGAAGGACGAGAAGTGAGCCTGGAGGAGAGGATTTATGATAAGACATGCATTAGAGTGATTGATAATCGCTGGAATAGCCATGCTTCATATTTGTGCTTGTGGGTAAACAATGTGTGACTGTTTTTGAGTGTAGATTAATTTCAGCACTGGACAGCTCCAGGAGGAAAATGGACAGCTCCATTTGCAGTGAGGAGCTGCCCAGTGCTGAAATCACTGCTCCCTTTACTTCCACTCTCTCATTTGATCTTTTTACTAGAGTTTTACACAAACTTTTCATCTATTCATGCGATGCAAAACACCAAAACAGCAGAGTTGTGGTGTGAGTGGGACACCTAGTCAGCGCCCCAGTTTAACCACTCAGACACTCCATTTCCACAAGCGAATTCTGCCTGAATCATGCGGTAAAGCCTCATCTCTGTGTGTCTGTGTGTCTATGAATGGGAAAACCAGCCAGCCCAGTGGAGCCATCACCCAGAGTGTAGTTGGGCTTTATGAATGAATCGACCAGAGGAGGTTGTACAGTCCGCAGCCCTGGTTGTCACCTGCTCTTTAACTGTCCCTCTGAGGCGCATCAGTGTCTGACAAGATCAGAGCAAAGCCACTCAGAAGCTCCCATATGTCGCTCGTCATGCATCAGGTGAAGAGCTTTGTGTGCATCTGAATATTGCGAATTGCATAACCACCTCAGTGTGGATGTGTACGTACGTCCGTGCGTGCGTGTGTGCCTGCATGTGTGTGTGTGTGTGTGTGAGAGAGAGAGAGAGAGAGAGAGAGAGAGCACATGTATCCAATTCACATATCCCACACCAGATCCGTGTCTTGTACTGCACCACTGCATGAGAAGCGACCGAGCGAATCCAGAGCGTGAAAAAACGGGCAATAAACAACCAGCGGGCCTGTGTGAAGGAGCAGTGCACACACGCACACAAACGCAGGAAGATCAATCTTTAAATAACCGAGGATGTGATGATGACACTCAGCAGCATCATAGCCGACGTGCATGAATTGCAACCCCGATGCCTACTATGGTCCATGCCAAGTGAAACTGCCGCAGCGTCTGTACATTTACTCGGCGTTGGCATCAACACAAATATTTCGTAATGTGGGCTTTCTGGCTGCACAAATATGATTTTCTAGCATTCATCGACGATGATTCGTTTCTTGGCAGCATCAGTTCACTGGTGCAGTGTGAGCGGCATGAGCGCTACCGCACCAAGCAACGGCATCACACCTAAACGTCCTGTGGTACCTGATTTCATATTCAATCAGCATTTAACCGGATAGTATGACATTCCCATACCTTTCTGCCTGGTTGATGTCGCGTTGTCAAGTGAAGGGGTGGGCTCGGCTTGCTATTTGTCGGCGATAATGAGCAAATCGTTGTTTTTCTTCGGTCCGGGCTGTCTGTTGTATTTCCAGTCCCTCTATCCACGAGTTTCACGCTACTGGGATGGATCCCAGCGGGCAAATTGTGTTATCAATAACCGGGGACCCATGCAACGTGAGGCGCGCTGGGTTTTTGGGGGAGGGAGCTGTCTCCTTCCCAGTGCTGAATTGACGTCACGGAAATGCGAGTTGCGCCGCAAGGGGGCGCTACCAACACCCTCTGCAAACACACACACACACACACACACACACACACGTAGAACTGGCAGATCAGTTTGCCATCATTTCCATTTCCATAATGTGTCATTATGGGCGCATTTCATTCACCAGTTTCCATGTTTGAGCCGTGTTTCCATCGGACGGTCCCGGATCATTAGCCAGCATCCACCCTGCTGCTGCTGCTGCTGCTGCTGATGTGTCCTTGAGCAAGACAAACTGCTGGCTCCAGGGATGCTGGCGCGCAAATTACCGTGCGCTTTGTCCTGCCTGATGAAGAGGGGGAAAACAGCATCTTTATCTTCATCATAATTACCAACCAGATGCTTGTCTTGGCCTTTAATGTGGCCAATAACATGACGATGATTATGGAGGAAATATACACCACGTGGACAAATCCATGTTGAATTTACATTTGCTGAAGTTAAATAAAAGCATTCGCGTATTTCACGTGATATCAACTCTGTAACAACAAATAGTTGGTACCTGTCAGGCTCAGTGTGTGTGTGTGTGTGTGTGATGTTGCTGTGTGTCCTGCAGAGGGCAGCACTTCGGCTCCATGAGGCTGTACTCCGCACTGTTTGTCCCTCTGGCTTCCCGTAGTCCACACGGCGGGATTGGTTTGATGTGAAGTAGCCAAAGTGTCACAACAACGTCGCATGCTCTTTTACTCTGCTGTTTGAAACCACAGCGCAGTGATAATTGATCACACCACACAGGACACACTACAAGGTAATTAACACGATTTGTAAAAACACAGAGCAACTGTTGCCAAAACCAGGCCGGCGTCGATCTAGTTAGCTAGAGATAGCAAGCTAACTAATAGTTAGCTAACTAATAGTTAGCTGTCAGGCCACTGTGTCCCCTGTTTTCAGTCAGCTGTTGGTGAGTAGAAATGGCTCTGTGTTTGCCTCACTGACCCATGGTGTGTTCAGGGCTTGAAGATGTGCTCTCTGGGGCTGTTTCCCCCTCCGCTGCCCCCCGGACAGACCACTCTGTGCGAGTCCAACAACGAGCTGCTATCAGGAACCACCACCGAGGACCAGCTGAAACAGGTCCGATGCTTTGGTCCTTTTAAAGCCCCTTTACACATCACTTATACTCTCTCACAAAGCGACATAGGATTGGTCTTGTTTCCTGTGTGGGCAGGAGCCAGGAGACATGCATGTGGCACACTGTAGTTGACTGTAGTTTAGTGCATGTGGTTGTGTCTTTTCTGCAGGAGTCTGGTCCTCTGAGTTTGTATTTCCCCCGAGAGTCTCTGAAGCTCCACAGTCGAACAGAAAGCAGCAGCAAGGCGGCCTTCCTGGACCACTCTGAGACACTGTGGATGAGGAGTGCAGCAGCATGGTGGGTAAAACACACACACACACACACACAGAATAGGAGTGGGAATTACAGTAGGCAGTGATACTCTGTATACACTCAGCTACCACTTTATTAGGCAAGCCAAGCTAAAATTAATGCAGTCTATAACTACCCCCTTCATGATGGTCATAATGTTCAGTTTTTGATGAGGGTGTTTTAAAAGTGTTGATTGAACCTAATGATCATCTTAGAGGTGTAACATACTGTGCCATGTTGTCCTTATTAGAATAATAATAGTAATGTGTTAATAATAATAATAATGTTACTATATCCTGTTCAACACAGGATTTTAGAGACTTAAATCAATAGCTGTGTATTGAAATACCTTAAACTTATTTTCTTAAGATTTGTAACCAAACAGTCTACTGAGTTGGACAGTTGAAAAATAAATGGGTCAGTGCTCTCCAGTGAACAAACAAATGGTAACAAATTACCTCAAACATATCATTTGTGTACTGCATTTTCTTGTTACTGGGGGCAGCATGGTGGTGCAGTGGTGGTTTTGCCTCACAGCAAGAAGGTTGCAGGTTCAAATCCAATGGCTGGCGTGTTTGTTGAACCTTTCGGTGTGGAGTTTGCATGGATGGATGGATGGTTTGATTTTCTTGTTACTTCAGTCAACATGTACACTATACCGATAAATCTGCCATAAGCTGATATCAGCTAATTTTTAGCTTTAGCTTCAGATGTTACCACATTACAGAGTACTCTGCAATACAAAACATGTTACATGTTATGAGACAATAACTGTTTACCAGGAATCTTAACAGAATGGTTTGATCTCTTATCTCATCTGGGTACATGTGGGCAGAAAACAAAGTGTGTGTGTGCAAAAATAAGTTGCTTCGGACTAAAGGATCAGCTAAATTAATTTGACAACATCTGCCACTGCATAATGAACCATATGACTTGCTGAGATGATACAATGAATAACCTGTGATGTTTTGATCTTTACTAAACACAGCAATATGTGCATGTGCGCCATCAAGGAACTGCAAAATAGCCATAAATTGACCAAAGGGTTGTTTAACTGTCAGATACAGGTGCTCCTCATAGTTACTGAAATCACTGAAATCTGCCAACAGAGTTGGATCACATTTCTTACTTCATACTTTTACAACATGCAGCACTATTTGTTCCAGTCTTTCAATAATGTATCACAAGAGATCATTTCACAGTTTACTGTCACAGCAATCACTTTCCCCACGTCTGTCACAGACAAAGATCATTTATGTATCTTATCTCTGTCTGTTTCAGGCGGGATGGTGGTTTCACGGGGCTTCTCAATGAAATTACCAACTCACACAGAGAGGGTACGTGAGGCGCCAAACTCTTCTATTTCGCTTTAACACTCAATGTCCTAATGCCATATGTCCACTGACGTGTGCGTGTACAGTAACTCTCCTGTCTCTTATAGTGCCAAAATGGCTGTCGGTGAGCTCTGGTTGTTGCCTGGCGTTGCTCCAAAAGGTTTCTTCCTTTCATGGCTCCTTGTTTCCTCATCTCACAGTAAGTTGTGCTTAATAGTTAAATATGTTGATGACAGCAACACACGTAATTACCAGATGTGAATTTGTGTTACCTGTTTGTCATTGTTTCCATAGTTGAGCAGTGAGGACATGATTGCAGAGTTTTCACAGGTGCTGAACTGGTACGTGCCCACTTGTGGCATATTTTTTCTCTTAGCATGCAAATAGTTGAAGATATTATTCATTAGGAAGAAACATGTTGATGAAGGGCTGACAGTTTTTAATTTTAATATAATTGCAACAATTTGTGATTAATCTTTTTGCTGATTAATAGACACTTTATCTGCAGCAACTTTGATTTAAGTCATTAATCATTAAGTCATTTAAGTCATTAAACTTATGACACTTCCAGTATGAGGATTTTCCTTATCCTACATTATCCTACTATTATTATCATCAATGGGTTTTAAACAGTTGGTTGGATTAAACAAGTTAATGACTTTTGACTCTAGGGTGTTATGATGGACACCACTATTATAAACCGACCCATGAAAATCATAAACAGATTTATGGACAATGAAAGCAACTGTTAGTTGAGGGTCAACAGAAATATTAGAAAATTTAATGCAAAATTGTGGGATCTATTTGTTTTTAAGCAATGACTTGAGACTGTATTTAAAAAAAATAAATCAAAATCACAGAATTACATTTATGTCTTAAAATTGTTCGCTTAAACAGTCAGTGACATTTCCCCTCTCTGATCGCTCTCGCATTACCAGGTCTGACTGTGTGGTGCGAGCCTTCGCCTGGCATCCTCATACGGATAAATTTGCTGTTGCCCTATTGGACGACTCCATTAAGATCTACAACCCCAAAAGGTACCGTGGCTAAGCTTTGAAGGAGGCACACTGGCTCCACTGGGACAGCTCGTGGAATAAACTCACCGCTGCAGATCATTAAAAAGATGATTGCTGATCGAGGCTTTACAGTGAAAGATAACATTAATGCTGCGGGAAAAGACTGCAGCAGAGTCGAGGTGTACTGTATAAATACTGTCTGTTCACTATTCATGCTAACAGGATGTAGTCTGTAGACATACTTTGATCCAGCAGTGAACCTCTGATCCCAGTCACAACAAAGATGCCCAGTATGTCTCCAGGACAGGCTGCGACTCTATCGTCACTGCTCAGCCTCCCTTTGTACTCTGTCTCTCAGTGCCACGACCCCGACACTGAAGCACCGTCTACAGAGGAATGTTGCAGCGGTGCAGTGGAAGCCTCTGTGTGCGTCTGCCCTCGCCGTTGCCTGTCAAAACTGTGTACTGGTCTGGCATGTGGACCCCTGCTCACTGTCAACCAGGTACAGTGAAAATCAGTGAATTCAGTTCCCTCACAAAGAGGGCCTTAGTATTGAATTTCTTCCTCAAAGGTGTTCTTTCCCGGTTTAGGCATCCACACTAGTTCTAACCTTTTTCTTGTACATGTTGCTGGTTGTTGTGTGATGTTAAACGTCTGTAAACCACAAGTGGAGGCTGTTAAGTCCTTTTTTGTGGAGTTTCAGTCAGCACCATTATAACCCTAACCCTGTAGCAAACATTGGAACTACTTTTAGCCACAGTAGCTAGTAAGCTCATCGTCTCATAACGGGAAAGTGTCACTTTTAGCAAAATGTATTAATTAATTTAATACAGCCACTGACTTTCCAGCTCCAAAACAAAAATGGGATGTAAATGTCAATCGAAATTATTATTATTATTATTATTATTACATAATTGATAGCTAGACTGTCTCCACTGGTTTTCTGTAAGTTACAGTCTCTGTGGTATTAAAAAGTCTTAAGTCTTGCATGATGAACGCTGTCAAAAACATGAAACTCTTTTCTTGGGCTGCTCCTCTTCCTCTCGACCCATCCAGGCCTTCATCTGGTTGTGCTCAGGTCTTGTCTCATCCCGGTCACTCTCCCATCACTTCCATCGCCTGGTCTCCTAGTGGATCCCTCCTGTTGTCGGCCTCGCCCATGGACACTGCAATGATGGTACAAATCAACCGCCACATCTTTAAATCCAGTTCATCTTGCAAGAAGTGATTCACAAAGCGACTGGATTCTTACCTATTTGTCTTGGCATGAATGTGTCTTTCAGGTTTGGGATGTAGCTTCAGAAAACTGCGTGCCGCTCCTGCGTGTTGGAGGAGGTGGGGTCACCTCCCTGTCCTGGTCCCCTGATGGCAGCCATGTCCTGGCCTCTACACCGTCCGCCCTGTTCAGGTTAGAGACATTAGAGACCGTCTAATCTGCCTTCGTCCCTTTTTAGAACTACGATTGCACATTTCCAGTGGAAGATATGTAAAGCCACTAGTGCCAGTGTATAACATTTTCTTTTTCATGATTAGTGCATGTGGACCAAAGTCAGTGGCTACTTGCTGTATTATAATGGAGGCCCACTCGCCTCTCATGAATATTTAAGGACATGTAAGGGATTAATGGTATAATCTTGAGTTTAGCCGGTGTTAGAAGATAATAAGTGGACAGACCTTGGAGTTTTTACACATGGATGAGTAAAGTTTCTTCCTTCAGGGTATGGGAGACCAGGATGTGGACCTGTGAGCGTTGGCCATGTGTGAAAGGCCGCTGCCAGGTGAGAACTTTTTACCACGTTTCCCTTAGGTAGTAAAACATTTTCTAAAATGTGCATTTATTGAATAATTCTGAATCTGTGTTTGTTTATTTTGATTAGTCTGGCTGTTGGAGTCCAGATGGGCATCGACTTCTCTTCTCGGTACAGGGAGAGATGGTCATCTATGCTCTGACCTTCATTGATGCGCCAGGTTATCTGTCTCAGTCTCTATTTTGCTGGATGAAACAGTGATTATAATACTTATAGAGTTTTAATAACTTAGCTGGCAACATGATGTGTTAAAGATGTAGGTACCATTTTGTAAAAGAAGTTGACCTGTATTATTTCGTTGTTATTCAGCAGGCGTGCCTACATACACATCAAAAGGGCCACAGGCAGCAGCGGTGGTGGCCGACCTATCGGAGACAACCTTCAACACACCAGATGGAGACATCATGTAAGAGCTCTGAACTAAATCGCTAATTGGCCGTCTTTTAGCTTAAATACATCAGAAACAGTAATAAGCAGGGCTTCCAAAAAGGCCCAGAGAGAAACGGCAAGAAAAATGAAAATGAAAAGAAAACTTTCCAGCATTTAATGAGCACAAATCAGCAGGCAGGCAGTGTTCAATGCTGCTGGACTTCACGTCCAGAACATCACAGCCTTGTCTCATCTGTCTGCCAGTGTTGGTGGAGAGATCCAGTCTTTAGCCTGGGACCCAACAGGAGAGAGGCTCGCCGTACTACTGAAAGGTCTTCCTCTTTTTTTTCGTTCGCCTAATGAACCCTGTCAGTATTACATTAGTGTTATTTTTAGTATAATTCAATAACTCACCTCAGTCTCCATCATTATTATTCTCTCAGGTGATCCACAGGCAGCAGACCGACCTGCAATCATAGCCGTGTTTAAGACAAGGACCAACCCCATCTTTGAGCTTTTGCCATGGTTTGTACATTTATGTGTGGCTGCATTTCTTATTTGTGTAGCATTTGTCAGATCACTGCATATCCCATCTGTGTGTACTGAACATTTTTTGTGTTTCTGTTTAGTGGCTTTGTTCAAGGGGAGCCCGGTGCAGAGCCAAGACTGATGCAGTTCCACCCAAAGTTCCAGCACGGCGCTCTGCTCACTGTGGTCAGTTTAACCCCATAAGTATCCTGCGTTTTCTCTCTCTGTGTTAGTTAACAATATTATGTTATTTCAGCCATAAATGGGGAATCTACAGGTCTTGGAAAGTCTTTAAAAGATGTCAATTCAGTTTCCTTAAAAAAGTTGTAAAAGGAATTAATTCCCCTTAAACTTGTTTTATAAAACATGTTCTTTTTAAGAAAGTAATCTTAGATCTAAAATTATTTGGTGTTCGACTGCAGGCTGCAGGGAGATGGAATACATTTATAAACTGGATTTTGAGTGCAAGAGGTCGTTCAGTCCTTTTTTATCTAGTTTGAGTCAACAGCATCAGACCTGTGGAAAACAGCCATCACTGCAAGCTTCAGTATGATCCATCTATCCATTTGTCTGGGTCCAGGCCGTTCTAATATGTGATCAGGAATTATTGTAATCAGCTGGAGGGAAGTACTAAAGAAAATGTGATGTAATAATAAGTAATTTGCGGCCATATTGTTCCTTCTGGTTTTCACCATAGTTTCATACTACTTTGTTACAGTTCAATTGCAAAGCAAATAGAAATTGTAATTCTCTGTGGCGTTAAAAAAGTCTCCCTGCTGAAACCCTGATAATTGAATAACGACATCAGCTGCTCCCTGTGTCCTCCACCACCTCCACATTAACAGGGTTCTCTGTCTATTCTCAGTGTTGGTCCAGTGGAAGAATTACCCACGTGCCTTTCTACTTCCTGAGTGCTGGCATCCCCCGTTTCGGGCTCAGTGGCAGTCCGCCACTGCCACGCCCACACCCACAAGCGAGGCCTGCAGACTTTGCCAATCAGTCACTCTTTACAGAGCTCATCTCGTAACCAGCCCTCAGCCGCCAGCACTCACACTCACACTCACAAGTCATCGTTATCATGGATTGTCAATAAATTTGTAGAAAGTTCTTGATAAACTTACACTTGTTTGTCTGATTTGTCAGAACAGTTAAACTAAATGGACGTCATTGTGAGCTAATGATGAAATGTGGACTTTGTGCTCCAGAAAAAAGTATTAATTCTTGGGAGATAAATGTTTATGTCTCTGACTGACAACAATGTCCAACATCATCAACTGCTAAGACAGCGTACTGTGATGATTCAGTGTGCAGTGTAGAATTAGTAAGTTGTAAGTCTTGTTTTATCTTCATACCTCAAACTTCAGCCCTAACTGTCATTGCCTCAACAGCCTCACTTATCAGACTTCTCACAGCTCCCCCTTGAGCCATTAAAGGTTTTTGATAGATTTTTTTTTTTTACACATGTAGCTGCTCTCCCCAGTTAGACCAGAAAACAGACTTTTAGGTGTAAAATCAACAGAGTTGCCTTTAACAATATTTGCCATTGATGTTTGTGTAATCAATTTTGTGTAACTAATATTTTTATCTGCTTATTCAACCTGAAAAACAGACCTTTAGTAAGTTCAGTTGTTTGGATTCCTAATGGCACTTTTTATTTAAATAAGAATATGTCACCTTGATGGCTTAAGTCAAGCTTTTATTACTCAGGAAGCTGGCCACTGTACAGACAAGGGGATGCAGCTGTTCAGATGTATCATTACTCTGCAAAATACTTGATTCCAGTCAACAAAATGTTCTTTATTTATGCCTATTAGTTCAAACAGGAGCCATCTACACCCAGCCCCACCCTGAAACCGCAGAACGAATACAGTACTTTTGTTCCTTTTGTTATGAGATTCTCTCATATCAAAATACACACTTGCATCACAGTCTTAAACTCTCACACACTCTCACACACAGACTATGCACTCACAGTCAAGAGTAACTGACCTCATGAAATACAGGTTTAACAAAAAAAACACATTTACGCACACATGAAAGGTTCTGTTGAAAGAAGAAATACGTCCCCACGCCATTTCTGTTTTTATTCAAAACTCAGTTAAAAATCAACTGCATTCTTAATTCGGTTTTCCTTTTATTTTCCAATTTACATCAATTAGAAGTGTAACAAAATAAAAACAAAAATGATCATAATAAAATTAATTCAAAAAATGTACACGCCCTCACACACACAGAGACAACCCACCCTGGCTGTTTTTCAGCGACCGTCCTCGGAGTCCCACGTTCAGCTCTCCTGAGGAGGCCAAGCAGCCCCTGTCTCCCCTGTCTGAACCCGACTGCGCCCCTCCTCCAGGGTGGGGTGTGAGTGTGTGGTGTGAGGCTAGTGGGAATTAGGGTTTGTGGGAGGGGTGGGGTGGGGGGTGGGGGGGCGTTTGGTGGAAACTGAATTACAGAACTCATAGCACCTTCTGAAGAGAGAGCAACCCAAAGCAAAGACGGCCTTTCAGCCCCAGATCCATCTGAAAGCTAATTTTTGATCAGCTCAGATTTAAACTCAACATTTTCACTTTGTTTTTCAGCGTGAGGTAGCTTTAAACGAGCTGGATGACTACAAGAAAAAAGCAAAACAAATTTCCCTCAAATTCTTCAAAACAATTTTTTTTTTTTTTTTGTTGGATGAGAACTGGGCCTTCCTCTGATGGGGTACAGGACACTGCAACATACATCCCAAATGTGACTTCACTTTCCAAAAAGTGTTGGTGTGCATATAGACACATGTACACACATAATGTGGAAATATATATAAAACCATCTGGTTGTTTATAAACACAGACTTTTACAACAATAGAACCAAGGATTTATAATACACAGTAAAGGTTTTGCTCCGGCTCACGATGGACAGGCCTGGAGCACCTGGGTTTGATTTTACTTACTGAGAATATTTATTTTTGTCTATGCTGTTTCAAAATGCCGTATTTGTGTGTCAGGAGGGAAACAGGGAGGGAGGTGGAGTAGGACTGGGACAGAGGTTGTGCGGCTGTTCTGTAGTGGAAAGGGGGCTTGTGTTACTTACAAAGTGAAACCCGTCCAGTCCTACCTCAGCTCTGCCCATTCAGGTTAGACAATAAATAAGTGACATCAAGTCATGTTTCTGTTCTCCATAACTTGTTCGCTTGGTCCCTCTTCCTCCTGGCTCTGACTCATTCCCGTCAACGGTGGGCCATGGGAAACATGACTGGATCTCAGGAAGCGGGTTGACAGAGAATGCTGGTGTGATGTACAGATATTGCCGGTGCCCTTCAGTGCTAACATCCAGGGAGTACAACTTGGAGAGCACTTCGTTGTGAGAGAAAAAGTATCAATTTTCTTTTATAATTTCCAGTCTTCTTTATTGTGGAAGTGTGTGTGTAATGTTTCATGGTTGAGTTTTATTTATTTCCTGTGTTTTTGGGGGGCCATTGTGATATTCCACTTTACAAGAAGCAGACTGCGCCTACATCCACTCCAAACTCCTGATCCGCTCCTCCGATGTCCATAGGAGCAATGTCCACGATTGGCAGACGGGAGGTTTTCTGTGTTTTGTACTCAAAGATAGTCTTGCCCCACCGGCCTGTGTGTTTCTGTTGGTTGAGAGGAGAGAAATGTGTTAACAGCGCTGTCACGATACAATGACATTCATACACACATGAGTTTATTTTCCCTCTGGCTCTGTTATGCAGCTGTCTGCCCTCACCTTGCAGCCATCATCCAGCACGCCGTATGTGAAGCGACTGTTGCCCTCTGCGCGGATCTCCACGTCGTTGGAGCCCTGCAGCAGCAAAGCCTTCTTCAGGTTGCCTGTGGCCTGGTCCATGTAGGCAACGCTGTTCTTGCAGTGGTAAGTGATGTTCTGGGACGCCTCAGTGGACAGAAGCCTCAAGAAGGTCAGCTGGACACTGGCAGCGCTGGCAGCAGGGCCGTCCTGAGCATAGCTGAACTGTGTGACCAGAGGACAGGACAGGACAGGTGGGGGGGTTCGTTAGCAGCTTTCATTTTAAGGATCAAGATCAGTTTATGGACAAATAAATGATCTTAAGCTGTATTGTAAAAGTGCCCTCACGTGGAATCCTCCATTCATGGTCTCTCCGAACCAGACGTGTTTGCGGTCCTTGCTCTTGCTGGTCCACCAGTTCTTCTGTGGGACCTTGGCGATGCTTGGGTAGACACAGGTCTCTCCGGTCTCCATGTTACAGAAGACCTTGATGGCATCGGCTGTGCTGCCAATGTTGGGATCAACCCAGTAGTCACCTAGAGAGATGTGAAAAATGGGTTAATAAGGAACGAAGCCTGATGAGCTAAATACAGCTTTCTAGAAACAGACAATAAGCCTGTCAAATGGCTCATAGCCAAAGTCCAAGTCATGTTTGTGCTTTGAAGGAATAACACATAATATGAATAGAATATAGAAGGATTAAAGTCAGTGTTAACTAAGTGGTACTTGCCCTTTTTGTCAGGGGAAGCCTGGTGTAAAAAAACAGAAACATTAGTGTTTCTAGGTCAGGTATGGACATCAAGGTATCTTCAGATTTTTTAAAGATTAGAAAATGCTCATCTTGTCCACAGTGGTGACAACATTCCTGTCTTAGTCAAGAGACTTTATGAAGGTTGTCTGCCTCTTGTCCTTGGCAACAAGAAGAATTACCTTCACTCTGCCCTTTTTCAGGCACGAAAACTTTTACACAGCCAGTCATTTATCGAGAGGAAATGGCATAAAGATAGCACACTAAAGCTGGCTGTATGTCGGATTCTGATACCTAACGTGTCAAAAATCTCAGGGAAATGTCAATCAAGCAGAGCCTGTACAATGCCATGATGGAGCCTAAAGCCAGACAGAGAATGGTTACATTTACCGTATGCAGCCGTAGTTGGTTGGACACATTTTCTTATGATTTTCAACCTCCCTGCCCTACTTACCGCTCTTCCACTCAGGGTGGCACAGTTTCAGGTCTCTGCAGGTGCGAGCAGGGTTCTTCTGGGAGCCGTCGGGGCTGCGCAGGTTCTCAATCTGGTTGTTGAGGGACTTGAGTGTGGAATCAACCTCCACATCGTGCTGCCTCAGGGAGCTGGAGGCCTCATCAGCCCTCATGTACCTGAGAGGATCGGGGGACTTCTCTGTCTGACCCAGACCGGCGAAGGCAGACATGTCGATGCCAGGGCCGGGAGGGCCAGGAGGGCCAGGAGGTCCGGCATTACCTGGAGGACCCTGAAGGAGGCAGAAAGCGGGAAATAGATCAGGGGACAGCATGGAAAAAGTACAGTATATATGCTTGTGGTGGTGGTGGACATGTTACTTACAGCAGGACCAGTTTCTCCAGAGCGTCCACGGGGTCCAGGGGGTCCAATAGGGCCAGCCTGTCCATTAGATCCATCTTTGCCAGCAGGTCCGGCTGGTCCAGGTGGTCCCTACGGAAAGAGTGAATGCTAAAGTAGAAGCCAGTGGATGCTAACATGTCTCTGTAGATTAACTGAACTTGCTTTCTATTCAAAATGTAGAGCTTTACGGATTTTCTTTTAGATCCATCGTGCAGTCAGAATAAGAAAAAAAAATCTGATAAGGCATTTCTCTCTATTACCCCAATCACCTTCACACCCTTTGCCTTATTATGCATGAAGACTATTTGTATGGTGACATTTCCCTTCATTTTTCTTATCCTGCACAGTGCTTAGCTAATCTAGAATAGATATTGAAGTCCATTTCCGATCTCAGCAGGAGTGGTTTCACAAATCAAGGGCCCCCCTGACTGTCTGCCTCTTTTCCTTGCAGAGAGTAATTACAAAATGCCTCAGCTGCCCATCTTATCACAGCTGTGGGTAATTAAAGAACGTGGCCTCTCCTGTCCCCTTTTCCATCAGGTGATTGGAGAATTACAAAAAGACTAACCTGTGCCCTTCATTACCATCACATATCTGGGTTGTTTAAGCTCCACGATGGAAATATAGGAGGAGTTTTTCTTCTCTTTCGCTCTTTGCTTTTGCTCAGTTTTCTCACCTTAGCTCCGTTTGGTCCTGAAGGTCCAGCAGTTCCAGCGTCTCCAGCAGGACCCTGTCAGGACGAGAACAGTAACAGATTAGGCGGTGGAACAGGCAGATGTGTGGAAGTAAGATGAAAAATGGTACTGCAGGGATGAGTTATGAGATTTGGATTACTTACAGGAGGTCCAGGAAGACCCTGCAGACCGGTGAAGCCACGGTGACCCTTCTGTCCCCTCTCTCCAGTCTCACCAGCCTCTCCCTTGTCTCCACGTGGACCTTGGGGCCCCTGGAGTAAAAATTGAACATGGATTAAAATGCATGCCTGCATACATGTAGCACTTTAAATTACATAAATCACATTAAAATCCCCAAAAAATTGCGGCTTCAGATGATGATACTCACAGCCATTCCTCTAGCGCCAGCAGATCCAGGTGGTCCTGCAGGTCCTTGAGCACCCTAAAGAAAGAAATAATAGTATGGGTGCTTCCTCTAGTTAACATCAAACACATGAATCAGTGTGTGACACTACGCTGTCTACAGTGTGTTGTGTTACTTACTCCCTCTCCTCTGTCTCCCTGCTTGCCGAGGGGTCCGACAGGTCCGGGGGCACCAGGGGCACCGGGAGCACCAGGGGCACCAGCGGGACCGGTGTTACCTCGCTCTCCCTACAGGAGGACACTAGTTGATGACTCAGGATAACAACAGTTCTAGTAGATTGTTTGTCAAACTGTGAGATTTGTTTTCAGGTTTTTAATGCGAGCCTGAAGTCTCTCACCTTCACTCCAGCAGCTCCGTCTCTACCAGGAGGTCCATCTGCTCCAGGGGTGCCCTGAGATAAAGAGAAAGATTTCTCTAATGATTAGATCAAGCTGGCCACATTATTTCCTCAGTATGTTGTAAAAAGTATAGAATAGTAAAACATGTGTCTACAGCTAATGCACAACTGATGTCCTGACTTGTAACATTTCATTGTTGTTATTATTGTGTACTTCTGACCTCTCTTCCGGTCTCTCCAGCAGGTCCAGTAAGTCCAGGGGGTCCCACGGGTCCAGGAGGTCCACGGTCGCCAGAAGAGCCAGAAGATCCTTGTTTACCAGGTTCTCCCTAAATACAAGGAAAATGTTAACATTACAGTTCAGTACAGTTCTATTCAATAATAGGGTAACGAACACATGACGAGGCAAACTCACAGTAAGATGAAGGCCTATCCAGCATATGTAAAAACGTTCAGGTGCATCCAGATGTCAGACAGATCTGACATGCCCTCTATTAGATTTCAAACAGTTTTCATGGAAGCTAATAAAGAATATCGTTTATAGATGAAAGCACTTACAGAAGGTCCAGGGAGACCAGGGAAGCCTCTCTCTCCACGCTGACCAGGCAAACCAACAATACCACGAGATCCAGCTAGACCCTGAGGACCTGAAGGCCCATCAGCACCCTGCAGAGTCAGGAAGGAGAGGACTGAGCTGTGAAGGTCCTTATTTAGCTGCACTAGATTCAAAATATGAAGATCTTTTTCACATGTCAGTAAGGTGCAGTTTTCACTCAGTTCATTTGTGAATATCAGCCTGAGATAGCGGGTGATTGAGATGGATGTTGTCTTAGAGAATGAATCCTCTGGCAGGTTACGGGTGGGTTCTTGTGAGATGCAAAGTAAATCAAACTCACGGGTGGTCCATCCTCTCCAGGCTCTCCCTTCTCTCCCTGTGTGCCAGCAGGTCCTCGAAGCCCAGCATCTCCCGCTCTTCCAGGGGGGCCAGCATCACCACGGGTACCCTTTGGTCCGTCTTTACCAGCAGAGCCTGAAGGGCCAGCAGCGCCAGGGTTACCCTGTGAGGGAAAGAGAGAGAGTTTCAGTGAGTGCCAGCAGAAATATGATGTACACAAATCATTTTATACTGTTATACTATATCAATTTCCCCTCTAGGATTTTGTTCTTTATAAAACACTCACATTAGGGCCAGGAGGTCCAACTCTACCAGCAGCACCAGGGAAACCAGTAGCACCCTGTCAAAGAGAAAAAGAGTTAACATGAACGTACCCAACCTGTTGGCCCATGAGGTCATTCTGTCTCCCTGTCATCAATAACTACGGTGTAGTAGGATGTCACAAGATTATCAGTAAGTATTCACATAAATATAAATTATTCACATTAGTCTCTTGTCCCCGTGAGTCCACCAAAGTCAATAAAAATAACCTTTGCTCCTCTGAATGCACAGAATGTAGCTGTTAATACTGTACATTCATTTAGGGCATCAATTAATGATTATTTCCATTATCAATTAATCTGCTGCATATTTTCTCTATTTTATATTAATTACTTGGTCAATCAAATGCCAGAGAATATTGAAAAACACACTTTACAATTTTGTAAAGTCCAACTTGATGCCTTCAAATGGCTTCTTTTGTCCAACTACCAGTCCACTTCCCAGAAATTATTAATTTAGTATCACATAGGAGTAAGAAGAACAGCAAAACCCAGTAACATTAGTGAATCTTTGATATTTCTGCTTGAAAATGATTTAAATTGCTGATGGATAATGAAATTTCTGTCGATAGACTCATCAATAAATCACCTCATCGTTTCAGCTCTAAGTTGTTTACTGATATTGTAGCAACCTTAAATAAGTCGATGAATGAATCAGTCAATCAATCGATCAAGTCTAGATCTTCGAAATGTAGTGGATATGTCATATAATGTATGTAGATTGTATCAGCACTCAGCAGAGGTGTTGTGTAATGAACGGTTTATGTGATATGGTAAAAATAGGAGTTACTTACAGGAGCTCCTTGAGCACCACGAGCTCCTTTAGGTCCAGATACACCAGTAGGTCCCTGAAAAAGAGGACAAATATTTAAATCATGTTGATAAAGCATTAAAGTGACTTAAGATTTCTGTAAATGTACAGAAATGTGGCTTTAGATGCATAAATTTAGACTTCATTTTGAGATCAAGCACTCACCACAGGTCCAGGAGCCCCAGATGGTCCCTGAGGTCCGGGGGCGCCGCTGTCTCCCTTCTGTCCAGACTCACCAAGCTCTCCCTTGGCACCAGGCTGACCATCTGCACCCTGAATGTTTTAAACAGAACATTAATATTTTCAGAGTGTGGATGAATAGAAATTTAAAAAATATTTTTTAAGTTGCTTTAAGTGCTTAATTTAAACAACAGGTATTGTGGCAGCTTTACTTACAGGAGGTCCAGCAAAGCCAGCAGGTCCAGGGGGGCCGACCTCACCACGGTCACCCTGCAAGAAGACAGAGGAGGCTGATGGTCAGTGTATGTACAGTACACTATGTTTATGGGGATCTGTTCATTTAAAAAAACAGAACACTATACAAGTGTACAATTATATTAATTATTAATAAGTAATTACAGAGGGGGAAATATTAAATAATGAAATGGATAACTGATACTAGAAGGGCACTTGGAGAGCGCAGACCTCGGCCAAAACCAATAATCTATTATAATATTCAAGTCTGCATTTAATCACATAACACCATTCTCTTTGCCGGAGTTACAATTTGGTTAATATTATTGCTCATTCGTGAGTTGGATCCAGATCTGCTAAAAAGAGTTCTTCCCTGGCCTAGAACGACCCAGCCAATCAGTGAGTGTGGTGCAATCCTGCCATGATCCTATTCCACGTGTTCATTTGCAACCATGTTACTTTTGCTGCAACGCAAGCAGCAGCAACACCACCAGCTGTTGTCTCATTATAAGTATCAACACAGTCAACTTTAAAAATAAATCTCAATATTACCTCTCACTTAATAAGCCAGATGCCTATGTAGCTGAAAATGATTAATTGTTTCAATATGTTTTAGAGGGAAACAAGGTCTCAGTCCTGTCCAGTCTGAGTTTAATAGTCTCATCAGTCACCTCCTTATTAACACTTTGGAGTCACACCAAGTTAGAGCTTGTTTGGAAGTTACACAGGGCATTATGTTGTGGCATTATGTGATTTTATCAATAATAAATAAGAGAGAGGAAATAAATTTTCGCTACAGCTAAAACTGGATAGACACTGAGGACTTACTGTCAGCTGGGGGACTTTTCATTAAGCCCCATTTCAAGCCGCAGCTCATTGCCAGATACACACCAGCTGATCAGCTTTGGTGTCGACTGCATAATGTGAGCATGACAAAGAGAGGTACTTACAGGAGCACCACGAGCACCAGAAGCACCAGTAGGTCCAGAGGGTCCAGTCTCACCCTGGATAGGAGAGAACCAGTCAGTCAAACCAACCAAGATAACAAACAAACGATATGAGTGTAAGTGAACTGGGCTCCTGTTCATTCAGACCCAACTGATGACAAAGGGCGACACTGTTATTCTCACCTTGGCGCCGTTGGGTCCAGATGGGCCGGGAGGACCAATGGGACCAGTCAAACCCTGAAAGAAGCAAAGAGCATTAATGGAGATATAAGTGGACACAAGTTATAGAGAATAGAGTTTGGGTTTTATTAAATGTTACCAGTTTTGTTTAATGACTTAAAGAAAGTAAAACTAAAACTAACTAAAAAAATTAGAGACCAAGCATTTATTTTGAACTCACTCTTGCACCATCCTTTCCAGGAGCTCCCTCAGGTCCTTTCTGTCCATTGTCACCCTTTGGGACAAAGAAAAAATCAGTATGTTCATATTTGCTCTATTAAACTTACAATTTCACTCATGAAATAATCCAAAATATTTATAATATAAGTCCATTTGGTCAGTTTAATGAAGAATCTGTCACTCACTCTGTCTCCCTTGGGTCCTGGGATACCACCGGTTCCTCTCTCTCCAGGCATACCCTGCAGGCCGGGGGGTCCCTGGGGTCCAGCGCTACCAGCTGGTCCAATGGCTCCCTAAATTAGAGTGAACAAAATTCTTTCAAGTCTGCCTTAAATAGTTTATGAAAAAGCTTTATTCGTAAAACCAGAACCTAACAAAAGCTGCAGGTTCATGTTCAACATTTCCAACAATGAATGAATAAACCAGAAAGGTCTTCACTACTTCATTTTGATGAATTTCTAGAAATAGTTCAACATTTTGGAAAATATGCTAATTCATTCTCTTGCTGAGAGTCAGATGAGATGATTGACTCCACTCTCATGTCTGTATGGTAAATATGAAGCTCCAGCTAGCAGCCGCTTAGCTTAGTTTAGCACAAAGAGTGGAAACAGGGGATCCGCCCAAAAGTGATAAAATCTGCCTTAAAGAATCTCTAATGATCACTAATTAATATGTTATATCTCATTTGTTTAATCTGCATAAAAATCAAAGTGTTGAAACATCACATTGTGTTTTAAAGGGTGTTATGAGCCAGATTATTTCTTGGCTGGGCACAGTAACTTCCTGGACTCACAACCAGCAGAGAGTCAGCCAGTCAAGGAACCCCAAGAACATCCTTCGCGGCTGAGAAAATATTTATAATAAACCTATTTGTTCCTGTCATCAGTAAATTAGCAGAGGAATTATTCTAAAACAATAATGAGTCGTAATTTAAATGTCAGATGTTAAAGAACAACAACAATAAGTTGTAAGGACAAGAAGTCCAACCTTGATGAAACAGACTTTTCCACATCTTTTGATTTCCTCTGGAATCACAAATATACATCTAGATATTAATTTAAACAACAATCAAAGGCCTCAGACTCATCCACTGACCTTGGGTCCATCAGTTCCAGGTGTACCAGGAAGTCCACGAGGTCCCTGAAGACCCTGGGGTCCAGCACCACCTCTCTCACCAGGGAAACCACGCTCGCCCTGTTAGGAGAGAAAAAGACACTGAATCAACAGGACAAACAAGAAGTTGTAGTGAATGCTCAGTTATGTGATGTGAGGAAGAGAGAGGAGTCATATGTAGTGCTAAGATGATAAAATCAAAGTCTCCATATAAGAAGCCAACAATGTATGTATGTATGAACCGTATGTGACAGCAGCATATAAGCGTCATAATTGGTGATGTGTTTATCGCTCTTTTCTTTGAAAACATCAGAAATGAAGACACGAAGCTTTAACTCACTCTAGGTCCAACAGCACCAGCAGCTCCGGCCTCTCCAGGAACACCCTGCACAGAGAGAAAAGAGGGGAAAAAAAGCTTTTACTCCAGCTTTTGAAGTAATTACTCACATCTAAACATCAGTATCGTAACACTTCTGTTAAGCTTTCATTGTGAGTCTGTGTATTAATGACCAAGACATTTAATCTTACAACTAAGCATGACTTAAATCCAGAATGTAGCAATACGCTGAGAGTCATTTATCCAAACTCAAAAACTGTTCAGCAGTGAGCAATGAAGCTTTTACAGAACTTATTACCTACACAAAAGAAACTGTATTTTAAACTTTTAGCTGGATTTCCTTTGTGTGCCATCATTTAGTCATTTAGTTATGGATTAAACTGAAAAAGCTCTGCAGAAATTAAACACAAAAAGTAAGAAATGATTAGGTGACCCAGATGTTTAACCTTGGCACACATGTTTTGTTACAGCAGCCAATTCACATAAATCACAAAACAAATGAGGCAGTTGAGAAAAAATACAATTAAAAAGCCAAATTATAGAGAATGACTAAAATAGAAAAAGAGATTAACATAAAAACTGAGAACAGAGACAAAAAAACATAATGTTAACTAAACTGTAGCCTTGAATTACTACAGTAGAAGAAGATTGGATTCTCATTGTATGTTTGCAGGGCTGATTTAACCTAAATGTTTTATATGTGATGATTGATGAGTGTGCAAAACAGCCAGCTGGTGATATTCACTAGTCTTTTTTTGCTACAGAGCATAGCAGAGAGTCTTGCTGTCATATAAAGCGTGATAGTTATACTAGGCTGTGAAATACCGAGTTATTTCTGTCATCTTGAACCGGAGACTGTTTTAGCTGTTTTCCCACCACTTTCATTTCTACGTATTGTGTTTTTTTCTGGAACAGTTAAAATACTCAGAAATACCATAATCTGACATGTAAGTGGCTCTGTACATGCTCTAGGATACTTGTAGTTGGTTGACTGAGTTGTCATCAACGACAGACCTACAGATGCAATAAATCCTAAACAACAGGTAAACGCTCACCTGGTCTCCGGGTTTTCCAGCCTCTCCTGGGGCACCAGATGGTCCAGGCAGACCCTGTACAACAACAGCAAAGGGACCCATTATGGACTCTATAATGTTTGAAAATGAATCATACTGATATTATTTAGTTTTTCAGACTGGTGTACTGTATCTGGGGTTTGATGAGAAAATAAACTCACCTGGAAGCCAGAAGGTCCAGGCTGTCCTTGCTCTCCTCTCTCTCCAGCAGGTCCCTATGAGAGACCAACAACCATCAGGCAAGGACAAAGAGCAAGTAAAGACTCATTTGGCACATATCTCACAACATGCAATTAAACTGAAATACTCACAGCAGGTCCAGAAGGTCCACCAGGACCAGTCTCACCATCTTTTCCAGACAGACCCTGTTCAGAGAAGAGGATTCAAATTATCAAAAGAGATCTGGAGGCAGAAAATGAGGAATCCATTTGTGAGGTTTAAAAGAAGGTAAAGTATTTATAGAGAAAATGTACTCACTCTCAAACCAGGACGACCCACAAGACCCTTCTCTCCTGGCTTTCCAGCTTCACCCTGTTGAGGAGAAATCACAGTAAATGATCTATAGAAAGTCTCTCCAGCTTGGAGTGCCACGTGGTAAAAGACAGTGGTGGTAGTGTTGTCCTGTCTAGGCATGAATCTATGTATATTATCAGGTTTTCATTATTCTGTACAAACATGTTGTGTCTAATAGGGAAGACACTTCTAGTGCTCCTACTTTGCTGTTATAAAAACTCACATTAGCTCCCTTTGGTCCAGGGAATCCCATCACTCCTGGCTGTCCACGGGCTCCCTGAGGGCCGGGTGGGCCTGGGCGACCGTCCTCACCAGAGGCACCCTGTCAAAGGCAAAAGTTAAAAATAGCAAACATCACTGACACTAGGGAAACTAGTGTGTGTTCATCTTAATGTCATGCCTGATTATACAGAGATTATTACACTAGCATTAACAAAAAAAGGGCTTCTCAAGTCTGAACAGCAGGTAGAGGAGCATTTGAACTGTTCTACTCTCGGATATAAGGACTCCATAAAGCTAATAGACAATACAAATAGTTAATTATGAGCAAACTAAAATATAAAGCCTCATTAAATACAAGGCTTTCATTTTAATACACCACACATTGACAGTTGTGGTAGATATTTCTCGTGTTTGTTGGCACATACAGTAGTTTTGTTATATCTTTATGTTTAAAGGTCAAAAATGCTGATGAAAGCTGGATCACCTGCTCTATCTGTTCATTTCAAAGTCTCTGAAGCAAAGATGTAAACCACATTCTCACTTTTTGTGCAGTTTGCTGTTATGAGAATGCATATAAACTGAGATGCCAGCATATCATAACAAATCAAATTGGATTCTATAAAATCTAATAATGATGTGCATTTTTTTGCATGGGAGAACTGAAATACCGCAACATTTCTTAAGTATGACAGGAAATATTGCCTAAGGATTAATATTGTACTCACAGAGGGTCCCACTTTGCCTTGGGGACCAGCATCTCCGGGACGACCAGTGAGACCCTATGGAAGGTGCACAGATTGTCAGTATTATACCAGAAGCAGGAGAAAGCTTGGCAATGCACAAAATCCATTATGATCAATCATATCAAACCAACCACACTAAATATCCATCTGGTTTGAGGCTGCCAAATGTAAGCAACACTGTCGGACTGTTTCTAGGCTGGTGGTGAATAACAATGTAGGACTCACTCTGGCACCGGGGAGGCCAGTCTCTCCTGTGCGTCCTGGGTCTCCAGTACCACCTTTAGGCCCAGCAGCACCAGGAACACCGCGGTCACCAGGGGCACCCTGAGGAGACGAAAGGAGGCCAGATTTAAACATCAGCTAGTTTTTGGAGCATAACAGCATCTTTCTGAGCTGCGGTGCTCAGATTACATTAAAGAAATGCCATTTTACCCACCTTAGCACCAGCGAGACCATCCTGACCTGGGAAACCACGGTTACCAGGAGCTCCCTGGAAAGAATCACAGAGATCAACTTGATTAAGTTCTGACTTAAAATAGCAACATGTAATTGATAATGTCACCTTTTACCAGTATTATTGTACATCCTGATTACTTACTCTCTCTCCTGGAGGTCCAAGTGGTCCAGCAGCTCCGGGCTCTCCTCTGGCACCCCTCTTTCCCTCTTCACCAGCAGGGCCAGGGGCACCTTGTGGACCAGCAGGGCCCTAAAAAAAATCAACATATGTAAAGTAAATCTTCTCTGTAGTCAAATTATAAACGATGTTTCACAGTGATTATGGCCCATATGGTGAAATGCTGAAATCAAGTCAAAACTAAGCAACTCACAAGCTCTCCCTTTGGTCCAGCTTCACCTTTGAATCCAGGAAGACCAGGGTCTCCCTAAGCATAGCAAGAAAGAAGACAAATTAATAATCATAACACAAACACGTTTCAAGGTTGCACAGAGTTTCAGATTATTCCCAAGATACTTACAGACTGTCCCTTTGGCCCCAGAGGTCCTGTAGCTCCCTGTGGTCCAGGTGGGCCACGTGGTCCAGGGAATCCAGGTGCACCAGCAATACCAGGACCACCCTTTGAGTAAGAAAGAAGCAATACAATATCAGAATAAAATCAGACAGTAATATCACAAATTGTAAAGAAACAGAAGGTAATGGAGGACTCTAAAACCATAAATACAGAGGGGAGACTTACAGCAGATCCTTTAGCTCCAGGAATACCATCTGTACCAGGGTTACCCTACACAGACAGGGAAGAAGAAGCAATGCATCAGACGCTGTCAACAAAAAATTAATAACCACAGTGTAAGACTGCTGAATGAGCAAATCAAAATGAGTGATGACAAACGAACCGATGCTCCAGCGGGGCCGGGAGATCCTGGGGTACCAGCCTCTCCACGGGGTCCTTGTTGTCCTTCAGCTCCACGGGCTCCAGTGGGACCAGCTTCTCCCTGACCAGGCACAAAAAATATCATTAACAGGTGCAAAAAAAGTCCGATGTTCCACATTTTATCTACCTGTGAATCTGATATATGTACCGCCTTACAGCTGAAGATAATGGTGTGTTTAATACCTGTTCTGTCCGTTCTTATTGTTCATAGATAAGTCAGCCGGGTATGACGTGATTGTTAGTGCATCTTTCTCTTTCTTGACCAGATTATATTTAATAGTTTGTAAAACACACTACAGATGTTGTTGTTGTTGTTACAATATGTGTGTGAACTACAAGGCAGATAGGAGTTTATGGTCAACTGTCTGAAAGTACTTTAGGAAGAAAAAAATGCATTTAATCACAAATGGCTTTTATTGCTTTATTTTAGTATATAAGGTCTGCTGCAGAAAGATACGGGTTTGGGATGATATGATCTGTACAAACCTTGGCTCCTGGAGATCCTGGGAAACCGGGAGCTCCAGCAGGACCAACAGGCCCCTGTAGACAGAACAAAAACCAGGTGCTTAGGGTTCATACCTCATCACTTTGTTGCTCTGTTATCAAAGGCAACAACTTTAGAAAAGAAAAATCATTTGGTTGAACTGGATGCAAAACTATGGGAACTATGATACGTACAGGTGGACCAGCAGGACCGGGCAAGCCATCATTTCCACGGGCACCCTGAAGAGTAAAAAGACAAGAGGTTACAGCAAACTAGAAACATATTGATGCTCGGTGGATTGCAGCAGATATGACTTTGATACTTACTGCAGCTCCAGCAGCTCCAGGACGACCCCTCTCACCGGGAAGACCACGTGGGCCCTACGGCAGAACATACAAATGGTCAGTTTGTCCTCGTAATTATGGAACATGAAGCTTGAATTAATAAACCTGTTATTTGTCTTCACTAACATCCCATTCTGTTGCCATTTTATGTTAGAAAATCACAGAAAAGGCACTGGAGACTCACCATGGGTCCAGGGGCACCGTTCTCTCCAGCAGCACCAGACTCACCCTGATGGGAGCGGAGATCAGAAACATTAGAAGGGTTAACCCAAAACAATGACAATATGGATTTTCTTTTTTTATATATATATATATTTTATCCCAAAAGATACTTGTGGTGGTCTTACCTTGGCTCCTGCAGCACCACCTTCTCCCTTAGCTCCATCCAGACCAGGATGACCCTACAGGGAGACATGACAGGACTCATCAGGACTCACACATCAGTCAGTCCTCAGGTGTAATGGATGAACAGCTACAAGTATGTGAGTATTGAGCAGTTGCTTATCCTGCTTCTTCTGTTTAGCAGTGAAGGAGAAAACACTCACTCTGTGTCCTTTGATTCCAGGAAGTCCAGGAGTCCCAGGGAATCCTCGAGCTCCCTGAAATCCAAATGCAAAATATCAACATGAGGAATACTTCACTTATCTCTTGCTAATTCCCTTGACTTTGATATGCGGTGTGATCCTGGAGTTGGCAATGTAAGTATGAAATCATCACTTGACGCTCACCTGAGGACCTGCAGGTCCACGCTCACCAGCTTTTCCAGGTTTGCCAGGCTCACCCTGGAAACAAACAGGAAGTGGAATGAGTGTTTGTCACAGCAGGGTACAGATGCAGTACCTCACTGTGCTGGAAAGATGTGAATGCAGCCTGTGTTTTGTCACGTAACCATTTTCACCAGTAATGGTAGGAGACAGACAGTGCCCCCTAGTGGTAAATGTGGTTCAGTGCCAAGAGCTTATAATAAAGTTCTTAACATGCTGAGTTATTAGACTGACTCTAGCACTGTTGTGAAATAATAGAAGGGCAATGAAGTGAAACAAATGCATTGTTAATTGGGATAAAAGACAATAAGGAGAAACTTTTTTTAACATGAAATGTTTCACTCTTTGTGTAGGCGTTGCGCTTAATGTATTAATGATTTGTTGTTTTAATGAGCTTTGGGTTTCATGTGAAGATGAAGCATCAACACTCACATCTTTTCCAGATTTTCCAGAAGGCCCAGGTGGTCCACGAGGGCCCATCGCTCCCTGTTATAAAAACAAACCAAGATAAATCATTAGTAAGAGTTATCGCTCCATAAAAAGTTAGGAACAGCAAAACACTCCATTTATTGAACCAAATTTGTAACTGGTGGTGATTTTCACTGTTAAAGAGGTGAGACATCACAACAAATGGGACCAGTATAGTCTCACTTCAGTCTGTTAGGTACACAGATGAATTCTCAGACAGGTATTCATACTTACAGCTGGACCAGGCTCTCCAGCCTCTCCAGGGGAACCTTGGAAACCCTGTGGTCCCTACAGGTACAAATGACAAAGCAAAGATTCTGGAATTTTTTCATTTGTGGCAACAATTCTTCACTAAATATTTCAAGATTAGCTGTTTGATTACAATGACCAGTCACATAATGATGTGGTGCTGTGATGAAAGTACTCACAGGAGCTCCAGAAGGTCCAGGGGGACCACGAGGACCCATGGGACCCTACGAGAGAAACACAACACATACAGAGAAAGTCAGCCTGGCATTGTTTTTTTACCACGTTGTGTGAGAAATTGATCAGACAGCTTGAACAAAAACTTTAACATAGAAAGCTATTGAGAGTAAAGAAAAAATGTAAACCCAACTCAATTTTAGGCTTAGATGGTTTTAAACAAACTGATCTCAAGGGTTAAAATTTGTTAAACACCTTAAATCCTACAGACCCTTTGCAAAACCAATTTCTATGGATTTCTAAATTGTGATGTATTATGATTTTTATGATATGGTCCTTGAAGCATAATTTAGTGTGGTTCATACACCTACATACTCGATTTAAAGAAGTGTAAAACTCTGCTCCACTTCAGCATCAACAGCAATCATGAATTTAAACAAATCAGCTGAAATCTCTGTGAGGAGTGAAACTACTGAGCCACAAGGTGGCAGCATTATAATCATCTCTGTGAACATTTACAGTTTAGTTTGCACCAGCGGCAACTCTGAGACTGAGCTGCATGTCAGCAACCAGGTTTGGTCATTGAGAGATGAAACTGTTCATATACTTAAAACATACACACACACTCTTCCTGTGGCAGATGCCCACTGTAAACAGTTCTACTTACCATTGGTCCTTGCATGACACCCATCTGAGCACCTCCGGCCTTCTCATCAAAACCTCCAGCCATCTGAGCAGCAAAGTTCTGTGAAAGTGCAAAACAGACAGAGACGAAGAGTCAGTGTTTGTAGTTTATCCTGCCTGAGCTGCCTGAGCTAATTGGACCATTACGCACAGCAGCAAGTAAACAACATTAACTGAATTACTGACTTAAATAGTAGTTCAGTCACCATAAAAGAGAAGATAAAGGAAAGGATTGCCTGCACCTGCTCCCTGCTAAAGTGACGCATCAGTTTCACCCTTCACATTCCTTTCGAGAGCAGACTGCACAAGTCTACTGCAGTCCATTTGGGAAAGTAGGTCTGTAGTGTGCAACACATTATTCAGTCTTTCCTCTTTGAGTGAAAAACTGATTAATTTGATGGACCCATTCCAAGCTGTTTCCATGTATGAATCAAGTCAAATATAGCCAAAGCAAAGTTTCAGAGCCTAAATATTCATTCATCAGTTCAATTCATCCTGTACTTTGTAAATACAGCAAGCAGCTTAGTGAAGTGAAGACACTGATGAGGCTTGTCATTTCCATATGTTTACTCGTATGTCTCTTTGTGTGTTTTGTGTGATACTGGAGTAAAACTGTGGTGTTAGAGTGTAAATCTGAGGAGGAAAAGATAGATTTGGTCTAATGTGTATGCCTTGTGTTACAGGTGTGCACTTAGACTTACCCCTCCAAGCCCTGGTGGACCTGGTGGGCCGGGAGGTCCGGGGTTTCCAGGGGTGCCAGGCTCACCATCTCTTCCTCGAGGTCCAGAATTTCCCTAGGGAAAAAAAGGTATTTTCTCTAAGTCACCTGTCTGGAGTACTAAAGAAGACGTAAAGTCATTGCATTACACAGAGTAGCAAGACAGGACATTTCCATCATTTCTATCATTTGATTGTTGTGATAAACATCACAGGTTATTTTTGGTTGCACTAGTTTGCCATTTGCCTTTTCTACAGAAGACGTCTCATTTCTCCCAAATGATGATTAGATTTGGATGTCCCTACACTTGAGTGGTAATAACTCTGCAGTCTCAAACTATACAGAGCTCAGAACTGCTGTTGCTTGAGCCAATATTGGTGGCCTAATACTGAAAGCACATTACGATATTAATATAAGAGCATTTCTACTGTATAATGTGTTGAGTAGACTTGTGGAGGGATGTGTTTTTTGTTGTTTCTTACCTTATCACCCTTAGCACCAGCTGCTCCGCGTGGTCCCTGCTCACCAGAAGGTCCCTACAAAAACAGATATTTGTTGTATTTGGTTAAAACACCTATTCAGACTTCATCAAACAATGCTTGTATACATGCAGAATGAATACAACAAACACAATTATTTCCCTGTATTTCTACAGAATGTCAGTAAATTGAATAAAATGTGTAGTATTTACCATAGGGCCTGGTGGTCCTTTTGGTCCTACAACCTGCACAAAGATGAAAAGAAAGCTTTGGTCATGTTCCTGCTGCTAGTGTCATAAATGAGTCTTTATTACCAGACCAATCATTCATGTTGTATCCGGTTGTACCAATTTCTGACCCGTTGAAATTAGAGGAGAACATTCCACCTTTGCAGGAGGTGGACGTCATGCTAAAAACACAATCTGACAAGGATTTCGTTTGACAGGACAAGTTTTGCTAAAAACATCACCTCCTCTTAACCTCTGGTTTGGCTGATTTTGCTAACCTGACATGTGCACTTGCAGCAAAGTTGCTGAGAGGATCTAAGAGGATTTGATCAGGTTCATTATGTCCAAGGAATGCAGAGTTTTTCCTCATGTAACAGGAAGTTCAACAAGGGATATTAGGACATTATAGTTAGTCTCTCATCAGCGACTCATTTCCCCTCCAATGATCAAACATGCTTAAAACTCCAGAAAAATTGGGATAATCAATGAGTATAGAATTTAGCAAAACAATGAATAGTTTTTTTTTTATCAGGGAATGAGGATTAGTCTTAAGTGAAGAGAGAAATGTCAAATTCAGCAACGTGATATCTTGGGAAACATGGGTGGTGTGTAGGGGATTATTCTGGCATGAATGGACACACTGTTGGGCATTTAATGGGCATTTTATGGTCCCCAAAAAAGCAAACAAAAATCTCTAATTATTAATTCAAAATAAACGCAGCAGAAGCAAAAATATTTAAGAGTCAGGCCAATAATGAGTTTGTGTGTAAACGTGTCTTGTGCTGTAATGGAGTGTCACTTATTTCAGGCATTATGTCATTGTGATGAACTGTAGAAGACTCATACTTACATCTGCAATCTCTCCTGGTTCACCTTTCTGGCCCTGATTGATAAAACAAAAAAGTGTCATCAGAGGCCTGAAACATTTCACTGAGAAACAAACTACTTACACATTTTACAAGCTTTCTTTTTTTGTTGATGTTTTCATATTGTTACTTATTAAGTGAATCTGTATATGGGGTATATGGGTATATTTTTCCACAACCCATTGCCTCACCTTAGCGCCAATTGTCTCTGATGTTGCAGATAGATGTTCGAGGGGGAGGAAAAAAGAACAAAACATTAAAAGTGGTAAACATTTCAGGCACCTGATTGATTTGAGTTCTAGCCTGTGATTGGTAGGAAAGGAGACCTGCAAGGAAATCTACTGATGCTAAAGTGATCAAATACCATTCACCAAACCCAAGGGCAGGCAACCCATCCAGATTGTGTTAATGGTGAGATATAATTTCAAGAGCAATAAGGCAGAAGCAAGTATTGACTAGGAGATTAGAAGTAAGTATTTAGATTGAATCATTAAGCTAATGTGAAAGTAAAATGTAAAAGCTAAGTGAGCTGTTACAGCCAAAGTAACAGCTTGTGGCCAGTCAACATCACACAGCCTTATCGAATTTGCCTTTTTTCAAATTTGATTTTTTTTTTCAAATTTGAAATCTTACAGTGTTGTGAAAGATTGTTTATACCAAATTGTGGGAATTGGTTTATATTTCGGTGATCTTAAACATACTCGACTCCTGGTGTCCTGGGATATCTGTCACTGAGCAGATGTCAGCAAAAGTATTTTGGTCAAGTTGTGATTTAGATAAAATCCCTCCTTTTTGAATGTAAAAACATGTCTGTGCATATTCTGTTCCTAACAGCTCAGTATCTACTTTGTTGGATAAATCAGTCAAATCGCTGTAATTGTGATATACCAGGAGGTCTGAGAAGACGCTGCAGGAGTACAGTGGCTCTTCACAAGGCCTTGAACCTTTGCCAGGTCCATCTTTACAGTCCTGACATGAGGCCTCATACATAAAAGGTTAGAAAACTTTTTATTTATATCTGAAGACATCTTAATATTGTAGAAGACCTCCAACGGGCTCAAATGAATTATTCAACTGAGGCTCAGTATGAACACAGGCTTCATCTTAGTCATGAGTTAAAATGAGCAGAAGTGTTTTGACTGGTTTAGCTGAGAACCAGGCAACACATTTCAGGATCCATCCAATTCCACATGGAAACCACTTTCAGTGGCAATGAGATAATCCTGATAATGTTGCTTATCTGGTCTCCATCCAAACCAAGCATGCAGAGGGCCACTTTGGAACAGGGAGCATCAGGCGCTGATTGAGTAAAATGAGATTAGTGACGAATACCAAATCATAAAGCTAAAATGTTTTAGAGCAGCCAAAAGTTGTCTTTAAAATGACATTTAAAGACTGTAATCAGTGACTACTGTTGGCCTGATCAGGCAGTTCCCCATTCAAAAGTGTTAGCCAGGGTGAGATAAATGCAAGCTAAAAGAGTAATTTATTTATGGGTATGTGAATAAATAAATTACAACCAATGGGGGCACTGGCATCAGCAGGGCAGATGGGACAGCACTCTCCAGATGGGATGATAGGGTTGGCACACTCTTTGATATCCTCGCAGATTATCTCATCACACAGAACCGCTCCGCTGTCGCACACACAGATACGACACGGCTCGGGCTTCCACACATCCTTATCATTATACTTCTGGCCGTCCTGGATGCAGCCACCTGCCTCCACTGTGGTGAACAGCAGGGGGCGTGTGGCAGGTGGACAGAGGAGGAACAGGAGCAATGAGAAGACAGAGGTTGGTCCAAGAGAGCATTGGAAAGGGAGTTTGTTCAGTGTTGTGGGTTGGTTTGGCAGAAGTTGTTTAGAAAAGTTGGTTTGAGAGAGAGAAAAGGGAACAAGGGGATGAAAGGGGGTCAGGGGGCACAGCAAGTAAGTAGGAGTTGTAGCGGGTAAGATGGAGGAGCAGTGATTAGTGAATGGGGGGGGGGGGGGGGGGGGGGGGGGGGGGTGTAGAAGGAAGGAGACAGATAAAAGTTAACCTGTATCAAATAAAAACTCTGAACACTTTACAAAGTAGTGCAAAGTACACGAAGAGTCAAATTCAAACAACAGCATATGAGTGTGTTTGCATGATGATAAAGATGGACTAAGTGTTCCTTTGATGATGATGAACAGGTGCTCGTTTGACCCCAAAATACACTGCCACAAATCAGTAGCTGTGGACCCAACTACCCAACTATTATGTACAAGTTTTAAATATAACTCATGACGCAGGCAAGACAATGCTCCAAGTTATCATATGGAGAATTTTATGGCAGCGTAAAAAGTAATGTCAACAAGAGCCACAGTTAACAGTTGTGCTCTAAGCCCTAGTTGAGGTATTTCACGTTGGTGGCTGAGTATATTTAACCTGCAGGCCTGCTCTCCCACTCCAATGAATGAACCTCTCTTATAGGGATACTGTGCCCAATTGACAAGCCGCTGCCTTAAGTAAACAGGGGGTCCTTCAAAATTTCTCCATCTGGATCCCATAGCTGTGTCAAGCGCCAGTGCAAACACATTGGGGACTTAAGAATGGGTGATTTGTTTAATGTATACATCTTAGGGCTGGGCCCACTAACTGCTGTTGTTTGTTCTTTAAACATATCTGTGAAACTGATACTTAGCATGTATATGTTACAAGACTGTTTAGTTCCTGAACAGAAATGAGAATCAGAAATGTTTGGCTACTTGCAACTGAAGTCTACTCCAGCCACCATTTCTTTTTTTTTATTACAATTTATGGGCTCATGTGATGCTAAAAGATGATAAATGCTTGCAGAGAGAGGGACTTGGAAAAAGAAGTGTAGGAGTAATGTCTATCTTGCTATAAATACAACTATATGTCTATCATCTGTTGACTCCCTGCTGTGCACCCTGTCCTACTCCCGTCCTGCTACCCTTTGAGCCTGCTAGCCTAGGGTCAAGCACTGTCTGACCCTGTCACTTCACATCATGAGATCCCTGAATCTGCTTCAGCCAAATCCTGTGGGTGAAGTTTATACATTTTCTACATGTCTTAAAAACAGGCAAAAATCACATTTAATTTGCTCAAAATTTGCTGAACATTTTCAAGAAAATCCTGATTTGTCTGACAAGTGGTAGGATTAGAGTCCCCCAAAGGGATTTGAGGCATTGCTATGCAAAATTAAGCGGATTTGCTGCACTAAAATATGAGCAAACACAGGAGGAGAGGCTGAGCTGCAGAACCCAGGTGAAGACAAATGGACACTTGTTCACCTGGTCCTCCATCCCACACAGATGAGCCTTGACAGCCTCACCTATCCTACAGAAAAAAAACACACTGGCTTACTTGGAAAGACCATTGATACTGTGTTTGACATTTTTCACATCAGAAACTACATCATTGTAAATGAAATGAAAATAACCAGAGAAGCTGCAGCCCAGCCTGACAGAGTTATGCTCTTCTGACTCTGACTCTGACTCTGACTTCTAACATCAAACCATTGACATTTGATTTATTTCCCACTTTTCTTCTGAAGCATCAGGTAGAGAAGATTGTGAAGGCAACACAAAGTTGTCATCAGAGTAACAACCCACATTTTTTTGCAAGTAAAATGACAAAAAGTCAAGAAAAACTGCAACTTACGGTCGTCCTCTTGCTGACATCTGACCACGGATAGTAAAACAACTTGGGATGCTACAAGTAGCAGAACAGTCCTTGAATCCACAAAGCTGAACATGTCTAAATATTAGACATGCAGGAGCTTGGGTGAGAAGTGAAGGGATGGACGAGACCAGGCTCTCAGTCAGTGGTGTGTTAAGTGTGTGTTCCCAGAGACTTATGGCACCATGCAGTCAAACCCTCCGAAATCTAAGTGGATCCAACGCGGGGCCCCAGCTGGCACTCTGCACCCACCGCGTCAGGGCAAGTACCGCGGTTTTATGTCCACTGTGCCTTGTATGGATCTTCGTATATTCCAAAATACCAGTCCTTCCCCCAGACCCCCTGTCAGGCTGAAACCTGAACCTCATATCCCTCCCCTCAGTCCAGCGGCATCGACTCTCCCAGGGATTTTTTTTTTAACTCAAGCCCTCCTTCCTCCCTTGACCTGCTTGGCCTGGCCTGGCCAAGAGATGCACCTTCACTTTCACATTAAAAAGGGAGCGACAAGCAAGAGAGCACAGGTCAAGCTCTGACCACATGCCTTTGTGTCAGTGTGAAATCAAAAATCTCAAAGCTGACTGAAAACTATGGTAAAAGGACTTTCTGATACTTTTCAGGGCCATTCTCTGTTTTACAATGACCAATGTATAATTCAATAAAAGTAATAATGTTCTTCTGGGCTAAGTTGAAACCTAAAGTACACATTAAAATTGAGGAACATACTAAAAGTAAAATATGTTATAGATTAAACATGCATGGTAAGATGTTAGATTTTTAATATGGACAATTTGAAAACTGATCACAGACCAACTTTAATATTGTATTTATCTAATGAGCTCAACCGTACTATAGGTCACAACACCTAAAAATAATCTTCTTGAAATCTATAGATTTATAGACCTTGCATAAACCTAAACTTTCCAGCACTACATCAGACTTTTCCCAAAACATTCTTAAAACTCTATAAATCAAAGTAAGTATAAGACAAACTTTGATCACAAAAATCTAAAATTTAAAAAATACTTGCTAAGTCTAAGTTTTTACTCATAAAACATGGGTAAAATTCTTGTAGACACCAAATTATTGTGCATGCTGAGTCCTTTCCCATACCTGCTAATCAGCTGAAAGCTGACCTCAAATAATATAACGCTCCAGTGAGGACCCAAAACATAAATGTGTCTTTTTTTTTGTAGAAAACTCTGAGGTTGTGGGAACTCAGTACTGGGTCAGCAGGGTTGTTTGTTTCAGTCTAGTCTCTCGGATTATGGATTAATCTGCAGACCTTGGACAACCTTAAAGTGTTGAGCTGACCGATCAACGGTGCAGTTCCGTCATGTTCACACTGCAGTCAAACTTTGTGAGAGCTTTGTCTGTTTGAACAAAGACACTGACAAGAGGTTGTGAGATTCAGATAAAAACAACAGTCCTTCTGTGGCTCGCATAAAATGATTTTCCACATTCAGCAGTTAGATATTATGTTCATGCCTGTTAATCACTTGCCCGTGTGAGGTTTAATTGCCCAGTAGGTCTGTAACAGGATTTATTTATCTTCATAGCAACATTCCTGACAAAATAGCACATGTATGCCAGAGTTATCTATTGTGAAGTTGAGCCAGAAAAGTGATGAAACGTCTGTGTGATCTTTATCATGTACGTCTCTCCATATAGCCCAGGTGAGTGAGCTTGAAAGGGGGTCTTTGTCATGAGGAGAGGCACAGTAATTCCAGGGTCACGACCTTCCACAGAGCCCCCCTCATTCCACATACAGGAAAGAAAGACTTAAACCCACCATCTTCCCTCTCGTCTACTGGGCCTAAGAGCTGTTTGGTATATTGGAATTAAGGTTGGTAGGTTGGTAGAAAAATGATCCAGCATCAGTTCTTTCAAGTTTAACAGGAGATCAACCCATCACCTGATGCAGATGAGTCCAGCAACTAAAACATCTCAGGAATTTAAACAGCCCACTACCCAGCTGAATCAATAATCCAAGGCCTTTAGACAATAGAGGGAGTGTACAGTGCCATTCTGGACTAACACTGTGTCTAGTTTGCTGTGTCCAAGTCACTGCTGCTGTGTCACGTAAAGAAAGATGAGTTAGTCTTTTCATTTTAAAATACTTTATTTGTCCCTCAAGGGGTAACAATAGTTCTGTGGGAAAGGGGCTTTAACTTTGGGAATGACTGAAAGCCTGTTATATTGCAGATCTCAAACTAATTAAAACGGCTCCTCTTGGAAAAAGAGTTCATCACAGTAGAATTTTACAAAATGGAGAAACTAAACTGACCTGAAATCATAGACATACGCAAGAAGTAAAGGGAGACAACAAAGATCAGTTGATTGCGCCTTGTCAGAGGAAGTCACACTGAGAGAAAACAGAAATCAGGATGAATCTAGAGATATTAGAGAAATTACTGCCACCATTTATAGCATCCTGCAAGTGCTGAGGATGTATAATCTCAAAACAATAGCGCAGCTGAGAGCTGTGGAGCAATCATTCCACATTCAGCTGCCACTGCTGTCTTTAAAAGTTGCAGCGATGTCTTTGAATACCAGATCAACTTCGACTACCGCTCTGTATCAATGTACAGCAGGAATCCTTCACTTCTGCTCTACACATCCTTTTTCTCTGGTGCTCTGACTGTATGCTGCCTTCTGCCGTCTCCCAGCACACACAATAGGCCTCTGTGTGCACGGCCCGCGGAATGCTGCGAGATGGCAGGGCAGTGGGATAGCTGCATGGTGAGGATGGGGGTTGGTGGGTGAGGAAGGGTGTGGAAGCTAGGAGGATGAAGGAGGAGGGGGGTTGGTTTGAGGGGAGGGGAAGGGAAGAGATGGCAGTGACGGGCGGGGGGTGGTGATGTGTGGGGGGGGAGGCTGACCTTTCACAACTGTACGGGTGCACAGAGGCTCCAGGGGTCTAGAGGGTGTCTAGGTTTCGGCACAGTGACCGCAGCAGAGGGGTGGCTGTGGTCCTCTGTGTACACACAAACTGGTGACGGGAGGGTAGTCGGCACCCACCTGGGGGAGAGGAGAGGACAGACAGGCCCTGAGAGCTGACAGTGTGCATCTCACAATGTATCCTGTCCCTCATGAAAAACTGACTGGGTTGTTCAGGTTATAATTAACTGAAAGTGAATCATCAGAGGACAGGAAAGACATCAGCAGCTACAACACACTCAAAGTGCAGTAATATTGTAAAAAATTTCCAATGTTGTGACAAATGTAAAACAGCTTCCGTTAAGAAATTAAACCATATTTTGGCGATAAAAATGTAGAGAATATATAAATACTGATTAATTGGAACAAGACTGAATAGCCACGCTAGCATCCCATGAGGCTATACAGAGGTCCAATATTGACTCTCTTTTAGCTCTGTTTTTGGTCTCTACCAACTCCTGTTGGAAATATCTGGCTTTTCAGTTGCAAAATGATCCGCTATGTTCACCAACTAGTTACTAACTTTGTCTGCCTGTCATTTGCTGAGCAGGTAATGCGGAGAGGGTTTTTGCAGCTGCCAGCTGTAGACAAAAACAACGCTATGAGAGCGGTGAGAGTGAACCAAAACAGTACATTTGAGGACCGGACAGTTAAACATGGGAGCTGCAGAACAGATGCAGGTGATAGTTCACACTGTCATGATATATTGTTATTATGGAGATATTGATTATACCTACCTCAAAGTAAATGTATATCTGAGGCTGGTGGGAATTTGGGAATTAGTTTTAAAAATGTGTTTAATCTTCTGGGGACCATGACTGTCCTCTAACAATTCAATCTGCCAAAGTGTAAATAACTTAAATTAAAAGCTCTCTGTAGGGGAAATCTGACATAACTGCATCATAGATGGTTAGACAGACCTTCAACAGTAAAAATGTAAGTCAGCAGTTTTAGGCGTTGTGGCTGTCTGGACAGCAGGTGAATATTCAACTTAAAATAAAGAAAGAACAAAAGTTAAGCATGATAAATGGTTAATTTTATTTCTTTTTTATTCAAAGGTAGAGATGTCATGATAGATAGATAGATAGATAGATAGATAGATAGATAGATAGATAGATAGATAGATAGATAGATAGATAGATAGATAGATAGATAGATAGATAGATAGATAGATAGATAGATAGATAGATAGATAGACTCATACCTTCTCTCTCTCTCTCTATCAGTGTGTGTGTGTGTGTGTGTGTGTGTCAGAGAGAGACTGTGTGGGTCAATTTGGAGAAGAAATTGAATTCCTTTCACCCTGGGTGGCACAGCGATAATGGCCCTTATCCTTTAATTTGAGAGATGCATTAAACGATGCATTAAATCTCTACAAGCATTTAACAGTTTCTCATTAGGAGCTTCATTTCAGCTTGCACTGTTCTTATTTCATGCCTCTACTTATTATGAAATTATTATCATGCAGGCAGTTTGACAATGAAGCACATGTTAAGTTTAACTGAAACTGGAAATGGGTTAAATTGGTGTATTGGTCTCTGTGATGAAAAACTATTAATTCCAAAGAGAGTGGTGTGTGGTAGCCTGAGTAGAATATGTTTAATTGACCAGAGAGGCTTTGGGTGATTTGGAAAAATAAGCAAGCATCAGTCCTATGAAAAGAGTAATTGGTGTAATGTGGCCAGAACAGGCTGATAATGACGATCAGTAATGAGTTCCAGTGCTTTTTCAAGATTCAATTCAAAGACTTTATTGTCACATGTTCAGCAGTTACATGAAGCAATCACTGGCAGTGAAATTCTTGTGTCTCTGGCTTTATATTCCTTTAGAACTAACAATTATCTCACAATGGGTCGTTACCACACATTTATTGGCATAAACTAGCAGCGCTAACTTGACTTTGAAGAGACAGTGATAGCCCACAGCCTTGGCCATCTCTTTTTAAATTCTTACATGTTAACCAGTCTGTAATTTATATTTCTTATGATCCCAAAGTCTTTATCTGATCATTTACAACACAGTTCCAGTCAAATTTCAACACCTTTTTCTTCCTAGATTCCCCAAAAACTGGCCGTCCAAAGTGGTCTCTAAGCCAGGGTCTTATCCAGACCTCCAGATTACTGAGCCTGAATCAAAGCACCAGACCCGGTATGTTTCTTTTCCTGTGTGAGGTGGAGGGGGGGAAGAGGTTAAGTTTGTGCAGGCTTGGTGAGTGCAGCGAGGGGGGCTTTCTCACACAACATGGAGGATGAAGGGACAAAGGTGGCATTCATTGGCCCAGGAATGGAAAACATTTTCGCCTGAAAACAGAGAAGCTGCAACCGGCAGAGGTAGTGCAGAGAGGCCATGGGTTAGCATGCACCCCTTTGGAGAAGTCACACGCCTAAGAAATGTGGAGGAGACGATCAGAACCTAGTGAGGCCTTGTTTATTTGGTAATGAAGATAATATCATGTCACCCATTTGGAAATGAACACTCCACAGTCTGCAAGCATGAGAGAGGCAGAATGTGAATGTTTAGCATGTGTGCTGTGAAACTAAATACCTGATCATTTAAAGTGCATTCATAAGCAGAGAAGAGAGAAAAGGGGAAATGAAAAGTAGTTTACTGAGTAAGATAAATGTCAAAATATTCAAATTTCCAACTGATCTCTTTGCATGTTGCATGTGAAATGCTCCACCACAGTCAGCCATTGTCTTATTGAGGAGCAACTCACACCGCAGCTGACATCAAAGACAGGAAGCCTCAGACTCATGAAATCACAAATTATACAATAGATTCTGTTTGAAGCACCAGGAAACCTGCCAAAAAAAATCTCTAAGGAGAGTAAGGATCTCAGACACATGGCTGTGATGTGTCCTCTCAGCAAAACAAATGTCGGAGAACAGAGGCTGACCTGAGCACAGGGTCCTGGAGTGAGTACGCCACCTAGAGGACAAGATAGTGAGGTTTGAGTGCATCAGTGTGGGAAACTCACCATGGGGTGTCGCCATCTAATAGCAGAAGAAATTACTCCCTAGTCAAAACCTGACTTAATACTGTTTACATTATAAACTATACGACACTCACTACACTAGTAAGTAATAATGAAAATAACGTTTTTTTTTTAGTTGTGGTTCTGCTTTGTAAAGCAATATACATAATTAACTCTAAAAAAGTCGCAGAAAACAGAAAATAAATGAATGAAATGTAAGGAAAATATAAAATGTTTTAAACCAATTAGCTGTAATACTCCATTGTTCGAGCTTTGAATTGTCTAATTCCTGTGATAGCAGTTAAATGAACTTGTTTTCTAGCATACCAACACTTGTCCAAGGCCAGTTTAAGGCTGAAATATTTGGAGAATAAAACGTGTTTATGGCTACATGAGCTATTCCCGTTTAATTCAGCTGAAACTTTTGGGGCAAAATTATCACTGTCCAGAGTGACATTATTCATCTGTCCTTTATTCTTTGAATTAGGAATAATGTTACACTGGAAGTTTAGATGATTGCAGAAATATTTTAAAGGTCATTAAGTGGAAAAAAGATGTGTACCTTGAGTACCTTCTAATCAGAGACTAGACCAGGTCCAAGTAGGAATATAACTTTGGTGCTAAAGTGATTTTTTCTGTTTACAATAAGCAGCAGCAGTAGAAAATCATACCTGAAATACTGGTTTGGTTTGAGTGGCTGCAGGTTATTGACCCCACCAACACACAAACGTGTTGCCAGTGTCAGAGCCCCGCCCCCCGCCTACAGCCTGTATTTGATCCAGTGTTAGACAGCAGCTGCCTTTAAAGCTCTGAGGACCAAGGGGCACTGGTCACAACTATCTCTAGATCAGCTACTGGGAAAAAAATAAACCCTCTTGAATTATTGAAGATTAAGCCCTACTTATCACAATGCATTGCCTGAAAAGTCTGAGGACAGCTAACCCGGGGATCTCACAGCTATTTAAAAATGCAGGGATCTCCGCCAGAGTGGGAGCTGACAACATTGTTTTGTCCAGGACCCAGCAACCTGTTCCTCTCCCCTGTTGGGCCGCAGCATCACCTCACACCCAAAGAGCCTTTCACTACCAGAAGAGCCCTGATGTGGATCAAGGACACTCAAAGTAGGTCACAGTAGGTTGTCTCTAAATGAATAAATCACCATTAATTTGCCAAATTATTGTGTTATTCTTTGTAATTGTTCAAGACTATTCCTGCATGGTATTCCTCATGGAGCTGTCTGTATAGGCTGTGTAGCCGACTTAACAGGGTAACACTTTATAATAAGATAATACAAAATATAATACAAATCATGTATGTGAGTAATGCTTAACTAATGCTTGGCCCATGATTTAATGCATTAAGTAATTCAGGATGAATTCCTGTGGTGTGTGTGTGTGTGTGTGTGTGTGTGTGTGTGTGTGTGTGTGTGTGATTAGTTCACACTTTCACAAGTACCTCATCTCTTTCTTGCAATAAAACATAGCATCATGTGTCTATGAGATTGGGTGCTGTTCTGTTTTCAAACATTTACATGTTGCACAGAGGGAAAAGAAAGATGCCATATTCATATTACACCACACTTCTCTTTACAACAGCACATGTTCCACCCTCTAGGTTGTAAATGTGTCAAAAATACCACTGGGTTATGCAACATGTAAATGTTTGTGTCTGACACGTAGTTTGAACTGTCTCTGCTAAAAAAGATAAATTAGATAAAATAAAAATAAAAATCTAAAGCTAATTAATTAGCACATCATATGTTACTTGTTTAGTTGACACAAAACTGTAAAAAGAGTAAAAACAGGTTGTAGTTTTACAAGGTTTATGTGAGAGACCTCCTGGGCGCCATGGGGATGGTTCTTCATCTTTCTTCATCTTCAAGATTCTTGTTAGGATTAGATTAAGGTTTAGCCTAGGGTTAGATGTATGGTTAGGTTAGGGTTAGATTAAAGTTTAGGTTGGGGTTAGATTTAGGGTTAGGTTAGGGTTAGATTAAAGTTTAGGCTGGGGTTAGATTTAGGGTTAGATTGGGATTAGATTAAAATTTAGGTTAGGGTTAGATCAAGGTTTAGGTTGGGGATAGGTTAGGCTAGTACTACACAAGGACGGACATACACTGCGCACAATGAAGAAACATGCACTAATCTCGCGAGACTTGCAGCAGCACCAAAGATACTCACTTCCACGTTCTAAATCGTCTCTGACGATTTTCAGTCTCCTCCAGAAATAGAAGTTAAGAAATAGTAATAGTCCTGCAGCCCTTAAAATCACCGCTTGTCATTTTTAAACTTCAAATTTGAGAGGGTTAAACAAACAATATGTACTGTGTTTATTAGTGAGCTTTATAGGTCATGGTAGGTATATACTGTTTCCCTTTGCTTCCACTCTTTAACCTAAGCTAACTGTAGCTTTGCTCTAGCTAATGTTAGCTCACATAATGTTACAGAGAGTCTCATCAATCTTGTAGTTTAATTTTGGCAAGAAAGTAAAATGAGCATTTTTCCACCACAAAGCATTTTTCATTCGATTATATTTTGTATATAATTTTAGTAATTGAATTAACAAGTAGGTCTAGACACAGGTTGGAGAGAAGTGTTTGGATGTCTCATTCCACCATTTAGCATTAACAGTTGTATTTTTCTTTTTTTCCACTCTTGTTAAGAAAAAAAAATACATGTTTGTCTACTTTAGGTATGCTAGACCCATACAGTAAAATACTGTGTGCTGTATATAGGAATAGTTTTTATGTACATACTGTCGAGGCAGAAAGGTCAGGGCCCCTCTCATATGCACACTTTTAAGTACTAGAGCTATAGCTGGATGTTTGCCAGTATTTTCACTACTGCTCATTTAGTTGACACAAACTTGGACACATCGCTCATGGCTTTGACTTGATACATTGGAGCCAGTCCAAATGTAAAGATCACAGCATATTTCATTTCATATATATTTATATTGTGTGTGTTTTGGCAGAAGTAGGTTGATGTCCAGCATGGAGGACCTACTTTTCTACACCATCACTGAGGGCAAAGACATGATCCCCCTCTCCCAGTTCGTCAATGTGAGTCAACAACACATTCATACTTCTTCTGTTACACCGTGGACTGTTTTGACTTTCCATGTGATATGTATACGTAGACGTTGACCCCAGAGCATCTCCAGCTGAATGCACGGTTAAGTTTAAAAGGTTGTTAGGGTCTTTCTTATATAATGAGACTAAATATACATCCTCGTTTCATTTCATTTAAACAATAGAACCTAAGGGCTTACTTCATGACTAAGGTAGATTGTAAGGCACAGATATCTTAATACAGGGGCCCACACACACACATTACTGAAGAAACAATCTTCTGTGAACCTGTACCACTGTCTTGCAATGGGCTAGTCCTATACCATATGTATCTCAGACATTGATGCATGGTGTTTTTGTGCACTGTGATAACAAACAAGCAATTAAAAACATTGTGTCCTCATTTAGCCTCATGTGGTGCAACCTTTTAGTCACATAGAAAAAGCCAGACGTGGACATCTGGTGACCTCTGTGTCTATGGCAACTCAGTAATTTTAAAAAGGAGCTCGCATTTAGGAGGAGAGACGTGTGTCAACACAGGTGGCTTGCTGTCATGCCATGCATGACTGGATGTGTTTGTAGAGGTGACTTGGAAAGGACATGTATGGTGAAAATGTTAGTCAGTCAGTGTCCTTGCATGTAGATGACTGCAAAAACATTCATCCTAACAATAATAACCTATGTGTCTAAGTCATAAAAAATGCTCTAAATGCCAGAATTAGGGTGAGGTAATTCTAGTTTCTCTTGTTGTAGATATGGCAACATCATCACTGTAACTACTTACTACTAACATAAAAAGGACACATGGTTTCAGATAGTTGTGGAAACAAGCTGATTTGCGTTTGAAATAGGTGAAAACATATATATGTTGTCCAATCACAGGCTAACAGCAAATACTGTAGGCGAGTTTAGGTAATAATGTTAACTCACCAAACAAAAAAATCTCCACCAACATGCTTAAATTTATAGTTTTATATTGTATTAATATATCACACACCATCCTGACACACTGTAATTAAAAATGTAACTGACCCTTCATTATTGATTATTTTCTTGATGAATCAGGTAATCATTCAGACTGTAAAACATACGGCAAAAGGAAAATGAGAAAAGCCAATGTTAACATATTTTAACAGCTTGTTTTGTCCAGTACAAAACCCAAACATATCCAGTTTACTATCACGAGACTAAGAAAACCAGTGAATGTTCACTTTTACTGGTTACATTGAGCCAGTGAAATTTTATCATGTTCATTGACTTTTACAATTAATCAGTTCTCAAAATTATGGCTGGGTAACTTTCTGTGGATTAACTAATCAATTAATTGACTAATTGTTTCAGCTCTACAAGGTAATGTGTATTTATTAACAGATATTATGTAATAAACGCTATAATTTGATAATTGAGATCTCATTCACAAACCCTTTCTGTGTCTGTTTTGTGTTATTATTCAGTTTGTGAAGGTAAAACCGATCACAAACCTAAACAGAAAACTTTCCCACACCGTCAGCTCAAGGATAAAACTCTAAAATTAGCATCCAAAAATACTATGAGCGCTGATCCAATTTTAGCATTTCCTCACAGACATTCAATAACAGCAGCAGCACGCTTGCAGCCACGTGGCCGGTGGGATGTTCGCTCACTGAATCAGTTTTCAGATGAGATGACTCAAAGAAACACTGGGGCCTCTCTGGGCGGGTGGGTCATGCACATGGTGTCCCCAAAATAGATGCATGTGGTTCATATAGTGACTGTCAGTCTGACGTGTGACTTACCAGAGGTATTCCAGTAATCTGGTTCATGCCTGTATTTCCTCCTCAGGCCAATGTGGGCCTTTCAAGTCCCATAGCAATAAATTTCCTGGACACATGTTTGATATCCTGATAACTGACATCACATTAACACTGCTGTGCATGACCCAAAGTGTTTGATAAAGTTTGTCACTCATGTCTCCCTCTTTTTCTCCCTTGTGGACTATTTTGCTCAAACCTACCTCTTCCACCTGCTCTCCAGGCTTTGAGAAAAACAGGGTTGTTGACGTCTGACCCTCGGCTGCGTGACTGTGTCCGTCAGATGCGACAGTCTTCACGTGACTCTATCGGTCCAGTCATGATGGACAAGACGTTATTCAGAAGGTGAGAAAAGCTTTGTTTATTTATGGAAACACAAGTCATGCACATCGTTCTTCAAAGGGGAGTGTTCAACTTTTACCTGCATTGTTTAAATACACACTCTGTTTCTACATCTGCTGCATAACCAGTTTTATCTGGTGTTAATTCTAATGTTAAAAATTGCATATTCAAATTAGTTTGTGAAGAATGCTAATTAATCTGAGGATGTTCCCAGAAAAAAGTATGGGAAAAATGATGAAAGCATGCTAGGTGCAAGGTAAACTAAGGTTAATACTTTAATACTTTTTTTGTGGCTATATAAAGAAGTAATAGGAGGAGTAATCTGTTGTCAGCGCTATTTGAGTCCAAGAGACTGACAGAGACAGGCATTTTATGGCTGACAGCTGCTCCTGACCAAATTCACACATGTACACATGCCAGCTGAAGCAGTAGAGGGTGCAGAAAGACTGAGTGGGTCTGCAGGGCTGTTAATGAAAGGGCATCACTCTGTTTTTTTCAGACTGACGCAACTACATTAGTAGACTCAATAAGCGCCATGCAGACTCCCATTCAAATTTATAAGCATGATTCACTCAATCTCATCCCTTGGCCTGGAGCAGTGGAAGGGGACACAGTCACCTTTTCTTCATCAAACTTAATTGGTTGTATGTCACGTTCTTGTCTTGTTTTCTTGTGAGGTTATCTTTTCCTGGAGAACACTCAAGAGCTCACTATAAATATGGTACTAGAAATAGAGAGAGCTTGCTCCTATTTTTTTTTTTAAGGAAATGACCCATATGAATAATGCAAGCTCTCTCCACTCTCTTCTTCTGGTGTCCCAAAACCTCACGCTAGCATCGCCTTGGATTAGTAAGGGCTGCAGGCCAGATATTCTAGTTCAGGCCAGCTGTGACAGAACGCACAGACCTTTCCTGAGACCTTACAGCATCACTGACCAATTATGGCAATGGAAAGCTATAGTAACTATTAGGATCTGCTGATACAGGCTGGAGTGTTTGTTTACCCTTTTAGCTGCGTCTTTACTAGCCCAAAGCATGTCACCTTGAATCCAGTGTGATGCAAAACAATGATGAAAGCCAAACAAATAAATGGACATTGATTGGAATTATACAAACATTTCTCAGAGCCAGACTCTGTGATGGAGGCCTTGTGTTTGAGTCAAAGACACCAAAACCGACAGAAGACAGGAGGCTCGTGTTACTAAGCCCAATTATAAATAATGATAGAAAACTAAAACTATAATTTAGTGTAACATGATTGCTAGCTTCTTTACAGCAGTTAAATCAGCCATACTATCCTGTAGCTGTCTGCATTAGCGAACCAATCAACATTACACTACGAACATTTAATTAATGAATGCCATTCAAGCTGGTATTTTTTCTTGGCCATGCATCATCATCTGCCTCTAACCTAATACGATAGAGGTGAACAGACACAGTGTTCCCATTACTTTGGAACATTTTGACATTTGTCACAGTGAGAAACACTTAAGCTGCTTCAGCTTCAGGAGCACCAGTTATTTTCCTGCTATGACTGTCAGTAAAAAAAATGAACCACTATTATGACCAGATTCGCTTCATTTCAGTTTGCCTGTTACCTCCCATCTGTTAATGGCATTTTATTTGAATTATATACCATAAATCTAGTACATAAAGAAAAATCTGTGTTGGAAGTTTTCAATCAGGTATCCTCTTGTAGGTGTGTGGGCAACAACATCATGCTGCTGACTAAGGCTTTCAGAAAGAAGTTCATCATCCCAGACCTTGAAGAGTTTACCCAGCAGATTAATAGGATGTATGACAGTGCACAACAGCAGGAGGCAGGACAAGTAAGTAACATGCAAACTCACATACTGATTCAGTGTCTGCTCGTCCATTAAGGTTACATTCATGTGTTTCATGTCGTCATGCAGGTAGCTGATTACATTCCTCAGTTGGCTAAGTTCAGCCCTGATCTCTGGGGTGTGTCTCTGTGCACAATCGATGGACAGAGGTACAATATCATCTTTACTTTCATGTATATTTCCATTCTGTTTCATTTCTCCACCGTGTGTAGTGCCTCACTAACACTCCTCCATTTTTCTTTTATTTGTTTCCATGCTTCTCCATCACATCCTCATGTCATGCAGACACTCTGTGGGTGACACAAAGGTTCCCTTCTGTCTGCAGTCGTGTGTGAAGCCTCTGGAGTACGCCATCGCTGTGCACGAGCTGGGCACTGACCACGTTCATCGCTTTGTGGGAAAAGAGCCCAGTGGATTCAAGTTCAACAAACTGTCACTAAATGAGGAGGGTAAGTGATTAGTGTAATCGAGAGTTTCACTACAGTTATCGTCTCTACAGAGGAACAAACAGTAATTCTAGTTTTGTAATAAGCAAAACCACGCGAAACAGAAATGTTAGTTACTCAGGTCCTCTGTCAGTAATTTCAACAGACTCTGGTTGTTGGCAGAGCAAAGATGGTGCAAGAACAAGCCCCCATTTTAAAAAAAAGTTACCCAGATGGACTTTAAGCCAAATTGTGTACCAAACTATCCATACTATCACCTCACCTTTGTAGCCATTTGCTATCACGTATTCCCCTCTGAAGCAAACAGGACTGGACTGTACGTGTTCAGTTTATTAGCTGATGTTACTTTGAGCACCCCTGATGAAATATCCTCTTTAATCTCAGCCCTTTATTGCTCTTGTGGTTTGGAGCAAATGAGTGATAACATGCTCTCGTTTCTTGTGCAGATAAACCACACAACCCGATGGTGAATGCCGGAGCTATCGTCATCAGTTCTTTAATAAAGGTTTTATTTTAGATATACACACAAAACATGCCACACAGTAAGTTGTCATTAATGAGGTTGAGGAGGAATCTCAAGTATTTTGTGATGCAAACACAGACTATTATCATTATTAAATGTTTTTCAGTTATTAGCCTTAAATTATTTTTGTGCAGTGTAGCGTTCTGCTGCAGCCTCTCTGGGCTTAAACACTGGTCAAATGAGCTGTCATTCAGACCTTCAAAAGTAATGATGAAAAACAATCAGTCGTAATTTTTTTAAAACATTAATTTTAGCTACGCAGAAGTTGTTCAACAAACTGTAGAGTGGACCAGTATCACTAAATTTGCAAAATGAAAGCTGCGACATGCAGCATGAGAGCACCTCCACTTATGTTTATTTTGGCAAAACAAATATACTTGTGACCCACGCATAGGCATGTGATAGCCACTACCACTATTTGCAATCTGCGTGAAAGAAGTGCTCACAAAATGCTTTTGTTTTGAAGGCCCAAATGAATGCACCATTGCCCCGAGTTGAAGCCCGGTAAGAAGCCACAAAATGCTTAATTTCTTTAAGCTGAAGCTATTGGTGGTGATGTTGTCCTACTCGCAGCAAAACATCAAAGGAAACATTATTTTGACACAATGTTGGTTGAAAATGGGTGAACAAACTCAGTCCTGAAGTGTGACGTCAGCCATCACGTATCTGATCTGGTCTGTTGGCTGGTCACTTGTTGCCCTTAGCATCTGGACTACGGTTATCACTGTTTGATTGACCCTTGGCCTGACATATCGGAGTGGAGTGGAGTCATATATGGTTGTGTACGTATCCTCTGTTGTGTTTTCCCGAAGCCCCTCAGCTGACTGAAGAGATACTCTGGACCTCCTATCATATGTGGGTCACGTTCAGCAGCGAGGGAGGGGCTGCCGGTGTTTGGGTCTGACAGCAGGGGCGTGTGTGTGCCTTTGGCCAATTACAGCCCCCAGAACAGAGGGTGTGCCAGCCACCCTCGTTTGTGCGTGTCCATGGGGCAATATTGCTTGAGTACAGTTACTATATTTGCATATAGCTTTTGTTAATACTCTAGAGGTTATGCACCTAGCTCGATATTTTACGTACACAACAAGAAAGTACAAAGTTGATAGAAGCTGTGTTTTCACTTTCTGGAATATTCATGCCCCTGTAGGCTGTACCTTCAAAGGTTTGTCAAAAATTTATATGACTTTTTGGAAAAACTAATTGGCAGAGCAACTACCAGGAAAGACATGAAATCTCCTTCTTTATTGGCCATGATGTATGTCCTCAGGTCATTCCTTCCCTTCTCAGCAATATTTGATTCCATCTTTAACCTTTATAGGTATTCATTAAATATGAATGTGGCTACCATTCCTATTTGGACTTGGTTATGATCCCTTACTGGTCTGTGAAATTCAAGCACAGCCAGGCCCCCAGGCCACAGGTGGCTTATTGCCACTTGGACTGACCACTGTCACAAAAACTTCATGTACATGTAACACCTTGACGCCCACCCAAGAATGGACTCAAAACTTTGCTGTAGTGTCAAAGTACTCAAACACTGCCATCTATAGGGACATGCTGACTGTTGGCGCACTCTCAGAAAGTGTTCTTTCCCCTCTGTTGACAGCCTCATGCAAATAAGGCCGAAAGGTTCGACTGTGTAAGTAAATGCTTTTTAATTCTCAAATTAATTCCATGTATTTGTTTGGCCCTATTGAACTATGTGTGTTACTGCAGGTGATGGAGTTTCTGAAAAGCATGGCTGGTACAGAGTACGTGGGCTTCAGCAATGCAACGTGAGTACTGCCTTTCAAGAAATACAACCTAATTGTCCTGTGTCACAGAAAATACAACTTTCTAAAAAAAAATCTGTTATGTTTTTGCAGTTTCCAGTCGGAGAGGGAGACTGGAGATAGGAATTATGCAATTGGTTATTACCTCAAGGAGAAAAAAGTGAGTTTTTTGAGGGTAATTTATTTACAGGTTTCCAGAAAAAAAATTTAATATGATCAGTACGTGCTGACTCTGATCTTAATCCTTCCAGTGCTTTCCTGACAGTGCAGATATGATAGCTGCCCTTGACTTCTATTTTCAGGTAAGACTCTTTGTCTTTAGCATTGAAGTATTCTGTGGATGAAACTTTGAAGGAAAAGTCCAACATTTTGGGAAATGTTTTTATTTGCCTGCCTTGTCAAGTGTTAGATGAGAAGATTGACACCATTCTCATATCTGTATCATAAACATGAAGCTACAGCCAAGAGCTGGTTAGCTGAGTTTAGAGTAAAGTGTCCTCACAGCGACTTCAGGAAGTCCGTGCACACAGCCAAGAAATAGTCCTGTGCATCCGGGATCCTGCATTCACTTTCCAACATATAACCAAGCATAATGTCATAATGTACAACGGCATCTGTAAATGCAGGACCTGAGCAGATCTGGTACCTACACCAGCACAACATCGTTTTTACAGTTTGCTTTTTGTACAGATCAAACAAACAAGTTATAACATGTCTGTTTGGGAGCTGTAGCGGTTGCTATTGTTGTGACTTCTCTGATGCAGATGAGGTGCAGATGATGGGAGGAAAAACGTCCGCTGACAACGACTTGTTGCATAAAAACAGGTTTATTACAAAAAGATCAGTTGTCTAACAGGCTCCATGGTTGCCTGGAAAGACGTAACCCAATTATTTGTCTCTTACAGACAGAGTATCCCCTTCCCAAATTAACGTCTTCCCCGAGCTTCTCTGAATGTCATCTTTTATACCTTTAGGAACGCTTACCTCACCATATGGTTTCCCTCAGTAGCAAGGCCCAAAGAGGTCTTGCCCTAATGGAGGGATGTATAGAAATTGTCTCTCTTGGAAAGTCACCACATCCTTATGTTCCCATTCCTGCAGCACCCTGGCCGTATATTTTTTAATTCAATTCAATTCAATTCAATTTATTTGTATAGCCCAATATCACAACAGAGTGTCTCATAGTGCTTTACAAAGTTCACTGAAATAAACAAGTGTAAGCGAACAGGCAGACATTTGGCTGACATGAGACATAACGATGGAGAGGAAGAGGAGGATAGAGAATAGAGGAGCTCAGTGCACCATAGGAGTCCCCCGGCAGTCTAAGCCTATAGCAGCATAACTAGGGGCTGGTCTAAGGCCTGAGCCAGCCCTTAAATATATGCTTTGTCAAAAAGGAAGGTTTTTAGTCTACTCTTAAATGTAGAGAGGGTGTCTGCCCCCCCGAACCCAAACTGGAAGGAGGTTCCACAGGAGAGGAGCCTGATAGCTGAAGGCTCTGCCTCCTGCACTACTTTTGGAGACTTTGGGAACCACCAGTAGACCTGCATTCTGGGAGCGCAGTGCTCTAGTGGGGTAGTACGGTACTATAAGCTCTTTGAGATATGATGGGGCCTGACCCTTAAGAGCCTTGTAGGTGAGGAGAAGGATTTTAAACTCTATTCTAGATTTTACTGGAAGCCAATGAAGAGAAGCCAGTACAGGAGAAATGTGGTCTCTTCTTTTAGTTCTCGTCAGAACACGAGCAGCAGCATTCTGGACCAGCTGGAGAGTCTTTAACGACTTATTGGGGCAGCCTGATAATAATGATAAGGGATGCATGGTATGTGTTAACTGACTCTCTTACCTAAACATTCACAGAGAAGACACACACATACATATAACATAGCAGATGCACATAACATATCAGATACCACACTATCTTAGGAAAAAGCCAGCTTGGCTGTTTCCCCATGTCCCGTCTTTATGTGCTAAGCTAACCAGCTCCTCGCTGTAGTGTAATACTAATCATCACATCCAACTCTTGGAAATAAAGCAAACAAGTGTATTTCCCAAAATGTCAAACTATTCCTATGAAACTGCTCTATATTTCCCCGTCTAGTTCAAAAAGTTCAGTTCTGTTTTTTTTCTTTCCAGTTGTGCTCCATTGAGGTGACCTGTGAGTCAGGAAGTGTCATGGCTGCCACACTGGCCAACGGGGGTATTTGCCCAATCACAGGCGAGCGTGTGCTGAGCGCTGAAGCCGTTCGCAACACGCTGAGTCTCATGCATTCCTGTGGCATGTACGACTTCTCCGGGCAGTTTGCCTTCCATGTAAGTCCGGGATCTGTTTGAAAACATCATTGCTCTTGTTGCCTTGAGTGGTTACACATCATAACATGATTAATCCAGATTTCTAGAGCTTGTCAGTTTTCAAATGAGACATATTCTTTGCACTCAGGTGGGCTTGCCAGCTAAATCTGGTGTTTCAGGTGCTGTTCTACTGGTGGTCCCCAACGTCATGGGCATGATGTGCTGGTCCCCACCTTTAGATCGGCTCGGAAACAGCGTTCGTGGCATTCACTTCTGTCAGGTATTCAGTCACCATCACAGTGTCATTGATTGTTGTCTTTATCTAATTTGACTGTAAATGCATGCTTCATATATTCCATCTCACTTCTGGTTCACAAGGACCTGGTGTCTCACTTCAACTTCCACAATTATGACAACCTGAGACACTTCACTAAGAAACATGACCCCAGAAGAAGATCAGATGATGACCCAGTAAGTTCAGTGCGACAAGCATAGAGCATGTTTATGTAAAAGTTTTTTCGTAATGTTATACAGAATAGTTTGCCTTTGTATCCATTAGAACAAGTCCGTGGTAAACCTGATGTTTGCAGCCTACAGTGGTGACGTGTCTGCCCTGAGGAGGTAAGCAAAAACACAGACTTTTCATTTAACAAAAAACTCTCACTTTTATCACCAGGTTAGCCTAACTTAGAATTAGGACTGAGAGACAGTTAGCCGGCACCTTTAAAACTCATTAATGAACATATGTCTTGCTTGTTTCATTGGTACAAAAAAAGTTTGAAAATGACAAAAATGTATGGCTTTAAAGCAGCACATAATCCCCATAAAATCACAACTTTTTTACACATTACTCAAAAAAAGATACAGCATGTTAAGTATTGAGCTTTAGAGGTGATGATAGACAGATTTGATACCACTCTTTGGAAAACTTGCACAGGCTGGTTCTATTCCTATTTATTCCTATTCGTCTCATAATCTTGTTTTGCTTGTTATATTGCTTGTTATACATTTTTGGGGCTATTGCTTCCTCTGTCGAGTTTTTGTTTTGTTTTATAATTGTATTTGTATTTGCTGTTATCTTGTAGTGTATTATCAAACATTTTTATTAACTGTGAAGCACATAGTAACTGCTGTTTTGAAAAGTGCTATATGAATAAAGTTTATTATTATCATTTACCTTTGGACAGAAGCAGGCAAACTGTTTCCCCCTGCTTTCAGTCTTTCTGCTAAACTAAAATAATCTTCTCCTGGCTGTAGCTTCATATTCAGCTTACAGATGTGAGAGTGGTGTCTGTCCTGTCACCTTTCAGCATGGAAGCGAATCTATTCCCCCAAAAGTTGAACTATTCTTTTAAGAGTTCACTCAGTGCTTATCAAAACATGTCTTTCATGTTAACACGTTCTTTACTTGTGTAACTATCGGGCTACCCTGAAAGTTTGGCTCCAGTTAATCTGTCCATGTGTGTTCCCCCCTCCAGGTTTGCCCTCTCAGCTGTGAACATGGAGCAGACAGACTACGACTCTCGCACAGCGCTTCACATTGCTGCTGCAGAGGGTAACACTTCCATTATTGGTTCATTCGTTCTTCAATAAACTCGGGTTTGATATTTAAATTGGAAGTAATGAAATATGGCGTTGGGGTTGCTCTCTTTTGTCTTTCAGGTCATGTGGAGGCCATTATCTTCCTAACTGAAATATGTAAAGTAAATCCCCACATGAAAGACAGGTAGGGATTTTAAATATAAACTCATTCATTTGATATTAGATTAAAAATAGTAGAAAAAATATGTTCATCTCCATATTACTAACCGTAACCATTCCATTCATCTCCATATTACATTGTGTTATCTATCAGATGGGGGAACACACCTCTAGATGACGCCATGCAGTTTGGCCATCATGTTATTGTTTCAGCCCTGCAAGAGTACCAGAGTGTTTACCCTGACGGCGACTCGCCATGCGACACTGAGGAGCAGAAGACCACGCTGGATACGCTGAAGAGCATCGTTTAAATCACGAGGGATCACAAATGGGATTGTAATGGTATTTAATCTATGTTATTATGCACCTTAGAGGACCGAAAGGACACAGGATGATTGAGAGACATGATGAATGAATGAGTTTATCTTAACTATGGTAATACATGTTATACAGTACTATTGTGGGGCTCCTCCTTTAGACTGTTGAGAACATATACAGTGCAGGAAGTCCCTTTTTAATGCATTTCTGCAGACTGGAGGAATTGTTCAACAATGTATGGTATCAGCAAAGCACTATATAAACAGCTTTGCTCGTGTGGGGAAAAATGACACTAATTTAAGCCACAATTTGGCTCGTGTTGCAATATTAATGAACTGTTATTGTGCTCAGCTTCTGATAGAAAATGCCACTGAGATGTAAATATCTAATATATAGTGCTTATTTATTTTTAAAATATTGAAATGCATTTTGTTTCAGCAGTGTGTGATTTAATCAGGGGATTTTATGCCCCCCTGTGTAATAACTGAATAAATATTTCCAAAGCTGATTCATTAACTATTCTACCTCAGCAGGAGGTCACTTTGTTGTATTTGTGCCTGTAACACTGGAAGGACTGTTTCAGCACAGTTTAACCCGGCTTATTGATGCTCACAGGCTAGTTCATTCACTGCTGTTACCTTGTGCCGATGCGGTTATCGTTTTTCTTTTTGAATACGATTGCTTCATTAGAGTATGGTCATTTTATCAGTAACTTTAGTGTCACAGAAACATCTGCCTGCCTCAGACGCTGGGAACAATGTTACTCTTACACAAACCGGATGATTCAATTTATGCAAATGACCGTTGCAAACTAGACACAAAGGCGTGTTTGAAGTGATACTTTTTGACAAAAAGGACAATTAAAGCTTTTGCACGTTAAATTTCTGTGTACCAAGAAATTCAACCACCATTTTAAAATGGCTGAAGTGTTCTAAATGTGCAACTAAGTCCTGTGATTAAAAATTGAATACGCTTTAATCATCTCAAGTTAATGTATTAATTAATTTTATTCATAGTGAATTAAAGGAAATGATTTCCCAGCATGACTTGAGGATTACTGTACATATATATCATCCTACAATTAAATAAAAGAGAAATGTAAAAGCAGTTTCAGTGAGGTCATTTTATTAAACAATATACAGTATGAAATGAGGCTGTAAAAGTTTTTTCTGTTGATTTCAGCTTTGTAACTGTGTGCAAGAGTAGAACAACAGCTTGGCAGTAAATGTTCCTGGAAAACAACCGACAGTTGTTCTGAGAGGTAACACATGAGGTACACACAAAAACAGCTTCTGTGATATGATTGCCTGAGGCTGGATGACATACACCAAGTATGAACTTGCATTGTGAGTCATGATTATGAACCAACTGGACCACAGAAAATTAACAGTCACCTGCAATTAATATGGAAAGGCTTCCCACATAGATACTGCTTTTTCTCCTGCAAAGTTGCGATAAATGTCGCCGCGGAGCAAACAGAAGCCAGCGACGTTTCATGGCCATCTCAGTCACCACCGTCACAGTTTATCCTGCTTCACTTCAGGCCTTCAGGCTCCTCCAGGCCAGAGTGTGTGAGCAGATCTCCGTCCCAAAGTCCAAACGCGGGGCAGAGCGGAGCCTTGAACTGGGCCCTGATGGTGTGAATGACTGCAGGTTTTTTGATGTCCACCAGCCCTAGAAGGCCCGCCTCGTAGTCGAGCAGGATGCCTACGCGGTCCGGCTTGCCCACTAGCGTCACAGGGACTATCTTATTGCTCGTCATGGCAAACCACTTGCGCTGAGCGTAGCCGAACACCCAGGAGGAGGTGTTGGTGCCCACGCAGTCGTCTCGGGACATCATCGCCTCTGCCACACCCAAACGAAACTCTTGAGACTTTTTCACCGTCACCTCCCAGTAGTGTCTTCCACTGCTGATCTTCTCATCACCATACACAACAGCCCAGTCTCGGAAACGCTCGGGGTTGTCTTGAACGCGGCTCGGGTCCAGGCCCAGCATGCGGTAGATGACACCAGTGTCTTTCTTGAAGAGGTCCAGACTGCTGTGTGCAGTTCGCTCATCGAGCCTGAACTGAAGATCTGCAGACAATATGCAAACACAATTTTTCAGAATGACTTTCAGTTTGATTTTTTATAATGAAGCCTTACTGATCTCTCACTTAGCCTCCAAATCTGTAGTAGAATGTAAAACACTTCCCTATGAAGTGTACTGGAGTAGTGCAATGACAAGAAAAGACTCAATTAAAGTACAAGAACATCTAATGTGTACTTAATGGCAGATTGATTGGGATGTGGTTGGTTTGTAAAACCAGCATTCAAAGTTGCCCCCCTCCCCTCCTCCTGCTCATGACACCAGAAGCCTCCTCCTTGATGGGCGCTCACACCTGTCACCCGTCACCTGCTCGCCATGTCCCGCCCTCACACACGCCCTGCGAGCTGTTATTGGCTGGGGGCTTCACACCCCACCCACTCCCATGAAAGGTCTACAGCCCAGAAAGGTCCCGATCACAGCAAAATAAGAAAATCCAGGCACAGAGCCAGAGGGTCTCTGCAGGCACAGACACCTCCACCCACTTCTAGTGGGCCATAGATGATGATTGTGCGGGATTACTTTTATGTGAGTTGTTTTTGAGGGAAACCCTCCTCATTCTGCCTGTAAGCACAGCGCTTGAGTAACTTCATGTCTTGTTTAGTAGTTTAATGCAGACGTCTCAACGGTAACCACTGTCGTTACTATGGCTACAGCCTGGTTGCCAGGTTTGTTTCCTTGTTGCAGGAAGTTGCAGGTTTAAACGTGAAAAGTCCAGAACAATAACAAACATTAGCATTAGCTTAGAGGCTCAGCTGTGCCCGACGGGACGCTGACCTCTGAGCTACACGCTCACAAGCGAACATCTCTTTTTAACTTTTACCAAACATTCACTCACGGTTCCGCGTCGAGGTAGTTGTGTAGCATCTCCTCGCCGGCAGGCTGACAGCCCGCCTGTGTCCCACTGACAGGGAGGTGATGCTCCGTCCTGTCAGGCGACAGAGACGAGCTGCACTTACGGGCACCGCCATGTTTTTCTTTTCTGGCTGTTGTGCTGCTCACGTTTCAAGTTCCTCCCGCCGCACAAAGTGGAGCCGCAGCGCGCTCTGCTGCCCCCCGCAGGCCTGGAGAGGAGCAACCAGGCGGCCACACCGACAGCACCCATCAGCACCACGGACAGCAGCCAGCCCGGAAAGTGTCACGGTGTGAAATGTCTCAGTAAGTACACCTCTTATACCCCCACTGGCCCCCGGCCACACAATGTTCAAACCCACCGAGCTTTATTTAAAAGTCTAGTGGAGAAAACTTCCAAAGATACTCAAAATATCTGACTTCCACATTTTGGGAAATTATTTGTAAAATGATCCACAAGACATCTAGAACTTGATATAACTCTGTAGCCTTAAAAATTGTGGAGTTTTGGGTTTGAATATTTCACTCTGCGACTTTCAATGACTCATTTGGTCCATTAAACATCAGAAAACTTGACAAATGTCCATCACTGTTTTTAAAGCTCCAGGTGTTGTCAAAAGGTAAAACAGGGAATGTTCACTGAGAAGTTAGGGCCAAGGAAAGCTTGGCTCAGCAAATGATTTTCACGATAATAGTCTCTCAATTGACTATTTGTTTAGCGCTAGTAAACATCACGTGTTCAGTAAAAAGATAGGACAAGCTGAAACAGAATATGATACAGATAGTGTGGAATAAGATGATTTTAAATTACATCATTCTTACCCAGAGACCCTGATGGATATAATCAGTAAATTTTATATTATTTTATATATGTTTTATTTCCCCGCATAGGGGGATGAATACTGTTTCAAAGCTCTCTCCGCACTACTAGATGTTACTTTTAGTAAAGAAATGCTGAATCCTGTCATTATTTATCTATTTAATTGGTCTAAAAGTAATTAGATTAACATATATTGAGTCCAAAATACTGGTTTCTGCCTTAAAAACAGTCATCATGTGTACGTTTTTTTGATGATAGTATATAAATCGCCTCCCGGCTGCTGAAAACCTGGCCTCAGTGTCTTGTTGGCAGCTGCATAATTTCTCAGGAATTTAATTTGGAAAACTCAAAATTAATTAAGCATTTGGTTGTAAACAAAAAGCAATTGGGATCCATACCGTGGGGGCTGGGGTGGGACAGTCGTTGAATACTTAAGATACAAAATCATATCTGGATTTTATGACAAAAAAAAGTAGCTTTTGGCCTCTGCAGTATCCCTACAACTGTTTGTTACTCTCCAGCAGTGGTGGAGGTTGTCTTCAGATCATTTACTGCAGTGAAAACACAGTACTTGAGTTAATGACTTGGTTATAATCCCTACAGGTAAGACAGACATAATTAATGTAGCACAATATTTCACAGTCACATGTCTGAAACCATACATCTTTGAGGAAAAGTTCACTTCAGCTTCATAAATATACTAAGTGTCATGCACATTTCTGCATTATTTATAGCTGTTTATACTGGATTTGAGATACTGCCCATGGGCGCAGTAGTAGGACTTTGATGTCACAGATAAGAATACTTTTTCATGCTGATGCATTTAAGATTTAAGAGTAATGCATCTTTCATGACGTGTAATAAATATTTTGTTATATTAGCAAAGCTTGAATCAGCCTTGTTGCACAGTCAGAACCATTTTTCATGCCAGTATCCAGCTGGGAACTAAATGTCATTGTTTATTCATGGTCCAATCTAAACATGGCACATGCCATTAGTTTCCTTTGTGGTGCCCGATAATGACTTGGTTTTGGAGAGTAGCTGTTCACACACACTCACCTCTACCCACTGATCAAAGTTTGTGTGATGAAGTCAGACGTTTTCCCTTCAAATGTCTGCCTCTGTTTCTCAAATTCAAGTCTGAATTTAATTAATCTAAAAATGGCTACAGTGGAAGTCAGACATTACTATGTTGTCATTACATATACACTAAAAAACATGACACTACACCACACTATACAACATTACTGTTCTACCTGGTATAGTGATGTTGACCTTTGGGATATAAAATGTCATAACTTTATCATGAAATTTTGTCATAAGTAGCACATTAATCCTTGAAATGTATCCAAAATTTGTGTTTTGTGAGGTCGCAGTGGCCTTTGACCTTTGACCTCCAAACTCTCATCAGTTTATCCTTGAGTCCAAGTGGACGTTTTCCCTCACGATATTCCAGAGGTGCTCTCTCTCGTTCCTGTTGCCGAAAAGGAGGCACAAAAATGGCAAAATAATTTACTATCCCGAGTAAATACTTAATTATGTTTTGGTCTTGGTGTCTGAGTTTTATTTTACATCTTTGTGCTGCTGCAGACAGTGTTGCTGCCGCTCTACTGTCTGTTTACTCTGGGTCGCCAGGTTACTTTGAGTCCACCAGTAAATGGTTAAAGGGACGTTCCACCAATTTTACACATGAAGTTCAATTTACTCATAATGAGAACAACTCCTCAGTATGTTAAAAAAAAAAAAAAACAGTTGAATAATGTCGTCTGTTCTGGAGCCTTTCCAACAAAAATGGACCCAGATGACATCTCAGTGATGTCATCTGGGTTATCTCGGCTACTACAGATTTTTAACACAGAGCCCGGGAAACAAAATGAGGATGTGTGGTGTGAAAGATGCAGGTATGAGGTACCCACAGTGCCACACGGGTAAATGTGTTCATGGGAGTTGTAGTTTTTTGTTTTGTTTTTTGGGGGGTTTTATGCTCACAAAGTAATCCTAGTGACATCATGACTTTGGTTCAAGTTGCATTGTGGGAAACGTAGGATCCAGCGGTTTTGGAGTTTGAATTATATTAGGAGAACTAAAAGTCAGGATATCACGGCCTCTGCTGCTTAAATTTTTATTCCTTCTTTAAAACCGTCTCTTGGGAGACACCCAAACTTCCAACTGTACTTAAGTTAATAAATTACTGTACCCCTTTAATGCCTTGCTCAGTTTTATCCTCTTGACATTGTCTGTTTAGATCCAAGTATAGCATTACGGTTCACTTTTAGTTCATGTCCAGTGGTGGTCTTTTCTTTTTCTTTGCCTGTAATTAATTGTTTTAGCCCCTATCCATCTTTCTCTAAAGCAATCTCCCTCTCCCTCTCTCTCTCTCTCGGGCTGCCGTCTTGTGTAGTGAAAATGTGAAACTAACTCACAGGTGAACGGCAGAGCGTCAGTCTGCCCTCCTCTCCTCTCCTCTCCTTTCCTTTCCTCTCCTCTCTTTCCTCTCCTCTCCTCTCCCGTCCGCTGCTGCCAGACAGACACAAACGAGCGGAGGGGAGCACACGACTCACCACCGACCACAATAACCAACCGTCTGACTCCCAAACCCTCTTTCCTGAGTACAGAAAAAAACCCTGACTTGACCTGAAAATCTGCGGGTTGAGAAAGACGTGCGTAAAGCGGAGCTACAGAGGAACTCTTGATAGATGAGCTGAAGTGTCAGAAGGATTTCTCTCTCTCTCTTTTTTGTCTCCGGGTTTCCTCTGGCTGGCGTGCAGGACTGATTGATGCGTGCTTCACTGGACTTAAAATCGACCAGCCAAGTCGCACGTTGATGAAAGACTTTGTCAATGCTTTTTCTTTGCTTTACCGCAACCCAGCGACAAACCTGCAAAACATCACTGTAGCGCAGTGGTGATGGACCTTCGTTTTGACACCTTGGTTATGCACGCTTCTGAGTCACCCCGCTTCTGCACGGCTGCTTGCGTGAAATGCATTACTTCTGCTCACAATTCCTGCTCGTCTGAGTTTTTTCAAGAGCGGCGGATGCTCAAAATGTTTCTCCATCAGTCTGCATGAGGGATGGCCACCAAACCGCACCAAGTCCAAGAGTGGTTATCTACACGGCTGCACCTGTTCGGATGGATAATCACAGTTTATGCCACAGGTGAATGAACATCGGCGCAGTTTCTCTCCACAGCGGGTGTTTTGAAGCTGTTTTTCTGACTCAGATCGAGCTTGTTGCACGGGGACAATGGATCTCAAAGTGGAACCAGAAGAAATGGACACAAATCAGCCCCCACCCGTAGAAGTTTTTGCGCACAGCTCGACCCTGCACGGAATCTCTCACATTTTCACGTACGAGCGGTTCTGCATCAAACGTTGCCTGTGGGTCGTGTTTTTCCTGGGCTCCCTGACCTTCTTGCTGTACGTGTGCGTGGACCGGATCCACTTCTACCTCGAGTACCCGCACGTCACCAAACTGGATGAGGTCACGACCCCGGTCATGACGTTCCCCGCGGTCACCTTCTGCAACCTGAACGCCTTCCGTTTCAGCCGCGTGACGCGCAATGACCTGTACCACGCAGGGGAGCTGCTGGCCCTGCTCAACCAGAGGTAACCACTGGTACCAGTATGACCAGTATAATTGAGTGTTTCAAGCTGCTTCTGCTGCTCTTATTTGTCTCTTATGTCTCATCAGTATTTTTATTCCCACTGAACTCAATTAACGCCTTCATAGAATTTCTCCACCCTTTCCCTTGTCATCAGAAATTAGTTTCATATTGCAGATGTCAGTGGTAGAATGTAGCAACCTTTACTCAAGTACTGTACAGGAGTAACTTGAGGTACATGTGCTGAATTTTCCATTTTATGCAACTTTGTACTTCATCTCTACTAAAATTCAGAGGGAAATATTGTTCTTCTGACCCCACTATGAGATCTATTTCGGCCGCATATTAAAATTTAGGTACAAAATCTGAGTTCTTATAAAATACTGTCACAGATCTAAAATGTAAAATTAGCTCCACCTCGACCAGCTACAACTGTATGCTACATTTGTTTTAAAATGTACAATAGGCCTACTTTGAAATGATATTTTCAATGCAGGACTTTTACTTAATGGAGTCTTGATATATTGTTGTATTTCTGCTTTTATGTAAGTAAATGATCTGAATACTTCCACCGCTGGCAATTATGTCTCGCTCATCCAGCAAACTCTAATAGTTTCTACCTTGTTGAGTCATGCAGGGCTTGGAGAGCTTTTCAGGCTTGAATTAACTGAGGCGTAATAATCAGAGAACACCTGTCGTATTGTCTGTGCAGCTCTGGATACTGGAGCTGACAACAGCATGTAGTGTATGCACCAGAGGTAAAGATGCAAAAGGTCTGCTTCCCTTGATTACGAGAGAAACGGCAGATGCTCTGTTTTTTTTTTATCATTTCTATGTTTAAATCCTCATGTGTCTGAAACTTTAACAGAGCCGTAAAAAATAGTCCTGCACATCAAATTTATTTTGATCCTGAAATGCCAGAGATAATATCCACAGACACAAGTCTGTGGATATTAACAGGTTTGAATGAAAAGCATATTTTCAGTGATTAAGATCGAGCAAGGGCTGTCCAAGAAGCAGCGAAGAACGAAGAAAGATCTCAGAGAGTGAGACAGAGAGAGAAACTGTGACTAATCCTGGCTTTGAAAGCTGTTTGATAAACATATTGCTACCCCTGTGGTGTTGTATTATTGTTCCAAATGTCAGCAAAGGAAATAAATCAGCAACATGGTGTCATTCAGCACTTTTAGTGGTGGACAGTATTTCAGGAGAGGAGAGTGTTGACTGGTGTCTGACATCTGAGTGATCAAAAACATAAAAAAAGAGAGCAAAAACTCAAATGATGAGAACCTCTGACAGGCTGTCAGTTAAAGAGATCAAGAAAAGGGCTCAGCATACAGTGCTAAAGGCCTCTGGTGGCTTTACTTTCATGTGGATATACAGCCAACTTCTATCCTAAATCTTTAATGAAGATCCCAGACTGAACACTAAAATTAGCATTTTTTTCCTCTGACGCTGGTGTGACTGATAATCAACACTTGCCAACTGGATATTTTTACATGAACACATTTCCTATCTGCCATTTCCAGGCAGCTGTTCACAAGGAAGACTTTTTAAAGTTGGACAACAAAGCATAAGTTTCCATCTTCATGTACTTGTCTTGACTCTAACACTCTGAAGTAGGTTTAGTGCTCATTATCCTGTCTCCCTTGGCAAGGTAGAGAGGCGATGCAACGGCACATTTAGCTGTTATACCCCTGGCCAGAAATGAAAGTGCTTGGGGCATGAAATCCTTTTAAGACTGTTCTCGCATGTTTGGAGTCACTAGTCTGGGAAATGTCTTGTGGCATGATATTTTAGCTGCATACATGCTGAGGAGTCAGTCTTTGCCGATCCTGTCGGCTCGGTCTCATGGGATTTTATCTCATAAGTGCCTTCTTGGCAGGTTTGTCCGCTACACAAACAGAGGGGAGCCAGTGCCTCTCCTCAATTAAGTTCTCTTTCAATCAAATATAAACGCTCTTTGCCTTTGCCATAATGGGGTGAAGCCTAATCTTAATGTCACAAAAAATCTTCGAACTAATTTCTAATCCTATATGGCCTGTTATTATTGATTTAATGTTTGGAAGACTTCAGTTAGAGTGTTTAATGTCCCTTTGCCCTCATGAAATTAAAAAACAAAAGGATTACTGCACCTAGTTCAATGCTTAATGAGAAATGTAATAGTGTTATGTGCATGTATGCATCTTTAACTATGCATCACATGTTAGCAGCTCTTATTAGAATAAAGTAAATAATATTATTTAATTTAATACATAAAAATACATGCGGTATCTCAATGAAATGTTATGCAAAGGATCAATAAAAGACCAAAGCCATATAAGAGTGACTACATTCATAGGAGGCATTTCTAAAAGGCATTTTATTTGAGGCAATAGCCTAAAAAAAAAAAAACCCTCAAGCAATCTGCTCTTTGTTGAGTCCATTAAAATAGTGACATTTTTAATAATAGCACAGTGGGAGATCACAGTGAGGCTAGAGAGTGGGTGCATTTACAGCTATTCTGCTCTCTTTTAATACAAGACAGCGTGGTCAGAGTTTTGTGAGCTCCATTAAATGAAAGGAAATTTCCCAGTGCCCCTGATAATGCTGGGTGTGATGTGGGCTCTGTGGCTCCCCACTCAGTTACTCGCAGGCCTTTATTCTTAATGTAATCAAAGAAAAGACTGTGGCGTGTGGTGATACAGACAAAATGAAATATCACAGAAATGTTACTGAATACAAAGTTATTAATAATGTGGGGAGATCTGGGGCTTAGGTGATGGCGCTTACACAAGCTATTACTATGCAAGAAAATCACTGAGACATTACAATTAGGGATAAGTATAAGATGACACATGAGACATTTATTGTTCACTTCATTTAACAATCTAATACATTGAGAGCATTATATCACTTCACAGGGCCACAAAAAACGACCTTAGTATCTCAATGTTACAATATCAAAAATGTGGATTTTACCAGCATATTAAACATGGATACCAGATATAAACAAATATGACATAGCGTTGCTTGTAAAGGATCTCTAATGATACATAAACACAACTAACAGTCTACAGCCATGCTACAAACAATGTCAATGCTAACGTGTAATGTTTACCATCTTAATTTCGAGTCGTAGCATGCTAAGATTTGCTGATTAGCCTACAGTGGCTATATTATAATCTATATTTTTATATCTAACAACTCCTCTTGGCTTTATGGAGCTTTATAGTGAGTTTCAGCTCATTAATTAGCAGTCCAGCTCATCTATTAGCTGTCTGCCTAAGACTTTTACCATTTTGGTTTATTCCACCCACTCTCATTCCCTCATTATGACCACAGCAGGAACTTGTTTTAAGCAAAAAAGCCCTTCAAACACACCCATGGCAGACAGACACAGACATAACGACTAGTTGGTGAACATAATGGGGCATTTAGCAGCTAAAGAGCTACATATTTCCCTCAGGATTTGACAGAGACACAAAATCAGGTCAGGTGGCCAGGAACATGACTTCAAATGGATGCTCAACACAAAGTACAACAGAGGCGGATGGGAATGATGCCATTAGTTTTGTATGTAAAAAAAAAAAAACTTTGGCCTGCAGGTGGTGCAAAAGGAAAAGCTTGAATGTCAATAAAATCTGTAGGATTTATCCACTGAGGAACATGAATGTCTGTACCAAATTTCATGGCAATCCGTCAAGTAGCAGCTCTGTTGATATACTTCTGTCTGGATCAAAGCAGTAGGCTGACAGACTGACGTTGCTATCCCTGGACCCACACTAAGAATCTGTAATGATGTACACACATAAAAAAAAAACCCCAACATAAAATAGATGTCTAATGCTGCAAGTTCTTCTTTTCTCTATTTATGTAGGATTTGGATCAAAGTAGCGCGTGCTGTAATTCATGTAATTATATCTTTCTTGTGTTGGGAGAAGTGACAGGAAGAATTTAGTAACAATACGTGTTGTGAGTGAAATTTACTCAAGTCAACATTGAACATGCCTCCTCTGGAAAAAAAAACTCCCTGTCCGCTTGATGTATCCATCAATAGTCAGAAAAGTCAATTTCATAATTCTCATGGCCAAAATAATCCAATCAACATAAACAAGCACATTTTTCTCCAGGTTTGAATCCAGATAAGTGAGACTGGAGTTGAAGTGTAGCCTGAAGCTGCTGCATCGACACTGAATGGACGAGTGGCTTTATGGGCCCGTACGGCTCTTGTCTAAACTTTATTATGTACTGTACGATAAACACTCTGGTAGTGCTATCAGTTCAGGGTGAGAAAATGCCACAGAAAAACCATCCTGTACATTTTTACTGTCTGCTGTCTGTCTCTTGATTCATTCGGGGCCATTATTTGTAGCTGTGGCTGAGCAGAGCAACAGATCACACATAAAACTTCCCGAAAGTAAAAAAAAATTCAAGGCTGAAATTCACTTTTTATGAAGTCTACTCTCTCATCGGACAGTGATTATTCACTGTGAAGATGTACTGTTCGAGGAAATTCATCAGTCCATACCAAACTACTGGGCATAAAATTTGCATTTGGAATATGTGAATATTTCTTAGACCTCTTTTTCTGTCTTTTTTTCCAGATATGAGATCAGGGACATGCATCTTGTGGAGGAGAGCGTTCTGGAGAGTCTAAAGGTCAAAGCTGACTTCCATAATTTCAAACCACGACCCTTCAACATGCGTGAATTCTATGACCGCACCGGTCACGACATCAGCGACATGCTGCTCTCCTGCCACTTTCACGGCACCGAGTGCAGAGCAGAGGACTTCAAAGTGGTAAGTTGTCTCCTGAGGGGATCATGATTAAGGGATGATATTCTCTGTTATTACCAGCTAAAGCTGTTATGCCCTAAACCAACAATAAAGTATTGTCTCTGGAGCCGAAGCCTGACATAGCTGCTCCTTCTTATTTTTTATCTAAAAACTGTTAACATTGAACAAAAAGTTTGCCCGATACTGAATTTTCTACTTGGCAAACAAGATACAACCTTTTCTTGGGCATATTTGTGGAAACAGCATCTAAGCTTTTGGCCTCTGGGTGGCATTTCCCATAGCAACACTTGACTGACATTTGAGAGTTGGCGTTGCTAGAGGACGTGTTGTCAACTGGCAAGTTCATATGCACTAATTTTGCATTTCAGCTTTTTCAACAAGCCTGTGCAGCAGTCTGTACAGTGTGTGACTCCATTTGCTGTTGATCCACTAGTTTAGATTCACAGCTCACGGTCCTGCCTCAGTGGGTGAACGCTGCTGGTGGCTGTGTTGCCATTTCATCAGAGGTTTGCCCGAGGAAGCCTGTTTAGCTCAGCACTCCACATACATACAGCAAATTCATATGATCGTATCATCTATATGAACATACTAGTTATTGAAATGCAACTGAAAAATGCAACAAGTAGATTAGTAGAGAGATTATTAGATTAGATTATTACAATGCTAAATTAGTCATGTGAAGGGAAATTGTTCACTCACTAAACAAGCTAACTAGCTGTTGTGTGACAATAACATTTTTCTTTTTTAGGATGGCATCTGCCAAACACAACACAACGTAAAGTCAAGGAGTTGCTGTGGTGTCAAGCTAAACTTTATCATAAGGCTACTGTATGCGTGTATTTTATTCGATATGTGAAGCACGGTGTGTTTTTAAAAAGTGCTTTACAGGTATACTATTATTATTGGCTATTTACAGTTTGGGATTTAAGAAATCTGTTTCTTTACAACATTAAACATTTGGGAGGCCCCGATGTGCTGTTAGTTTGTTTTTTCCACTCAGAAACATGAAGTTAGTTAGCTCAACCTGCTAAATGTTAGCACTGATTCCCACAAGGCCTTACTTTTGTTTATGTTGTTCTCCTGTACACTCAGTGTCCCAGTACATTCAGTGTTAAAACAAACAGTAAGGATATATGTGCTGATTTACGATAAGAAGAACAGAGAACTAGATGTATCCTTTAAACTTAAGTTAACTTTGTATTTGTTGTTTTGGATAGTAGGGTGCAGACAACGCGCACTGTATAAATCATAGGATTATCTATTTTTAGTGAGTTAAAGAATGATGAACCCCCCACAGCAAAGACAGAGCAAACCTCTGAGTGAACTGAAGTAAAAGACATGTAGTTTTCTGACCTGAGGATACCTGCTGTGCTTCTCTTCTGTGGAGGCTGCTGGTTTGAACTGAAACCCTCTCCGGTGATAAATTGTCACAGTACATGTTGTTGTTTGTCTTCTATTCCCACAAATACAACATTGACAACACAAGTCACATTTACACTTCTATGACTGCTTTTTCCCTTCTCTGTCTTTATGAGGCTAACGTCTTGTGTTGATATCACTCTGAGTATAAGTTTTGAATGTGCGCCGACAAGTCCTTGTTAAAATTTACGATCAAACGTTGTTTTGGGCTTTTTATTTATTTAGCTGAATCCCCACAGCTCCCTGTAAATGTTTATAGCTACCTTTTCATCTCTGTATTGTTTTCTTCTTTGACTTCAAAATAAGGGAGAGGCAGCATCCTTTAAAATTAGACCCTTGCGGAGAAGAGATGTGGAAAAATGCAGTGGAGCTGGTCAAAGAAAAATGTTCAAACAGTCCACTGACATGTCACGAGTCACGAGTTTTCCCTGCAGCAAAAAGAGGAGCTTCTTGGCTTTAACGTCTCTGCCATAAAACCCTGCTGTTGCTGCTGGCGCACCCAGGCACAGTTGCCAATAGTCACTGGCATCGGACGCAGTTTTTAATTTGGAGGTGCACATTGATCAATCTGAACAGCAGCCTTACAAAATAGACTGGATTAGGTGTAAAGGAAGATTCACGTTTATCTCTGATGGACATCTGTGGTGGTGTGGAAGAATCTGTATATCCTGATATACTTATTATCCATAAAGCGATCAATAGCGTGACAGTTTCATGCATGCAAAGTGTGTGTCGTCACCTTGATTTGAGCAGGAGAGCTAATTAAGAACGAGCCTCTAGAGATTTATTTTTGGTGGGGGAACATTATGAACACACACATTCATACACAATGACTCCAAAGAGGAGCTCTACATGCTGGCACTTACTGCAGCAGCTGCACTGAAGTAGCTTTGAAGTGATATATCTGCTTATGGGCAATTTTATCATTTTTCCAACTATCCCACTGAAAGGAAAACTACTGGGAGCCTTTTGAATGCTTCTGCGTGCAGTTTGAAGCCATGAGATCAGTCTAGACCACCTCAATTATTAGATGTGTCTGGTGGCAAGTAGTAACTGTGATGTACTATGATTTCCTTACAGTGGCTCCATTCAGGATTCTAATAATCACCTTTTAAAGTTCTGCATGGTCAGACGCCTGCTATAGAGAGCTGGCACAGCACTGTGTCACCTTCAGGTCCCCGGTGTCTCCCGATCGCGCCTTTTGGTTGAAGGTCACTTCAGGCTTAAAACTAAAGGAGACTCTGAGATTGTGACTCCTAAACTTTGGCACTCACACTCAGTTTGTGCCTGCATTATATGTCGAGTCAAGTCAGTTTTAATCACAAAGCCCAGCATAAACCACAGGGCTTTATAATCTGCTCAGCATAGGACAACCTCAATGCTCAGACCCCTTAATTCAGTGTCTCTTGCTTTGGTCTTTATTTTGAAGTACTTTGCACATTGTGATCTGCTGTAGAAAGCCCCTGCAGAGTAGAGGTGTTCAATACATGTACGGTACAAACACGAATCTTTAACACCTAATCCTCACAGTGAACTGTCTGTCCGGTCACCGTCCTCCTCCAGCGGTGGAGCTCCCCTCACTGGTGTCTGAGAGCACCGTCGTCAGCACAGCTGTGATTCACACAAGATTACTCCCCCATTAAAAGCTCATTAAAAGGCAGTGAAACTTACAAAATCAGCCATGAAGTGATGGCTGTCACAAATAGTTGACAGCTGAGCTATCAACCTTGCAGACGGTGCTTGTAAAGGCCTGGTTTCGTACCAAACTGCAGAATCAGAGTCAGCACTGAACATCGTGACGGTATGAACGGTGGCTCGTTCACTTACTGCTGCACAAACCGAATTGCATTTGACCGGAAATGAGACACATTCGCGTTGAAAAAAGTGATCAATCTGTGCAGTCAGTGACTTTGACTCTTTAAATTGAACCAAACAAAATGATACTAGTCTGCAACTTAGTCTGTGATTGTTACCCCATTTATATCGATGAGGGTAGACTAAATAACAGACACACCTCTCTGTATGAAATGATACAGTTCAAAAGCCAACATGATCATACAGTTGAATCAACACCTCTTAAACAGTTTCTACAGCATTCTAACTTTCATGAAGGCAGGGCTGTTGTATTAGACAGGTGTACCTAATAAAATGGCAACTGGGTGTATATTTGCACAGCTGTTTGCACACTGCATAAATCATGTATTTGTGTATATAAGCTAGCTTTTGAATGAAAGTTCATTTAATTTATTTTTGTGTTGTGTTTATCTACCTCTTTGGACTGTTAAACTGTTGAAACTGTAACATATTACTTTCCCCTGTGGGGATCAGATAAATCTTAGTAGATCTTATCGCATCCCAACGAGTTCCATGCACAGCAGCCAGGTAGCATTACACAGATTTAAAGAAGAGGTATAGAGAGTAATGGTACTGGAATGGTACTGTTGCTATGCTGTTTTTTTAATGATAATTTATATAAATGTGTGGAACTGCTGCTGCCCCATTTACGTGGCTTTAGCATCAACCAGAAATAAATCTTGATTAATTTGTTATTAATTTGCAAATTGTTACATTTGGAAGTTTATACATTATAAGCTGTGGTTTGTTAAGAGCAGCCACCCATCTATGAAGACGATTAGAAGTCTATTTTGAGTGCACAGAAATGTAGTAAGAGGCTTTCTTGGCATGGCACAGTAGGAAAAGCACAGGTGTAAATAATTCAAATTAATGACGGCTGATTTCATTTAGCTGCTTTAGTTTCAGGGTCCCGGTAACGTTCATGCCGGCTCACTGGCTTGGACACTCGAATAGAGCGGAGCCATCATTAGTGACCGGTTTCTACCATGACAAGTTAAAATGTCTGCCAAGAAAAAAGGTCTATTAAGATTACACCTTTCAAGCTACCTTCAGACTGTGCACAGCAACATAACAAGGTCTTTAATGAGTTTGGAGAAAATATTGAATTCCCCAACCAAACAGTCTCTTGAACTGAGGGTTGAGGATTGTTGTTCTGTGGCACTTTAATGATGCAGTAGTTGTTGGCTGAGCAGAGTGCCCTTCTCCTAAACCCAAACATTGCATCATGACTTTTCGCTGATAGGATTCGAGACCGCCTTCTGGTCCGGAGCACCAGCTTCCAAACATTATAGTTAGTGCTGCCTCAATAATTCATTTCAGCACTGGAATATGAAATGCACACATATTAAGCATGTAAATAGTTGTTTAGTGTGTGTGTGTGTGTGTGTGTGTGTGTGTGTGTGTGTGTGTGTGTGTGTGTGTGTGTGTGTGTGTGTGTGTGTGCGAGTCTGTCTGTGTGTGTGTGGGGTCCCAACACCCACTCAAGCATATTATTGACCTTTCTGTGTTTTAGTCTAATTTGAGGGGGGTGGGTAATTTCTGTAGTTGTTAATTTATGTACCTCACAAGTCCAAGCCTGTATCTTAAACTGGCCCCACCTCCTGCTCTCAGTTCTCCACTGTGTCTCCTCTGATAGAGCAATTTCTCTTCTCTTTGAAGAGCAGTGCGGCGTTCAGGAAATTGCATCTAGCCAGAACATAGTGGCAGCAGAGAGGTGTTTCCCCTGGAGAGGTTTAAGGCCTTTATTTCTCTCCTCTCAACTTCCCTTTGTTATCTACATCACCGCACAGCTCCAGAAAACTGGAAAATGCACTTCCTTTGAAGACCGTCTTTGATGCATTGCATTGTTAATCTTTTCATTGTTTCATTGCAAAGTGCTTGATGAATAAGGAAGGAGGTATATCCCAACTGACTGTTCTTTGTGAAAAGATCAAAAGAAAAAAAAAGAGGCTGATAAGAAACTATTTCAGGCTGTTTGTGAGAAGAATACAGATTCACGACTCAACTGAAGTGACAGGATCTCTTCTTTTTTGAATAATTTCATACCAAATTATGTGAGAAGCAAAAGAGTAATTTTGCATCTGTAAGATGCCTTCAGGGGAGACTTTTCCAACTGCTGGCACCTACAGAAAGTTGACAACAATAACTTGTCATCTCCCGTCACAGAATTATAAATGTACCAGTTCATTTTTCCGCCTTATTGCAGCTAATATTTCTATCTCTGTTGGGGATGTGTTCAATAATGTGCCAGAGTGATGAACAGTGGCTACAAAAAGGGAATTAAATCCAGTGTTTATTTGAACATTTGTTCACACAAGAGATTTTAAATTTGAGTGTTATTGAAGACTGAGTTTTCCTCCTAAGAAGTTGTTATTCTTCCTTCTAAAATGTTTGAACTTGGAAGAACTGGGAAGCAACGGAAAAAGGTTGCGACATATCACATTTTAAGTTTTTCCTAAAGTCTGTGTCTGAAAACACCTCTATGAGAGCAGAGAGAGTGAATCAAAACTGTAAAGTTGCAGCTAAACAGTGAGTTGAAACTCTCCATGAAGCTCTGTAAGCGAGCTGCTGATTCAGGTGATAATTCTCTGTAGGCCCCGAACCAGCTGATGGAAACTCACATTTTCTTATTCTTTTTTTGCGACTTTTCAAAAGTTCACTTCAAATTTGTCTGATATTAGATAGAAAAACAGCTGGTGGACTGTGATAGTCCACTGGAGGTTGAGTGGACTGGTTATAGCGGGACAGAGAGGCTGAGAGGACTGGTTCATGAAAAAGAAGACCAGTCATAGTCATGTGAAAACTTAATATTCCTTCACTCTGAGGAGCGCTATGAGAATCAGATAAATGGCTCTAGTAGTTATTGCAGAGTTATCTAAAGCAGCCAGCACACCCATTCTGCTGCTCAGCAGCTGAAGAGAATCATCTCTGCTAATTGGACTCTTAGGTATTTCTGAAGTAGACAAACTGTGCTTATTTAAAAATCCAACCACCAGTGAACTCCAGTGCAGGAGAACAGAGCAAGAGTCCCAGTCTGATGAGCACTTCCCTTGGTCTGATGCTTGGTCCTTTTTTGTCAAACTCAGACTGTTTGACAGCTCCACCCAGGGAATAGATGTGTGTTTGTGAGCTCCCAGCACACTGCTTTCGTGACAGCTGTGTCATAATTTCTGTGTTCTGACGCTGCTGTCATGTCTCAAGAAGGCAACATACATTTGTAGATTTTGTAGACAAAATGTAAGACATGCTGTGCCTCGGAGAAGAGACAGCTGGGATGCACGAGACTCACTGTATTTTGTATCATTTTTATCATTGGCAAGCTGTGTGCCTGTAAATGTATTGAGAAAGCCTGTATAAGAAACAGCTATGGAGCTGAATGGTTACTGTGAATGCCACATGGCCACAAGGTCACACCTGTTGCTGGTTGATGCATGTCACACCCCTGTCTCTTCCCCCTTTTCTGTCTGCCTCTTAACTGTCGCTGTCTGAATAAAAGGGAAAAAAATCTTTAAAAAGACATATAATTATATTATCCATCCAGGCAGGAATGGAAGTAAGGAATTACATTTACTTTCATTATGGTAAAAACAGTTGTTTTTTGTGGTGTAAAAAAATCCTTTTACTTTTATTTAAGAACTTGTTTGTGAGTGTGTGTGTGTGTGCGTGCGCGTGTGCGTGAGTGTGAGAGAGAGAAAGGAAGAAAAGAAAGATGCTAAATCAGCAGCTGCAGCAGGGAAGAAGCTGTTGTTGTGTCTGTGGCTACAGGAGGGCAGAGAGGTGTCACTCTGCACCCAGCTGACACTGAAGACACAGAGTGACATACATGCTGACGGGTGTGTTCACTGGCCGAGGTTCAGGGGGTCGCACAGGGACAGGGCTAGCAGTTAGAGAACAGTACGACAATGCACAATGATAAACTGAAAATAAGGATGGCATCGTTATGGGGTATTGTTAGCATCATTGACTGGTTACAGTGGGACAGAGGGGCTGAGTGAACTGGTTATAGTGGGACATGTAGGGACATAGTGGGTTATAATGTACTTGGATAATGAACAAGCAGAGAGGTGGGTCCTTTAGCAGACTGTGGAGGACTCTGTGGTGCTCAAGACTCACAAAATGCTGCTCAGACAGGTGAGTACAAAAACACACACTGGTTGATCTACTACAGAGAACGAAATCAATGACCACTGAGTTGCCTAGTAACGTAACGTTGTGTGCACACTGCCTGGCGTGTGCAGCTCTTTGCTTTAATATGTGTGTTTGTGGCTGCAGATGCTCTGGAGGTTATATTGTTTATATGTCTCTGTATTTGCTATCTCTATATTTGTTGCCCTGGTGATGTTTTTTTCTGCCCTTGAAGAGGCGGTTAATATTTAAATCCTGTAGCCTAATGTGGCACCCACCATTGTGTCCATGGCCCTTTTTGTTTATTGTTGGTGATTTTTGTTTAATTGTCCTCTGAATGATTCTAGGCTAAGCTGAGGAAGGCGATTGTATATTTATAACTTTTATTCAGTGCAACTGTAGAAATTGAATTTATTGTTGATTTGGATACAAGGGTTGATGTTGTTCCACAGGTGTAACATTTAATGTAACAGTAGTACCATGAAAAAAAACCCACCCTCCATTTAAAAATGTACTGCAATAATGTTTATTCAGAGGATATTTTAACTGACCGACTTTTCCACTTGTATTTTTACTTTTACTTGAACAAATTTTCTGTAAAGTACTTTTATTGAGCAGAATATTCTAGTACGCGTTCTGTCTCTGCTTAAAGGATCATTTCTGCATCTTCTAGCCTGTTTACTATAAATTGCATTATTATCTGAATTACATTTCTAATGGTCATTTCCCAAAGAACTGCAGTTTTAAAAACTGTCACTTCTCACAGTTGCAGAATGCAGCAGGGATGAAATAACTTTTGGCAATAAATATATACATGAAGGTGACTTAACATTTGCAGGTATGGGTGACTTTTCCCAAAGCAGTTTAAAGTTTCAGGAAATCAATTTTCAAAATGTGTAGGCATGAAGTGAATCCAGTGGCTGACTGAAAAGTAGGAAACCTGAAATGTATGGTATGCTTTGGAAAATGGTCAGCAGTTATGTAAAATACTGCATAGTATCCATGGAATAAAAACATACAAAACCATTACTGTGCTCCCTTAAAATCCCAAATGCAGTTTAATTGTTGTATTGTGATGTTTTCATCGCGGTTGCAAAGACATCTGGTGGGCTTTCATGTCTGATTTCCAGCTTGATTACTGTAAAGCTCATGTCGTGGTATTTTTTAGCCTGAGCCTGAACTCTCTAAAAGCAACCCAGAGGGTGACAATGAGCTCAGATTTCTCTGACAACTCCGGCCGTGCTGGGAGCTGGAAAAGAACCAGCCTCTTGAGGGGGGCAGCCCATCTTTCCCTTGGCAAGAATATACTTAGGCTTGCATTTCCTCTGGGCTTTGTGGCCTGAAGCGACAGAGATGAAGCACAGCCACCACCCACGCGGCCCAGCGGCTTGTGGGTCAGCACAGCTGCTCACCACATCCTGGCTCCTGAACCTGTCACATCCTCCTGCGCTGAGCCAGCAAAGTTATGTCATCTCTCAGTCAACGTATTTATCCTCATTTTTTTCCCCTTGCTCCCTCCTGTCTTTGGCAGTTTTCTGCATTCCTCCTTCGTCTCAACCCCTGCGCAGTACATTCCTCACATCAACCCCCATGGGCATGACAATCCTCATTATGTTTTCATGTCATGCTCTCTCCTCTCTCTCTCTCTTTCTCTCTCTCTCTCTGTCTCCCTTTCCCTCCCTCACTCCTATGCCCTTTCCTTTGTTCTCTTTGCTCCCATCACTCCTCGCTTTAGGAGCCCTCTGTTTTTAAAAACAAAACACAAGAAGAAAAATCTTGATGACAAGAGAATAGATGAAGTTATTAAGACAGGAAATTACTTTAACAGCCCTTTAAACGAATTCACACATCGTGCAACAGCACTGTGATAAACATATGAGCACACAGAGAGGATTAAATTAATATTCACCCCACAGTGCTGAACGAGGGGTATTTAGTGCTGACCACCTCCAAAGACTGATTGAGGGGTAAAGTAAACACATTACCCTCATCAGCAGGTGAATACTCCAGGCTCATAGCGGAGAGCAATCCTGTGCACGAAAGCCATCAGTCAGCATAGAGGCTGCCGAACACAGCAGGAGTGCTCTGGTGCAACTTCATTGAGCGTCTGAACAGAAACTTGAACAAACATTCCCTCATATGTCATCATGTATACAACTTTAAAGCCATGTTGAATTACAAGTCTGCCAGTCTCCCTCAAGTCACTTCCGTTATTATGTGAAACCTTAAACTCGGAGAAAACCTCAGCAGCCAAATTTCCATCCAAATGTAGCTCAAATCAAATCAGAAACGCAGCAATAGAAAATGGCAGTTAATGCATGTTTCCAGGCTTTGTTGTTGTCATTGTTATGTATCTGGACAGGCTGGATCTTTTTTTTTTGTTTTCAGGGGAATCTGCTCTAAAGGATTATGAGTCAATATTGTAGTTGAGTTATTTCTTAAAGTTTTCTCATGCCATTTATATAGAAAATATGATCATGTGTTTTATATGCTTGGCTGGATGAAGTATTTGTGATGACAGTAAATGTATGCAAAAATTGACATCAATAGTCGTATGATATTGCTCTTCAAACTTCGAAGGAAAAAATAATTGTACACATATAATCAATATGAATATATAAGGTATGCAACACTGGCTGTAAATTGACATCTAAGATGTGTGTACCATAAGAAAATCCATGTTTTGTTAGATTAGTGACTGTGACTTAATGGTCAGCTTAATGGTCTGACATGATTGGGGCTTTGAGCGGTTCATGACGCCTTCTCCCAACAAGTATATGCGACCTTGGTCCTACACTGTCTCTGGTCACAGGTGAGGTGAATGAGGGCGAGGAAAGACAACGAGATTGTCTCTGCACGCTCAGCAATGTTTGCTCAGTTCTCTCGTATTTGCGAAAACAAATTGGTGAAGTGAAAGTTCTGTCACAAAACTCCAATGTTACGTATCCCTTGCATATTTTATATTATATATTTTCCATATTTTTACGTGGGTATACAGAAATCCTGGACCCTTCTTAGATGGTAAACATCATTCTCCGGTTAGATGCCATTAAACCATTGCACAAGAACACAGTGCATCGAGATGATGTAATTAAAAGAGCAGCAGTCAAATAAACAAACAACTAGATAGAAAACATGACGGAAATATGATATTTGCATTTGCTTCATGTATAATTTGTGGAAGGTTACAGTCTCCTTCTCACTCCACACAGATCTGGTGTTTTCGGATCCTCAGTGATGAGTGATGTTTAAGTCTCATACCTCAGTGACATCATGATTTATTAGCTCAGCCTGTTTCCATTGCTCTTAGTCGCTTTTTATTCTTTTTATTGATGCACCAACTTTTCCACCACCTCAGCCAAGTAAATACAGCAATATTTTGGCTTTTTTTCAAATTTGTAGTGTTTTCATTGCTGGTGTTTGGATGCTCAACTTGCACATAAAAACAGGTGGATAAAAACACACTTTTCTTTTTTTTAACCTCCCTTTCTCCATTTCTGTCACTTAATCGCTTACTTTGTTTCCCCCTATTGCAGAAAAACTCTTTTGTTTTATGCCATTAGAGAATCCAAACCCTTGAGACCAGAGAAACTGAATCACAGAGGGTTTTTAGTAAGAGTGGAGGGAGGTTTGGAGCATCATTAAGTGCAGGTAAAAGGAGAAGTAATGATGGAAGAAAGAGGAGGGGTGCAGTTTTGCCACAAGGGAGCAAAAATAGCCGGATTGATCATCTGCAATCACGGAGCTTCAAAATATCACCAGCTGTTTTAGCATACTAATAGCCTAATCATTCTTTCCAGCGCCTTAACTGTAATGCTGTAAAAAATCTGCTCATCTTAAAGCCTGATATATTTTATCCTATGTTGTCAAAGGGCGGACAGCCACACAGGGTCTCCATGATTCCAGCTGGTTTCTAGATGGATCAGTAATGCTGCTCAAGCACGCTCTATTTGCCTGGGCCTGAGAGAGGGAAACGCGTTTTATGGAGACATTTCGGACCGGGGAAGAAGGAGGGGGAAAAAAGCACAGCGGGGCTGAAAATAGCCTGGGTTGGCTGCACTGCTCTGCACATGGTTTATTTATCCTGAGGATTAGTGCAGGTGACTTGAGGGCCGGGCTCTGTGTGGGCTGCAGGCATGCTGGCAAACGGCTAGTTGTGACTCAGACTGCTGGATGGAGTTTAGGAGGAGGAGACTGAGGAGGAATGATGCCGCAGTTCTGACTGCTGAGCTCCTCTGCACTCGCATGACCCCAAATCAGGCTAATTGTGTGTTTCCAGAGGCTGGCTGGAAGACGTAAAGGCCTCCGTTAGATGTGACGGAGAGCCACGGTAGTCAGTGGAGGAAAGTAACTGAGTACATCTACTAAATTAATTGCTTAATGTACTGGACTTGAGTATAATTACTACTTACTAATTATAGGAACTGCCAAGTCTGTCCATTTTATGCTACTTCTGTCTACTTCATCTACTCGTTGTCTCCATTGTTGGCCAAGTCTCGGGTTTCCCTCCTTGTGCCAGTACCTTCCTGCTTCAGAGGTGTCTCGTTCTTGTGATTAGCTCTCTGCTTATATGTGCCTGCTCCTTGTCAGGTTATGGTCAATGTACCCTTGTGTCTGTAGCTGTTATGCCTTGCCCCTCGTGTTTCATGGCTAATAAATTTCTTCAGTGCCTGTTGCCATCCTGTGTTTTTGCATTTGGGTCCACCTGTCTGCAAACCATGACATATACTGTATAATATATATATATATATATAATAATGTATAGTAATACTGTAAATCAGTCACAGGGACATTTTTCTAACAAATCAGTATTTTTAACTATGACGTTAGACTTTTACTTGCAATGCAGTATTTTCATTCAAGTAAAGAATTAGAGTACTCTGTGGGTAGTGCAATGTGTTGGTGTCTGGTGGATCAGGATAGTTAAATGCTGATGTGCAGGTAGTTATTGTTTAAATCTACTTAAGTCATATCAGGATTGAATGTTTTCACAGTTGCCATGTCAGACTTAATCAAAATACTTTCATGTAGCAGTGCCATCATGACAACATGGCATATTGAATTTGTATTTTTAACTCAGCAAGATTATGGTATTGCTTTAGTGAAGCGCATTTACACGCAGATGCACAATATTAGATATTGTTAAACAGAATGGAAAAAAATGAAGCTACTTAACAGGAATTTAAGAGGGGGATCAGGAACATTTTTGTGCTTTAATAAGGTTATCCAGTCAGATGCACAGGAATGCGCAAACCCACACAGACACCACAGCCTAATGATCCTGCATTGTCAGGGAACATGCACAGTAAACACAGCTGAATGATAGCAAGCAAGCAGTAAAACCTGTAAACAATCAAATACTCATGCCACAGTACAAACAGCGCTGACAGACACACACAGAGAAGGGGAGCGAGGCAGCTGCTGGGATTTGACTCAGCTCAAACGGCTTCTTTCAGAAGAACCTACTTTTTTTTCTTTTTATGTAAACTACAAAAACTGTGCTCAGGCAGACGGGGCTCAGTGTGTGATGAGGTCAGAGAAATGGACGCAGGGCAGGTGGAAGTGAGAAAAGACAGATGGGAGCAGTTGTAGTGACAGGTGAGGATGTAGACTGTAGTCACTGGAGGTGTGAAACGTGGTGCAGAAATGAACTCGCTCTGAATGAAGCAAGGACAAATGGATGGATAAAAAAAAGGGGGAGAGAAGACAAGAAAATGAGCTGGAGGCGTGTTATTTAGAGCAAAAATGAGGGCTATAATGAGGAGGTGTTGAATGGAAAGAGAAAGCGGCAGGAGATAGGAGCAACTAGGAAACAAGGAAGGCTCTCTCTGCACGTCTTACTCTGGCACTGCTATAATGAGTCATTTATTTATTTTAATATGGAGGAGCACCATGTTCAAATTCACTCAGCTCATATTAAAGTTTTTTTATTATTGTCTGAGAGAAAACTATTGGGCAAGTAGGAGATATTAATTTCCAGCTAGTAAGATCAGACACAGGTACACACATGCAACACACACACAGAAACACAAAGCTGCGCACAGATAAAGTGGTGTTGCAGCAGGCAGTGGCATTCACAATAATAACAGCAGCCTCCTGGGAGAACAGCCAGGAGGCTGATTAGTATTTCCTGGATGTGCCTTTACACTTTTATATCAACTTCAGACTGGCATTTCCACTGCAATTACTGAGCTAATCAGTTAACCAGTGCTGGCTCTGGCTTGGCCTGCAGCCTGAGTTTAGGCAACATTTCTCTCTGTTGTTTTTCCTTTTTAAATGTGTCTGCGGGAAACAACGGCACGTCTGCAAAAATAAGAGGTGGGGGCAGCAGTTCACTGGCTGATGTGTGGATTTGTGTGTGTGTGTGGTGTATTCATTTGTTTAGACCTCGGCTCCTCTAGATGCTGCACTTTGTTGAAAGATTATCATTATGACATTTTGTGGTTATCACACAGCATACAAGGCTGACGGACAGGAGACAAATAGACAGACATTTACAGGCTGACAGGGAGGAGGAAAGGGGAGCGAGAATGGAAAAAACGGTTGTGGAGACTGTTCAATGACTATAAATAATGTCTGAAAATCACTTCTGGGCTCAATTAAAAATGATCTCATAAGAAAAAAGGGTTGAAGTACATTTCTTATTCATTTAGTGCAGCAGAATTCAAAGAGTATTAACCAAAAGTAGACTTTGCTTTAATTGAGATATTTTACTGATGTTAGGCGACTAGCAGGTGATAACCGCTCCTCTTTAACTAATGACACTTTGAATAGTTATATTCTTGTGCTGCCTTCTTGACCAGGTCTCTCTTGAAAAGGAGATTTTAATCTCAATGAGACATTCTCTTTTGCTAAATGCTGCTCTAATCATCATTTTCACTTTGACACTTTATCAAATGACCATGTGTAGTGCGAAGGGGGCTGCTTGGAGCATTTCCCCTCAGCTCTGCACAGTGTTTTAGCATCTTTCAGTTCATTGTTGTCATTTTACAGCACGCAGCTTAAGTGTTTGCTCTCACTGCTCTCATCAAAAGCTCCAGAGACCAAATGTACGCTACCTGCTCAGCACCAAAAGACTCACAAACTTTATGTAACAATTAGTAGCTAGCCGAAGAGCCAGATGTTTCTCTCAGGAGTTGGAGGAGACCAAAAACAGAGATAAAAGGAGGGTGAATATGTGACATTTGTTTGATGGACTTAAACAAAACTGTGAATGAATGTTAATGTTGCTTTGCCTGATGTGTAGATGCTGTAGGTAACTGACACGTCCCTAAAAAGATCATCTTGACCAGCTCAGTTCCCTCTGGCTCCCACATAACTTAAACACTGGTTTTGACTCAAATTCGTGTTCATGTGGTTTGTTATTCTGACTGTTTCTCTGCTTAAAGGCAAAGAAGTTCTTCTTTCTTATTTATTGATTACTGATTGTTACACATATGTTAGAACGTTAACTGTCTGTGTGTGTGTGTGTGTGTGTGTGTGTGTGTGTGTGTGTGTGTGTGTCTTTCAGCACAGAAGGTTTCCACCACAATATAGTGCACTTAAACACTGTCTGTACAGCATTTTAAAAGCTAATATTCCTCATTATTCTGTGACTTCATTTAGTGCTAGTGTCACATGTGAAGATCTGTTGGCACTGAGGACAAATATTTAGTTATCGTCTGATTCAGACCCGTTCAGACATATCAAATGATCGCTTCTTTTATCATGGTGAGATACAAAGAGAGGAGAAATGATTTGTCCCTTTTTTATCTGAATATCAAAAGCATCAAAGGATGAATGGAGATTTTTTTCTCAGTTTATATCCTACACACTCACAGTAAATATGATGCAACTCTTTGTATAATGCAATGAAATTAAAGCCATCCCTCATGCTGCTACTCACTGGCATTAGGTAAAACAGGCATTACCACTTAGTGAGTGATGTTCAGACAACGACCCAGAATAGAGGACATCAGTCACAGCAGTGTGCCACCACGGTGGAGAATGACAGGTATATCGGAAAAAGTAAATTGGCTTTGCGTTGGTTGTTTACTCTCTGCCGGTCCTTGTTTCTCCACTGCTCTGATAAGTGGAGCGCAGCTGAACTTGAAGCTGCGGCCGAGTTGGCAGGCGTGCCGTCTGGCCCGGCTCTCTCTCTCTGTGTTGGTGTCCTCTGCTTGACAGGGACACACCTGTTTAAAGTAGCAGCAGAAACTTATTATTCTCCTCCAGTCGTCAGCCGCCGCAGTGTGAAGATGCTGCTGTCTGCCCCGCAGGACCCCGCTGGTCAAGCTACTCTCCCACCTCGCCACTTCACTGACACTTGAGTGTACTATTATGGGAACAGGCAATATGTTTTCAGTCAGAGCAGCAGAAAACAAGGTTGATGGAATAATGCGTCACACTTCTCAGACAGCCTCAGGTTGTAATTTCGGCTCCAAATCCGCACATGACTCACTGCTTCTGCCTTCAAATGTTGTGTTTTTTTTACTTCGCTGCACAGGTTGAGTCTGTCAGCAAAGTGGCACAAGAGAAGTTCACGCACTTCCCAAGATGACCTGGTATCAGTTACTGTGGGTGACAGAGAGCTGGAGTCTGATCCACTGGCTTCAGTGACTCAATACAATCTCTCATTTTGTACTTCTGTCATCTGTCTTTCTGAAAAAATGAAGCAAGTTCCTTCTCACATTTTAGGACTAATCGGTATCTACTTCAGCTGTCGCTACCAGAAGTTGAAACCTTTGTGACTTTAAGTTACAGTGTGCGTACTTACATCAGCATATGTTGGTTTCATTGGTAAAAAATCTACCTCTTAGCTGTAATCTTTGCTGTCTGAAAGCTTCCACAGCCTTCAGTCCTCTCTGTCCTGCTGTTATTGCAGACATATCTAAGCAAATTTGCTCGTTGACTTGCCTCCTATGTCACGATGGTCTCTGGTAGTGTTTCCCAGTCCTGGTCCTGGAGGCCACTGCCCCCACTGCATGATTTAGATGTTTCTCTGCTCCAACACATCTCATTCAAATACATGGATCGTTATCAGGCTTCTGCAGAGCTTGATGCCAAGGTGATCATTTGAATCTAAAACACGCAGGGCAGGTGGCATCCAGGACCAGGATGTAAAAAAAGAAACACAGGCCAAGGGCTTATGGGAAATTCTGTTCAGTAAATGCAGCTGAAAAACAGGAATACTGCATAAACAACAGTATTTGATTAGTTCATTACTATTCTTGTCTAAACATATGGAATTAACCACGTGACATGCTGTTGAGTAAGACTCTGTTCTGAGCCTTGATTTGAAGTAATTGGTGCCGTTACAAATGTCAGGGGGATTTTTAATGAGGTTTTCTTACTTCTGGAACAGAAACTATAAATGCTGGTTTCACTTCAGCTTTCTAAAGCTGCAACCTGGATTAACTGATTCTTTCTAATATTTGGGGCAGCAGAAACAAGCTGTGAACACACTGAAATACTGGTGAACATTTTAGAATACAGTCACCCATTTACAAATCCAGCAGTGACGGCGCAACATCAGCGTTCATTTGGAGTTGTATTTCTGGTGAGTCCTCTTCTTTTAGCTACCCTCTGCGCTCCACTAACTGCTGAACGAAATGGAGCAAAATATTGAAGTTGTAAACCAGAAAAGCAAAACAACGAGCTGAGAGACACAAAAAAGGCTCCATAGAGTTGAGAGGAACTGCAGACTTGGGAAATAATTCTCCCTGAGTTTGTCACTAAAAGCGACCAAGTCATTGGTCAGTTGCTGATATAAACATATTGATTATAGTGCTTTATATAAAATATGAAATAGCTCAAAATATCTATAATAATAGAATAATTAAATGAAAACAGCCAGAATTACCTTTTAAAATTAGCTATAGCATAATGTAAAGTATGCTTAAGCAAAATTATGTGTGTGTAGTGAACGGGGTTAATTAAAATAATAAATAACTAAAGACAATAACCTACTTATGGAAGGCCACTGAGCAATCACAGTATTAGTCCCTCTACTTGGAAATTAGTTTTGGCCTGATGGTCGCCCTCATTATAACTCTATTGTTGCTTGGTAACGAGGGAGTGATTGGGTGTATGTGTGTGTATGTGTGTGCCTTTAAAGAGTTATCAGCGCTCTGTGTTATCACCTCTGACACCTTATTAAGGACAGTGTTGTTTTAATTATACACTGATATCACGGAGAGGAGATAATTTTGAGTGGCATTCATTATGTGTTCTATTAGCATTTGAAGACAGACAAATGAGTTCCACTTTGGGAGAGTACGCTCTGCAGGTTCAGATAGAAGAAGGGAGTAAGGATGCATAATAAATAGCAGAGGATGGACTGCAGAAAGAGAGAGAAGAGAAAGAAAGGCAACAGGAGAGTTTCTACCTTGAAATAACATCTACATAATAAAAAGCTACTCAGGTTAATCATTTAAAACAAGAGCACAATGAATTTAAAGATCAAGAGGCTTTTTTTTTTACCACAGAAGTCAATTCTGCCTGGTATCTGACAGCTCCTTCTCACTTTTATCTCATTAGTACATGCAGTCAGGTGACCTCATACTTATCATAGTAGGAAAAGCACAGGTGTTGTTAATAAAACAATAATTAAATAATAGCTCTGGTCTAGTCGAGTGTCTCAATAAGCCATTACAGTATTAGACTGAGACTACCACGCACAACTCGAGCAGATAAATGGAATTCAGTTATTCATTTCATTAATAACATCTGTGCTTTTCCGAGTCAAAAAAAAGGAAAAAAAAGACTTGAACTTCAGGGTGGCCCTGCATGTGTAAAAGGGGCTGTAAGGTGCAGGAACTAACATGGCTAGCACGCTAACAAGAGCAGTCCCCAAACTTTTACATTGAACTTTATCAAACAATTCAGTCATTAATCTCCCTCTCTGCTGGTATTATTTTGCTCATGCAGTTATAAAGCAAGAACATCATACGTCGTCATATTTAACTTCTCACCTTTTGTCTTCCAGTACAGAGACCCAGATATTTTCTAATGCAGCTGTTCGTCTTCTGTACTGTATTCCTCATACTGTGACTCTCTTAACGTTGTGAAAATGAATGGGACTTACTTCCAGAACCAGAGGCACCCAAAATAGCCTCTCCCACTTTACATGGAGTCCCTATGTCATTGTCAACATAGCAGCAGCCATCTTCAACCAGAGCAGCTGTGTAATCAGCCAGAATAAGTGAGAACACCTGTGTGGGCGCACAGGGCCTTTAAATTCAAATTAAAAGAAAGAAAACTGAGGGTTAACAATAGCTGAACAATCCTTATTCTTCTTAAGGGTCACAGAAGGGACAGGACCTGTATCCCAGGATGCATTGCAATAGCCTCAGGACACTCTTGCTGTGAGCCACCACGCTGTGGAGAACATTAATGTATTACAGAAACATATAGGCCTAGTTTCAAAGTAACACCTAGCAGCAGTTCAAAAAAAAAAAAAAGGAGCTGGACCTTTCATCTTTTTTTTCCAGAAAAGTCTCTGGTTTCCTTTCAGTCCCATAAACAACCAACCAGACCAGCTCATGACCAGTTCAACTGGAGGGTTTAGATGGGATAATGCACACTGCTGCTCTTAAATGTGTTCAGCAATTAAGGATATATGTATGACTCAAGGAGGCTTTTGTGGCTATGCTGAAGGGAGTAGTATATATGCAGAAAACCCGATAAAATCATTGATGGACAACAGCAAAATTTCTGTTCTTCTTCCTTTATCCTCAAGAGAACTCATCAGATCCGCAGCAGTATTGTGCTAGTTTTCACTCTGCTGGTCTCCTGTTTTTTTTCAGTAAAACTTCACCCCTGTATTTCAAACATGCCTCAGTTTAGTTACACGCAGTTGCAAATTGTCAATATGCAGATGCTGCTCTGGAAAGAGTGCTGTGTGTTTCTGTCTCAGGCTCTCTCTCTCTGATTTGTGCAGAAGCGAGGCGCTCATCAAGCCATCATTTGATTGCATCGTGTATTTTGCTAAAAAGATGCCATCGCCTTGAATGATGCCTCTCATTAGCTGTGCCTCAGACCCAGGCTGTTCTTCCAGACAAGGAAGGTGACTGCAGTATTTGTTTTTCTTCTTTTTTGTGTCCTTGTAGGATACCTTGAAATCAGGTTTACTCACAGAAAATGAACAAATAAACAGACAGAGGCACTCTGACATTTCTGTGGAAGATGATGACACCTGTAGTAGGATCTGTGTTCAGGATTACAGTGAATCTCGGTCTAAACGAGCTCTTAGCCTCCCGCTATCCCTCTTTTTAGGTCACCATGGCAACCCCAGCCTGTTAAGAGGCTGCACAGACCTGACCCTCAACTTTCACCGACACTCCTCACTTGCTGTAAGCTCAGCGGGATTGCTGAAATGAACCAGTTCCCAGTGAAAATGAAAAAAGAAAAGCAACGCAGCCGAAATCATTTCTTTATCCACCATTTCTAACTGATAAGAAAAGAATTGAAATCCATAATAGCCATTCAAGAGAGAAAAAAATCTGGAGAAGTAATTTATACGAGCCAATCATTTACAGTTCAATATCAATTTCATATCCATTTGTCAGTCTTTACATTGGTATGCCTCTGTTTATAATTGCTCCCCTCTATCATTCACTGGTAGTTTGAAATATTGTCTGAAATTTCCCTTATTTTCAACAGCTTCCAATTATTTTTGAATGTTTTGCAAATGGCCGCAGATTGTTATGCCATTTTATTTTGCACTCAGTCTTTGCATTCACATCCCCAGTGTGCTTTTTTTTAAAAAAAAAAAACTCCTTGTCTTTTGAGTGTGACTTTCACATCAAGGCCATTTCCAGCTTTAAGCCACCAACCGTCGCAACTATTTTGACTTAATTTTGTGACTGATTTGACAGTACAGATGTGATTGTTAGCCCGAATGTATCGAACTGGTTGTGCTACTTTAGAGTCCAACTCAAGGTGAACTGCAGGTCTGCAACACCAAATATATCAATTTAATCTTTTATTTAAAGTTTAAAGTTTAAAGTTGCTTCTTTGCCCTGAAGGGGATTGCATACAATTTCGTTGTACTTTTGTATAATGACAATACAGGTTCCAGATTCCTGATATCTGCTCGATAAATCACATGTCCTGTGTTTAAGAAAAAAAAAGGTCAAAAGGGAGATATTTATATTGTATATTTATTTATTTCATAAGGGCGCCCCCTATTTTTGCATAAATTGTAATAAATAAATGCTGGTGTGGTCCTCACTCTTCAGTACAGCACACCGTCTAGAACAAATTTGTTTACTTTGTCTCTCATTTCCCCGCTACCAGTACCGGAGCTCAGCCTGCCAGCTGCTGTCAATCAAACACAGACACCAACACACACCCAAGACAGCAGAGAGAAAAAGGAGCATTTCTGATGTTTCCCCAAAACTCCTTTTTTCTTCCTTAGAATAATAAAAAAAATATTACAATAGAAATATTGACCTTGTTTTTTTACTTCAAAAAGGGATGAATAGATGTAATTTCAGTTGAACTACAGTCTGCGTGTGTGTATGTTTGTATTTTGTATCTATGAAGTATTTGTTTGCTGTGGTGCTTGTGTCATTGCCTGCTGTCCTTCTTTCTCTGACAGGACACAGCAGGGAGGCCAAATCCACCGCTCAGAGTGATTATTTCTCCGAGCGTGTTCAGAGTCCTCACAGTAAACACACCCTCTGCCCTCCTGACACACACACACATCTCACATCCATCCGACCAGCCAAAGAAACACACACAGCGTGAGGCAAATAAAAAAGGATTGATTCTTTGAAACACTGCACATCACAAAAACTAATGGCTCATTCCTCCTTAAAGTCCAACAGTAAAACATGTTTTTTCTACAAAGAGAATTAGTAAAAGATGGCAGCTGGCCAGAGGGTATGGATATGTAGGCTACTGTTGTATCTCTACAAAGAAGAAACATTCACCCAAAGACTTTTCAAACTTATCTCCTCATATAGTTTGACTGTTGCGTGAGCGCGGCTTCTGTGAAAAACACGATGTCTTTAATTAGACTGCTCATGGCTTTGCTATTCAACTGATAGAGAACTCATAAGAGACAGGGCACATAGTTTTATGCTGTTTAATGATGGCGGCAACTGCAGTTAAGTATTAAAACTAGAATTACTGCCTCGTGGTTGTATGCCTCCACCAATTAGTGAAGCTGCTGTTTACATCCATGTCTGTCCAGAGCCAAGATTTCTGTTACTATTACTAATTCAGTATCTGACCAAATGTGAAATATGGTCTCGTCTTCTTTTCCTGAGTTACGGCGCTGAATAACGACCAGAAAGGTGTTTTTGTAGAACACTAACATTACGTAACAGTGAAGTTGACCTTTGACCTTGTGAATCATTTATCCAATTAGACATTTGTGTCAAATGGTGTCATAATTAGCGTATACATTTTTGAGTTATGGCCAAAATCATGTTTTGCGAGGTGACAGTTACCTCGACCTTTGACCAACCTTGACTCTTTGAGTTCAATTCAATTCAATTCAATTCAATTCAATTTATTTGTATAGCCCAATATCACAACAGAGTTGTCTCACAGTGCTTTACAGAGTTCATTGAAATAAACAAGAAATGTAAGCAAACAAACAATCTAATAAAGAGTCCAACAGTCGATGAGGCCAATGGATCAGTCCGAGGCATCACCTGCCCTTTATGACCCTCCTTCTTCGGGAAGGAAAAACTCAAAAAACCCAGTGGGAAAAGAGAAACCTCCGGGAGCACCACAATGAAGGAGAGATCCAGCTCCCAAGGACGGACAGGCTGTAGCCTTGGACAGACGCACATCCAATGGCTGATGAGAGGGGATGGGTGAGGAAGGTATCCAGTTAGTAGGTCAGGACAGGGCACAGATGAACAGCTGTCAGTACAGGTCCAGTTGTTTCTGGACCACTGGCAGCTGCAGCTGAAACAGTAGCCACTCCCCCCAAAGGGAGTGGGGAAAAGGGACACAGGGTGAATTGCACTGAACACACTGGGTGACTAAGTGATATGAGAGAAGATAGGGCTCAGTGTACTGCAGTTCCCCCAGCATTATAGCTCCTAGGGCAGCCTAAACTGAACTGAGGGTAAGATTGGTTTTTAATTAATTTTAATTCATGTTCAAGTTCATGTGGATGTTTGTGCCAAACATACTACATTTAAACCTTTACTGATTGATTTATTTGGCCACTTGGGAGCAGCTGAAATAAGTTGTGAACATGATATTATCTACTGACACATCAGTGACACCTGGTTGATTTAAGTCCATTATTCATTCTCTTTTAGCTCTGCTTTGGTCTCCACCATCAATATGATTATATGTAAAAAAAAACAAAAAAACATTAATGTTAAATCTAAATGTTCAGTAACTGACCTACTGATCCACGGTCACACATTTGCCAGGGCACATTACATAGCATCACATTCAGTGACTTTACATATACAGATTTAGATTTTGGCTTAGCATTTAAATCTAACATTTTACATTTGGATTTAATGTTTACCATTTGGATTTAGATTCAACATTTTGATTTAGCCTTCAACTTTTTTTTTTTTTTTTACATATAAACGTATTAACAATTTCTATATAACTTGTTGTTTTACATGAATTTCTGTCTCAAAAGTGAAGAAAGAGAACAAAATGTGAGGATAGTTAGTTAAATATTAGAAATATATCAGCTAGAAAATTTCATCCAAATTTTTATATTTGGCGTCCCCTAAGCTAATTGCTTGCTGCTTGGTGCATAGTAGATAGTGTACAGTGGGTTTTTAGAGCTTTTTCAGTGACAGCAGACTTTCCCTGTTCGGGACTAGCTCATCCACTGCATAGCAGACAGTAACTTTTCTAATATGGTGTCTTCTTTTGCCAAAATGTAATGTCCTCATTACTGCCCCAAGGCCAGAGGGCAAAAAAACATTCACTGCTACGTGGCAGTTTGTGAAAACTGCAGGTGTAGAGGGTTCTTTCTCCGTCAAGGGCCATAAGTCAAAAACAAACTTCGACAAGGGACACAAAGGTGAGATTTATGCTGTATCTGAAGTGAAAGAGCAGCACACCACCATCACTTCCCCAAACCTTTCTGTGGAACTGTCTGGGACTGTCTTTCATGCAGTAGATGAGACAGTTCCAAGCAGGGCGACGGCCGGACAGCTAAACTCTAAACTACTACTCTGCAGAGTCTGCAGAGTAGAGTGATAATTCTCCGTGGGTTCATCTCTACGAGGACTGCTTTCACATTGTTTTCACATTGCCGTCTTACAAGCAATTTTCATGAATTTAATTATACCTTGAGGATGTTAAATTAGTTTGACCCAACCCTTTCGTGGCCATGCGATCTGTATATTATATAGGACTCATTTGACAAACTGGATATTTTGCTCGACAGGTTTACCTTTGTGTGTGTGTGTCTGTTATCTTGCCTGCCAGCTTGAATTTTCCTTATTGTCACTTTGAGATTGGGCAGGTAGTGATGCCGTGATCGCTGCGTGTTTAGGAGTCAGAGTTGCTTACATGCACCATCTGCGCAATGAATTAATCTCTTGGTATTCAGCAACAGCATGTGACAGGCTGGGAAATCTAAAGCCTCAGCGGATTTCTCTCAGCAGAGTGTGAAATTTGTCACACGGAGGAGATTCACTCCAGGGGAAGAGCTGCAGGGCCCTTTTTCCCTCCTGACAGGTTTCCCGCCCTCTAAACTGCACCAAAAAGTGACAGGAGTCCCTGTAATGAATGCATTCATTAATTGAAGATCGTCCCACCTTCGCCTGGTGGTATTTTGGGAATAGCAAAATGAAAGACAGTTGATGAAAGAGGGGTTTGTTAGCTGTAGAGAAGCGGAGAGGTGCTCTTCTCTAGCAGGAGAGCATGCCCCAGAAGCGCCTCTATCTGTCTTTTGATGTTTTCTTACTAATGAGGGTGAGAATTTCCTCCTTCTCCTCTGATGGGATGCAGTCCCCAGTGATCAAATTGGCCAGTAAACAAAAGCTCGGGGCTGACTGCAATGACTCTTCCTCGAGTCCAGCTTCCATCCCGGGGTAGGTCTACTGTTGGAGCTGGTCTCAGCTCATCCCCCTGAGGACTTCAGCTGCTTTATTACAACCACTCAGATGGTGAATCATGGAGCAATTCCTAAAATAAATCTATGAGTACTCTATTGTGCAACTGGACTGTGTGTGTGTGTGTGTGTGTGTGTGTGTGTGTGTGTGTGTGTGTGTGTGTGTGTGTGTGTGTGTGTGTGTATTTCCAGGGATATTCAGAGAGAATGAAGATGCGTGTATGTCAAGCATCATCCGTCAGCGTGTCCCCATTGTGCATCTTTGCATGTGTGTGCACCGTTACCCTCTGACATATTTCCATATGTTCGTTCTTACTTGCAGTTCTCCTCTCACCACAGAACATACCATCTCTTACTTATTTATGTAGACTTTTTTCTAGGAAGCTGTCCAACTGTTCCACAGGATCCCCAGCTTTCCTCCGTGTGAGGTGTCCATTTTGTAAAGCACAATGGCAATAGCTGCACTTCGGCAACACTGTGAGGAAAGTGGTTGTGGACTTGATTTTGTCCCACTTCAGAGGGGAAAAAAGTAATTAAAACTAACTTAAGCATGATACGCAATTTCATTAAGCAGGTGAAGAAGGTATCGATTTAAGTCAGAGTAAATTATGAGAAACGCCAGAATGAACGTGCAAAGTGAAACATGCAATTTCGAGAGCCTTCTGGGGCCATTACAGAGTTCAAGTCAGGTGTCAAGTGAAATTCTCAGTGACAGCGTGTTGGCTTTTCTAAATGAATTTTCCATCCATCCTGCTGGAAGGTGATTACAGCTCATTGTTAGAAATTGCATATTATTAGACATGCACCAAGGAGACATCCACACAAATTTAAATATTGAAATGATCACACACACACATACACACACACACACACACACACACACACACACACACACACACAATGACACACAGAGTGACACACAAGCACATAATGTACCCACCAATCAACATCTACCCATTGTGAGCAACAAGTATATCATCACCACCCAATACAACTAATCACGTGTGATTCAGAGTTAAACCTGTGTCACTCTGCAGGTAGACAGACAGGCAATCATCTCACTCTGCAGACTAATTTAAGCTCACCCAGAGTGACCCGTCATCATTACGCTGCACTTTCATAGAGATCCATCTGGGCTCTGGTGTACAGTGTAGTCGAATGTGAAGCCGTCAAGATGAAAGTCCGAGGCCATGGTTCTCTGGAAAACAGTAGAGGGAGCCGAGCCAGAAGGCAAAGCTTTCGATTTATCTCTCGTTTTATGTTACAACTCTCACCTACGATATGTTAATGAGCTCTGGGTAGTGACTGAAGGCATGAGATCGCAGATACAAACGGCTGAAAAGAGTTTCCTCCACAGGGTGGCTTGCCTCATCCTTAAAGGCTGGGTAGGGGGCTCAGGTGTCTGGAGGAGCTCTAAGTCTTGTTGAAAGGAGCCAGAGGAGGTGGTTCAGGCATCTGATCAGGAAGCCACGGGGGCGCCTTCCTTCCATATTTCTTTAGGGAACATCTACAGGAACAGTAATCGTAGGAGTCACTCATTCCTTCCTATAGCAACAGTCAAAATAGCCGACTGAAAATAACATTAATGTTACATCCACAGTACTTGATAATGTGACATTCAAGCTTCAATTGGAGGTATTTGAATTAAACTTTGAATGTCTGACTATGATGATATCATAAAACAAAAGCCTCAGTTTAAATAAATATACATAAATACACTATCTGGAATACAGCAGAGCTTCAACTCACTGTGTCACCAGAGGAGTATGTAGTTTTTCTCATTCTTGTTCTGCGACATTTTGCTGAGATTAACTAAAGCTGTCTCCATGGGTTGTTGCTGCTCAGCTCAGAGTTCAGTTATCTTCAACTTCGAAGTAGCAACAAATTAGCTGTGCTTTGGATGCTAACTTCAGTGCTAATCGTGCATGAATACAGTAACATTATATTTATATAATGCCATACCCCGCTGAACGGTGCACTGAGCCCCAAACAGCCACCCCTGGGCCAATTTAATTAACTGAAAGTGTCACAATCATTCTCATCGCTTGAAATTGAATGAAAAGATTTGCCAAAGAATGAAAATGAAATAAAAGCTGTGCAGCATTCACCATTATGAGCGAAGCTCCAAAGGTTCGAACTCTTCGATACAGCCCTCCTGGACTGTATTGTATTTGTTTGTCGTTTTTCTCGGCTGTTTTGCTGCTGCTTCTTGTCTAACTTGGTCTCTGTTTAGTTTCTACCGAGAGCTGGTCCAGAACGTCAGATAACATTACTGACAGAGATCTCCTGTGATGTGTGGAGATGTAAGAGATATTGTGGGCGATGGAGGAAACCCTTTTACTGATCAGAAGCTAAAGGCTACAGTGTGTGATTCTGCAGATGCATACAGATCACTGAATGACACTTTGCATTAAAAAATAATTAGTTCATTTCTCCATCTTTCATATAATCAATTAGTTTTTATTCATTAATGAAAATTTCATACATTTTGTTGATAACACAGTGCACCATCCGGGCTGCAGGAACAGGACAAAAGCAGGAAACTGTAAAGGACACCAGCCTCCCCAACTATGGCCTCTTCTCTCTCTCTGCTGCTGTCAGGGAAGCACTGTGGAGCCTGAAGGCAAGTTCAGAGAAGCTGAGGAGAAGTTTTCTTTGTGTCAGACTCCTTTGCATGGACTTTCCTTATGCTCAGCCACAATATCAGGTCTGGTCTATTAGAATTTCTTTTTTTTTTTGGTCTCTGGGCCAGCAGTCATCTTCATGTTCGCCTCACTGATACCATGTTCTGTTATCATGTCTCATGTTCATTCTTCATTTGGTGCTATTAACATCTGTCATTATCGACTATTTGTTTAAAACGCTGTTTTAGACAGACAGACAGACAGACAGACAGACAGATAGAGACACCGCCTTTGCACTTGAAACATGAGGATTTAATCCTAGTTAACCCTGCTGTCTACCACTTAAAGCACCCCAGCTGTAGTAAGGCCTCTGCCCCTGTGACTTGACCCGGGGCTGTTTATCCCCCAATGTTTACTCAGCTGTGTGCAATGTGAGGGCGGTGCACACTGGAGTGATAGCGCAGTGATAGTGCTGCTTTGATGGCCTGTCTGCCCGCCTGGCATTTCTCTCAGAGCAGAGAGCGAGCGTGGGTTCTGCACATGGCTGGCACAAGCGGCCATGCGGGAGATTTGTAGGCGACGGTGATGATTGCGACATGCAGGGGAAAGGCAGGCAGGGGAGGTTTTAACATCCCATATGGATCTGCTGCAAGGTTCGGCACAAGGGATGGAGAGGGGAGAAAGGGAGGGGGTGACCATGCTGAGATTAATGTTCTTGTCACAATTTGCAAGCATTGCAAGAACTATTAGGCTGCCATATACCTATTTAATTTAATCTAATATAATTATATCATAAAATGTACTGTATAACCGCCTTGAATCACTGACTGATAGAGAATGTCACAGTCCTCCAAGCAGCCATTTACAATCTCATTTCCCTCTACTTTTGTTCACTTGGGGGAGAATAAGAGGGTGTCTGTTAACTGCATGAGCCTCTATAGAAAATTGAACAGCTCTGAATGAATGTGAACTGACAACTCTAAGACATTTATGTTTCCCATCTAAATTCACAACACCATTTTCATTATTCACCAAGAAGCTTCTGCAACGGGGGATTTTTAAAGCAACATTTTTTAGTTGTTATTTAGCGCGGCCATTCAACACACATTCCCGTCTCTCTTCATTTTGTTGAATAGCAGACAGAGGTGGGAGGAATTACAGGGAACCTTCCCTCGGGGCGCTATTTCCTCTCAGTGTGTGGTGCCACTGCAGGTCCATCCACCATACAGACCAGGGATTGCATTAAACCAACAATTAATTGTCCGCAGAGACAGATAGTGGCTTGCAGGCTCGGCTGCGTCTGCTTGATCATTTATGTTGTTTTGTTGTGAATCTCCTGTTTTCCTCAGGAAGCGTCGCTCTGTAATTCTCTGCCGATTTGGATCCCAGTGCACCACATCCATGTGATTGATGTGGAGAGTTAGTGCCGCTTTCTAATATTATTAGATTATTTTCATTGTTTATTAATCAGGCTGCTATTTATCTTGATTTCTTGACTAATCATTTGGTGAATAAAAGGCCAAAAATAGTGAAAAATGCTCATCACAGTTTCCCAGAACCTAAGGGGACGTCCTCAGATGTGTTGTTTTGTCTGACCAGATTAAAACCTAAAGATGTTGAAGTTACTAGAGCAGTGAGAAAAACAGCAAATCCACATTTCATAGGCTGGAATTAGAGATTTCATTTTCATTTTCTTTTTGCACTCTTGCTTCAAATATAGCTTGAACTAACTTGAACCAAGTCCAGAGGAGCAAGAACAGTATAGCTCAGGAGACACAAAGGAAGGAAAAAGGAGGGAAAGAAAAAAATTTTGTTATGTGGGAGCTGGTGGTTAAAATCCCTCATATGATGATGAAAATTCCCATCACAACTGTGGAGGAGGATTTTATGATCATCAAAATAGTTCCAGATTAATTTTCTGATGATGTCTAATCATTTTAGATCCAAACGGTTTATAAGTTGCAGCTAATTACTTCGTAAATGGTCAATAAATCATTTACCAATTTCTGGAAAGAGTATACCTCTTTCCAGAAATTGGTAAATGATTTATTGACCATTTACAAAGTAATTAGCTCCTCAATATTGGAACTTATTGTTAAAGGGCTGTGTGTGTATTTCCATTTTCTGCTACTTTATACTTCTTCTCCATTACATTGCAGAAGGAAATACAATACTTTTTACTCCACTGCATTTATTTGCATTTGTTTTTAAGTTTCTAGTTGTTTTTCAGATTTTACATTTATAAAGAGCATATGATCATTTTATAAAATACACATAATTAAATTATTAAAATAGCCATTCCCAACCTCTTTGACTAATCTACCTGACCCATCAGTCGCAGGGCCATTTTTCTGCAGAATGAGGCCTTTTACTTTTGCTGTTAAAACTTCTGTATCTAATATCAGTATTATCATTGATTATTTATCATATTATATTCTCTGATTGGAGCATTTTGTGTTCTTAATGTGTTGTCGAGGTACTTTTACTCTGAAGTATCTGAACACTTCCACCACTGGACATAATACAGGTTATAAACAACGTTTTCACCTTCTCTTACCTGCTGCCATGTATTTTAACACCTGGCTGATTTAACAAGCTCTCTTTATCAGGCTGTGATGTGCTAAGGTCAGCTCAGTCCTGATTTTTAGATAGAGGCAGCACTCTGAGGCATATATAACTTAAGTGAATACACACTTCCATTTTTCTTCATACGATATCCCACCGCCCCCACCCACCCACTCTCCTCCGGTCTCTTGAGGTGCCCCTTCCCCGGCGCTATGATGCTATCGTCTCTGAAGGTGATAGGTACTGAGAGCACGGACAGTGTCTGGGAATAGGATGAGAGGGGGAGTAGTGTCTCTACTGGCCTGTGAAATATTCATCAAATGAAGCAGGGGCGGGTGGGGAAGTGCAGCAGGAGATGGAGAAGAGACCACGGGGGAAAGCACATCATAGTTCAGGAGACACAAGGGAACGAGGGAAGAGCAATGCAGACCAGGGAGGAAGGAAACAGGAGGGAAGGGAATAATTTTGTTGTGTGGGAGCTGGTGGTTAAAATTCCACATATGATGGATGAAAATTCCCCTCACGACAGTGGAGGAGGTTTTTCTGCTCTTTCATCTAAAAAGCAGCAGGTGAGGTAGGCTAGAGACTGATGATGGCTTCCTAGAAATATTGAATTCTGATATTTAAACTGATTTCAGATACACACTAATATCCCTCACACACAAAAAGAAAGTTTTGACTAACAGCTCTTGTCCCCTGTTTTCTCCTCTATTGTCAATAAGGAGGAATGGCTGTCCCAACCGATTAAGGTGATCATTACACGGCCCTGCCCTCCAGTCTGCACCGCCCCAAGGTGTCAATGCACTGGACACGATGGTCTCGATTTGCATGATCAATTCTCACTCATTATTCTGAGTTTGACCTTCATAAAAAAAAAAGCCTCTGTACAGTCCTGCAGAAAAGTGCTCAGATATTGGGTGAAGCATTCACCGAATCCCATGAAAAGACCGGAATTGTCAACCACTAAGTATGACCTGTGTAGTTAAAGCTTCTTATAGCTAACCCCCAAAAATAATCCCAGACAAATTTACTATTCACTCCTGCTGGGGAACATGTACTAAAAACTCCAGGTGTTTTACAAAATGTTCTTGTCCTTTTATTTTACTAGTGGTGTGGCCTTCCAGATTGGCCATGCCATGAAATTCATGGTCACCAGATAATGAATCCTAATGATTTTATTGATTGACATTTGTGATTTTTATTTATATGTCTGAATCAGTATTGAAAGAACTGTAATATCTTGGTGATCTCTTGATTGTACTCTATTTTGGGTTTGGGACAATGGACGACGACATCGTCCACCGAGCCCTCAACCATCGTGATTTAAAAGCTGCACAAACATCAAGTTAATATATGAGGTGATATCCAATTTACATACATTAAAAAGTATTTTAAAAAATCTATAAAAACGTATAGTACCTTTTTTAGGAGGAGCACACAAGACAGCTAAAAATACATATTAGATATGAATGTAAAGCAGTCACTCGTCACTTCTCTGATCACAAAGATGAAAAGCCTCCATGCAGCCGGTATCTCAGTCGTGTTTTGTTGGCGTGAGCAGCCTCTGGTCTTCTCTCTCTAATTAAGAAAAAGAGTTTCTGTGTGGACCCTTTTAGTTATCCATACTCCCCAGGAGCCTCTGCGGTTCACCTCTGCCTGTTCTTATTGGCCTCTCATCTTGACTTCTTTATTTTGACAACCAGTGACTCTGGGTCTGATTCCATGTTCAGGGCATCATTATCTCACCCAGACACACACACACACACATACACTACACACGCACACTGTGCCGCTGGCTTTAAATCTCTTGCCTATAGTTTGTTTTGTCTTTGGAGTGGCTCTCTTTTCAACCCAAGACTGGTTATTAATGTGGCGAGTCGCCTAGACATTCAATACCAAACAGAGCAGAGCCATAGTTTGGCTCTGATGTTTTTATTCCTGAATTATTTTTACCTTTGTGCAGAAAACATTAGTGATCAGACCCTAATATCAACAATCACCAGTGTGTGAAATGTCAGCTTCACAGAACCAGCTCATTTGTTTTGGTTTTGACACACACTGTAAGCTGCCTGAATAATCATTCTTTTTTTGGCCATGATAGCAACTAGGGGCAGCAATGCTTTAAGTGACATGTCTCTTAAATTGTTTTAAATTGGATTGTGTGTGTGTATGTGTGTGTGTGTGTGTGTGTGTGTGTGTGTGTGATGGTGAAGTAGGTGATCTTGTCTTTACTACAAAAACTTTTCTCAGCACGATAGTTCTTTGATTATGTGACAACTTGAGGAAACCGCACAGGCAGCTGAATCCAAGCGAAGTGTGATACAGGTAACTAGAGCACCTTATTAGTGGAGCTTGTAGTTCACCTGCATTCATCCCCAGACATCATCTGATGAAGAGCTCCTGTGTGGTCATGTTACAATGAGGAGCCTGACAAATAGGCAGAGAGAAGGTGATGGAGATGAGAGAGGAAGAGCAGGCGCTGCATCATGTCCCTGTGCTGTTCAACACAAACAGAAACTGACTGGACATAAGATTAGAACTTGGAAAATGTATATTTCATTTCACTGTCTTTCACTTTGAACAATTAATAATTCTTAAGCTTATGACCAAATACTTACAAAACATTTAGCAATCTCTGCTGAACTTTGTGTTTAGTGACCTTTATCAAAACCTTTAGCTTAGCATGTAGCATGCTAAGCTAAGATGGTGAACATGATATGTAAAACATTTTATCAGTGTCATTGTTGGCATGTTAGCATACTGACATTAGCATTTAGGTAAAGCTGTACTGTGTCTAAGGGCAGCCTGACAGAGATCAGCTGTTGGGGTCAGTCTCCTGAAGGATTTGACGTACCCGTCAGCATTTAAAATGTAAATCACGAGACCTCAAACTACCAAAATCTATCTTTCACCAATATTTAGTGCATTCTGTAAAATAGAGTTGTTATTAGTTGGTCATTGGACCACGATGTGGACTCCTGCGGCTGGACAACAAGATGTTGTCTGTGCCTAAACAGTCCTGCAGCCAATACCAAGAAAATTAGCAGTTCAGTCATGTAGTGGTGATTTTGTACAGATGTGATGTTATATCGTGGGCGACCTAGAACGCCATTAGGGCATGTTGGCAGTACTGGGGAGAGGCAAGCTCCCTGGTCTTTGGCGGCATAAAATCAGCTTAATATTTAATGTAAACATCTATAGAGAGACTGTAAAAGTACAAGGCGCTCTCTAGCCTTACGCCCACCTTCCCATAGGCTATGAGCGACAAGATTTAATCAAGGGCTTAGGCGCAATCATCAAGCAATCTGAAATTTCTCTCTATGCTACAAAAAAAATGAACAAAGTCTCTATTGCTGTTTATGAGACAGACCTTGAAGTTGATCAAATTACATCCACATTCTTTATATTTGTAGTCATCATATATATCTTATATATATGTGTGTGTGTGTGTGTGTGTGTGTGTGTGTGTGTGTGTGTGTGTGTGTGTGTGTGTGTATGTATATATATACACACACACACATATATACACACATACATATATATACACATGCATAAGAGTATGTAAGCATGTATGTGCATGTAAGTGCTTAGTACTACTACAGTGTATATATATATATATCTATATAGATAGATAGATAGATAGATAGATAGATAGATAGATAGATAGATAGATAGATAGATAGATAGATAGATATGTATATATGTATATATATGTATGTATGTATGTATAGATAGATAGATACATATATATATATACATATACATATATATATATATATATATATATATATATATATATATATATATATATATGTGTGCAAATGGGGTATTCAATTCTGGCCTTGATTGCTTCTTTTACTTGTCTGATGTCAATCCTGAATTATACTACCTACTACACGTGAATGCATTTGAGTGCTGGTCACCGTGGGCTGCTGTCTGCTCGCTGTAGCATTTAAATAGCATTTTCCCAGTGATAGCTGTTTAAGAGTGTGGCATAATACCAGTAAAAGTGTTTGCACTTAACCAAGATGGCTGTAAAGTCTTTGAAAACATTCCCATAAAACAACAGAGCACTAATGGATTGAACTTAGCCTGCTGAGACGTCTTTTAGCAGCTCACAGACTGGAGACCGCGCTAAATGGATTTAGAGATTCTTTGGAAATAGGAGGTGGCTCTGAGAACAGATACGCATAATTATGTGCACAATGATTAATTACAGCAGAGCTCTGTTGAGTGCTTTTCAATTCACAGGAAATTGTATGTGAGTGACAGCTTTATTGATCACAGAGCTCTGAAGATTATAGCCTATGTAAACTGCAGTCAGTGAGTAATGTATTAAATTCGGAGGAAAAAAAGGATTGTTTTGATTTTTTTTGGTTTTTTTGAGTTTCTTAACAGTGGCCAGAACATGTAAAAGCGAGCACTATTAATAAGTGAACTGAATCGCTCTTTGTCATAGCACTTGTCTCCCCTTATGGTCCATATGATTTCTGCTGGAAAAAAAACCTTTTTCACATGTGCACAATAATTTATTCATTCATCTTAACAAGCCGAACACGCAGCCACAGTATGCATGCTGTGCAGACACTGATGTTTTAGTTCCTACCACCCTTGTCCCAACATCAACTATTCCATAAAATGCAGAGAAGCGACTGTTTCCTGGCATTGCCTCACCTCTGTGTATTGATCAAGACACTGGTGGACATAACACACATGGATTTAACGTTTATGCAATGATTCATTTATGAAGTACAGTAAGTGCAGCCACAGTATGCTCTGACACATTTACGCTTTCATTTGTGGAGAGAGGGCAGAGCCTTTCTTCCAGCTAGGCTAGCTCTTACAGATGTTCAGCAGGGTTCACAGAGTCTGCTATCAATAAGAGTGAATAAATGTTCAGTGAAGGCCACCTGCAGCAGCGTGATGAAGGTAGACTGGAAAAGAGAGGTTGGGTAGTTTAAACAAGGCTGTGTTTACTGGATGATTTTTAGGGACGATGATGTCGATCAGTTGGTTAGTCGTTCCACCGCTTGGGTCCAGACTGAACTATCTCAACAATTATAAAATGGATTGCTATGAAATGTTGTGCAGTGGCACATTTGTTTTGGTCTGAGATGCTGTGAAACCGAATAGAGAACCTTTAAAAAATCTTTTTTTCAATCTTTAAAAAAAATTAGATTTGACATCATCTATTGATTGGATTGCCGGGACCTTTGGTACATACATTCATATCCCGCTCAAGATGAACTGCAATCATTCTGATGATCCTCTGACTTTTGATCTTCCACCAGCATCAGATCAATATTTCACTTTGTTTGCAAACAAACTAAGCTAAGATGGTGAACATGTTAAACATCAGCATGTTAGCATTGTGAGGATGTGAGCATGGTGATGTCAGCACTTAGCTGAAGCATCACTGGTCTGATTACGCTCACAGAGCTACTAGCTTGGCTGTAGACTCTTTGGTCTTGTTCACATGAAAGAAACACTCTCTTCGGCTCGGTCAATATGAGTCCAACTGTGTGCATGCATTTTGCTTGTGGCTTGCTGTACTTTTCATTTGCCTTAGAATGCCTGAATGTCACTCAGATTGATGTCTGTTTCTTCAACCAGCCGTCTCTTGCTGACTTGATAGATGGCTGAAATGTTTAAACTGCCCTTGGCAGGACCCAAACTCTTTCTCAACAATTACGTGGTTAGTTTGTTCTTTCTAATCATAGATATGTCATTCTGTGCCATAACGCTGAACAATAGCCTGCTCCAAGCATTAGCAGCTAACTCCCCCCCTCTCCCCCTCTTTCTTTCTCCTTCTCTGTCTCTTTCACTTTGCATCCTTGCTCTCGGTTGCTCCCTGCTCTTCCACCCGCTCACTCACTCTTCCTGCATGGGCTATATGATTCATACAACACTAAACACTCTAATACAAGATTAACTCTTTGCCAAAGAAACCCCCATATTGATGTGTTTCCATCTATTTGCTATCGTGCAGTCACGGCTGTTTAAACATGTCGTGCGTGCTTTTGCTGATATCTCACACAGCTTCAATCTAACATCTGTGCCTTGGCTTTCCTTAAAAAATTAAGGCTACAGTCTTTCTGGCTGCGATGCTTGGTCTCCATGGTAACATCAGGTCCATTATAAGTGCAATAAAGAGCAATGTGAGGGAATGTTAAGTCACCAGTCTGCCAGTCTCCATTACCTCACTGGGTTGATTGTGTAACCCACAAACCCACGGGAAGACCTCCTTCCCCGCTTTTCTCTTTTCTCTCTCTCGCCTCTTTCTCTCTATATCACACATGCTCCTTTTCTCTCACACTATTTCTGTCGGACACACACACGTTTGCATACACACACACGCACACACACTAGAAGTTAAATCAAACACTGACCCCCAGTGGAAAAGCATTGTTAAGAAACCTTTTGCAGTTTTCTACAGCTGTATGTTTGAGAAAACATCTCTCATGTGTCTCTCAGGTCTTCACTCGCTACGGAAAGTGTTACACTTTCAACGCCGGCGATGATGGACACCCTCCCCTCATCACCACCAAGGGAGGTATGGGTAATGGACTCGAGCTCATGCTGGACATTCAGCAGGACGAATACCTGCCTGTCTGGGGAGAAACAGGTGAGGGGGAGGGGGGCATCATTCACTTCATTCAGCGTCTGGCAGATCTAGTTATCTGTCACACTCCAACAGTAGGTGTGTGGGCAGGTGTGTGGGTGGTTTGTATGCTGGTGTGTTAAAACCTTGAAGTGTGAAACTCAGACAAAACCTCTTCTGTCTGTCTGGGTTCATCAGTAAAACACATTTTCACTGCGTGCTGCTTTGATACCACGTCCTATGATTCCTCCAGATGAGACGTCATTTGAAGCCGGGGTGAAAGTTCAGATCCACAGTCAGGACGAGCCGTCCTTCATTGACCAGCTCGGGTTTGGCGTGGCGCCCGGGTTTCAGACGTTTGTTTCCTGCCAGGAACAGAGGGTACGAACTGTAGCACTTTAATCATCTTTATGGTTGTGGCATTTGTTAAAGCCCCTTTCAATCTTGTTTTTTCTCTTTAGCTCGTAGCTAAATAAGCAACAATCAAGTCTGTTTGTAAAAACAAGCATCCGTAGTTATTCTTCAGCCACAGCTGGATGCTTTGTGTTTTCACATTGTCCGCCTGTTCTTATGTACAGACGTCTTTCCCATTCTTGTGAACAGGAGTATCTCAGGAGGACCTTTAGTGAATTTCTGCAGATTTGGCACAAACGTCCACTTGGACTCAACATAAGCATTCACACACTAATTAAAACAAAACTTAACACAAATGCCTGATAGGCTAAAATGATGAAGTGATGACATTTTGTGTCAGAAATGTCAAAGGTCAACATCATAATATGCAGGACCAGTTTTCTGGCCGTTATCCAACGCCATAACTCAGGAGCAGATGGGGAGACTGTGAGCATATTTCACATTTGTTTGGATACTGACTTTGGATGTAAAACAGCAACTTGACTGGTTAGACTGACTGACTGGAGGCATACAGCTACAGGGCGATAATCGTTTGTTATGAGTTTAACACTCAGAAAGGCAATCAATCTGCCTCATCAGGACAGCGTGTGGTGTGATCAGATTAGATTGACAGAAACATGGTGACATAAGAAACACCAACCCCAGAACTGCCATCGCATTTTGATTCAAGTGCCACATTGGTGTGAAGGGCATAGATGACATCACTTCCAGCTGAGCTCCACACATTAACACTTTGCCCAAAGTGATGTCAGCACTTAACTTGGTGAATACAGTTATTATTACTGATAGGAATGGTTGTCCAAACTGGGAAGATAAGAAGCAAGTTGTATTAAACTAGAATTATCCTTTAAATCACTCATCTAAATACAGATATAGAATCAAACCAAATGTGATTTAGCTGTTTGATTCTTGTATTTGCATTATTTATTCTTCTATAACTGTCAGCATCCTGCTTTTGAATCATGCGGACATACATAATATACTAAAAAGTGATACTCCTTATAACTGTGGGAGCTGCTTGTGTATAAGAAGTGATGTGTTGTTTGTGTTTGTTGCAGCTGATATATCTTCCCCCACCCTGGGGAGACTGTAAGGTGACGGCCATGGACTCAGACTTCTTTGACAGTTACAGCATCACAGCCTGTCGCATCGACTGTGAGACGCGTTACCTGGTGGACAACTGCAACTGTCGCATGGTGCACATGCCTGGTAGGAAACCTCTCTTACTGAGTGTTGGATCAGAGTTACATCAATGATGCTGCAGTGAAAAATTACTGCAGTCACTTCAAAGAAGGAAAACAAAGAAAATGTAATTGATGTGAGCGTGTGTTGCTTTGGCTGCAGGCGATGCTCCCTACTGTACCCCGGAGCTGTACAAAGAATGTGCTGACCCAGCGCTTGGTAAGAAAAAGGCTTTGTCCACGTGTCTAAATATTTAAGGAACTGATACAAAAGCACACTCACACACACACACATCATCATCCCGTGACATCTTTAAGGCACAGCCGGTGTCTCTGCTAAAAAGGTCATGCTGAGCTCTGGTTTTCTTCTGTCCAGACTTCCTGGTGGAAAGAGACAACGATTTCTGTGTGTGTGAGACGCCGTGCAACATGACCAGATACAGCAAAGAGCTGTCCTTCGTCAAGATCCCCAGCAAGGCCTCTGCTAAATATCTCGCAAAGAAATACAACAAATCTGAGCAGTATATTAAGTATGGAGCAACCACACTCAATGTGTTTAATTATTAATTTTATTTTCACATGCAATCAAAAATCTATAGAAGATATTTGCGTTACATAAAAAAGAAAAAGCAAAAATGCACATATATGTGTTATCTATAAAACAAAAAGGAACACACTAATAGTGCAAAGCTATTTTAAAAATTATCAATAACTGTTGTTCTTTGGCTCGTGATCACAGGGGAACCACTGCTGGTGCCGTATAGTACTGATCTTTAAATGTGCTTCATAGCTCCTTTGTCAAATGAAAACCTTTCCCCAACTAAACAAAACTAAGAAGGAGAACCAGTAAGAACCTCTAAAGAACCATATAGAGGCTTATGAGATTCTTTTTATGCAGTGGCGCTATAAAGCACGTCTTCCTCCCCAAAGAACCTCTGAAGAAGCACCTTTTTTTATGTGTACAACTTCTCCTGTGAAGACAGAACAACTGTGTTTTACTATATTGTCATTCACAGTTTGCACACCAGCCTCCACCACTGGACGCCCACAGAGTGTTGTTATGTTGTTGAAAAAAATACAATAATAAACATTTAAATCTACGTACAACCACATTATAATGTGTAATAAAGCATTCATTAAATGTTGCTATATATTAGCCTTCACTAAAGGTGAATATCAATGTTCTGACTTGCTTGTTTGTCTTCTCAGGGAGAACATCCTGGTGTTAGACATCTTCTTTGAGGCCCTCAACTATGAAACCATTGAGCAGAAGAAGGCTTACGAAGTGGCTGGACTGTTAGGTACAGATCTGTTGACTTCCATTAAACACTGTGGTGACCATAGTAGAGGATGTTTTTCATAAGTTTTAATCTTCCTATTCCAGGTGACATCGGTGGTCAGATGGGACTTTTTATTGGGGCAAGCATACTCACTATTCTGGAGCTATTTGACTACCTTTATGAGGTGAGACGTGTTCAGGAGAGAGAGTAGATAGAAGAATAATCCTGTGGTGTTTACTTGATACAGAGCTGTAGCTGCCATCGGGGACACTGAGGTCATGTCATGAGGTCATGTATTTTTCTGAGACTGTGTGTAATATTCCTAGTGGTTCCTTCTCTTAGACTGAATGTGTTTAAATTTGACTATATGTAGGCCAACAAAACACTAACAGACAAAGAAGACCATAGTGCCACCATAGTATTTTCTTCCTAGCAGTGGAAAATGCTTAGATACAGCATGTGGACATAAAGCTTACATAAAATATAATGGCAGAGTTAAGTGAATAAACACTATATAATATGGAAAATAAAATGGTTTATAGAGATTTGACCATAGTATATTCTAAAATCTTTGATCAGAAACCATGCATGTTGTCTCTCTTTTCCTGCGATCATTGTTGAGGCAAAAATGGCAGGACGATTGTGGTGACTGCCTCTGTTTTATATCCTCTCAGGTGATAAAGCACAAGCTGTGTCGCTGCTCCGATAAGAAGCACAAGCACAACAACAACAACGACCAGGGAACGGTCCTGAGCTTAGATGACGTCAAGTGTCATGTCAGTAACTTTCACTAGGCCTCTGCAGCCGCGAGGACGGAGCCGCTGCACCCACTTGTCTCTGGACTTTGCTCGTTGCAGTTTGCCAGACTGCAGGAGCAACAGAGCGAGTGTCTGAACTGTGCCTGGTTAATGAGGTTTGTTTGTGAGCGACGAGGTGAAAAGAACATGTGGCTGTAGTCAGGAGAAGCCACGCGGACAGCAGGACGGCCGAAAACAGTGATCATCATGTTTTGATGAGTTAAAAATGTCAGAATAACTGCATGGTCATCTGTAAACAGCTTTTCAAGATATAGTAACAGATACAGTAAATGGGGGCATGAACTAAGCGGAGGTTCATATGTTTTAAGTAAATCAGCGTTAGAGTGATCGCTTTTGTTATCTGCCAATTCGAAGGAGTTTTTTGTGAGATAGTTGATGTGATAAGTAAGCTTGTTTTCACCTACAAAATGCTTTTATTATCATGTCAGGTCATTTTTTTCAGGAATTTGCATGTCGGTTTACTTTTGTCTCTTGAGGTCTGCTTCCATTACTCTTTTGTTCTTGACTTTTTCCTCTTTGTTTCAACAGCTGCCCATGATATTTATATCATGACTATTTATATTCATGTTCATCTTATGACAGTCTTCCCTTGTTAAAAACCCGACCATTTTGCTTTTGTACTTTTGTACTACCTCATCTTGCAGGGTGACAGTGTCCTGAAGAATTTACGAGCCAAGCAAATAAATAACAAAAGAAGTCATTTTCGTGTGAGGAAATCTGACATTAAAGTGCGCCCACTTACAGTAATCATAGTGTCACAGAAGGCATTTCGACATGTCACAGCAAGAAAATCACCAGTGCTGATAAAATTAGTGATGGCTGAGTTCCATTTTGCTGCATCAGTTTTAGGGTCCTGGTATTGTTCATGCTGGTTCACTCACATTGTCACGGCACAGAATCATACCTTATTAGCAATTATGATTAGTTATTATTAGTAACAGCTCTGCTTTTCCAGCTATGACGAATCAAATGTCTGCTGTGAAATAGACCACATTTAAGTGACGACTCCAGGATAATAGTATTTAGAGAAACAGAGCAGGGCAGTCATTAAGTCGTAAAACTGAGCAGGAACATCCATAATATAGCAATAGCTCACTAACATTTGCTAGCATTAGCCACCATAAGCTACTGGTCAGAACGAGGAAGGCTGTAGCAGTAATATCCATGAGTATGCTAAATAGAAATGAGAATAGTTAAAATTTGGGAAATAAGCATATTCGCTTATTGGCAAAGAGTCAAATGAGATGATGGATACCACTCTCCTGTCTGTCTAAGATATGAAGCTACAGCCAGCAGCTGGTTAGCTTAGCTTAGCACAAAGGCTGGAGACAAAAGCAAACAAGCTAGCCTGGCTGCATCAAATGATAACAAACCACCTAAAGCACCTCTAAAACTCACAAAGTATTATTTCTTATTCCTTCAATCTATTTATAAGCTGTAAGCATGAAAACGACAATTTAAGATTTTATGGACAGATGATGACAGGACCCCAGGAAGTCACTGTGCCCAGCCAACAAATAGTCCCTCACATGACTCCCCATAAAGCCCCAACATGCCGTCTTTATTCTTAAATTCTTTTTTCTTTTCTTTTTTGTTTTTAGTCTTAAAGTTACTCTTTAATTGGAATTTATACATTTGGGCTAAGTGCTCCCCCTGTTTTCAGTCTTTATGCTAAGCTAACTGGCTGCTGGCTGTGCCTTCATATTTAACCGACGTTTATATGAGTGGTATCAGTCTTGTTGTCTAACTCTCTGCTAGAGATCAAAAGCGTGTATTTCCCAAAATGAACCTTAACACATGAATAGTATTTCAAGGAACATACATTAAAAGAGCTAAAACAAGTGCTTTACCATGAAAAAGATGTGGTGAGCCACAAAATTTGATGTATACAAACCGTATGGTGAACAAATATTTACAAAGCACTTTTCTATGTCGGCCAGATGCTGCATACGTATGTATGTATGATTTGCCTTAATTACTTTTCAGTGACAATCATTCATTTTTAACTTGTAGATGCTGTTCATCACATTCGCATTTACAGGAGAATTTACTTTCAAATGTGTTAACATGGCAAAATTAAATTAATGAGTATAAATATGTTGAATGTTTTTTTTACCATCTACGAGGGCTCCAAGTTGCATGTAGCAGTGTACAGTCGGCGTCTCAAATGTGCTCCATAGTTGAACAGTTAATCCACACGTGTGTCTGCGGTTTGAGTCCTCTGTGTTTCATTGTATCTATTTGTTTATTTAAATTTTATTTGGTGCAATTCAACATAGTTCCAATTTTTAGCATGTTTTTATTTATATGTTTATTCAGAAGCTGACGAAGGAAAAATCGAAATGTTGCCCTCATATTGAAAACACTGTATCTGTCATCAGGCTATGAACATGTCATGTGCATGTTTAAAGGTTTGTATCATCTACTGTCTCTGTTCTGACTCTGTTTACAAAAATCAAACCATTTTACGATGTGTTGTTGGAGTTGATCTACTTGTACTCATTCCCATTGAGCTCTCTCTACTCTCAGCAGGAAATGGGAATGGTGTCGCCTGTAGCTGTGTAGTGTCATTATCAAGCACAATCATACCATCAACTGTAATGTACTGTAAATACTGCAATGACTATTGATGATAATCTTAATTGTATTAGAATAGTCTGATCTGTCTAATGTTGAACTAGTTGTATTTATTTAACATAGACTAGTCGTGTGTCTCATGTTTCTGTACATATGAAAAGCATATTTATCAAAGACAATGAAGTATGAGGGTATTTCTTTTTTGTCAGTATTGCAACAGTCACAGCTGCTTATACAAATTAATACTGGATTGTTTTCCAGCATCCACTGCATGAGGTCATGCATCTCAACAAGTCCTCCAGTCGCCATGCTGCCAGGTTTTTTTGCCTCCATTTTGGACAACGATTATTTTAGTCTGGTGATGTACAGTAGCGGTAAATAATGAAGTCGAAGCAGTTGTTGAAGATTAAATGCTAACTTTATGTAACTTTTATTCACTTCAACGTGTTCTGTGTCATTTATACTCATGTTGTCATGCTAACATCATGGTTTTAGTGGTGGCAGTATCGGTCGGTCCACCACTTTGGTCCTAAATTAAGAATCAATTATCAAATTATCAAATTCAGTACAAACATTTAAGTCCCCCTCAGGTTGAAATGTAACAACTTTTAGTCTCTCCTTGGTTTTTATTCAGCTTCATATCGGGTCAGAACTATCTGCTATACATCTGCATGTTAACATGTTAGCATGCTCTCATTAGCAAGTCTACAGCTTTACTAACAGCCTCACAGAGCTGCTTGCATAGCTCTAGACTTGTTTATGGGTGCTGTCTAGATGGTAACCCCACATCTGTGAAACTCCCACAGGACTAGGCTTAGGTTTATGTTTATGTTTAGGATTATGGTTAGGTTTTGGGGTCTGGTTAGGTTTAGGTGTACGTTATGGTTATAGTAAGCAGGACACAATGACAAACAATGCACAATGTAAAAAAAAAAGAAGCACATATCAAGTGCAAGAGTCATAAATCATTACCATCTAGACACAACCTTGTTTCTGTTGAATTACAATTAGTACATTGCAGCAAGATGGCACAGTGACCATGTTCTTATTAGAGTACATTATCGGCGTACACTAATGTCATCACATGAGGAAACACTTCTAGCACATTGAAACATGACTATGATACTAATGGTTGAAGTGGAGATTGAGCTGTATTTTATCAGTATGTGCTTTGCTCAGTTTGAGTTTTGTTCCTTCCTACGTCCTCGCTGCTATAAGTTGCAACAAAGTCCCCTTTTGTTCGAACCCTCCAGACCGAATAATTTCTCCCACAGTGATCTTTCTGTGGTCGCTCTCATGACTTTTAATGTGCTGGTGATACAGTATTTTGTTAAGTGAAAAAAATCAACACTGCCCACATCCTGCGAGTTTAGAGGAAGCATGGAGAAAATATTCAATAGAAGGTTTGTAGGGCAAAAGCTTTATGGTGCATTCTGTACATATTCTGGTTCCTTATTTAAGTGAAAGAAGCAATAACATAGGCCTAAAATAATAATACTTCCTTACAAGTGGAGGAGCAATAGTACGTCAAGCAAAATGTACTCTAAGGTGAACGTAGCATTTTAATGTTATAGCTGGTGAAGGGGAAGCTATTAAATACTTCACATAGTATTCAGTATTTTGGTTGCTAGTTTAATAGTGTGATATCATGAGAGGGATTTCTAATATTTATTCAGCCACTGTTGATACATTTGGGTTGGACAAAATGTCAGTAACATGTCTAACACAAGGCAGTGCAACAGCACCACAAACTGCAGCCTCCAGAGTGACAATAAAGCTGATTCAACACCTTCCCAAAACAATTTCAGCCTGAGTGTGTGTCATATATAGTTGGCTACAACTGCGTTACATTGTGCAATCCAATATTGTATAATAACAATAAAGCTCAACACTGAACCTTGAACTTTGAACCCTGATAATGTGGCTGTGAGATTCTGTAAGAAATGGATGGATGGGATTTATTTTTTTAAATAGAAATGTAGTGAGTTTTTGTGTCACAGACATTTTTCTATTTTCTTTATGCTTTCTCCCTCTGGGCGACATTATTACTCATCATAATGTCAGATATCACTGTTACACAGATAATACACAACTGTATGTCTCTGTTATGCCAAAATGACCTACCTGCCGCACTGAGTGTGAGTGAAACAAACGTAAAACTAAAGGAGCAGAAAACAGAGCCTCCACTTGTCGGGGGTAAAGTAAAAAACGAAAAGCCTCTGTCCAAACAGATTAAGACAACACAGGTTACAGATGTGGGAGGGATTTTAGACTCAGACCTAAACTCTATTTGTCACTTTAACAAGGTCAAAAGCTTTTCATTAAAGAAATATCGTTTGACCATTTTGCACACTCAGATGTTGAAATGCTGATACATGCTTGTATAACAAGTTGTTTCACAGGACTATCTAAAACGTCTGTCAAAAACACTGGCAGCTGAGTGTAGCTGATCATATGTTTAGTGTGATTCTGCAATGTAACCAGTAGCTGTCAAAATAATGTGGTGGAATTAAAAGGAGCGTTATTTCCCCCTGAAATGTAGTGGAAATATAGAACTATCAGAAAGCGTCAATATTAGATACACAAGTAACACACACATTTTACTTGACTTCCTTGCTGTTGTAAGTGGAATAAACAGTTTAGGGTACCATTTGGGTAACATTTGTTTGAGGACAAACAGGAACTTGGTACAAAGTATATTTATTTCATTTCAGGTAATCTTATTCTTTTAAAAGGGCCCAGGATGTAGCACTAACTTTCTCCAGCACATCAAGTGAAAACCAGCGCAGATAAAGTTCAAGGAATGAGAGGTGACTTTACAAAAAAACTGTCACAGACATACTGTAACCTGTGGTGGAAGAAATATTCAGATGATTTACTTAAGCAAAGGTTGAAATACAATGGTGTAAATATACTCAAATGTAAGTGACAAAGGTAAATGTATTCAGAATGAGGAATTTTACATTATTAGACATATTTGATTATTATCATATCACTTTAGTGTTGATGCATGAATAATGCATCATGTATTATGTTAACTATAGGTTCTGTATGAAAACACAAAATGATATATTTTGTATGATACATTTTAATCTGTGAAGTTACTAAACTTCACAATAAAAGTAGTGAATAAAAAAAACACCCCTCCGTAAAAGTCCTACATTCAAGATTTCACACAAGTAAAAGCAGAAAAGTACTTTGACAGACTTGATGTATTAAAACAAAAGTACTTAAAATACCTAAAAATTTAGGCAAGTATTTCCACCATTGGCTGTAACTGGATGTGATTGCTGAAGCAGTGCCAATAACATAACTGTAGGAGGAAGTATTCAGATACTTTACATAAGTAAAAGTACAAATATCACAGTGTAAAAATACTCTGTTACACCCTGCATTGGAAAAGTTAAGTAAAAGAAGCTATGTAAGGATAGTCAGGAAAGTATTCTTCATCTTCAAGACACTGGAAGTCATAAAAGTGACAGTTACAGCTGTACTTGTATATACTGGCAATTTAATTTATAACAAAATATATTTTATAAGGCCCTTTATGCAAATACCTTAATTTGTAGACACTAAAGCTGTCAAATAACTGTAGTGAAGTAAAAAAAAAGTACAATATGTCCCTCTGAAATATAGAAGTGTAGAAGAAGAGTGGCATGAAAAGAAAAGTGCCTCAAACTTGTGCACATCTACAGTCCTGTGGTGAGTGCACTTGTCCTGCAGGTGTGTCTTCCTGCTCAGTCAGGCCCAGCCTGGCTGTGGTGGTGGTGATCACACCGGAACCCTCCGGGTCCCTGCAGAGGTCACATGATGAAGGAGTGACTGTGAGCCCACTGACCCCGCCAGCCCCCCGTCAGCTGGATGAATGAGTGACCAGAGTTGGCCTTTGCCTCACTGGGCGGGCCGGTGTCTCCCCCCGGACAGGCCAATAAAACAGGAGATCTCTTAGTGTGTTGCATAAGCAGTTTGCAGGTCCTCGGCAGCAGTCAGTGCGGTTCTCTCCACCCAGCGGTTCTCCTCCCCACCATGGCAGCTCCGAAGAAAGTGTGCCTCGTTGGCTCTGGAAACTGGCAAGTTGATGTTTTAATGTCCTTAAGTGTAAAACATGTGTAGCCTTGGAGTGTGTTTCCATGTGTGTGTTTCAGATTCACCGGTGAGCTGTTGCTAGCCAAGTTAGCATCACCGGGGAAACGGCCAGCTAATGTTAACTAGCCGCGTTAACCATGGTAACGTTAGCTAGACAAGTTTGACTAGCAGCGTTTATAACAAACAACTATTAATACATTGTGTTTAATGGCTAGTTTGCCCGAACAGGAGACAGTTTTAGTGGAGCCACACTGAACCGACCGAGTGTACTGAAATCTGGCCATATGTCAGTCATGGTTTCTGGTGGGGGGTTTGTGGTCATTTAGCCAAGTGGGGTTTTATATATTAACTCTGTGCTCTGTCAGCAACAGAAATAAAGAAGTCAGCACATCCACAGTAGAAATGCGTTCATGTTATTTTACAGCCATCAGCTAATTACCCATCATCACTGGACTTGGCTTTATCTTCGCAGTCAGTCTGCCGCACCAAACCTCATTCAACAGTCGGATAGTTAAAAGTTATCTCGTTGATTTAAAAAAATGTCAGTGTGATAAAACTTAATTTCAGACCATGAATGAATCTTTTAAGTCCTCGAGTAAGTTCGGCATATAGCTTTAGTTGATCAGCCAAACGCATTCATTCTGTTAGCTAATTAAAACCTCTTTTTTCATACTCTGTGTTGAGGGTTGTAGCTGTTGTTGGAAATGAATCAAACTTAAAGTTTTGTAAACTTATTGGTGCTTTTTTTTGCATTGATTTCATGCGGAATTTATTTGTTGGTCCTGAATTAGTAGATGGGTTCATCACAATCTTGTTTAGTCCCTATGTAACATTAACATAGTGTTGAGTAAACAAGCATAAAATCAGCAGAGTTCTCAATGGGGTTTGGTACAGTGTTGTCTCCACACCTGAGGAATCATTCAATATATCTCCTCTTATCTTGAGTGTTGCAGTTGCTAATCAAAGAGCGGCACCTTTTTGATTAGTAATGATCTAGTGATCACATTAGCAGTCACATGATGGTTATAAATCTGTGAAGTGCTCAACATCAGGACTTACAAGGCAAAGGCACTGGAAGTTGCATCATTTCAAGCACCTTGGCTTATCACTAGTGGATCCCAGACTAGCTGTTTTCTCACCATGTGACTTTCAAATTACACCAACCTTAAATGCAGTGTGTATTTTAACATGGTTTCTCATGTAAATTGAATACTAACCTATAATTATTAACAATACAGGGGCTCTGCCATCGCCAAGATAGTGGGTGCCAATGCTGCTCAAAATCCTAATTTTGACAGCACTGTAAAAATGTGGGTGTTTGAGGAGACGGTGAACGGGCGCAAACTGACTGAAATAATCAACACTGACCATGAAAATGTCAAGTACCTTCCTGGACACAAGCTACCAGCAAATGTGGTAAGAAACGCTGATTATTAGTCTTTATAATGAGTTTAACCACTGTAAACAGTTCTCTGAGTGTGTCCTTAACACAGGTTTTTGCACCAGCTCTAATGTAGGCTGCATCAGACTTTAATGTGTTTCATATGTCTCACAACCTCATCGTTCCCTCCTCAGCTGGCCGTCCCAGACCTGGTGGAGGCGTGCAGCGATGCAGACATTTTGGTGTTTGTGATCCCGCATCAGTTTGTCGGAAAAGTATGCGACACCCTAAAGGGCAAGATAAAGAGTGATGCACTGGGGATATCACTCATCAAGGTTCGACGTGGCTCTTTGTGCTGCATGATTAGAATCCTCTTTGAACTTTTCACCCTTTTTGGTGTGATGCTAATTTGTATGCCAGACTTTTATAATCCACTGCCGGCTGTGCCATGTGGTCTTGGACCCAAATTCCAGGTTAGTATGATTTAATGTAATGTAATTACACTGTGTGTGTTTGATCCTCCAGGGTGTAGACGAGGGGCCTGATGGACTTAAACTCATCTCTGACGTGATCCAGGAAAAGCTTGGGATCACCATGAGTGTGTTGATGGGGGCCAACATTGCAAATGAGGTTGCCGATGAGAAGTTTTGTGAGACCACTATTGGTTAGTTTGTTTACTGTGTTGCACGTTTTTTTTGTTTTTGTTTTTTCTTGGCACATTTTTGATTGTAATTAGGACTTTGATCAAGATTTAAAGCTCCATCTAAGCAGGTTTTAGCCTTGAAGCAGGACGTATGTCGCTGCTGTTCTCAAGCTTTCTGCATCGTCAGCATGGGGGTGAAAGTTTAATCTGCTTTGTAGTCGCTGTGTAAATGCCAGAGTGTGCTGGTTCAGTTTGACAGTGGCTTGACGTGCTCAGCATGCTTCATGGGATTTACTATTAGTGTAATGTTGGATGTGAAAAGTAGCAGCACACATGGCTCCAAATCTTGATCACTATATTGAGGCCCAGTTGCAGCAGGATCAACGGTACAGCAGAATCAGAATCAACTTAATTTGGCCACGTTTGTACAAGCAAACAAGGAATTTGACTCCGGTGCAACTTCTCTCTTTATGTACAGTAAAAAGTAAGAAATAAACTAGAACAATAAGAATATGAACAATATAAGTGCACATAAATAGCAGTATATACACTGGAGGTAGGTGTGGTGCATTTATCTAGTGGAAAGTAGTGCAAATATAGTGCAATGTCCAAGTATGGGACCAGCACTCACAAATCAATTGTCTTCTTGTTAACTGTGAGAAAAATTTGCATGCTTCAGCTACAAGCCGTCACCAGCTAAGACATGAGGTTACTGTTGTGCCTTTATAAGACAAAATAAACCTTCATTCGTCCCACATTGGGGAAATTTGCAATTAATTTGCTAATTATTATGCAGTAAAACAGAAAATGGAGATTTTAGAGGAAAACTTTCCACCCTCCAATCATAAAATAGATTTGACTCTAAAAATTTATTATTGCAAGTAAGCTGAAAAATGTGATATATTATTGCAAATCCTTTTTTTTTTTTATTTTTGTTTGCGAATCCAAACGTTTTGAATCCAAAACTTTCTGCTGCCAATCTGTCACTCTGATCAGCCGGCCAATAGAGAGTCTTGAATCTTTCAGTCCCGCCCACAAGATACAGCTCAACAACAAGCAAAATGTTTAGATTCAGAACTTTGGATTTGCGTGAATAGATTTTTAATCAAATCTATTTTACTAGTAATAAAACATTTTTATTGCAGTGTGGAAAGTTTTGCTCTCAGACCTTTTCCGTTTGATCACATAACAAAGACACTAACATCAACCTCATATGAAATGTGTTCATTTTTGCCCTCAATTTGTAGAAACCTGTGTGTGATCTGTGAGTGTCTGTTCTGAATGGGATTAATATTTATTGGCTCAGAGCCGGTAAACTTGTTTGAGTCCTCAGAGATTTGTTGCCTGAAACATGCGAAGTCACTGTGTTTTGGTTGTGACTCACTGTAATCTGTTAGGTAACAGGTTGTGTTTTCTGCTTCCAGGGTGCAAGAATAAAAACCACGGGGCTCTCCTGAAGGAGCTGATGCAGACCAGCAACTTCCGAGTTACTGTAGTAGAAGAGTACGATGTGGTGGAAATCTGTGGAGCTCTGAAGGTGAGCTTTTATTGGAAAACTCACAGAAGTGAGGTTCATGTTTGATTCTTTTTACGTTGGGTCAGCGAGCCAAGAACACATTACAGGGTTTGGAAATTGTGGCGACATATATAACATGTCTGAAAAGGACCACCGCTGAGCTTCCACAGCAGTTTGCTAACATCACTATGATTAAACATGGAAAATAGTGTAGCAAAGTTCCACAAGTGTCCATTTAGCAAGCACGACGCCCACAGCTCAGTCTGCGTGCACTGGGCCAACATAAAAAAACGAATGCGCTTGGTCACATTCCTCCTCTGCACTCCTGTCAAATGTAATATGTCTTCTGTAAAAGGTAAAACTACTTGATTATATACAAGATTAAGAAGCCAATAACAAAGTGCTGACGAATCACAGTAACAACATGTAGTTTGGCTTCTTAGCAGGAACAATGACTGAATAATAAATCTGCTGCTGGGATTCGGGCTGAACTCCAAATGTTTAATAAAACATAAAGCGGCGTACTTACAATATTTAAAGGCACTCCATTTTTTACACTGCTGTGAAAGATGTTAGAATTGCATCTGCCTCAACAGTGAAAGTACTGCCATTTAGCTCAGCATTCACAGATTATCATTTAATTTGCGTGCATAGTCAGGGTGGAATATTTCTCATGGCGATTCTTTCTAGTTAAAAGCCATTAGATTTTCAACATCTCATGGCTTCACACACTTATAAATATTAATATTATAGATGTGAGTTGTCCCTAATGTCTGTGTACCAAATTAGAGCTGAAATACTTGGTGTATTAGTCTACTGAAAGAGCGGCACTAGTATTAATGCTCCAGATTTAAAGTTTGATCAGAAAGTTGACTGTAGCTGTACATTTGAGTGCCGTTGCTGCCCATCGTCGAGTTCATCCTGTGTAAAGTATCCAGGTGTGTCCTCTGCTGTTGTGTCTGCATTCTTTGCTCACGCTGTTCCTCTTCGTCGGTCCGTCAGAACATTGTTGCAGTCGGGGCGGGTTTCTGCGACGGTCTGGGCTTCGGGGACAACACCAAGGCAGCAGTGATCAGGTTGGGCCTGATGGAGATGATCGCATTTGCCCGTATTTTCTGCACCGCTGGGCCGGTGTCCTCTGCAACCTTTCTGGAGAGCTGCGGCGTGGCTGACCTCATCACAACCTGCTACGGCGGCCGCAACCGCAAAGTAGCCGAAGCTTTTGTGAAGACCGGGAAGGTGAGAGCTCAGATTTTCAAATACTTTTACTGAGAAATATGTCCAACATATTTATATAATACATTTGGATTTTAAGACTCAGAGGCCAGATTTGATTACTTCTTTTGTTTTGACAAGTGCTACAAAAGAAGAAGGGCACAGAACAAAATCCATGACTTATGGTGGAAGAGGAGGTCGTTTGTTTAGCGTCCCGGATTAAATGATTGTTTGCAAATCTTTACTGAAGAGCAAAATACACTTCTGTAGGTCAAGTAATGCCATGAGAGCAAAGAAGGAAAACGTAAATGAGAACATTTCTGTCTTTAAATATCCAAACTATCCTTCAATCATGATCTTTCAATAATATTCAAACGAAGACTCTAATATCTTGTAAGATAAACTGACTGAAAGTATTAGCTTTCATTTATAAACAAGATAATTTAATTATTTGTATTGCAATTATAAATAACTACCCTTTAAGTATAGCAGTCATCTATCAGACTGTCAATAAGTTAAACACATCTAAATTAACAATTAAGCTACTATTGCCATGAAACAAAAAAAAGTACAAAATCACATTTGAAATGCAACTTTAACCTATTTATTTTAAACATATTTCAACCTTTGTAAACTGCAGTTTCTGTATTGCACGTTTGATTCGTATTTCTTGACACTAAGAAATCCAACTTTATCAAGTAGTAATTTAATTGCTGATGAAATTGCAGTGAACTGGTGAAATATAGATTAGCTCTCTTAGTAGTGTAACGTTACAGCCATGGTGTGTGTGCACACACAATTTCAAACTCAGTAAAACTAAGAAAGCTCAATAAAATGATGAAAATGATATGAAAAGAAATACCGTTGAACCCTGAAGGCTTTATCAGCCAGGTGCTACACATGCAAAAACACATTTTCATTTGTTTTGATGACACTTTTATTGTGGCAACACCTTTCTTGCCTCCTATGAGCATCACTCTTTCAAAATAAAAGATTCAACCTTTATATTATAACTAAAGGGAAAAATAATAACCTAGCGTTAAGAAAGTACTTATGAAATGCAGAAACATGGAAAAAGCCTAAATTATTTAAGCCTGCTGGACCACACTAAAGTTAATTTACTGAGGAGGCTTGTAAAATTTAGTGTGTGGACCATATCTTCTTTATTCCATTTAACAAGAGTCCGCACCTCCTCTGTTTCTTCTCCTGCTCAGTCCATCGAGGATCTGGAGAAAGAGATGCTGAACGGTCAGAAGCTGCAGGGACCAGCAACAGCAGCTGAGGTCTATCTCATCCTCAAGCACAAAAACCTGATTGACAAGTAAGTTAAGCAGCAACGCCACACAGGCCGTTCACACCGTTTCCATGTTAGAAAAGTCCTCCGGTATCATTTGTCCACTCAACCATGCCTCCTCCGTCCTCCAGGTTCCCTCTGTTCAATGCCGTGTATCAGATCTGCTATCAGGGCCATCCAGTCACAGAGTTCATCAGCTGTTTGCAGAACCACCCAGAGCACATGTAAAAACAACAAACTGACCAAGTGCCTTCTAAATGAAGAACATTACCATTTTTCACCTGCTCCCAGTCATAAATAAACCGGCGACGTCCCGTCACTCCGCAGCTGTCGTGCAACCAAACGGCTCCACCCGGTGAGTGGAGAGGTTGTGTAACATTTGTGTGTGTTGAGCTCCAGTTTCCGACATCTTTTTAAATGCTCTTTTTTTTGTTTGTTTTTAAATTGCCTGACGTTGACTGAAATTTGAGGGATAATTGTTGGGGGTTTTCTTTCCCCGTCTGACGGCGCGATAGCTCTTTTTACCTGAGACCGTTGTTTTTCCGAGCCAGATGAAATCAGAATGCATGGTGTCGCTTTCTGGACAGCGAACTGAAAACACTAATCCAGATTTTATTGGATATGAAAATGATCAGATATGAATTTTTGACGAGTGACTCCTGTTCTAACTGCCATTCAGTTTCTAACATGTTTATATGCACCATACAGTCAGATTTTGGCAGGGCCAGCCGCTCAGGGCAAAGACCTATTGACAGCCTTCTGTGGAGGGAATTATCGTTACCGTCTAACATTTATGCTTCCATCCGGTGAACGCCTGTTCACCACAAGCTGTTTAATTATAGATGTAATACCTCACTTTGTTTGTGTCTTTGTATGCTCTAAAGTGTCTACATAATCCACCTTGTTTCTTGTCTTGTACTGTATACTAACTTACTGTTGATCACACAGAAACAGTTTTTAATCAAAAGAAATGCAAGTGCCTTAGAATGTATGGTTAAGTCTTGGCCATTGTCTTTTTCTTTTTTGTCAAACCAAAGACATAACTCCTTAGCATCCGTCCACTAAGCCATTTGTTACTGTGACCCTGCCTGACCCAGTTACGGCTGATGTGTGTTGGAAACTATGTCAACATTTGCCTGTGAATAAAATAATTTTGTCATCAAGTCATGGCTGAATTCATTTTTCACTCACAGTAGAAAAACAGTTACCTGTATCATTTTAACTACTCAGCACCACAGTGCGAATCTTGGTAGGAAGAGATACAGTCAGAATATGTTTGTCTGCCTGCAACTATGACATGTGTATATTTTAGTCTCTCACTGCTCTTAGTTCAGACAAAAGTTCCCTCTGGAGTTTTTGAGCTGTTTTTCTGAGTTCCTTGTTTTGTTTCCTGTTACATCTCATGTTGATACTAGCTTTTCCAACTTGGACTTTTAATTAACTCATTTGTCAATTTAGTATTAACCAAAGCTGTTTTTCCTATTCAGAAAATAAGGTTAAAATGTGGAAGGGTTATTGGAGGACATAACTGAATGAACCAATTTCTTGCATGCTTTACAGTTTCAATACAGCAGTACAGTAGGTATTATGCAGTGCACCCGATGTGTTTTACCCTTTTTTACCATAAACAGCTATTGCAGATAATGTTACCAAAGTGCCAGTTAGCTGGATAAAATTGAACTCCTCTTCACCCTCTATGGGACTGTATGCTGCACACATGTAAGCATGAAACATAAACAGAAGCAAAACTAGTTTATTACAAGTCGTGGGAATGTAGCTATGCGTACAGTGTATACAGTACGTCTTTAAATGGACATTCACTGTTGATCTGTGGCAGACACCTCTGCTGCAGATAGTTTGAAATATGGAATGAATATCAGCAACTTAAGTAAACTAGAAAAAAATGTAAACAAAAGGGAATGGAGGGAGGCTACTAAAGAGAGCTTGTCTTTGCTTGTCCGTAAGGACACTTTAAGACTATTCCAATATGAATGCTTTGAAGAGAAACTGCCTGCATTGGCCTTTGTAAACCACAGCCTGCTTATCTCAAACAGCCATGACGTCCTTGGTCCCAGGCAGGAGGAGGCAAATAGAGTACGCAAGTTGTAAAAAGAAATTCCACTAAGTGCAATTAATAAATGCAGTCAAAGCATAATGGTATTACAATCACAATGGTTATAAGAGTGACAGCTGGTGAACAATCATTCCCGTTGTTCCTCGTCTCTGCTGTGTTCAGTTACCATCTTTGGCACAGCACTGACGCTGCGTGAGCATGACTCAGCTGACCGTTTTGTTGTTGCTCCGCTCTCGTTACTCGTACTTGTTATTCCATTTACCGTCCTGACAGATTAAGACCTAATTAATAGAGGCAGGAACATGGAGCTACTTCATCAGACGGTTACTTTGAACACAATCTGATTTTTTTTGTTCTCTCTCCAACCTACTAAATAAAATATAGAAAGATACTGTGAATGATTACATGTATAAAAAACTACCACCACAACTGGTATAAGATGGCATGATGAGAGCATCAATTCATATTTCTCTTCTGCATGTCTGATGAAGTGGCTCCAAGGAATAACTGCTATACCTGAGAAACACTGCATTAGCTTCTTTCTTCTTTGCTGCTGCTGCGAGGGGTCCACATAGTGGAAACACCTCCTTCCCCAAAGACACTCCAGTGTTGGAACATGACACGGCTCACTTACCCTGCTGCACCCCTCCTACTACCCTACCGCTACTCCTCCCTCATCTCATCACAATTCACAGTCTGTGGGGGTTGACCCACTTGTAAGTGCCTTCATAGCGAAATCCAACTCTCTTTGCAAGGTTGTCTGCTTCTGCTGGCCCACGGCTAACAAAGGAAAGAGAGACAATCACAATCAACAATAGGCAATAAATTCCTTTTTCGACTGAAGGAGTCATGAACAACATTTCCTACCTTCCATATTTGTAAGGAATAGGTTTGGGCTTCTCTTTGTCTATCTGATGAAGAAGAGGCGTGAAGATCCTCCATGCTTCCCTTAGTTCATCACTGCAGAGACAAACATGTGGTGGAGGACATGACAGAGCTGTCACGAAACAACTATGCAGAAGAAGAGTAATGTTTTACAACTCATGTTCCCTTCATGCTGAGGCGGAGAAAATAAGCACTGTGTCGCCATCTAGTGTCAAGAGCTGTTCAGATAGGGCACAAGGCAGCGAGCCGTTACAGCAGACAGGTTTAGTTTACGAGTCGTAACATGAGACGGCAGGAGTGGAAAACAAAGACAGACCTGCGTACAAAGTGCATCTGACTTCCACAGAAGACATCCAGGATGAGGCGTTCGTAAGCGTCTGGAAGCTTCACATCCTGAAAACGAGATAAATTTTACATCATAAATCAGAAAAAAAATGGTTCAGGAATTGAAGATGTGATGGGGAAAGAAAGGAAAACCCCATCCTAGCTTTCATAGTGTCCTTTCACCTTTTTTCCCCTCTTCAAAGTAGTTTGTAATGTGGTTGTGATAAAGTATGTACTCCATACGTAAACCAACTTGAACCTGCCTTGTATCTACTCTTGTAGGTGAGGTCCAGCTCGGTTTCCTCAGGGCTGAAGTATACGCCGGGTTTCTTGCTCATCATCTTGGCGTAAACGGCCTCGTTGGGCTGCACACGCACCACCAGCTCATTCCTGCGACACTGATTTCCAAAAATGTCCCCTGGGACATCTGTGAACTGCAGCCGCACCTCAGCTTTCCTCTCATTCAGAGCTTTTCCACAGCGAAGGATGAACGGAACACCTGCGGGGAAAAACAAATCATTGTGAATGTATTCGGAGAGGGCACCGGATCAATGCAATTATTGCACAGGCGGCGCAGTATGTTTACCATCCCAGCGCTCGTTGTGCACATAGAGTACAGCGGCGGTGAAGGTGGCCTGAGTCGACCCTTTAGGAACTGTGGGATCATCAAGATAACCCAGTTTGGCGTCTCCCTCACCCTCGGGATCCCCCACATACTGACCGAGCACCACATCTGACATGGACGCTGGAGCGATGCACTTTAGCACCTTCACCTACAAGACAGAGAGCCATGTTCAGATTTAGAAACATAACCCATAATCGACTGTATTTCTCCTCATGTGCAGCGCTGGAGGAGGTGCAGAGAATAATTTTGTACCTTTTCATCCCTGACATCGTCAGAGCTGGTCGAAGCTGGTTTCTCCATGGCAACCAGACAGAGCATCTGCAGCAAGTGGTTCTGCATAACATCGCTGATCGTGACAAAGAGAACAGGTGGTCATGAAAGACAGAGAGGGGGCGGTGACGGCTGTGACCATAATCATCAAGATTGTAACTGATCGCATGTTAGTACTGATGTACTGCTGCTTCTGGTCAAATCTATCAATCTCTACTAAAAACATTCAGTATAACCCCTTAAATTTAGCATTTATAGGCAGTATAAACAGAAGTCATTATAGTCATTGGAGTGTGTTATTAAGTCTATATACTGCTTAAAAATGCTGAATGGTGGTGTGTTAAAGTGGAGTGTTAAAGTACCGATTAGAATATACGATAACTAAAAATGTAGTGTTGTAGTGAACAGAAGCTCCCGTTACTGTTCTCTGCTCATTTTTATATAACTTCACTTTAAACTTGGGTACAAACTTACAAACAGTGCAAGAACAAACTTAAGAGATTTATTAGTTTTCCCCTCACCGAATGATGCCAAAATCATCAAAGTAGCCTCCTCGTCCCTGAGTGCCGAACGGTTCTTTAAAGGTAAGAACAACACAGGCCACACTGTCCCTGTTCCAGATCGGCCCAAAGATTCGGTTCCCAAACCTGTGATCAACATCACATCATCTATCAACAGCTGTTCGTGACAACATGCGGAAACATTTTTCTTCTGTTTTGTTCTTGGTTAGAGGCCAATTTCTGTTTGCTTTGTATGATATTCACAGAGGATTTTCTAAACCACAGACCAGCTGAAACTGAAGTGCTGCATAATTCAAACTACCTGAAATCAACAGCAGGTCGTTCTTTTAAGGTAACATTAAATAGAAAAATGTCTCTTTTGTTCACACAAAGAATTCCATTGAACAAGCTGAAATACCAACAGTTCTCAGGAGAAAGATGTGCTGGTATTGTGTGTTCAGGTCCATCAGGCTCCCTGTGACTTTGTTCCACAACAGCAGACATTATTTCATTTTACAATATCCTACATAACCCTTACAAGGCAACATATACTAACTTATCTGGAGATGCTTCTCTCACCTGAGCACCATGAGGTTCTGCACCATTTCCTTGCCCAGATAGTGATCTATACGGTAGATTTGTTCTTCGGTGAAGAGGGACGAGAGGTGAGTGGACAGCTCCTCAGAGCTCTGCAGGTCATGTCCAAACGGCTTCTCTACGATCACCCTGTTCCAGCCTCTATACACATGTGCACAGACAGACAGACACAGACAGACAGACACAGTTAGACAGACAGACACAAATGCAGAGAGAAGACATTTAAAATATTAAATCACAATTGTGAAACACAACTGGGTTTAAAGTTTCCACTTAAATCCTGATAGTGCGTCAGAACTTTGCACTCCTTGGGATCGATTTGATTTGACATTTTGTGTTATTGAGTCTACCCACATTTATATAAATGGGTCTGGACTAAATAATAGAAACACCCGATGAAGCTGGTAATGTTGCAAATAGACACAGAAATAAACACTCCTGAACCATGGTGCAGCTACTGCTGCTGGTAGATGTAGACCTGTCTTATGTGATGCAAAATCTATGATCACAATTTATTGAAGGGATTTCTTTGTATGTCCTAAAATACAAGACACCTCAGTAAAAACGGGCTGAACAGTACAGGCTGCTCAGTCCCTGCCCAGATTCAGTTCTGTGTTCATAGACGAGTCAACAGCGTGACACAGCACAAGTGTGTGTACTGACTTTGTGCTCATACAGCAGTGCTTGATGTTTTTGGTAACATCGTGGTAGACGGTGGGTGGCAGCGCCAGGTAGAAGAGACGGTTAGCCTCAGTTCCTCCGGGCAGAGACAGGATGTGTGTGTGGAGTTTGGAGAAGGAGCTGTCATCTGCATATTTCCCACTGATGTACGTGTTCCTGCTGAAGAAGGCTGTCAACCGATCAGTTTCTGTATCCATCACCTGGGTCAAAGGGGGGGGACATTAACGCATGCATGGATTTAACACAAATTTTTTAAATGCACGTGTTGGAAAAATGGCTTCATGCAGAGGTACCAGGAAGTGAAGACTTGTGGTCTGAAAGGACCAATTACATTAACCCCCAAGGAGCTGACTTAGCATAAACCTGCAATAATTGGTTTGATTTTTTTTGGCCACTTGAGGGAAGCAGAAACAAGCCATAAACACAACACTGACTAATCTATCTAAGTTGACATGGTAAACTTGTTGGCAAACAGATGCTTATTTTCACAGTAACATTCATTAGGAGTCGTGTTTGTGTCCCGAGGAATGCAAGTCAAACATACATCATTCAGCAGTGTTTTGGTCTTTACAAGCTCCTGAAGGAGATAACTGGCTCTTTACCTGCTAAATGCTTCACTATGTTCACCAGCTTGTCACTAACTGGGTATGTCTGATGTTTGATGCTGTGCAGGTAGTGTACAGTGGGTTTTTAAATCTTTCTCACTGAGAACTGCTGCACAATGAGAGCAGTGACAGTGAATCAAAACAGTGGAGTTGTGAGTCAGACAACTATACAATGAGCTGGAACTCCCTATAAAACTCTGTAAAGTCAAGGAGACTTGCAGAATCAGCTGATAATTTCCTGTAGGTACATGGTCACATTATTTTCACTTTCACTCTTATTATAAAAGTACTGATTATCACCACTTAAAGGATTAAGCCAACGAAGGAAGGAATGAGTGGAGGGAATGGGAGGGTAGGAATTTTAATTATTTTGTATCTGGAACATATAGTCAGCATAAATTTATTGAAATATTTTTATTTACATTGTGTTGCCATATTAGTTTCCCACTATCTGCTGTAAATCCCTCTCTCTCCCCTCCAACTACGTCCGGTTTTACCTTCAGGTACGGCATGCAAGAAGTCCGAATGGCATCAACTGTCAAGTCAGAGCGAGCAAAGCCCACAAAATACGTCTGCTCAGGGAGGAGTCCGTCTCTGAACAGCCACCTGAGAGAGAACAGAGAAACAGAATATAGTTCATTATTCTGCACTACTGCACTACCAATGTAAAAGTTTTCACTGGGGTCAGAGGTTCCCTCACCATAGAGTCGGGTAGATTTTCTTCTTAGCCAGATCCCCCTGCAGGTGCAAACACACAACCAGAAATATGAGTTCACCTTAAAAATACACATACACAACCATTAAGTGTTGATGCTGGGTTGTGGCGTCATGGTGGCAAAGTGCACTGGTTAACTTAGCAGCAGAGTTGTAATTATTTTCCATGACATAAAAAGACTCAATATGTTGCAGCAAAACAGGTCACACCGTCTGGCAACAGGTAAGTAGGCTGCTTTGGTGTATTTAAGAATTGCACAACCTCAGTAATCCCACTGAAAGCAATTACACACCATCAACAGACAGTCTGGAGACAAAAGACGGCCCTGGTGCTTACTGACAACATGCTCAAGAACCTGTTGCTCTGTGGCTTAACTGTAAGAGCGAGTAAGTCAGTAACTTAACTTATATAGGACCTCTCAAGAGCAGTGACATCACAAAGTGCTTCACAAAGGAAATAAAGCGCCCGACACACAGACAGATGTAAAACCCTATAAAGTAGAAATAAATAGAACATTCCGCAGACCTAAACGATTGAGAGCTAATGTAACAGGATCACCTTGTGATATTGTTCTACATGTTTCACAAGACAACAGGAGGCTTTGTTTGCCAGCGTCAGACAGTGACAGGAGGCGTTCAGACATCAGGGATGTCCTGAGGCAAACATCAACACAAAGACAGGACGGGACATTAGAAGTCAGTTTAATTAAAAGTAATTCCCATGACAAGATACTGTTGGCCTACATCACAATCTGACATCTCGCTTTAAGACGCTCTATTCCTCCGCTGGGAAATCCTCAACTTATAACCCTGCTAATTTGTTTAAGATTAAGTCTTTAAAATAATAACCGCAGATGTGAGGAACTAAACACAGATGCGTGACTCACTATTCACAAATGTGTTCATCTTTAATGTCACACTTAGGTTCGAGCTGATCTGGTATGCGCAATGTGCTACAACATTAACAGAAGATACTTTCGCTTGGAGACAAATATGAATGCTTATTTAAAGAGCTGCAGCAACACAAACTCGTATAGTTTGCAAAACAAGCACAACCAGAATGAGACTGCACACAGCCCAGCCCCTCTCCTGGCCTGCCTGTTTATCACAGTGAAAGAAAAACGCTGACAGTCAGTGACACTGCAAAAAGCAAAAAAAAAAAAAAAAAAAAACAGCGACAGCGCCACTCTCCTCTCAAGAGCAAACAGTGCAAGACAAAAGGACACAGGAATTACTGTAACCTGATAAGATGTTCACAAAAACTAAACCAACACCATCTTTTTTTCACCCTTGATGGCAACCGATTACAAAATGATAAGAAAATGTTATTCAAATATGGTTTGAGCAGTGAAAGCAAAGCTGTTGCTGACAGCAGAAAAGTGAGTTTGGCTGTTAGTTAACATGTCCTCATACATACAACCATGTTCCTGTAAAATTGTGTTTTCATGTCTTATTCAAATTATGTAAACATTTGAACGAGACACATTTGGACAGACTGAAGTCCCTATAAGGAAGGAGAAGGTGGAGAAATCAAATGGAAACACTAAGTAACAAGGAAATGAGTAAACGGGTCTACAAAGTTTCAGAATGCCTGCAATGGTTTTACTTCCTGAACTCGACACCTGAACAGTATGAAGAAATTGTAAACCGTGAAAAAGGGACATTTCCTATTTCATTTTAAGACAGAACGTATTATTCATATTATGTTTCATTATGATTAGGCAAATATGCAATCATGTCCCAGTAAAAACCAAACTGAGTCATTAAGTGTGAAAAATCTACTCAAAACTATACTGTACTATTTTATACTTGGTAAGATTGTCAGAATGGTTTACTTATCATTTGCAGAACTGCACAATTTGAATTAAATTGTTAAAAAAAAATTGAAAAGTTGGCTGTGATGCATTCGACGGGCTTGTTTTAATTGAAAAAAAAAAAAGAAGTCTGCAAGAAATGCGTTTATGCTCAGCAAAGTAAAGCACTAAAAAGAACCGTTCTAATACCTAGTCAGGGGTTGAGCTGATAATCAAAGAGGAACCCTGAGGTTTTTATTTAGGCTTTTGAAAGCTCAGATGACAGCTTGCATAAGCTTGCTGAAATCAGTTTCAACATTTCCTGAATCATATCATGTGCAATTATTGCACTATTTTTAAAGATTTCAACACAATGTCTTTGAAATGATGGCCAACAGTTACTGATTTAGCAGCCTTCCCTGTAAATGTGCCAGATGATAAGAAGGGAAGGGAAAAGTTACATGCTCCTTGTTGGTCCTAAAAGCATCATTACTTTTTGAACCACACAGTAAATTTTGTGTGATCAGGATTCCTCCAGACCATTTTTCATGTTAAAAAAAGTCAGCTTTACAGCTTATTCATGAAGTCACTGACTAGATTACCCCCCTCTCCTGCACTCACCGATGCTCCCATGATGATGAAGATGTGAGCGTCGGACTGATGGAACTCTTCATCTTCATGCAGCTCCTTTCTCAGCTCCCCAAACACCTCAGAGCGAGAGAGGGGGATGTTGGTCATTGTCTCTGAAATGTGGGCTGGTGGTGGCTCTGTGATGCATACACGAACACGAACAGCAAAAAATGAAAACAATGTGCTGAAAAGTTTTGGTTCCACAACAACAAATTATGCTTAACTTTAAATTTTTGCCAGCCTTTGCATGCATGCTCTACATTTTTCCTACTGTTCCAGGCAGCTATTGATTTCCATTAACCTCTGTGCATTATGAAAATTGCATTGAAGATTGCACTGCATTTTGAAAATTTTAGCAGACTGTTGCTAATGACTTAACATAAAGAAAAATTAAACCCAACCATGTGAAAATGTAAAATTCAATAATTAATAAATCATTTGAATTAATAAATTCAATTGCTCATGGCTAGTAGCAGCCTTAAGGGTTTAAAGAAACTAAATTTAAAAAGCAATGAGTTGAGCCTGCTCCTCTCTTTGTTTTGGATAAAAAAAAAGCCCAGTGAAGCTTGTATGAGTTGTGTCATCCAACACAGTAACATGTTTGCGTTCATAAACAATATGTGATGAGCATGTGAATAAAATTGTTGCAGTATTGATGATGCTGTGCAAATTGATTTAAAAACCAGCAGTGACATTGGTCACTGTGTAATATCATATGAGTCAAGCAAGTTTCAAGTGTATGCAGCAATAAACTGAATGGTGGTAAAACAATTACGTAGGTGATTGACAAAAACATTTGACTAAATGTCACAAAATGCACTCTTCCTATTGATTAATCAAAAAGCTATAAACAACAGCTGCAGTGCTTAGTTGATAAATCAATTAGTTGATTGATTGAAAATTAATCTGGAAACATTTTGATTGGCAATTTATTGTTCTTTAGTTATTCTTTAAAAGAAAAATACCCAAATCCTCTGGTTTCCCGTGTTTGTCTTCCAGAACTGTTTGAATATTGTCTTGTTTTTTTCAAAACAAGACATTTGAATTACTTGATCAATCAGTAACGAAAAAATCATTAGTTGCAGCCCTAGAGTGGAAACCAATGGATGCTGGAAACAGTAGAAAATAAAAGATTACATTGCTAAAGCACAGCATTATTGTTTGAACATGCTCAGCTGTGGTGAAAAGCACTTATGATCTCTACTAAGTGAGCTATAGCTGGTAAAACCACTCGCGCTGGTCATTCTGGTCATTTACTTCCTCCATTTTCCAACACTCAAAGATAAAATGCTGCATATTTGAAAGAGAGCAGACAAAAGTTTTCCTTGTGACTCATTCCAGGTGTAACAGTGAGCCAGACCAGGAAGTAGCTTACTTCTCTTTTCAATAATTTCGCCTCTGACTTCTTCATTTAAGAGAAGATATTCCTTTATTAGCCCCACAGTGGTAAAATTCAGTGTTACAGCAGCAAATAAGCTAAAGTAAGAGAAACAGAATTTCAATAACACAATAAATAATCAACTAGTGGATTTTCACCCTTAACTAAGCTAGCAGGCTGCTTGTTGCGTTACTGAAAAATGTGCATCGCTGCCCTGAAAAGCTCTGGATGAGTTGACAGCTGACAAACATCAATAGTCCTATAAGGGAACACATACACACCATCTCTGACACACACACACACAACACTCAGAGGGACCGCACGTGGATTGCTGTCAAATGCTCGCTAGCCCCCAGAAATAGCCTGACACACACACACACACCAAACTTTAATGATATTAGTCAAATCCTCCACCAAATCCCAGGTTACGGGTGAGGTCAGGGAGGGCTAAACCTTACTGCACAGCAACGCGAGAAAGCCGGAAACGCTCGGCTGACATATCATCACAACACAGGCTGACATTTTGATGCTCATGAGTGATTCTTTGGTGGGCAGCTAGCTAGTAACTCCCAGGATTAAACAGCTCAGATTACGCAGCTATTAAACTGAGCTACAAAGCCTGGGTGTGTGCTGGGCTAATACTAAAGCCGCCCTGTCACCATCAGCCCTGCACATGCTGTTATGAAAACATGACTTCCCAAACTGCGGCTCACTGCTTAGCAACAGCGCCTAGCTTACAGCTAGCTACATGCAAAGCTACAAGCGGTTAAGTTAGTTAGCGCTACAGAGGAAAGACCCCGGCTACTCACAAAGTCCGTTAGGGAGGTGTGGGACCAAACACGACGACGGGATACACACTTCACACACAATCAAAGCGACAGCAGCCAGGCGCTGGTGGTGCGCATTGGCCAGTCCTGCCTACTTCCCTGTTCAGATGACAACGAGGAACTACGAGATTTTATTGGTTTGGGAGAAACTCACCAGCGCTCGCTCGAGTTCCCATCACTGTCGAACCCCTGTGACGTCACCGGATCCGGCGAGTGGGCGTGGCTCCACTGCAGCGCCCCCCCACACAGTTCTTTTTCCCCCAGTCTTTATTAAAATAAATACATTATCTGAGTCCATTTTCCTTTTAAAAGACACATTTAAAGAACACTTTTATAGGATACTTAAGGAAAAAGGCTGGTGGTCATTGATATCTTTGCAGTGGAAATACATTTATAACATAGTGTCAAATGTACTTTTTTCTCTACTACTACAACTTGATAATAATACAAAATAGAGTCAATATATGAATCATGTATAATTATAGGTTCTGCAGTGCATACAGTACAAGCAGTAAATAAAGTAAATAATATTAGCCCCCACTTTTACCAACACGGCTGCATCAATAATTATAATCCAGCAACATGCTTTATTTACAATTGGGCAGTTCTGTATAATGAGTGTTTTTAGTTTTGGTACTTCACGCATATTTTGATGATAATACTTATGTGCATGACCTTTAATTGGAACATTAATCGCACTGTTGTACTGCCGCTCTGAGTGATTATTCCACCACTGTAACTGTTATTATTGTCATGAAATGTCCCATGAAATGAAAAACAAAACCAACAATGACCTGGTCCATGTCTCACTTTCTCCATGTCTCCATGTCTTACTTTCTGACTTTCCTCCAACTTGTGTCATCTGCTCTCAGCCCCAGTCTGACGGGGTTACGAATACATACTTTATTTTTTCTAAATTCTGAGTAACTTGCTACAACAGCTGGGCATTGTAGTTTTTTATCAAACATTACCCAAATAAGTCCTAAAAGGGCATTTGTGGGCACTATTTACAGCTGCGGATTAATACACATTGGGTGCTCTAGTGAGTGTATGGAGGATTGACTCAAATTAAAGTACATGTTCATTTGGCTCATTTATGTCATTTTTTTTAGCTCTATCTTGAATAGTAGGAATTATTGGTCACTGTAAGAATTCCTCCTGTGAGCCTGAAGTGATCTCCTCCTGGTGTGACAGTGTTCCCTTTCTGGGTTGCAGCAGAGAGATAGCTACACAAATAGGGGGTTTTATGGTGAAAAGAGAGTAACTTTGTAAGATATCACCTCATTTGGTTAACTCAGGCCGCTGAAGCACCTAATTAACTTCAGCTGAACTTAAAAGGTATTTTTGTACAGAACTGAAAACCGTGGATTTATGCCTCATCCTTTACACTGGAGTTGCACTAGGAGGAATAATTACAGAGACCAATATCTCGTTGACTGCACATTGGACATGTGAAAATTGCGTACCTGAAAACCATTAAGACAGACTTGAACCTATCCTTGAAGAAAAGTCCAGATATACAAACCCATGACAGGAGTCATTTGCAGGTTGTCACCATCTCATTTCCCCCAAATACTGTCAAACGTTTGCCTGATGATGGGTTCTTCTGCTGCTTTGACTGAAAGCACAACAGTGTAAAAAGTATAACATCTTCTGCTGTTTTAGATGGAAACATATATATATATATATATATATATATATATATATATATTCAAACTGTAGAACAAAAATGTAGAGTGAAAAGAAGGAGGAAATAGAGATTGGGACAGTGCTGTAACATCAGTTGCTTCAGAGTTTGAGCTGATGTAGAAATACACATTGTACCTGTGTGAAGATCCACACTTGCTTAGGCGCTGCTCTGGTTACTTTTCCTTTCAATCAACAGAGTTCAAGAGATACCAGAGTTTGTCCAGAGGTTGCACATAAACACAATGTCGCTGTAAGCTCAATGCTGGTGCTGAGCCGCAATACTACACACAGAGAAATAGTATTTTTAAAATGGGTAAAAATAATCCCTGATAACATTTCCATCAATTACATTTTAAACTGTATTGCAGTTTACCATGCCCATGTAACACAGCTGCCGTACATAGATATCTAGGGGATCTAAAGAAAGAGGTGTCAACAAGTAAACGAGGGGAGGGAGAAATCCAAACTGTGATGAAATCAGTTAAGTTATTGTGGTAATTGTGCCTGTGGATAACAGCAACAGAGTTAAAGAGCAAATCTATTATCACACATATTCAAGATAATACAGAAGAGATTGTTTTATTTGTTGAATCGCTTCAATAACTGATTTCTGACCACTAAGGGGCCGATGAAAGAAGCTGTGAGCACAACATTGTCATGTTATAATGTCTCAAGTTGATCTGGAAGTCTTGTTAGCAGAGGGTTGCCCATGTACAAATCCGGCAAATTTATCATTCATTAGAGGTTGTGTTTCTGGCCATCTGATGTATTTAAGTCCAGTATTGACTCTCTTTTAGCTCTGTTTTTGGTTTCCACCTACCCCTGAAATATCTAACTCTAATATCTACTCCACTATGCCCACCAGCTAGTTATGAACTGTGTCTGTCTGCCGTCTTCAGCAGGTACAGTGGGTTTCATGTCACTACACTACATTTCAGGGGGAAATATCAACTTTTTATTTGATTACATTTTGCAAACAAGTGGTTAACAAAGTTTAACAAAACATGCCATAAGCTTATAAAATATGATCCAAAGTAATAGATTCAACTTCCTAACATTCTGTAAAATAGTTATTAGCACCATCTTGAACAACTGCAACAACAAAATGCTTCTTAAACATTAATGCATCAATGCATTAATAATTTAAAGATGCAATATACAGTACAAGACTTACAGCGGCCTTTTTGATCCTCTCAGTACTTTTACTTTTAATACAGAAATTATAGTATCTGTCTATTCATTTGAATCCTGTGAACAGGGTTGAGGACTGAACACTCACCATCTGTGCTGGCATCATCTACCAGTATGATCTCTGTGAGCAGGGCTGCAGGAGCTGTGTGTAAGACACTGTAGACCGTCCTCAGCAGAGTGGACCAGGTCTCATTATGAAACACTATGATAACACTGGTGGTAGGGAGGTCAGGACAACAGGGAAACTTTTGGTCTAAGGAGCTGTCAGAGCCAAACTGACAGTTAACAGGTATCAGATGTACATTTCCTGCAGAATCATATGTCAGTGTCAGCAGTTACTGACCTTGATCCACTGAGATAATGAACAATGGGTGTACTCACTCTGACTGAGTGTGTCCACATGACGGTGCAGGGAGATGCAATCATTGGCAAACAAATGAAAAATTAAATACAATACATCATTATAGAAAGCATAAAACATCTTATTAATAAGAATCCTTTATACTGATACTGTAGATTTTAGATACAAAGTACTAAAGTACTTATTTGTGTTTTTACTGGTCTGTAGTGTCTAATATTCATGGCAAATGAGTATTAGACATGTAGGCCAGTAAAATTGGACTGGTTTTTGCTGTTCTATTATGCAAACATTTCTTCATAAAGAATACCTAGAAACAGCTAGGTATTATGTCCACCGTCCACATCCTTATAGTTTTGAGTACAGTAGCCCTACTGTACAGTTTATTGAAAGTAGCAAAAATCTTTTAGGTTGTAAGATAAGACACTTCCATACAGGCCTTATATTTAAAAAATCTTTTGAATGGGTAGCCAACTTTCTACTTTGGCTGCAGGACATGAAGACATCCTTCCTCCTGTGTCACAGTTTATAATGATGGAGATCAGTCAGATGTTTAGATAAACCTGTGTGGCCTGCTTGGTGTGTCTCCGATCAAAACAAGAACTGCTCAAACTGGTCCAATATGAGCTTAAAACACAGTTGTGATAACTCACCCAGACTTCATTATATCACATTTTATTTACATTGATGGTAAAGATTTTCAAGTGGCAGCTACAGCGGTAATAAGACGTGTCACCTAAATATCAGCGTGAGTGCAAAACTACTAAAACCGTGTGATCAGAGTTTATTGATTATATAAGATGTCACTGTATAGTACATATAAAATCACATCATGACGGCTCAGGGTTGCTCTATCACATTTGATTGCGTGCCTCAGACACAGAACCTTTCTTCCATCAATTACGTTTAAGTCCATGTGGTGTGAAAACAAGATGGCGTCTGACCGGAACCGAGCTCGTGGATCGTCCCTGGGTGGCTGGTTGCTGTAGTAACGGTGTGGTAGGCTGAAAGAAGACTTCAGCACGATAACATTTGTTTTCTGTCATAAAAACACATCACATATGTGTATTCACGTTCATTTTATTTGCTTGTTTGTTTGCATGTGTATTTGTTTAAGTTGTTTAATAAAATTGAGTTTAGACATTCATCTCATGGACACGTTTCCATGGTTACGCCAAACCGTGAGTTGTGATTTATTTACGGGCTGCCTGTCTGTCTGTCTGTCTGTCTGTCTGTCTGTTTGTCTGTCTGCGTCTCTCACGGGTTGTTTATCGGGTCAGAGAGAAACTTTGCCTAACCATGGCCTTCTTCGGTCTAACACACCTGGGGTATCAAAGCCCAATAGGCGACAAAATGATAGTGAATCCCAGAGGAGCGTCTCGTCGTCAGGGTAAGAGGAGCCGGTATTTAACTGAAGCTAACTTACAGCCACAGAGAAAACGGAGCCTTTAGCTCACTGACAGATAACAACAACGACAACAAAAACCATTCAGGCTGTTAAACAAGGCTTTAAGCGGCTACATATAGAGCCAAGTGACCACAGACTGTAAGTCTTAAACACTATATTATCTTCTTATTTACAGTCTTCAAGATAATGTTTGCTAATATGAGCTAGCAAGTTGCTGTTTGTTGTCCTGGAGAGGCTTTACAACATGTGGCAGACTTAAATCCCACTAAAATGTTACCTGCAATATTTGACAAGTAAATGAGTCATAAAACTTATAGCTTTTATGTTATGTTTCTGTTGTAATATTTAATGCAACTGTCCAGTGTATTTTTTCATTTGGGGTAGCCATGCATAAAACAAATACTAGGGCATCTCTTAGAGCCCTTGACGCTGTATAAAACATGCTATATTTTAGCATTGTTATCATCAAAACAATGAGCAGCATTTACTATAGTAACATATCTCTTTACAGATGGTGGGATAAACATCACAGCAGGACAGCCTCCAGCTCTTCAGGAACAACAGGGACCCCTCAAATGTACAGACATATGCAGTGTTTACCGCCAGCCTCTCCCCTACAGCACTGACATACACCACGGGAGCCATGAGCGATACAAAGAGATGGTCAAACGGGTTCAAACACCCAGATGTGAGTAGACATTGAAAATTAGACATTGAAGGGATCATTTAGATTTTTTTTTAAGTGGGTTGTAGGAAGAACTTATCCATAGCTGGTTTATTACCTAGAGTAGATGGCAGCGGGCACTACTCCAGTTTGGAGAAGCTATCAAAAAAAGTCAACCTAAAAGAAATCTGTTTTAGTGTATGCAATATTTGAAATATTTCACAACTTTAGCTTGTTTCAGACAGCCCTTTCGATGGGGAACTGGAGCTGGACATCCTTTCTCTTTGTTTGTTTCTGAGCCACCAGACTCCATTAGCAAAAACACTCATTTTACCTGGTGGGACAAGTGACTTTCTGGTCTCGATCAACAAATCATTTTATCATTCTATGATTTCTTTTTGCATGTCAGTTCTTGTCAATAATCTGGTGACTTTGAAGAGAGTGAACAGAAAGCAAGAACGGCTTCACTTCCCCATTAAAAAAAGCTGTGAAAATATTCTAAATATAGTGTACACTTAAACTGATGCTGATTTTTTCTTAGGGTTGACTGATTTTAGGTAGTTAGATTAGTTTTAGGTTGAAGTGGGCCTAAAATACGTTTTGGTGCGGCCTCCATCCACAGTAGTGCATAAACCACTTTTGGACAACTTCTTCATACAGCCCCACTTAGTAAATCTGTACTATCCCTTCAAGGATTACATTGGATTCAAATCCCAGCTGTATTCCTGGCAACAAGTCAAGTACATTTAGTTGAGGACCTGTGACAACGAATGAAAGTGTCCTCTCTTCCCCAGCTCCTGACCAGCTGTACATGATGCCTGTGACGAACAACCAGCAGTATGGATGGATGCTGTCCAAGAGTCCTGAGCCGTGGACACAAGTCAAACGGTTTCCCCGAAAGAACAGTGAGATGACAAGGTAGGTACCATTTCTAAATCTAGTGTTGGATTATTTTAATATAAAATCTAGATATCTGTGAGTGTAATCCACTTCTTCTTTTACAGGTTTGTTAAAGAAATGTCAGTGACAGACGGGGAGTTCAGCCTGTTCTGACAGCCCTCTCCATTTTTATTTCTTGTTCAGTCTTTACACACACACACACCATAATTAGCATCAGTTTCAATGTGAATATCTGAAATAAAACTGACAACAGATTCACAAATTTCTATGATTTATTTTGCCGATTCTTTCCATTTTTTCTTATGAAGAAATCTAGTTTTATGATAGGCTATGCTCACAGTTTTATAAACAACATCTGGAAGTGTGAATATACAAAGCATTTTAGGCTTATTAGGAGAATATTTAAAGCAGTATTCAGTGTCAAACGAGCAAAAACAAATACTTAGTCAATTTGATAGATTTTATATGGTAAGAAATCAACTTGCCACCTCTGTATGGGTCCAGCCTTGTTGGTTCAAATGCACTGTGGTAGTGGTCCGTAGGGATAATGAGACTGTACTGCTCTCTAGAGGAAAAGAATGTAACTATGTCTGAATTTTGAATATAATGATTCATAGTCATAATTGAAAACAGACTTTATATTGCTGCCAGAGTTGACTTTGGTAACTCAACCAATTGAAAAGAACTAACTAGAAGTGTCAAAATTCGTGTCACAAAGGCTGTTACTCACCATAACCTGCCTGTAGATGGTGCAGTTTGGACTGAGGCTTGGTTTGGTCTCAGGTGCTTTCAGTCAGTGACAGTGTCCTTGTTTGGGTGGTCCAACTCCCCACGGGTCCAAAAACGGTGGTGGCTGCAAGAAGCCTCGCTGTTCATTTCACAGTAAACATCACAACTGGTGAACACCGAGGCATCTCTTTTTTATGTGTCTTACAATAACTGTCATCGACCTTTGAGAATTTTTTTTTTTTGCAGCATTGTGTCATCTAATGTACACAATAAAGGTGCTGCTTATGTAAAAAAAAAAAGTTAAAGTTTGTGGACATGTAGTGGCCTGTAAGCACACTTGCTGAGCCACTGGATGCAGTCAGCACATACAGAATGTCAATGCTTGCTTCTAAAATGTAAAAGAATTTAGCTTTGGTTATTCCGTATGTGTATATTGACAGGTAAACCACTTCATAACGGCATTTATGAAAGGCCTCCATTCCTGCAAACCACAGGTAATACATATTTGACGGTACATTTAACATTAGTAAATATATGAAAACACACAGCAGCCATTGATTTTTTTTATTTTTTTCTTCAAGGGGAAATGTTATTTTTCTCTTTGTCATAGTCCTCAACTCTTCATGTCCTTCAACTTTGCAAAACACTCCCCTTTCAACTCCTCCAACTCAGGGAAAATACAAATAAAACAAAAACAAATACGGAAGGATTCATCAGGCCTGAGCAAAACACTGTTTCAGTAGTATGGGGACAACCCTCCTCCCCTCTCCTGTCCCCCCCCCAAAACATCCCAAGAGTTAACAATCAACACAAGTCTATGGACAGCCAATAGAAATAGAATACATACAATGCACATTTTTTAATAAACTTATGTCCAACTCTTGCTCATATGGATCACTCTTCATTGGTCACAGTTCACGTGATAGTTGGTGATCTCCACTACATTACTGTCCTCTGGTGCTCCCACCACGCCCGAGGCCAAATATCATTGCACAGGAGGGACCAATAGCACAAGGCTGCGTGAGCTGGCTTTGGTACAAACATGATCAACTGTTGGTTGCCTTTGTTGAATGTGGCGGAAGAGCTAAATCAGGGTCGATTCTCCCAATTACAAAAGCTGAAGCTGGAGAAGCCAAGATCATTGCAGTGGTGAGAATGTTTACCGAAAATTATTCTCGACAAGCCCTTATCCCTTTCTCTCAGTCCGAACATCAGCAGTCCACACAGGGCAAGCAGGCACAGTTCCTGTTCAGTGTTACTCTATGATTTCTTTTATATTAACTTAAGGCAATCAAACTCAGCAACTAGTACTTCCACTTTTCGCTGAAAGACTGAGTAAGGGGGGGGGATAATACAAGAAATACAGTAAATGTGCAGGTCTGCTAATTCTGCCTTGTCCTCATCTTCACATAGTGTAAATACCAGGGATGTCATTTGTTAGTTGATGTGTGGAAGGGAGAGGTCACCTTAAAGCCTGACTGAGATTTACAATACTGCAGTAGTGGCATAAATAAAAAAAAGCACAGTGAATCATCTGTATATGTGTGTGTTTACTGCTATGCTAAGGTGAGCATACACCACCCGGGCTCTGCTGCAAAGGCAGCTGTTGGTTATTACAGACTATACATGATGACGCCTGTGGCCAGTTGAAATACTGTATTGTACATTAGGATTGAACAGCTGGATTCATTGGCTGCAGTTGATCAGTTGGTACCAGTGAGCTTGAGCTTTACAACTGGCATTTTACAAGAAAGCGTGCTGGTCTTTGATCCTTTTCATTGGAATGGAATCATCATAATAAGCATAATAATTAATCAGAATCATCATAATAATAATAATAATAATAACAACATTAAGAATATACAAATAATGGATACAGAAGTGATACAAAATACCCTACGTTAAAACAAACAAAAATGAAAACGAGATACCACAATCAGACATGCTTCGAAGCAGTTATGTTTGGCAAGAAAGCAGTTTTGTTGTATCATAAAAACCTCACAGTGAAAATAGTTATGCCCCTTCAGGATTACAAAGCACAGTATTCAGTCAAAATCAATATATATTTCTTTCCTTCATCTATTTCTTCTTCATAGAAGAATCAGGCCTTGTGGTACCACTGCGCTGAAATCCAAGGTGCCCCCCCCCCCAGGCCCCCTACACCCCTTAACCCCCACCAATGGCTGTGGAACAACTAGCTGATCTAAGTTCCTTCATTTCCATGTGCACCAAAAAATACTTCTGTGAAAGGGAAGGAGCAGTCGATGACAATATACTGTTACGGCCGACACCAGCTGTACGCTGGCTGCTCAAGCTCTGAGGAACCAGTCTGACATAAAATGAGGATGATCCCAGCTGGAGCTACTTCTACTCCTCAGAGAGTGGAGATAAAAATATAGATTTCAGATATAACCTTCTAATAACATCCTTTGTCGTCTTTAGTCGTACTGTCTCAAGGTCGAGGGCAACATTATAATTTAGAGTTAAAGTGATCAGCTCTCTGCTGTCTGAATGACAGATAAAATAAAATAATTTCACACATTTTATGAAAACAATGAAGCAGCCTTTGCTGCCAGCAGTTGGGCAAAGAGACAGAGGGGTTCAGGCCTTCTGCCTATAAAAACAGAGGCGGTGATCATTGCTGACTTTAGCAAGAACATATCAAACATGTCTTGCCTTGCTTTTAGTAAATACTTTAGTCTTTGGTCAATATATTCCTCTTCAGTTTATACATATATTCATACACACACAAATATGCATGTACATACACACTTAGACGTGTAATAAACTGGATATTTGTGCACGTATGTATTCACACTTTTTCATAAAGGACCTTTTGCACAAAACATTGAGATCAAAATAAATAATTAATCCAGAAACAAAATATGAGTACCTGTTCATAATTCATGTAAAATAAAAATTACCAGAAAAAAGAACACAAAGTAAAATAAAAAGTAGCCTTATGTACAGCGTTAATCTTCTTTTGACACAGGCTAAAAGGCGTTGTTTTAAATAAACAGACTTTGCATCTTTCAAGAAGCCTGAGAGAGAGGCTAGACATGAGAAAAACACTTGTCCTTCAACATGTATGTGGGCCAAAATGGCTGTCAAACGAGAACATCTTCCTCTCATCAAGAACACTTTCCTTTTGAAGTCTTTAAAGTTTTTTCCTCTTTGCTTGGGATTCAAGTGATGGCGTAGTTTTTAGCCATTTGCTTGCACTGTGAGTCCTTGCTCAGTGGTGCTGTGTCCTTGCAGTGGGGATCGTCCCAGCATCTGCTGCTGCCGTGGCTGCTAACTGTTGGGCGGGCCATCGTTCAGGAAGTAGGTCGTCATCTCCCCTTTACCTTTGACCTTAACCACCCCACGACACTCCAGCACGTACCCTTTGCCTGCAAGCACCTGGTAGAGGTCTGTGGTCACCTGTGAGCAGAACAGAAAAGGGCAGATTCCTAAGAGCACAAAGCAAAATCATGACGATAAAAATCTCCTTTTACAGCTGTTCTAATCGACATTTACACCTGGTTATTGGGGCCAATTACGGCTGATGACCGTGTGTATGTTTATAGGCAGCCAAGTGGCCAGAAAATCAGTTATTGCATTTTTTAAAAAATATGGAAAATGTATTATACGGCTTTGGTGAATACTCGATTCTGATTGGTCAATTACGGCATTCAAGAAAATCATTTTTCAGTTAATAAAATCGTTTTAAGTCAGCATCTTGTGTCAAATTGTAAATTGTTGATTTCTTTAGCACAAAGCAGTGTAATAAGCAGGATAATGTACAGCGGTACAGTTGTTTTAAAAACTCAACATTATAAACTTCATAAAATTTGGATTCATGGCAGAGCTGGTGTATTGAATGGCAATGCGTTATATATTGGTGTACACGTGTTTCAACCTCATTTCAATTCTAAAATATATTGATATAATAGTGACAAAGACCAGCTTTATTGGCTGCTTGACTTCAAAAGTGTATAATTTGCGTTGTTACTAAAAACCTGTCTGGTCTGAATGTAACTGGTGATTACTGTACATAAAACCTACCTGTATGCGGTCAGGTACACCTGTGCTGTCCATACGACTGGCCACATTGACTGTGTTTCCCCAAATATCATATTGAGGCTTTCGTGCACCAATAACCCCTGCTACCACTGGTCCAATGTTCAGACCTGCAAATGAAAGACAAAAATATTGAGCCACATCAACGGGCTGCTACAGTTTAAAGTAGCAATCTCGGAGATCTCCGCTTTGTTCTCTTTGGTGGCAGCCATGGAGATAGGTGATAAAAAAAAAAAAAAAAAAAGTGAAACTCACTCAAAAACATTTTTTCGTTTTTCTTCATCTGAACATCAACTTTGTTCCTTTGCTCTTGTTGAAGTTTCATCGTCTGTATTCATCAATCGTTTCTTTGTTCAGCCACAGAAACCAGTTACTTGCAACACGAGCAGAGACTGGAGAAAACAGTACGCTGCTTCCTCCAACGTTCTCTGGCTGACCAACCACTGGGTGATGGACGCCACTTGTGATTTTCCCAGGAATGTCGACTCTTTGGTTCATAATACCAAAGACTACAGCGAATGCAGGGGCTATTATCAGTGGGTTATAGGCTCGGTCACTACTGTGTGAACTCATTCAGCAATAGATAGTGACTTAACAGACATTCATCCATCCATCCATTGTCTATACCGCTTATCCTTCAGGGTCGTGGGGAGGCGGGAGCCAATCCCAGCTGACATTGGGTGAGATAACAGACATTCATTTAACTGAAAATCCCCGAGATTATTACTTGAGTACATAAGAACATTTTCCAAACATTTGAATCTTGAGCTGGAGATCTTACCTATCTTCATCTGGAAGTTGTTGAAGGAATGCTCGTTGATGTATTTCATCTGCTCCCTCAGTCTCATGGCGTAGTCGGCCAGTGCAGTGATGTGGGAACGGCCCTCCTTGTCATAGGTGGAGTCATTGAGACCTGAGGCCGCCATGTAGGTGGAACCAATGGTCTTGATCTTCTCTAGCTGCCTGTACTTCTCTTCACTGATGATCTGAGAGCAGACGGTAATTACATTGGTGCGATTTAAAAATTTGTGCATTTCTTTTTCTAAATGAGCTGTAAGACTCAAATCTACAGTTTCGCAGACAGACACAAATGCCTCGACAAAGCTTACCTCATCAAAATCTGCAATGATCTCGTTGAGCAGCCGGAGACACTCCACTCCCTCGTTGTTGGCCTCCAGCTCCACGTAGAATTCAGAGAAATTGCTGATGGAGGCGAACATGACGGCCACACACTCACAGGACTGGTAGTATAGCTCGTCGTTACGCCGCTCACGCGCCAAGAAGTGAGCAGCTACGTCTTTAGGCAAAATGTTATGGAGGAGGCGACGATTGTAGGCTTGCAGTTCCTCCATTTCCTCCTTCTCCTCTGTGGCCTGTGAGTGAAGGTTCTTTATTAGAGATATTCAGCTGGTATGAATGCTGTAATAAAATGCCTGCTATGGCCAAGTCCAGACGACACTGCAGATACTCTATTATAACACATTAATAAACCAGCTCAATCATGTGCTGTACTGATGAACCACTGTGAGGCTTCAGTTTGTTCTCTAGTTAATGTGGTCAGAAGTTGCCCTCTAGTGGAGGCTGTCCGTACCTGTAATTTCCACAGGAAGTCGAGGCGTGCAGTAGATTCAACCTGCTGGGCGTGCAGGTACAGTGCCAGGACAAAGACTGTGAGGATCACTGGAGTCATGACCCTCAGGGACACTTTGGTCACAACAAATGGGCTGCAAAGTGATGGACACGTGGTCAGAGTAATGGAAAACAAAGCACTATGAGGGCAGAATAGGAGATAAAAGCTTTCACAAGTAATACAGAATGTGATCTCACCACTGGTTTGTAGTTTCATTGAAACTGGACCTAAAAGTACAAACATGACAAAGTTCATTCTGGTCAATACAAATGAAGCAAATTATCAGTCAAATATGAATTCATTAAAAGTGTTTCTTTTGAATCTAAAGGGAAGTTTAATATTCTTACCATTGAGCACTAGTTTCATTTAAATCACTAAAAAACAAACGTATAAACATGTATATTAGAACAAACAAAACTCTGACATGAATCAATCATGAATAAAATCATAAATATAGCAAGACAATTTTAATGCAAAGCCTTAATTCACGGCACAAACAGGGATTTTATCATTATTATTATTGGTATTGTAACATTTTACATTGGCACAAATATGATACTGATACCAGAACAATACATTCCTTCATACAACAAAAGATGCTGAAATGCTCACTGCATCAGGGCTAATAAAGAAATGTTCCTTCTAACAAAATATGGTCTAAAGTTGGAACGTTTTCCCAATTTAGATCACGAAATGTCTGATAAAAGAAGACGTACAAAAAGCTACTCTGACCAAACTCTCAATGCCAACTTTCATTCCCCTTAATACTTATTGATGGTCGGTGCTACAGAAATATGTTTCCTCTTCATTCATAAAGTATTCAGGTTCAAAACCCAGAGACATGAAAAGCTTCCTATTTCTAGAAATCCGACAAAAACCCAGAGTCCTCCTTGTATTAGCATCCAGCCTGTGGTACTTACATGGCATTGGAGGTGACAAAGAGGTCTGCGTTGTCGAATAGTGCTACTTGTGGCCACTCCACCAGCAGCAGGAAGGTGAGCTGGATGAGCAGCATGAGGGCCAGCTTCCCTATGCTGCTGATCTGCAGGAACACTGAGCAGGCCAGCAGCGTCAGCAGCACGCTGTAGCTGAAATACTGGCATGCAAACACGAGAGAGCGGCACCACAAAGAGGTATTATCAACAACAGATCTCAGGAAAACACAAATGCAAATGTGACATTTTCTTTTTGAAATGGTTCAACCAGTTGCGTAGGGAACACAAACAGTGAACTGGTGACATACAATGAACTCACCTCAGGAAAAGGGCAGGAGGGGCCTTGGCTAGGGCAGATCTCTAGACCCCCTTCAACAGACACATTCAAGCTGCGGATCACACAGGGCGTCACCAGAGCTGCAGAGGTGTTCAGCTTCTCGGCAACGCATTGCACCAAGCTCTTGGTGTCACAGGCAAACTGCAGTGAAACCAAACATACACACACACGCATATATTCTGTGTGCTTAAAACATATATGGTTGGTATACTGTATGGATAGCCTGCCTCTTTGTTTGGGCCACTTACCATATTAACAAAGGCAGAGATGAAGACAAGGATAATGGTAAATACTCCAACCAGGGTGCTGTTGGTGCGAGACTGGACAATCTTCTTTGAAACAGTCTGCATTGCAGCTGGAAAGAGCTACAAGAGGGGGGAGAGGAAAAATAAATGATTTATATGTTAAACATCAAGCAAATACTTAGATGCATCAGCAAAATATCTGTTTTGACGAGCTGTGTTACCTTGATGCACGAATATATGGCACAGATGAAAAGGATGTTGGCGAGAATGATGAAGATACTGATGTAGATTCCCAGCATGACTGGGGTGCTGCAAGAAGGAATATAGAAATACAGGCAGAGAGAAACATTTAGGGTGCATTCACAACTATTTAATTGTTTGATTGGTTCGTTTGGGCTGATTTGAGAGCTGTCAGCCAACGTCTTTTGTACCGGGACCCCATGAAAAGGAAGGTCGTTGTCCACTTCCATTTGGATTCTTGTAGATTTAATTGGTAATGTGAAAACAAAGCAGACCAACTACAGAACTGTGTTACAGCAGGAAAATGGGCATGTAATCTAACTGTTATGGAACAAGACACCTTTTTTGGCTGTGTCTGATCCTGTTGCAGTCTGGACTAATAATCATCACAGTCAGGTATGTTTTTGATAGCTCTGAAAATAATGATAAGTAATTAATATGAACCAAACTACTGGGCTGGGTATTGTTTTCAAAAATTACCATACCAGTACCCTTAAAGTGATACCAATACCACCAAGTACATCATTGGCCAAAGGCCTTGCAAGCACAGTGCATTTTTTCTGTCTGAGTTTTATGCTTCACGCCACGGGCATGTAGTACAGCCACACTTTCAAACTACTTTCTCAGCACGCTGAATGGCCAACTCGTGCTCTACTTCACCACACACCACAGACTGTATGGGTTGTAGCTGCTGCGGTAGTGGGCCAATCACAAGTTGCATTACATCGACACTTGTGGCGATTGACTGCAAGCAAAACCATAAAAAAGTCATTTTTTTCTAGATCTGTATACAAAAAGAATCAAATGCAGATATCATTTGACTGAAGAAGTTTGAACACTGCTTGGTATTGGGTTTTTTGGTCGGTACCTTAAACGTATTGAGTACTGATACCCAGCCCTACAAACTACAGGTGTGAAAGCGGCCTTAAACACATAAAGGATACATTGGGTGATCTACAGTGTGTGCATATGTGAAGTACTCACTGTGGAAAGACAACAATCTGTATGAAGGATATGAAGCAGAATACTAGTAGAGTACAAGCAACATAGCCTCCAAAACGATCGTCCACCTTCTTGGAATACTGCAGCAGAAAAGCAGAAACAGAAAGTCAGGTCCCTTCTCCATACATGGCTTATATTTATGCTGAAGAAGCACAGATCACCATCAGGAGTTTTAGTTTGAACCTTTTTCTCCAGGCTAGAGGTCTGGAAGGTGAGCAGGAACTTCTTAACGTGGTCTTTTCTTAGCTGGTCGATGCTGCGAGCATCAATGGCTCGCCCCAGAAATTCATCCACCTCATCCTCCGGGTTCATGGCCTCCTGAACACCACGGCTGCAAAAAAGATGAAGGGGTTAATGGCATCCAGTGAAGCGGTGCAGCAGTTTTCACACGTGTGAGCACCAAGAGTCCATACTCACTTGTCTTTACTGGAGGTCTCATCAATCCCCTGAAGAAGAAAGATGAAGAATATGAGTCTCGCTGAAAAGCTGCAGCCTGTCACCATGAAGGAGTGTGTTGATGCTGAGTCTCACCATTTGTCTGAAGACTTTGGAGTCTTTGGTCCTGGAGAAGGTTCTGTCGGGGACCCAGCGTGGCATCAGCCCTTCATTAGAGTTGGCTCTCGTCCGCTGCATCTTAGCCATCATCGCCTTCTCCTCCTTCTGCTCAGAGGGAAGAACATGAAAGCTTGACCAACTGTTCTCATACAACGCAACACAACACGGTGAATGACAAGATAAGTGACATTTTTTTCATTCTGGCTTTTCTAGGCAGTTCATTCACAAATCTGTCCACTCTCATCTGGAACTATAACGCCTCTATGGCTCTTTATATTACACTCGGCCCGCTTACACCACCACCGGCTTAAAGCATCTAGACCCCACCAAGTTTCTCAGTGAGGACGCATCTGTTTGTGGACCAATCATGAGGTATTTTCATAAATGTTTCAAGTCAATAAAAAAATAAAAAATTTGTAAAGAAATTTATAGAAAAACTAAATGGAAAATTTCTGAGAAAATTCTGAGAATATGACTCAAAACTTAATATTCAATGAAAGTCTAAGAATTAAAAAAAGCATTTACTTACATTGTACAAAATGAAGGTGTGAAAATATTTAATGCAACTTGAAATGCTAACTGAACTGGTGTTTGTGTGTATGTTAATGAGTTGTTTGTGTTAAATGAACCTTTCTTGATAAAATATTACAGATGTACATTGTTATCCTACTTAAAAATTAATATAACGACTTGATTTCTTTTGCTGATGCAAAATGTACAAACTTACACAAGTAGAGAAACTATCTCCACTTCCTAAAACTGCTGGGGGAGAAACGTTCAGAGACATATACGGTGGACCTGCTTGCAGATTATAGACAGCTACTGGTCTTGGCCCTTCTATCATCATAGGCTGCTGCCACCAAATGTGTCATCTCCTTAACGTTTTTAATCTGATGTGTTTTGGGGGAAAGGTGATTGCGTGGATTATGTTTACTGGCAGCACAGACTTCATTCCACATTAAACTTTTATTCTACTTTCTTGGATTTTCAATTCAAAGATTTACTTGTATAAAACTTAAACATAAGGGATAAAATTGGAATATAAAAAAATATAAATATATGTAATATATAATTATAATGTTTAAGAGCAAATTTGAGAATATATTTTCTTATTTTTTTATGCTATAGCAAACCATCATATCCTTAAAGAGCTGAGTGTGTTTTTATGCACTGACCCGTTTCTGGCTGCAGCCGAGGACCAGGAAGGTCTCGATGCTGTTCTCCTTCAGATACGCGTTCCTCTCACCTCCAAAACCTGGCTCCACTTCGTAGTCTCCATTGAGATATTGCAAGGTGGCCTTGGTGATGTGGATCCGCCTGCAGGGATAAAAAAAGATCAAGAAGTTCATAGAAAACCTGCAGCTTTATTGGTACATACAGAACACGTCTGAACATACGAACTGTAGCAGCTCCAGAATCATACGAGTCAGGGACACTATCGGAAATAACCGACATGAACTACAATAAAAATAAAATTTCACAATGTCTTCCAAAAAAATGGCAGTTTTTGTGCTTTTCAGTATATATTCAATATTTATATTATTTTTACATACTGCATATACTGATATAAAACATATATTATTTAATTATTTACTGAAGAATCTTAAAGGACCAGTTAATTACTGTGGTTGATGAGCTATATTGTATGTCGTGATATTTGTTCTAATAAGTAAAACTGTAAACGTGTGTGAACCTCACCCTGCTTTGCCTCCCGCCTCCATGTGATTGGCCAGCGTGACATCATTTGACCACACGTCAAACTGCCACTTCCTAAGTCCCAGCACGCCGCAGTGCACACGCCCACTGTGAATGCCGACGCGCATGTTAACGTTGACCCCTGTCACCTCGCGCACCAGCCTGCAGACACACAGCCCAGAAGATCAGAGTCTCCTCTGCAGCGCCAGGACAGAACTTTAACTCACTTTAACTCCAAAACAAACACCACACACACACACACATATGCAAACACTATTTCTACTCACGAGATGGCCTCAATCATGTCAACGCCCATCTCCACACAGCAGTGGGCGTGGTCAGCCCGTGGTTCAGGCAGCCCAGACACACAATAGTAGCAATCACCCAAAATTTTAATACGTAGACAGTGGTTCTCCTGAGAAAGGGAGAGCAAGAGAGAGAAAAGGGATGACAAGAGATGAAAAAATAAAAAACAAGGCTGCTAAAGGCATTTCAGGAGAAAAAACAATAAAGGAATAGTTGGACATTTTAGAAAATATGCTTGTTTACTTTCTTGCAGAGAGTTAATGTGACGATTGATACCACTCTCACATCTGTTTGTAAAGGTGACGCAACAGCCAAGAGACGATCAGTTTAGTGTTAAAATTGGAAACAGGAAACAGCTGACCTGGCTCTGGTAACCAAATCCATCTGTCAGGACCTCTAAAGCCATCTCCCAAAATCTCAAACTATTCCTTTTCAGAAAACACAACACAACAATTGGGGGACACAGACGTTGGAGACGGGAAATCGCGTCTGTGCTCCTTACCGACGCCAGCTTGTCGAAACGGGCAAAGAGTTCATTGAGCGTCATGACGAGCTCCTGTGCTGTGCACTGAGAGGCCAGGCTGGTGAAACCCTCGATGTCGGCAAACAGAATACTGAGGGCGAGATCAGGAGGTGGAAGGACAGAGAGAAACAGAAAGAAAAACACAATTAATCCTGGACGATGATCAGGCATCTTTATTTAGGCTCAGCGTTGGAAGTTTTAGCAACTGCAAAGTATTATATTGTTTTATGTTACTGTTGCGCTGCTGACCTTGAGAGGCTGAAAGTTTGACCTTAAAGTCCTCTGAAGGAGATCTGTGCCAGTATAATGTGTGTGTGTGTGTGTGTGTGTGTGTGTGTGTGTGTGTGAGAGGTGGAAGAGAGGGACTGTGTGTTTGCTCAGTGCTGTAATTGAATGTGTGCTGAAGCTCTCCATCTTTGGGGATTATCTTATCTTGGCTGCTGGTGATTAAGTATTCCCTCTCTAGTGTTAATTAGCCTCCACTCTGCCAAACCACTCTACCCTCTTCTGACTCTGTGAGCGTGCCTGTGTGAGAGTGTTTGTGTGTCTTAAGGAGAAAAAAAGTGTTTGTTATGTGTTGAGTTTTATGGGGTTCAGTAATAAACCTTAATATGCATTATAATATTTGGAGGATGACGCATCATAATAGATCATATCATGACCTAAATGTTTATCTTACACAGAAATGCCCTCTGCTACACAGAAAACAAGCTTCATGAAGTGGAATTTGGATTCATGGGTAAAACATGAAATTAAGCACCAAGAGTCCCGGCTGACCTGACATTGTCATGTTTCTGTATATAGATCTTATGGAACATCATGTCTTCCTTCTTGGCATTGATGTCAGCCTTCATCTCCATGGCAACATGCCTTGGCAACACTGAAAGCAACAGACGCTCCTGGAAAACAGACAAAAAAGGAAGCAAAATGCAGATTGTGTCATTCACAATATTACTGTCTGTGTGCAATATGTCAAGTTTTGTTATTCCAATCATGTGACAACAATTTGGCATTTTAGATTTAATTCAGTGGGACATTTTGACCAGTTTTCATTTCTTCAAGGGGACAGTTCAGAAACTGTGCTTTGGGATAAAGTTAGAAGGACCAGGTTTAGTTTTAAAGGTTGGAATACTTTTTATTTTCCATATAATTCCATGAAAAGACAAAAAAACAACAACCAGTGTTAACAGTGTATCCAAAGCCTGATATATTAATATATCTCATTCCTCTGCATCATAGACCTCCATTGTTGTCCAAAAACCCATCAATGGGCCACACTGGCTGACATGTTCCTTAATTATGATGAACTTGAGCAGTGTTGTTTATTTTGAGTTGATCAAATACACACAATACTCATCAGCACAACTAATGTGTGTAAATTTGTGGGTGGAAACACTGCCCAGTAACTGCACTGTTTACTCCTGTTTAAGTAACATTTTCCAAAAACTACAGTCTGAGTCCACTGTTTTTTCTGATTCATGCAGCAGTTCAGACAAACCTGGGAAAGCTGCACAAATGTGGGATTTCTGTTCTTCTTCAATTGAAGTATTTAATTGATGTTTAACACCAAAGAATGTTTTGACAAAGTGTGAGCAGACTAATATCCTGGCCAATTCAATCCTTCTTTATATACATATAGACACAAGTGTATACGCATTTACATGTACGTGTGTGTGTGTGTGCAGGTTTACCTGTTGTTGATTCTCCCTCTGCAGGTGTAGTCTGGCCTGGATGTATCCTCTGGTCTCCTGGAAGGCTTGTCTCTGGGAAACCTCGGCAGGGTAGTGGGTACAGATTCCAATGATGTTAGTGCACAGGAAGATCAGGACATTAGCACTCACCTGGGGAGAAGAGAGATAAAGATTAAAGACACGAGGATGGGATATTCTGTTAATTCTGTTAGATAACAGAGGAAGATGGTATAAAATAGATCACCAACGGTGCTTTCTCATCAAATCAGACACGTTTCAATGGTCTCATGTACCAATGTGGGTTGTTATTGCTTACGGGACAAGATGGTTTCATGAATTAGAAAGGAAAAGAACACAGGGGAAGATGTTCACATTTAAATGATTTCACCTTTGAAAAAAAAAAAAGACAGGATGTCTTTTTTACATGTCTGGTTGACTGGTTTTATTGACGGTGATGTTGACAGAGATAGACACAGAGTACAGCCTACAGTACATCTCCAGTGGTTTACTTTACTGGAATATGGTTACATAAAAATACATAAAAACATTTACTGGTGACAGGCTTTTATTGTACTCTTTGTAAGGGTTAAATTATACTACAGGTGGCATGAATTTCATTCGATTATTTATCTCTTTTCTCAAACATCTGTGTTTCAGGTCTCTCACGAGTCACTTGACACACTGTATGTGCATTAGGGCCACACTGGGCTGCCTGAGAGGGAAGTTGACAATCATGAAAACAGTCTTTGGTTGTCACCCAAATCTGGTCCTAGATCACACTATGAGACAGCGTAACGTCTGACACAGATTGTTAGCAAGGTTTTATTAGACCCATCTCGCACTCACAGCATCGTCGTTGTTGCAGCGCAGATGTCTTAAAACCACGTCATCAGGATTGGAAGACAGATATATTCAGAAGATGTATTCAGTCAGTTAATGAAAAAGTGAAACATGTTCATGTGAATCCAAATATTTGTGTCAAACCTTCCTGTAAATATGAAATATTATTCCGGTTCTTTTAAATGTACCAGTTTAATTTTGCTTTGTCTGTCTGTGTGTGAGGAGAGTGTGAACCAGAGGGAATCATCCCCAGAGATGATACATCCTGTATCAAACATCAACAGGAGCAAAGAACAGAGTCTGAAGCCTCAATTCAAACAGGGTTTTTGCTATTTTACGCTGCAGTTCTCAATCTTTCTGCTCATAAGTATTTATGATCAATACTTGTACAGTATGAGTCTGTTGCCACAATTGTGTGCACACTGACATCTCCTGGGTGAAAATGAAATTACACAAAAGCAACTGTAACTGGACCTTCAATTCACATTTTTAGCACGCATATAACAACTCTGTACATGAAAAGAAAGGGCAGCTCTTGTTCCATGTTCACTGGTACCATTTTTATTCTGTTTTTAACCCTCATCCTAATAAATGATGCTTTGGTGTGTGGTTTCAGTCCAGTTGTAGTCCATTAGACGCTCAAAACATTAAAGAGAAGCTACAATTTACCACACCTTATGATATACGTGAAAGATGTTTTGAGTACAATTTGTTTCATTTTTGTGAATATATTTTTTGAATTTTTTGAAATTCATTCACATGTTCTCATTTTAATAATCTTCTAGCTGTTGAGCTCAATAGTGTTAAAGGATATTTGTAACATGTTATGTGCTGAATTTGTACACTGGCTTCCTTTTTGAGGAAAAAGCTCAGTGTTATAAGAACAAATTCACTAACATCCTCCAGAGAGTCATTTTTGAGCTTGACTTCCTTTGTTTACTGATAAGCTATAAATTAACTGAATGCATTTACAAATAATTTGTAATGACTTTGATTTACGTGATTTATTTTTATTGCAGTATGAAATGTCAACTGTTGTCTATTTATTCTCTGTGGTGTTTACTTCCAGCCTCTCTTTCACGGGTTCCTGTATTTACAGCTTATTTATCACTTTTGTATAGATGATACATAAAAATGACTTAATGAATCGGGTTAAAACTGTCTGGTCGGATGGTTTCACTGACAGTGATGTGTCCTGTTTCCCAGACAAGTTTAAATAATCAATATTGCCTCACATGGAATTTTCGATCAAGACTTTTGGTATAACTTTAACTATTTATCTAAATACATTTCCAATTTCTAGTATCAATATTCTAAATGTTCTAAACCTGGACAGGAGTTTACTGCTGATGCTCAAGTGTTTTGATCACCATGGTCCCTTTACTTATTGATATTTCACTGAAAAGGTTAGCCAAAGGTGTAGAAAAGCAGTCTAAATGTAGAAAAAAAGGGTTGTGTTTGAATCATCTTACTCTTAACATAGTATATACGGCAGGACAAACAATGATGATAAATTTAGAATATTTGCTAAAAACCTTTGACTCTTACTTTGAAATTTGTTCTACTGTCTAAATATTAATCACAATAAACGCATTTAAGGGGAACTCATGTTAACAAAGAGAATGAATTAACAAAAAGTATATGAGGTGGCTACAAAGAAATAATGAGAATAGCAGTAGAGAACTAGAAAGTGCAATTTCTGGAGAAATTGCGGTGTGAATGCTGTCTGCTGCCGCCGCCATGCCGCTCCGCCACTGTCACGCTGAGATGCTGCTCTAATGTTGCGCTGCTCCTTTCACGCAGCTCTGCTGCCACCTGGTGGCTCAAACGTCAGTAATATCCTGCTGCTCCTCTCGTGCTCCCTTACTGATGGTACTGTTTTCATTGTAAAAACTGAGCACATGGTGAGGAGACACTTTTACCAAGAGAACACTGGAATGTCCGACTGTCCCTGAACGCCCCTCGTCGGAGCTCTGCTGGAGCTCCTTCAGTCAGCTGAGCTCCGTCTTACAGAGACCTCTGAAAATGCAGGTTTTATTCAAACCGGTCCATGTCACAGTCATAAAGTGCAGACCAGTGGACATAAGAGATTCTCCTGAACACGTAGATGTAAGCTAAGGTCTCTATCTGGTGAAATGAGCGCTTGATAGCAGGTAAGAGAAGTGTTTCTCTCTCCCTCCCTCCTCTGTCATTTTAACATGGCAGTCAATGAGCCGTTCGGTCCGCGCTCCCGTCGCTCCGAGGCTCGTGGGACACGCTGCATGCGTTTCTGTGTGTTGTGAGCCACATGACTGCGTGTCCAAAGACTTAAGCTACATTTTGAGTGATAAACTGTGACTGTGGGTGAAACGGTTCGGACAAAGCAGCGAGTTAAAGACAAAAGCTTCATGTGATTTTTCTGCTCCTCCACGCTCTAGCGATGACGTCACTGCTCTACACACTCATGTAAAATGAGAAATAGGAGGGAGAAACTTTATTTTTTTAAAAGACGACTGTGATGAAATGGTGAATGGCACAAAGGAGGTAAACGTATGAAGGAGCTGTGAGGGCTAGAAGTCGGGTGAAGAAATTTCAGATTTGGAAGCTACTCTCCATTCATTCCTATGGGGAAATTTTGACAGTTAATATGGAATATTATGGAAACTGTAAATATTACAGATGTGAAAAGTCATTGCCCTCGATTCCCGATTGAGCTGCACGTCCTCCATTGGAATGAAGTTTCTACCTTGAGCGGTTTGGGGGCTGAATCGCGGCAAAAAATGCGGCGGAAGAATAAGAATAATATATAAACTTTTTGGAACAGAAGAACATAACAACAGGTGTGAATGCTTTCAGCATTCACACCAATAAAGGTGGCCCAAGGTGGCATAGTTTACAGAGTATCACAGACACAAGAATAGAAACAGATGGGTGACGGACATGTGAGTTTAAAAAGAAAGCAAACAAGGACTGAGGTAAAAAATAGAACAGCGACATAATGGACAACAGATAAAATGGAAGACTGACAGATGTTGAGGGCAGGAAGGAAATTAGTGGTAAGGAGCAGGATGAGGAAGGAAAAAGACAATGTGAGGATAGAAGAGTGCGAGTGAGTGAGATCTGCAGAGAGAGGGAGAGCAGGACAGATATAGGCCACAGTGACATTAGGCAGATGGCTCATAGCGCTCAGCTCTGTTTACATTACTCTCACTGATCAAGCAAAAACAGCCATCAGACAAAAGCGAAACCTGCAGCGCCATGCGAGTTTGCAGGTGAATGAATCCTCTAAGTCTATACGTGCTCCTATCTGCGAATACGCGTCTTCTCTGCACATGAAACGAACCGCAGCTACTGTCAGTATTTATCTGTTGAGATTCACTCATCGTGCGTATCACACTCCATGTGTCTGAGCCCACAGGCTCAAACTAATTGCTTGCTTTTCTCAAGAGGGCAAGGGCTACTGGGTTTACAGAGTACACAGTGAGGTCCTGTGTTTACGCAGCAGCGCTCCACCTCTTTAGGAGCTCTGCTGGGCAGCGTTTACCTGTTACCTGTACGTGCTACCACGCTCCCAGTGCGAGGCCGCTGCACCTGCTCATGTCCTCCGATCTCGGCAGCACACTCATTTATCTAAACTCATCACTTATTACTGTAACCTGCCGCCCTTTCCTGTGCTGGTTTGGTCCAGCGGCATTATAATCTTACCACTACGCATTATAATCTTCATTGCTCACTCCCTGTCAGGTAGGGTTCATGACTGAGTTACCAATATGATTACGGCCTCCTAAAAGGGTTGTGCTCAGTTTGTGAAGACTAAAATAAACCAGGAATTGACCATCACGTCACTGGAAAAATCATTTTTATTTATTTATTTATTTATTCTAATGCCATAAAAGCAGTCGTCATTTCCACTGGGGTGACATGATGGAGGCAGCCAGCCCGTCTGTGGAGAGGACCTCGGCCTAATCCCTGGATATCAAAATGGCATTATGTAAGAGCTGCTCAGATCTAGACAGGACAGGCAAAACAGCACTAATACTGGCTATTCAGCACAACATAGATTAAAATGTATTTTGTCACAAAAAGCACCCAACAGCTTAGAGAGGCAGGCTTAATCAATAAATGATCAACATGGCTCCGTGCTAAATAAATGACCACCTCTATGTTTAGCACGGAAGTCTGTTTTATGTATTATTCCGGAAAAACCCCGACAGTAAAGTAAAAAAAAAACCCCAAAAACTGAAACGTGCCTCTAACAATTAACATTTTTTTTCCAAACAGCTACTGAGCTCTTTATTTAATTCTCAAGACATAATCTGAGATATGTAGTAGCATTTATAAAAACTTGATTTCAAAATTCTCATATGTATCCCAAGTTATACAAATTTATGATTTTTGGGGAAAAGTGTATAAAATGCTTTGGGTCTGATGGAGTGTTTCACTCAGTGTAAACATCATAACATATATATTTGCAACAGCGTAAGATAGTGTGAAATTAGATGATTTTACCAACCTTAAAGCTATTTAAGGGAGAAAGTGAATGTTAAGAGCTTACAATAAATTAAGTTCATAAACTTTTTCTCATAATACAAATATGAAAATGCAAAACACAGTTGAGGCTAATAGGAATGAAAAAAACACAAATGTTAACCTCATGGTGGCGCTAGAAAAAAAGTCAGTGGATCACTAAAGTCAGTGGGATTCATCCTCTGAGGACCATGAAGGTCAAAATTTCATGACAAGCCATTCAGACGTTGAGATATTTCAGTCAGGACCAAATGCTAACGTTACATCCCCAGAGCCACACTGATAGCATGTGGCGGTGTAAGCCGCGAATTCAGATGTTTAACAACAACAAGTGGCAAACGAAACAATGATCTCCACCCGCCCATCACTGGTGATGCCTCAGCAGAAACACTACCCATCCCCTCCCCATCCAGACACTCCTCACCACTCCACACCGACTGAAACCCCTCTGAAGCCACCGTCTCTCCAAGTTGGAGGAGCAGGCCAGGATAGGAGGGGGGCTAATGGAACATTCAGAAACTTTATTTATAATATTTCTCCTCCTTTATGATGGATTTAGCACAGCAGCCATGTACTTTAGCAGGAAGTCTGTGGTCCTGACAGGGAGTCTATAAACATTGACTTTTAAGGCCATCAGGGCCCTTTTCAGACTGGGAAAGAGCTTTCTCTAAGGAGGGGAGCGACTGGGGATGAACTGGATATTTAACAGCATCCTACAAGACAGACACAAAAGCACTGTAAGGGGATAAGATTATTCAAAATCAATATTCTTATATTAACAATGAATCACAGGAAGGTTTATGTGTGTGTGTGTGTGTGTGTGTGTGTACATGCAGAGGCACAAATTTGGCAGGTCGGGGAAGCTCTTAACATGTTCCCCAGACACCAGGTATTATTACTGTGTCACTTCATTTACCCATCGCCAGTCAGCTGACAAAATGAAAAGTTTGGAGGCTTAAAAATTAGGTGACTAACCAAAAGCATTTTTCACTTTAAATCCTTGCAGATCAGCTATAAACAAGACAATTTTTCAAATCAGATATATTTTTCCAGACACATGCTTTGTCTCTTATGGCAGCCAGTCAGGCTAGAAGCTGTTGATATGCAAAAACAAGCTTTACTATGATGTGAATGCAGGTATTATGCTCACTTTCCTGGCTTAATATTGATGTTAAAGAGCTCATTTTGGAGCCAGCAGTCATTATACACCTCTCATGTGTGGAAGATGGAGATGTGATGATGGTGGTGATTTTAAATATAACTCAGTGTTGTTGAAGAGTCTCTCTCTCTCTGCGTGTGCTTCTTTCTCAGTCTTGTGAAAGGTTCTGCTTAGTGTTGGCCCGAGACTCACACCCACGGAGACTGTGAATTATCAGAGATGGCAGCGCAGCTTTCACTTAGCAACTATCACCCACATTCCACAGCCTCCCTCAAAAGACCTGCAGTCCACCACCCAGGTTCAGGGAGGGTGCAGCGTGGGGACCAGCTGAGGAGGAGGAGGAGAGGAGGGGGTAGTAGAGGTGGGCAGATGACTTTGTCTTACAGGCTCATTACAGCAACATACCGCAGCCAGAACACTCTGTATTCTCAGTGTGTTATGCCCCTAATAACATATTGTTTTCACTATTAATTAGAGCAGGGCGATAAAACAATAACCATAATCATCTTGATAAGATCTTCCTCAATAGAAAATATAACAACACTTCAATAAATGCTTGATATAATTAAACCACCCATACACCAGGAGAGGGGGCACTAATGCACCTTAAACGCTAGTTTCCACTCGCCATTAAACAGAAGAAGAAGAAGGCGAACTGCTGATCATGTTGCAGGACTAGGGGCATGCTTACAGTCACCGTGGCTTGTAGTCCAAACAGAAGAAGCAACATAGCAGTGAGCGAAATATGCAGCAGCAACACTGAAGAAAACCATAACCAGCTTGAAGCAGGATGAAGCCGTCGGCGGCAAGAAAGGTCAATCGGCTCCAAGAGTTTGGAGTTTGGCTATTAATGTTTACAAATACTTAATATTACGAACTGTATTTACAATTTACAATTAACCTCTGGTTGTTTCAGCATCCACACAGGAGCAAAAATCACCCTTTAAACTTGAAAGAAATAATGACTTGACATTTATCGTGATAATAATCGATGCCGGCTGTAGCTAGTCAGCTAATAAAGCTAATGTTAGCGTCTACAGTTGGTTGAAAACACCATCTTTACCTAATTCTTAATGTCGGCAGGTGATGCTGACTGTAACAATAACATTTTTAAATATGCACTTGATGGCTACATGGATGATGGTACTAAAGGACTGAGGCTGGAGCTACACATCCCCGGCTTAAAGTCAGGATCCTCACCTGTGGATAATCCATGTAGAGTCCTGGTGTTATCAGTACAATAAGGAACAATGTTAGACAAAGGCCTTTGAGGAGGAGAACTAAACAGTGTGCCTCTGCCAGTGAGACTCAACGTTAGCCAAAACTTTGATAGCATAGTACAGCGGATGTGCTTGTCATGAAGAGAGATGTAACTACATATTGTAGCTAGTTAATCATGTGCCTTGGAAGAAGCACTTGATTACTACTGTAGGTCGTGGGCTAATTAGTCTGACATGTTAACGATTGCAGACTTCAGCTGAAAGACACACTGCTTCAATCAAATTTCCACCTTCTTTTCTGCTGTGTTAAAGACAAATATCGCTCATGCTCTCCGCTTCAACAAGTGGAAAAATCCAAGACTTGACAGATGTGCCGTGCTTAGTTACGGTTGCTAAGCTATGATTGGACAATTGCTGTTTCAGGGAGGAGTTCTCGTAAACTGTCAATTAATCAACTAATCCTTTCAGCACTGCTTCACTTCTTATGGTTTGGAGCTGCATTGGACTTCTGAGGTCACGTAAAAACGCTGAGAACAATATTTCATGCCGGCATGGAAAAAATCACTTAGCTGGACCGTACAGTCCAGGAAACTGTGTGGAGAACAAGACGTTAAATTATAAGACCTATTCCCAGAGGGAGCAATGACTGATGGGATATTGTTGTTGAACCGGGGCCAGTGAGAGTGCAAGTTAGAGCTGAACGGCCTTTGAGGAGCATCTGGAACTCCTTAGAGCATCTGTGTTAGATCAGGCTCTGTAAAACACACTCTTAGCATCCCAAACACAATGCTTTGCTCATGACAAACCAAAAGAGTCTCTCCTGTAGGTTGCCCCTTATCTTTCCTAGAGAGCGCTGGTTATTTATTTCCATATTCTTTCATTTCATTTATTTTTTCTTGCCTCCTCCCGCTCTGACTCGTGCTCACTGTCACTTTTAGCCTTTGTGGAAGAGTCTCTGTATGTGTGCGGTGCCAGGCAGCTGCTGGGTTTGTGTACTCAGCCTGAGCCTCATGTCTACACACAGCTCGCACTGCCCTTATCTGAAATGACCAGAACCACATCAACAGATAAAGAGTCGAGCCCCGCCCGCTCACTCTGCTCCCTCACTCAGCCGGGTGGTCTATACACTGTCTGGAGGTGTTCGTCAACTGGTTGGCTGCCGTAGCTCACGGAGACGCATTTCAGCGCCATCAGACATTTGTGTCTTACTGTGGAAAAACTTCACATGAAAATTAATCTTTAAAGCTGCAGAGAGAAAATACATATAAATTTATATATATTTTGGCGCACAATCACCTGTACAGTCTTGTCATTTCTGTAATTTGTGATGAGCAGCAGGGCAGAGATTTGTCCTTTCTCAGGAAATCATTTTCCAGGAGATTTCCTGGACAACATCAATCAATGTTTAAAAGGTAGGTATTCTTAGTTTCTGAAACCTGCCGTCAGTGACATGAAGCAGTGTCATTTAAACAACTACAGCTCTGCACCACTGTGATGTGGGGGCACAAACTTTCATCATTTTGATCATTACTTCTCATTTTCGTGGTCTTTTAATTGCAGTGAATAGTGAATGCTGTGAATTAATCTTTTGGTTTATATTCTATTTAGTCTTAAAATGTGAATGTATAGAGTTTTGTTGATTCCCATCACAGATTTACATGCACAGGAAGGAAAATGTTGACATGTTTAAATATCATGGATCAGAAAGATATCCTCGCTTTTATCTATTTCTGGTAAAGAATCCAACTAAATAGACTCACTATGCTAAGCGCCTCGCGGCTGTAATTTTCACATCTATACACTTTGACACATTGCATTATGGAACTGTTTGCAGAAAGTACGTTTTTCATTCATCATGGGAATTTTGTTAAGGGCAATATGTGGGGCATAAATTTCACACTCAGATAGAGTAATAAGTAATAAATTTAGAGCACTGTACAGTAACAGAGGGATTTCAGACACAGCATTAGTTTCACATTTCACCAGAAATAATTAACGTTGAGATTTGTTCTAGCAGCGGTCAATAAAACATCTAGATTTTTTTTTCCAGTTAACTAATTCAGTCACATGATTCAAACTGTTTACTGTAAACTACATTAGCAGCTGGAATCTGTGGAGGAAGTTGTGTATAAGATAAGTCACAAAAGAGCAAAAAGCGGGCAGCTGATAATATATCTATGACTTTTTTTAAACCGGAAGTGGTGAAACCGTGTGGCTATTGTTTTTGCTTCCCAAACTGTAACTTATTCAGAAAGACAGTCACAATATATTTTATCACAAACATGTTTTTTCAGCTAAAAAACACTGAATCCAAAGCCAGTGCAACTCTCTTCCCCTGTCCCCACTGGTATTTATTTTTGAGTGAAGAAACATTTTTTTATCTATCAACATAAAAGTATGACTGATGACACACAGATTTCTATTAATAATTCTATTTGTTGGCTTTTCTACTGTTTTAGACATCTTTGAGTGTTTTAGAGACAGTGCACTGAAACACAAGACCACAGACATTACATGAATAATGTACAGCCGGGTAGTGAACGGTTACTTGTAAAGTAAAGCCAGCTGTCCTGATCACACTGACCATGTTCAAACTCTTTTTTTCCTCAGTCATGTTTCTGTAAACATGGACGGAGACATGCTGGGGGGCCTAACACTGAAAACTGCACACCACACACATTTCTGCTGGCAACCAGGCGGGTGTGACTACTGTGGAGAGAGTGTGACTATTAAAGTATTCTGGCATCGCAGTTGCAAAAGTGTTTTTGTTTAAAGAACAACAAAAAGAGAGCAATGGCTCTTAGAGGAGTTCTGTCAACATTACAGGAATGTAAAGGAGTTGTAATTAGCGATAAAACCAATTACTTGTGCCAGAAAAAGAAGCTCATAGAAATAACACAACCACACAAGGTCAGTTATTCAGTTTTCTTCAAAATGTGTGATTCTCTGAGGCCTACAAGCACATCCTGCACTGTCTCCACATTACTGGGGCAACATGCACAGTCATGGCGAGCTGACCAGAGATAAGCTTCCCTGAACCAGACAACGGGCAAACAGCATCCTGTGCAAACCCCCCCCCCACTACCCACTACCTCCACTCATGACCTCTCCTCTGTCATCGCCATGTTTAATTATGGGCCGTCTCATTTCAACAGCAGGGGGGAAGAAAACAAGGCACGAATGCATCCGAGCAGCCAAACAGCAGCGTGTCTAGAAAGCTTGGACCCCTCTGACGCCCACCCCATCGAGCTTTCAGATTCTCAGAAGGAGAAGTGAACAGCAGAAATCAATTTTGACCTGATTTCTTTCTTCTTCTTTTTTTTTTTTGTCTTTACTCGAAGAAACCGTTACCAAACTGTACACCAGCAGGCTGAACTGGGTCTCGGCTGCTTGAGTCGTAGTTGTTTCCATGGCAACCGCTGGACCAGCTGAACACAAGCACTGAGGGAGACACTTAGCAATGCTGTTTATGCCCCATCATTCTCAGAAGTGATGCTAAACTGACAATTCATTTTCCAGAGCTCTTATTGGTCCACTGATTGGCTGATTGGCGGTGGAGGCATGTGTGTTCAAGTGTGTGTGTGTGTGTGTGTGTGTATGTGTATTTATGTGCGTCTGTATCCATGTAATCTCAAACAGGCAGTTACAAACAAGTGAAATGTATTTACACGGAGAAACAATTAAGCAATGAGAGATCAGATCACATTCAGGCACATCAATGCTTAAAGATGGATACACTGCAGCCTGTCTGGATCTTTTGAGCAAAGCAGTGGTGTGTTTTCTGTGTGTGTGGGACCCCATCAGTCAGCACCCATCCTGGTTGTGAGCAAAGTGTACATGTGACAGGTATCCTCGTTAAAATGCTGCTGCCGCGTTAAACACACAAATTATTTATCAAGGAGGCAGTGGAAGGACTGCGTGGGGAGAATATCGGATTCTCCTCCGATCACACCGCCTCGCTGCCTCCTCCCTCACTCATACAGGGTGTCTTATTCTATAGCAGCAGCTTTGCACAGGTGATCGTCACAGGCTGACACTTCCTCCACTTGATCCAAGTCTCCCATCTTAATGCACGATGCACACAAGGTTGTTCCAGCGCCGGTAGCTGTTGTGAAACTGTGAACAGCTGATACAGTTGATACGGTGTGAGATTTACTCTGCTTAAAATGCATTTATTCTCTGTACAACATCCTGGAAATTTGAAAATTGAGTAAACAGCCATTTGGAAAGTTTGACGTGAGACCATAGTGGACTTGCGTATAAACTAAGTGCATTACTACATGAGCAGCACACTGTTATTTAAACTGTATTCCCTTATCTTATCTACTGAATAAAAAAAAAAACACACACACACACTTTAAACACAGAGAGGGAGCTTGACAAGGAGACCAGTGAAACGTATTGACTGCTCTGGTCAAAGATGAAAGATCCATCCCAAAATGTGTTACGTTACGCTTCATTAAAGTAAAACAGAAAAAGATAACGAAGCGGATGTAGCATGTGTAAATGTACTGTACAGTATTAGCCTCTACACCAGTGTAGTGTTTCAGGGTATGTGAAAACGCAGCCCCATGTGCATGCAGAGAAAAGGGGGTTAGAGTGACCTGCCTGTTGCTCTGACGCAGGCTCTGATAAGACTGTTCCATGTGACGCAACAGTTAGCAGAAACGCCAAGGGCCGGGTATTTTTAGGAACCAGTCTTTGACCTCTCACAGCACTTGTGTCAACAACATCCACACAACAATGCTAGCCATTGTCGGTGGCCATAGAGCAAATAACGCTGGGCTGAAGAATGTACAATTATGAGACGTTTCTGTGACAAAAGCCAAAAAATTTCATTGACAATTCAATCAGCCGTGTGCGTGCAAAATAAAGTGCGGTCCAGCAGAGTGACGTGACTTAAGCATGCTTGGGCTTTACCGGTACGTTTTGCTGATTTAATCCTGCACAGAAGCACATTCTGTTCATGTCAGTATGCACACTCAAACAGACACCCACACTCAGAGGCAGGACAATAGTTTAGGGGTGTTACTTCCCAAAGAAAAACAAACAGCAGCAATTCTGACAAACATTCAATAGAGACTAGAAGGGACGGTGTCAACTATAACAAAGCATGGGATGGTGGGTGGGTGGGTGTGTGTGTTTGTGTGTGTGGCTGGGTGGGACACGCACATGTACATGTATACTGTATCGCTACGGCTAATTGATTTCAGCTGAGGAGTCTGAGGATCGCAGACATGGCGACACAAAAAACACAAAAAGCAACAGCGGAGTGACGCTCACATGCGACTGGGCGTCTCCGTTGCAAACCACGTTTACATGCTAAAGCTTTCATAGATTGGTGCTTGTTTTGAAAGCTGTCCTGTATATAACACACTCCTACATACTGTAGTTTATGATTAGAGCGCGTACAATAAGACGCAACGTGAAGCTAAGAGCAGACACTTGATTCTACTGTATGCAGCTGTAAAAACACACATACCAACCAACGCCAAGAGCAATACAGCTTAGGAAACAACCAGATGGACTGCATGTGTTTTGAAAGGTTTGAAGGGATTAAGGGCCATAAATTTTAAGAGACGAACATGAAATAACTGAGGCAAGAGCCTCAGTTCACTCTGGTCTTACATGCCAGACGCTGTTAGAAACAACAGAGGACAAAGACAGGAAAAACCCAGGAAAGATTTCTATTACTTAATTATTTCTATAACTCTAATACCCATTTTCATGCACAAAAATGCAGTAATTGCATTCAAAAACTAGTAATAAGATTTTTGTTATTACATTATGGCAAATCCACAGACAACTTGGTTATAAATCTTGAATATTTCTCTGCAAGACAAAATATCTACAACTACATGAGCAACATTCAAAAATTAAAGAAAATAAAGATCCTTATGAATTAAATGTATGTATTAAAACAGTCAAAAGACTGCGCCATCAGTACTGTGTGAGTGTGGTTTGATCAGATTTGACTGACAGTGAACTGCCAACAAATAAAAACAACCTACACTACTGTCATCATAAAATGTTGCTAAACTGATGGGTGCACGAATGTACCTGACATCACCTTTTTCCAAACTAACCCACATCACACAAAATTGTTGTAATTGTGACATAAATAATAGTGTTATTGTGTACGACATGGCTCGGGGTACGTTTCCAAGGCCTTTAGAGAATATTTAATGCAGTTTTTCCAGTAGTTGTGAGGTCACACAGCTGCTGATCCAGATGTGGTGACTATGGCCAATGCTCACGTTAACCCCTGACCCTTTGCACCGCGTTTCTGAGGCTGGTAAATCGGAAAAACAAGTTAAGAAGCAAGTGTGCTGCATGTGATCCTCATATCCCGAGCATTTACACTCTTTACGTATGTGAACTATGAGTTTGAACAGAATCTACAGTCCAGTATACAAATAACACAAATGTCATTACATTTATCAGCTTCTTATACTTTTCCAGAAATCAGCACACTTGTGCTACGGAGAAAACAGGCCAGAGATAGACGCCCAGAATCTAGTTACAGTCCCAGTCAACAGTGGCCGCTCGCTCCACCCAGCTCAACTCCACAGATCCCCCCTCGATTCATCGTTTAAATCTGCGGTGCCAGCAAACATGGTCTCTCATACGCAACTCTATCATTATCTGCATGAACACCAACAGAAACCCGCTGAGGTTAATGAGTTATTGGAGAAAAGAGGAAATACTTGCACACAAGCGTAAGGCAGTGATTGATGATGCTGTTTTACTGTGTCACACAGTACACAGGCGACCTTAGGAATAAACAGCATTGCTGGGCTGCAGCTATCTCATGACATTCATTCACTTAACGGTGGCAAACAATGTTGGAGCCTGTGATGGATTGCACTATGGTATATCATGCATGATGTTACAGAGAGACACAGCGGTTACTGAGTTCCCACGAATCTCTAATCTAGACCTGTGCTTCAGTAATTCACTTAAAATAAACAATCATAATATCATAACAAAGTGATCTGTGTATCTGGGTTGTTTTCCAAGAATCTGCTGTAAACTACTGTCTTTTTATAAAAGCCGGTCAACATGTGAAAGGATGTGTTACTGAATGCATTCCTTGTTGTAATAACAAGGACGTTACAGTGACAATCAGTGATTCATCATTAAGTCCTATATCCCCCTATTGTTTTCATCTAATGGCCTTCCCATTAAGTTCTCCATAACTTTTCCCAAAGGAGATGACAGTTCTATAGCGGAACAGAAAGCAACCAGCCACCATACTGCCCCCCCCCCCCCCCTCCCCTCGACCTCACCCCCGTCACCCCACCCTTGGAGAAAAGTACAAAGCGTCCCTTGTGTGAGAGCACAGAGACCTGAGTGATACCGCTTTATATCATGGTATTCTCCCACTGTCTCACTACAGCGCACACACACTCACATATACACACACACACGTACGCGTGCGGACACACAGCCAGAGCGGTTCATTCAGCCCACTGACCTTCAGTGAGCCCCTTGGTCCTTGGCATGATGCACAAACAACACACTGTACAGCAAGACCCATAAGCCCCAAAGTACATGTGAATACGCAGATACAACATGGTGACAAAACACAGTAGAGCGATACACGCAGCGTCGGCTGTGCTGCCAGTTCTCACGGTACAACACCACCCATCATAAACGTCATGACAGAGGACTTTAAAAGCACCCACAGATTTAGCGACGTGACAATGTGAGAAGTTAAGAGAGATAACGTGTCTCTACAGATCACAACTTTATGTTTCCTGATGTATTTATCAACTACTTCAACCTCACTGTTTCCAATTTTCCATTTTCAGTAGCTTTTGGTTGTAACTTTGATTCATCCGCCTATTATTTTGGCAATTAATCAATTAACTGATTATCACTGATTATTAAAATGGTTTCCTATGGACTGTCAATTAATTAACTAATCCTTTCAGCTCCACATTTTTTCAACCCCTTTGCAACAATAATACAACACAATGGACTTTATTTAGTATCTGTTTGTTTGGAGACGTCACACACTTAAATGTCTGTGAAAACTCTCTGTTTAGATTTGGCCCTGCATATGATGTCACAGGCACGGGTCTGTTGATCATGTGACCTCCTTCAGCGGGCTGACGGTCCCGCCTACTGAAAACATGAATCCACTTTGTTTTCTGCAATGTGGCTAACACTAGCTGTGGTAATAGTATCGACGGTGCGAGCGAAGCACACAAATTGTGCTGGTTTGTTAAATGCAAAAACAGTACGTAGTACGCAGTATGCACATTATGAGAAAAATTAGTTTTTGGACATTACAGCATGTAAACATACTCTATTCAGAACCCCAAATACAAGTATTAACCTAACATTTGTCTCCTTTAAGTGAAAAAAAGTGTGCTATGCTGCTCCTCATCTGCTGGATATATAACAACTGAACCACATGGACAAAATGGGGAGATTAATCTATTTTGTTTAAATGTATATTTGCAATATGGCATCAGACATACCACCCTGACCCTGTTCATCATATGAAAGATGGCTGTTGGCTGGACGTAAGCGATTTAAACGTCTCCACTGCCACTTCTTACCCAAGTGAAAATGTGCTTAATGTCAAAACGCTAGTGTCTACAACTATTAACAGGTTGCTCTAGATCTCATCAATCCAGGTCCTTAAAATTAAGTTATTTGGATTTCAAAAATGCTTTGTTACACAACATACATTTATGCGGGAGGTTGTGTGAGTTAGAAGAGGTGAAACTTGATCCACCCTGTTCACCATCAGTGTCAGTTCAGGTGACCCATAACAAGTAAAGACACCAGTCACACAGTCAGACGCTCTTACCTGTTTCCAGAGGAATTTGTCTTCCTGATTGATCTGCCAGGTGGTGACCACGTGTATGATGGACAGCACTGCTCCGCTCAGCACCGCCGCTCTCATCCTCACAGGCAGCAGAGTGTAGATGATGTAGATGAAGAACACAGACCACCAGATGCCCTCCGAAGCGCTCCTGGGTGCCACCATGAGCACCCCAAACACCTGTACCGACAACAAGACTCCGATCACCAGGTAACTGACCATCCACATGTAGTCCTGGTGGAAGCCATTGCGGTTGCACACTACCATAAGAGCCATGAAGAGCGCCATCGCCACCGACAGGGCTGACGAATAGGCCACGTGAGGGGCAGCGTGGACACAGTGGAAGGTCAGCATGATGCCGCACACGATCACAAGTACCCCCATGAGCATGGTCAAGGAGCTCTGGTTGAGCCTAAAGAAGTAACGCTGGTACAGGCGCTCCAGTTTGCGAGACTGGAATTTTTTCGACTGGAACACCTGCACCACCCTGAGCCAGCAGTCCGCAGCTGTCACCACCCCTGCTGCGCCGTTGGGACCCTCGTCGCCCATGTCCCCGCTTCCTCCGTTACATCCCCCTTTCCTTCCTTTCAACTCCCCGTCCTCAAAGCCCAAGTCGACCGATTTCAGCCCCACCCCTTCCCCGGGAGCCCCTCCCCGTTTGCCGTAGTGGTCCTCCTGCCATCCGCAACGGACGCCGAAGTTGCCCCCGCCTCCCACGGCCCCTGCCACCCCTCCGCGATGGTGCTGATGGAGGGGGGCTCCAGAGGGGGGCTCCATAGCATCTGGGTCCCGCAGACAGCTCATGTAACGCGGGTTGCAGAGAGATGAGCCTCCCTTCCGTTTGGACTTCTTGCCATTGCGCTCCCCCCACGCAGTCTTGCGGTCGTCCACTCTGGCGACTAGGAAACCACTGAACCAGGACATTCTGTGTGAGCAGAGAGAGGAAGGTTACAGTACAGGATCAGGTCAGAGACAGACAACAGCTACAGCACGGATAACACATGGGGGGGCTGTGTCCTCCCCTGTCCACCTATAGGAACTGTTCGTTTACCTGTTGGGGTTCTGGTACATGTCCCAGCCCTTTCCCCTGCAGCCGGTTCACTCATTTATCCCCGTGGACGAAATTTTGAAGAAGTGAGGAGGGGTGTGGAGGCCACACTGCAGGGCCACGAGACTGGATGGGGTCAAAGGGTGGACCAGTCGCTTCACAAAGCTCCAGATGTTTGTGCCAGAGCCAGTGATCAGAGACCAAGGGTAATGAGAAGACCAGTCTCTGCTGTCAGGACTATCTCCACGGCATCTGCGGGGTCTGTTGGAAAAATCACACATACAGACTGTGGAGTGACAAACAGGAAAGGGCAGTGCACAAATAGATCTGTGATGGTGTCATGGTTGATATTTGAGCAGCGCGTAGATCAGGTGAGACACATCGGCTCATGATAGTAATGTGGATGTCTTGTCCGGTCTGCCGTTGATGCTAATACTCATATTAATGAACAGGCCTGACCCACATTTAGCTCTTTCAATACCTTGTTAGCAAAGATCTCATTCGACCCAAATCCGACAGGAAATAAAATGCACATGCATCTCATTTCCTGGAAAACCAGATGCACTTGAGATTTCGTCTCATGTTTAAAAAACGGAGACAGATTCATAGGAGAAGAACAAGAGATGAACTTCCTAAACTATGGGGGAGGTGGGGGTGGGGGGAAGAAGAGGAGAAGGGTGTGGGGGGGGGGCATTAGGACCTAAAATAGCTTGAAGGCTCGGTTTTTTAAGGTGAACCAGAACTTGCTCAATTTGACCTCTGTGTAAAAACACCCTCTAGTATAAATACACAAGAGCATTTTGAAGTCAGTTGGGCTGAAGATAAAGAACGACATCTTCGAGCTCTGTTTATTATCACAATCAATGATAAAAGACGAGTAATAAATACAGATAAATGCCACTGGACAACAGGACACTGTCAAGACAAATATCAGGGCCGTAACCGGAGACAGCGCATGACAGGATCTGTGGGCCCTGCAGTGCTAAAACAAAAGTTGTTTAGAAATTACTAGAAAATCAAGTTACCAATACTTCCCTTTTAGCATTACATAACATAGATGATATATATATATATATATATATATATATTTAGAGATACATGCAATATATATAAGAGATACATGCAATTATATCAGTCTGGATGTTGCTGGATTAAATCTAAGAGGAGAGAAGGACAGAGAGTGTCGCATGTAAATTATATTCTACTGTCCATTTTATCTTTAACATCCCCGTCTGTGGGACACGACAGCTAATGTTTAACTAAAAAGGTGTCTGTCTTAATTCAGTTTCTGTTAAAGGCGTAGCATCAGTGTGTGAAAGTGTCGCATGTTTAATTTGTTATGTTTCTATCTGATATATTTTAAACCATAAGGACACTGCTCGTTATCTCTTGCCACTGTGTGTGTAATCTAAGCAGTGTCTTGTTGGGTGTAGAACATTCATTCATTCATTCATGTATGAGCCAATACTGCTCTTATTAAGCGGACCGAGTATTGACCAGACCTGTGTGGGCCACATTAAATACAGTTGCTTCGAGGTTCCGCCATAATGGGCCAGCCACTCTGTTTTGGCTTCATGTTACATTACAAGAGAATGAGCCAAATGACATCCACGTGATGAAGTAAACAGATCTTAAATTTGGAGAAAGGAGAGCACTGGAATTGGACTGAGAGTCTGTATCGGCAGATAACCTGAGCTGAGGTATCGGGAAAGAAAAAGTTAGATTGCTGCATCCCATTTATGAGGCTCTATTGTGGTTGTGGCTGTAGTCCTGGCAGATAAGATCTAAAATACTCCCATAATTGTCTCTTGGGACTTAAAATGGGAATTTCTGATATTCAATTGTAGGTTTATGCGGACCTGAGCACATTTTATAGCATTTATATCTCTGATATTTCTGATATAATAACCCTTCACCATTGTTACAATAGTGGTTAATATAATAATAGTATAGCAGTGTATTCATATCTTTCATCCTGATTGAATTATAAAACACATATGCCTCAGCAACTGCTACCAGCTGATCTTACCAGGCCTCCTGACGCCCTGAGCCCCACACAGCGCAGAGAGACGCGCAAACGCAAAGCAGCCGCCGCAGCTGCTGCGGCTGCGGCGGCTGCTGCTGCATCCGCCTCCTCGACCGGCATTTTCACCGGAGAGGCACGCTGTGTTGTTGAAGCAAAAATAGCATTTCCTCGCTATATCTTGCCTGCATGCGCCTTCACTGGCACGTATCCGTCCAAGCCGTATCCCTCCTCCCTGGCAGCAGATCGACAAGATTCAAGGAGAACGGACCCCCTCCTCCTCCTCCTCCTCCTCCTCACACACACCTCTCCTCTCCTCCCACCTCCTCCCTGGCTGCGTCCCTCACTCCCCTGCACAAGGTCGACCAGCTTGTACCCATTTGCAAACGTCGCGGTGTTGCCAGTCGCTTGGTGTGTGTTTGCACGGTGCCTGGCTGCACTCTCCGGTTTCCCCCACTAGCGTTAGAGGAGGGGAGGGAGAGCGGGGATGGGAGGGCGGGGGTGACTGACTATTCCTGGGGGACATTTTCAACCGGACAGCCGCCACTCTGGCGTTACAGCCGCAAACAGCGAGCATAAAGTCATTCATTTGCGGGCTTGTTCCAGTTAGACAAGTCCGACGGTGTGCATGCATGTCTCTCCCTCTCTCCCCCTCTCTCTCTGTGGCTCAGTTGTCATCCAGATGATACAGATGCGAAAACAGATGAAGCAATTGGGGGAAATCAATTATATGCAACGTGTTGAATGGGCATTTTTTGCATTTTCTGTTGTAATCATGTGTCATCCGGTGCATAAATGCCGTGCACAGGCAGGCCGAGTGTGAGGGCCCGCATTCAAACAGCGTAGGCTTCTTGTTACATAACACCGTGGCCTATGTGACAACCATAGCGGGGACCATAAAACCATTCCGTTACGTCCACCAGACCAAGTCACCGCACACAAACACGCCTCTGTCAACGATTTATTTCTTTGCAAATGTCCTCCAGCCTGCAGCAAAGCGAGAGTACGCACGATCAGTGTATTGATGAGCTTAGGCATTGGGTAAATAAACAGGTATAAACATGTTATTGCTGCTGCACATTCCTCAGCATCAGTCAGTGGATGGAGGGCTGGCGTTGGATAATACTCTAAAACACATCATTTACAGCCCCATGTGCGTGTAGTGGTCAGCAGGATACAAATGGAGGCGTTTCAGTTTAAAGTTATGAGATCAGAAATTATCTGTGAATCATTTTGAGCGTCACACGCGACCTGCGAGCGGCTCCAGCCCCTGACTGTAGCCCATCAACACCCCCCAGGACTGTCAGCCTGTAATAAGCAACACAAACGCACTGTGATGCAGCTCATCCCTTCTGTCCCCCCCTGCACAGATATGTTGTTATTGGCCGCCAGTGGAAAACATGTACTGACCGAGTATCCTTTGGCCACCAGCACCAGTGTGAAGCGGAGGCCTTGCAGCCACTGTCGCCAGCTATGTCATTCAGTCCCGCAGAAATGGTGTACTGACGGAGAGGTGGCGGAGGCGTCTGCACCTCAATGCAACAGCGTTTGAGACGTGTGTGTGACAGTAGGACATATATTATATATGTCGGCCTGCAGTGTGCAGCAGCAGTCACTGTCAGAAAGACGGACTCACCGTGATCATCTTCTGTTTCTGCTCCCCGACAGGACCGCAGCTGACAATCCGATTCCAGCGGCCAGGGTGGAGGACCATTTGTAGCCCAGCTGTCCGATGATGGTCCGGTTAAATTGGTCACCCTGTGGTGGATCTCCTCCTGTCGTCTTCTCGCTCCACTCCCTTTCCTCTCCTCCCCCTGACCCTCTCGGCTCCAAGCACCACTGTCAAGACGGGTGGGAGACACAGACGGCAAGCTTCCGGTTGATGATTTCAAAGTAAAAGCCTTGAAAACAGCAGAGATGGAGGGGGGGGGGGGGGGGGGGGGGGGGGATCACAGCCTCTAAGTAAGACTGGTGATGCTGCTATGTAAAAGGACTCCATCAAAAGTTTGAGTCATGCATTTAAAAAGCTACTTTCATGAAAATATTGGTACTTTCATGTCTAAAACGTGTAGCCACAGCCAGCGCTCATTAGTTTCTTACTACAGTGACATACTTGCAATATCTTGCGCAATACGCACATGTATATATATTTTTTCTCCTATTCCTGTATTGGGAGGTGTTAAGACTATTTCTTGACCAGGACCAGTGACTCACTGGTGTTTTTATTGTTTGCTCCGACAGTCCAGCAAATGAGTCTCAGTGAAAGAGTTATAGTCATAGTATAGAGTCATAGTTTTTCCACATTTGTACAGATGACATGAAAACATTTTGGACGAAAAATTACCAAATTCAAATAAAACTGACATGTAATAACCTCTGTTATTGTGACAACTAACTAGATGGCATAAAGATTTTCTATTCACTGAATAGTTTCATGGTTATATTGTTAGAATTAAAAAAAAAATTGCCTAGTTCGTAATATTCATTTAATTCTCTTTGAAAACTGTCCATAAGTAGACATTCATCCATGTGCCAGGACATTGGCAACAACTCTTTCCTTGCCAGTGATTGCTGGACAATTTTATTTTCAGAAAAGTATCAGTTGTATCAGTGTGCATTTAATTAGTTTATTACACACTGGTTTGCGTGATAAAAATGTCTGAAATTCATAGATATAGACTTATTATATTAGACTTAATTTAGTGTGTTAATAATTAAAAAATCATAATAAGTTTGCGTTACAGCAGGACTTTCTCTCCGCATTTAAACAACCATGTATCGACCACTGCTGGCTGTTCACCCCAATCTCAGTTTCCTGTTGCTTTTATTTTGAAATCAATCTCCACTCGGTTCCGGTTGTATACTGTCTGACTTTGGGTGTTTTGATGCAGCTCTCCTCAGCCCAGGCGCGCCGTTGCTCACACCACTCTCTCATTCCCACTTTTAGTGACTCGGCACTCCCTCTAGAGGTGAAGCCGAGTCTCCGGCGAGCCGGCCAGTCAAACACCACCAGCTGTGAGCTCCAGCATCCGTCCCAGAAGAAAAAGAAATAGACTGATGTGAGGAGGTTCACGTCAGCTTACATGTTAATTATTATTAACGGAATTCAGTTTAGAAATCATGTCAGGCTGAGTTTGTAATATCAAGCCAAGATTACTGATTAATATCATACGACACGGGGGACCAGCTCAAGATTTTAAAAATCTAAAAAAATGTAAGTCTCAGATACAGTAACAGCAGATCCATCAGTGCAGACAAACCATATAATCATAGTGAATCTTTTGGAATTGAACCAGGCTCATTAGAGTCTGATTCTTTTTTTTTGTCTGTGGCTACACTTAATTAGACAAGTTAGAGCTGTGTTTAAGCAAAGCAGGACTGCAGTTTTGGAAGCCGCAGAAGCAAATGTAGTTACAATCATTCATGTAAGAATTGACATAGGACACCTGTCAGGATCACACGGTCGGCCAACAAAGCAACACTGTCATTCCTACGGCAGGAAAAACCAGACAGTCTAGTGAATGGATTAGGAAAACTGACCATCATATTTACATAGGAGCTAATGAATAAGTGAGCAGCAGGTGGCAGATAACAAAAGCAGTCAGGTGACCAACAGAGATGGAAAACTCACTGAGAGCATATAGTGGACAGGTGTGTCGGGAAAATTAAGGTGAAATTATGCTTCTGCGGTTTGGACAAAAGCAAATGTGCACACAGGTTCGAATCCGCCTCAGGTGGTTACTGAAGAGGGGGGAGAGGAGGTGTAGGTGTGACCACTGACAGGACCACCCACATCCCTTCATATTCAGCTGCTACACCATCTGGAAGGCCTTCGATGAGCCAGGAATGATCGCGGGAATTTCAGTCTGGGAACAGACGACAAGATCCAGACCCAGGAAAAATGACAAATTAGCGTGCATGGATCAAAGCAAGTGGGTGGCTCGGTTGTCAACAATAGCAACGAGAAATATCACAAACTGGGGTGTCAACCCCTGAGGCAGGCGTGGAGGGGAGCCAGGAGACTGGCAAGACAGACTGGACTGCTCATGAAAGCACTTTGGGCAATGAATTGCCCAGAAGAACTCAGGGGTCTGCCAAGATGCTGGAGCAACAGGTGGGGTTACTCAGGCACAAAGAGAAAGCTGGTTCCAGACCTCTGAATCAGCGCCCACATCTCCAACTTGTTCAGTAACTCAGACAGAAAAACAGAAATCAGCTGACTTGTTGCTGAATGAATGGAGTGAAACAGAGGAGTAATCCGGTCTGATTAGCAGGTTAGCACAAAGGAGGCAGACTACAGAAACTCAAAATAACGTTGCTGCACAGTCTTACTTAAACCAGGCAATGCAGAACCTCAAACATCTCATCTCAAAAGAGCCAAAGCAGAAAGTGATCAGACCACAGGTTAATGGTAGTAAAAGACCAAGGCCAGCCTGGAGAGCGGCTTCACAATGCAGGGTTTGGAAGATACCATCTGGATGGTGATGCAGACAGCAAAAACCAAAGAACTCAATGGAGGTCTAGTTCAAGGCATTTTCAGCTTTAGGTTCTCATAGTCGCAGGTAGACAGGCAAGATCAAGCAAACAACTCAGAAGTCAAAGGAGCATCAACAACAGGTAGTCAGCTTTGTAATTATTGTGTACATAATGTTTCTGTGTATATAGGTTTTCCTCTGTATATATTATGTTTATTTAATTTTCGATTTCTTTAACTGTGTGCTTTTGTCTGTCCCCTTGAGCTGCTGTAACAGCAAACTTTCCCCATTGAGGGATCAATAAACAATATCTATCTAAAAGAGAAACAAAAGGACAAAATGGTCTAGACACTGTGGCAGCAAAGTAGAATGTATATCTCGCACATTTCTCCATATGCATATATTGGGGACCTATGTTTTTTACACTCATCTACATTAGTGTGTGAACATTAGATAAGTCAGGGAGCCTCCAGAGGAATGCAAAGTGAGGATATAGTTACAGCTGGAGAGTCAGTGAAGTCTGTGGCTTAGTGTTTCTTTGCCAATGCATCCCCCACCCACTCCCGTTTGTCTTGTCCTGTCTATGCAGTCAATGGGACTTACAGAGATAAATAAAATTATGCATCACACACCAGGGGTGCTACAAAAAAATCTGCCATGTTTGTATTTGGTAGGGCATGTGTAACTGCAAGGAAACACTTTAGGAGGTTGAGGACAAGTGCTTAAATGCTGTCTAATCTACAGTTAGATGACAAGTAACTTGTCTGGGACATGTTTAACCCACAGACTGTATAAATCAGGTTAAGCCTGGCTTAGCAGTTATCTAGCATAAAGAAACAGCTAGCATAGTCACAAATACACTACAAACTATTCCAACAACTCTACTTGTTACACATCTGTTGTTCATTTTTTTAAGAGTAGAAATGAAAAATAAGACTTTGAGGGCAAGTAGTTGCCTCCCAATTAGAGTTATTTCCAGACCAGCTACAGCAATAGGCTGAACCTAGTGACTGCAATACCATTAGCACTTCAGCTAGCTAGCTGCTAGCTAATGTTATTGCATTTCACTGTTAGCTAGTTAGCTAAGCTAACAGGTAAATTAAACCATTTTATAGTTAGAGGAATTTCACTTTAAACAAAGCCTAAGTGATCAGTCTCAATGCTAAGAATATGTTTGAATTAATAAACATTTGCCCAGTGGGGGCAGCAAAACTCTAAAACGAGCTGTCGGCCACAGTCCTGACAAATTTAAAAGTGTTTAAAAGTTGTTATGCTAACATGTTAGCGCAGACTTAAGCTAGCTGACGTTACTTACAGACATGGAGCAACATTTCCGTCGTGTTTGTGTTTAACACCTGATATGTGTCGAGTCCAGTATTCACTCTCCTTCCAGCTCTTTGGTCTCCAAGAAAGCCCTGAGACAATATCTGGGTGTTTAACTCAGTGTGGATGTTTGATTTCATTTCACCAGGTAGTAGCTCAGCCTCAGACTGTGAGGCCTGCTGCTGTCACAAACCTTTATCACTGCTCTCTCGTGAACCTACAAGGCGACTTTTAAAACTACCTCACAAATCATCGTCAGCATTTCTCTGCTTCAGTTTTGTCTTTACGTTTTAGCTGACACGTATGGAGGACGATGTCCCCTAGAATTAAAATTAAAAGGGAAAATTTAAATTACAAACTAATATACCCTCCCCTCCAAAAGTATTGGAACAGTGAGGCCAGTTCCTTTATTTTTGCTGTAGACTGAAAACATTTGGGTTTGACATCAAAAGATGAATATGAGACAAGAGATCAACATTTCTGCTTTTATTTCCAAGTATTTACATCTGGATCTGATACACAACTTAGAAGATAGCATTATTTGTAACAGAACACCAAATTTTTAGGCGAGCAAAAGTATTGGAACAGATAGACTTAAAATAGATTAACGTGAAAAGAGTTAATATTTAGTTGCAAATCCTTTGCTTACAATAACTGCATCAAGCCTGTGACCCATTGACATCACCAAACTTTTGCATTCTGCTTTTGTGATGCTTTTCCAGGCTTTCACCGCCTCCTCTTTGAGTTGTGGTTTGTTTTGGTAGGTTTCTCCCTTCAGTCTGCTCTTTAGCAGGTAAAATGCATGCTCTACAGGGTTGAAGTCTGGAGATTGACTTGGCCAGTCTAAAACCTCCCACTTCTTGCCCCTGATGAACTCATTCGTTGTTTTGGCAATGTGTTTTGAATCATTATCTTGCTGCACCATGAAGGATCTCCCAATCAGTTTGGTTGCATCTTTCTTTAAATTGACAGACAAAATGTTTCTTCTGAGTTCATTTTGCTGCTGCCATCATGTGTTACATCACCAATGAAGATGAATGAGCCCATCCCAGAAGAAGCCATGCAAACCCAAGCCATGACGTTACCTCCACTGTGTTTCACAGAGGAGCTTGTATGTTTGGGATCATGAGCAGATCCTCTCTTTCTCCAAACTTTAGCCTTTCCATCACTTTGGTAAAGGTTCATCTTTGTCTCATCAGTCCATAAAACTTTGTCCCAGAATTTTTAGGCTTGTCTCTGGACTTTTTGGCAAATTCCAGCCTGGCCTTCCTATTCTTCTTGCTAATGAGTGGTTTGCATCTTCTGGTGTGGCCTCTGTACTTTTGTTCACGAAGTCTTCTGTGAACAGTAGACTGTGACACCTTCTGTCCTGCTCTCTGGAGGTTGATGCTGATGTCAACAGTTGTTTTAGGGTCTTTCTTTACAGCTCTCACAATGTTTCTGTCATCAACTGCTGCTGTTTTCCTTGGTCTACCTGTTCGACGTCTGTTACTTAGTACACCAGTGGTTTCTTTCTTCTTCAGGACATTCCAAATGGTTGTACTGGCTATGGCCAATGTTTGTGCAATGACTCTGATTGATTTTCCATCTTCTCTCAGCTTCACAATTGCTTGTTTTACACCCATGGACAGCTCTCTGGTTTTCTTGTTGGTTATGCCTCTAACTATAAATGCAGTCTGCACAGGCAAAACCCAAATCTGAAACTGAACGTAGACATTCAGCGCTATTTATTGTTTGAATAATCAATGTAACAGGACACACCAGGGCAACAAAACACACCTGTCAGTCACATGTTCCAATACTTTTGCTGACATGAAAAATGGGTGGGTTCAAACAAAAGGTGCTAACTTCTAAGTTGTGTATCAGATCCAGATGTAAATATCTGGAAATAAAAGCTGAAATGTTGATCTCTTGTCTCATATTCATCTTTTGATGTCAAACCCAAATGTTTTCAGTCTACAGCAAAAATAAAGGAATTGGCCTCACTGTTCCAATACTTTTGGAGGGGAGTGTATCACAATATCAATGTCACGTCAATATTACGTTTCCATTTCCGTTTTTTCTTTTTAAGATTTAATAATACACAATTGTCCTGAGTACTCAAAAATTATGATAGTTCATTTCCTATGTAAATGTACATGCTGGAGGTGGGAAAGCAGTAGGAGTATCAAAAGTAATTGTACTCATCTAATCTGTTATATTTAAGCATTGTTTTAATGCTGTAGCTGTTTGAGGCGGGGTTGCTTTTAAGTATTTGTATTGATTAGTTGTATTTGTATAATGGATCATACCTTAATAGGCCAGAGTTCTGTATGTAAAATCATCAATCAAAGTAGTTGTCAGGTACATGCAGCTGAGTAAAAAGTAAAATATTAATTTTATTTCGATTAAATAGCATCAAGTGGCAGATAACTGAAATACTCAAGTAAAATACAAGTACCTCACAATTGTACTTAAGTGCAATACGATAAATGTACCGAGTTACATCCAACCGCTGATTAACACTTATACCTGCCTGCAGCTACATTATTGTCTGCTAAACATTTTTAATTATTTCTGATATTGTATTTTTCATTATTTTTGTGTTTCTTGTGTTTTCTAAAATAATCAGTACTTTACTTACTCTCTCACTTTAACAAATCCACAGATTTCAAAGAGTTTAATGAGCTCTCCAAATTAAAGATACCTCTAGGAGAAGAACACAGGGCAGATCTCGCTGCAGATCTATGTGTCCCAACCTGAGGGACAATGAATGACCTGATGGGGACTTCCTATAGACACAATGTGTACTGTAAGTAAAAAACACTAACCTATCCCTGACCTTAACCATCACCAATTATTTTGACACTTTTAGTTTTCTCAATAACAACAACACAGTTCAGAAAAACGTTGTTCCCCACAAAACACTGTGGGCCCCAAACTGTGGGTGTTTTCAGTTTTCTGGCCCCACTAAGACGACAAATAGACACACATACACATAATGTGTGATATATAATATAGATATAGTATATGCTGCACATAATACATGTATAATTAACTCATTAGTGTTATTTTAATGTTCATAATATTGTATACTATCCAAATTATATTTTGCCAGGTATTTTATTTCTTGATGCTTTATCGGTGTTGTCTCCCAAACTTTCACGCCCATAAAGCCTGTTGGTATTAATTGTAAAAGGTGTAAATAAATGTATCACCCTGGTCTCCCCCTCTTTGAAGATTCCACACATTAGTTCACTGTGGTTTAATGTTTCAGTCCTCATTTAACTAACAAACATTAAGCACGGACGACAGGGAACACGGGGCTCATATGAAGCGGCGCGCCTCTAAAAACAGAAACATTTAGATAGTTTTAATGAATCCCGGTGTTAATTGATTTTTGTGGCCGTGAAGCCAACCCTGACACCCCCGCCACAGACTCTCACTTAGTACGGACCTCAGCGGTTGCTGGAGCGATGACGCCTCGGTCCTAACGGTTCATTTTAGCTCCGGTGTTTATCCCGCTCGCCTCACATTTCTCCCGGTGTAACTCACATTTTGGGTTTTTTTTTTCAATACAAGCTAGCCCTCCTATCAGCTAAACTTGGATATTAGTCGCCTTTTCCGTCATATTTTCGCTCCTGCATGCCGCTCCCCCGCTGTCTTCACTGCATATAGATGTATTTTGAGTCCCTTGCTTCCTCCAGTAACCCATGTCTGTGTGCATCCCGCCTCGCTGCGCTCTCGATAGATGGTGCAAGTCAAAATGTCCAAATCGCCCGTAGACCCACTGTCTGCTGTGGAAACAGGCTCTCAGTCGCACTATTTCCAGGTAAATCCACACACCTTCATTCACACTGCCTGCCTGTTCGAGTAAAGTGCGGAGAAAAGCTAATGTCTTGCTACTTGTTGTTGAAAATTGAGGCGTCGCGTTTTTGGCAGCGAGATACTTTTTTTTTTCACCTCCGCCTTCACAGCAACTGCAGATTGATGCTTGATCGGTGAAAAGCCAGATCATAAAGTAGCCTCACGTATGTTTATTGTGACTCTCTCAAACACACACAAACAATCTCCTTAGATGTTGATGCACATGCTGTTTGAGATCCGGCCTTTTAAGGTTTCTGTAATTATGTTTTTTCATTCATTTTCCTGCTATGCCTTGGCTCCTCTAATATAACTCACTGCAGTGATATTTCTGGACCTGTATGCTGGATTTTACTGGCGTAAAGGTACAGACAGACCATGACTCTGACTCACCTGTAGCCTGAATCTACAGGGCCTGTCAGCACACACTGCAACATCCACGATTTCTTATTAATGGACTGTGGTACAAGAGGCCTGAGGAAATCTGTCTCCTGCATTACACAGACCAGTATGTGCAGCTAGATTAATTTGGTCCTGAAATATTTGTGACACACTGGCAAAGCTACTGATGATTACAGTTGCTGCTCTGGTGCACAGCGGCTCTTTTGCACCAGTTCTCCCTAAATGTAGGCTTATTATGTAGTCAAAAAAGACAAACCTTTCAAATCAGCATAGTGCAATCTGGTTTCATGCTAACTATATATTTCATCTTATTCATCTATGTGCTTCCCCTCACCTGTGTGTGTGTCTCTTTCATCACAGCTTCCCAGGAAGTTGCCTAAACGCAAGAGCCGCTTCAAACGCTCAGATGGCAGTACGTCTTCTGACACAACATCCAGCTTCATCAAACGGCAGGTAAAAAGCCCTCTGAGCCATTAGTTGGCCTCTCTTTCCTTACTTATGCATGCATTGTAGGCTCCATCATGTCCTGGTACATCAGAGTCACACGCTGATTATCACACTGGTTGTCAGTGGGAGGGAAGATCTGTAGCTTCCATTGAAAATGTAGGCCATGTTGTGCTTTAAAGTCTGAATAATGCTTTAAGGGTTTGAAGTTGCTTTTTCAACAGATGTTTCTGTGTTGTTTAGTTGGCACTGGTGCAGCACCTACAGTAAATATATATTTTTATTCCAGATGGGGAATCCAGGTTCTGTTTTTGGACTTACAATAGGTGCAAAAAAACATTTGTACTGTATTTATTATCCTCTTATCATACATGAGTGTTTCTGCTCTGATCTCCATCCACAGAGATGTCTCCTCAGTTTCAGTTGTTGTTTCGCCCAGTAGAGAGCAGCAAAATGCTTGAAAGTGACTGTGTGCTACATTAAAATCCCAACACAGCCCAGTTTTTTTAATTAATGTTTTCAGGTCAAGCATGTGCACAAGACTCGCATGGAGATGTGGTGTTATTTAAGACGATCTCTGACTGAAAAAAAAAAAGATTTCTTTACATCATAGCTTCAGATTTCTCTGGTGCTCTTACCGCATAGTTATGAATCACACCTTCTCATCTAGATCAGCTGTTTTGATGGCGCATAATCAAAACTGCTTTAATTTACCTCCACGTCCTGTTCCTGAAGATGTGTTTGGTTTGATTTGGATGTCAGTGTAAAGCAGAGCTGGTTGTAGTTTCATAGAGAGTCCAGCAGAGGGGAGAACTTGATCCCTGCACAGTTCAGGTTGTGAGGAGTCAAGAGGTTTCACCTGCTACAGGCAGACTGAGCATGCAGAGCTCATCCCAAACCACCAAGTCCCTGAGGTTCATGAACCTCGATACATCAAAGAGGGAAAGTCAGGAGTTGGGAAGGATTCAAGTATCCCTTCTCAAAAGTAGCCCGATGTACTAATCACAGAAACTACAAGACTCTCTCTATATTCCTGCAGGCTTTTACGTTTGTAGAATCTGTCTCAAGTATGCATTTAATCTAGAGCTGAAGCGATTAGAGGATAAAACTTTATTGTTCACTAAGGTGGAAAATTGTTCATTAAAACACACACACGCATCACATAACACTGACAGCAGGAAGTAGTTGATTAATTGATTAGCTAATAGACAGAAAATTAAACTGTAACAATCTTTTTAAGTCATTTTCAGCTAAAACTACCAAACACTGTCATTTATGATACTAAACTGATCAGTCTTTTGGTTTTGGACTGGTGGTTGTACAAAACAAGCAATTTAACAATCTGAACTTGGACTTCTTGAGAGTCGTGGTTCATGTTGGCACGCATTAGATAGACTCAGTAATACTGTGTAACTTAAATTGCCAAGACTGTTACATCATGTTTTAACATTTACCATTGTCTCTTAATTGTCTATAAAATGTTCCCAGGGCCCAATGTGATATTATCCTTGTTTTTTTTCCATTCAGTAATTCAAACCTCAAAAAAGATATTTAGTTCACGATTATATAAAATAGAGACATGAAGCCAGAGACGATGAGTTCAGATTTAGCTGATTCTGAGCCAGTCAAATTTAAACAAATGCGTCACACAATGGGTCACATCGCATGCACAGCGGCACAGACAGTAACAGAGCCACACACACACACACACAAGCTGAAACATGTCGTCGGCATGGACATTCATCAGCTGGAGTGAAGGGGACACAGAGTTGCAATTTGTAACAATACCTGTATGGCCAAAATAAACCGAGGAGAAAACATTCAGTACAACTTAAAACGCAATTGCTCTGCTGCCCAATTTCAAGAAGCTAGCGAAGGCAAAGGGGCTGAAACTTGAAGAGGTTTCAGAAATTTGAACCCAAGATACAGAAGACTGAGCAGGTGTTGCTTCTCGGACATTGCGTTACCAGGATTGTTAATCTCGTTCAGCTGGCATTTGGAGTTCTAACGTAAGTTTGATGTCAGCGTTGAGCCTGACTGCTCAGTGCGCGGACAAAGATTTCAGGCAACACCAGGTCCCTCTACACTGTCAAAACATGCCAGGGTCCCACACTGCTGTCAGTCTAACAGCCACAGTTGACACAATGATGCAACAGCAGGACCGAGACAAGACCAGGGTTCATGTGGATTGGAGAAATAACACTAGAAATACGACCAAAGCACTGGATGAGGACAGCTTGGCGAGTTCACAGTTGGCGGTGAGTGAGGGTCAGCATCACTGATATGGTGGAAACTGGAAAGAAGATTGTCAGGCTCTATAAACACTCGCCGCTCGCCTATTTGTGACATCACGACATCCAGGCACACTTGGTTCAGCCTAAGAAATGTTTGCAGGAAGAAATTGCTCTCAGATGGAACAGCAGCTACTGTATGCTGCAGTCGCTGCAGACAAGCTATGGACAGAAAAGCAGACACAGACGGTGGAGTGGGCACTGTGAAACCACGTTGTTGGAGGCCGTTCAGAGAAGGTTTGACCAAATGGAAACGGAGCCGCTATACACTTTGGCCACTGTTTTTGATGCCAGGCAAGTTAGTAGCCTGCTGTTACTGTAGTAGTATCATTACTGTATCATTATTCTTCCTATTAGCCTGATATTAGGCTATTATTATTTCTATCATCATTGTTGAAAACTTTAAACTAAATTGAAGCCAAGGGTATAGAATACATGACTATGGCTATTTAGCTATAGACTAATAATAATAGTTAGCCAATGACTAATAGCTATGTGTTTACCTGGCATATTCTTCTTCTTTTTAATATACAAAAAGCACAAGAATAGCCATTTCTCAGCAGAGGTTAAGGATCAAGTGAAACAGGTGCTTCTGACTATGCTGGAGGAGACCAGACATGCACCTCAGGAAAGTGTTGCAGACGCATCCACAGTACCTGGACCCTTCGTTTGTGCAGGTACAGACTTACCTGTCCGAGTTACCCATCAGCAAAAAAGCACAGACCTGATGGAGGATCAATGAAGATCATTTTCGTGCACCCGCTCAGCTTGTCCAAGTCCACCTCTCTGCTCCGTGCTCTTCTGTTTGGACGTGTGGAAGATGAGGGAAGAAACTGACTATCTGGTGACAAGGCAAAGATGCCTCTGTTGGTGAAGAAAAAGCTGCCATTTATGTTCAAGTGATTGCATTAGGCCAATACATATGATAACAACAACTTAAAGAGGCCTTTTTATATTCTTTTGCTTCTATGTTGCACCTGTTTGTAGTACAAAGACTGCACTTCATTTTTAGTTTGAGCTTTGTTCGAAAAAAGTTTGTCCTGTTACTTGTTGCACTTTTTAAATTTGAAATGTGTGAAAACAGAGAAAAACGTCAAAGTTCTGTAATCTGGTGCATTTTTAAAGGTAATGGAAATATGTAGACGTGTTTCATCTGATTCATCTTGGGGAAGTGTTGAAATGTGACATATTTCAGTTCAATTTAAGTTGGATTTTATTTGTATAAAAATGCTGTGTCCAGTAAGCAGGATCTTTTTTTTTATCTTGAGTGAGTGGGAGAAGGTCCTGTAATCTGGTGCAGGTTTGGAGAGAATGTAAAAGTTATGTAATAGTCAGTGTTTTATTATAAATATACAATTTAATTTTCAATTAAATAAAAGTTACTAAAATGTTGTGTATGCTGTCAAATATGCTTCTTTAGAAAGACATAAAATCAGAATTGGCCAAAGTTGTAATGGTCAGACTTGAAAAAATGAAAAAATCTGCACTTATACTGTGCTCTTGTTGAAAAATATTACTTAAATGATACTCGATTATCAAAATAGTTGCAGAATATTTTCCGATCAACTAACCAGTTACTTTACAAATCATTTGAGTTCTGAATTCATATGTTTATTCATAGTATTCCTTAATCAGTCAACCTTTTGTGCGCTCTGCTTTTGATTGTTTTTCATGTTGTTAAACGAGAAATGTTGTCTAACAAATAGTAGCACGACTAAAATATCAAAATACAGCTGACAGTATTTTGATAATTGATTGCTTAATTGATACATTTTTCAGTTTTGAAGATTTGCTTCTCTTTTGTATTTTTTTGAATAATCAAAAGTCTCAGTTTTGCTGCAATTTGAAGATGGAAACTTGTACAAAGGCTCTGGGAACGTGTGACAGCTTTCACAATTTTCTGACATATATTCACACCAAGTGAAATTCGGCCGATTAATGATTAATGAAAATAATCATCTCTATATCGACTGTGTATTATTGATTATTTCATCTGACCAACAGTTCCAAAACCAAAAAATATTTAATTTACTATCATGAGATACAAACACGCTGCATATCCTCATATCTCAGAATCTGAAACCAGCAAATATCTGGCACTCAATCAATTCAATTATTGAAATAGTTGCCAGACAAATCATTGCATGACAAACCAAAATGTAGATGAAAAGAAAGTAGCTGAAACACGTCATTAAAATTAACACCTTTGAATTGACTCATGAGGTTTTAAGGACCAGAGGCACGATATTCCTTTCGTAACCAGAATGAGTCATTTGTTGGACACCTGCAAACGTGAGATTCAAACATTATGACGAATACCTCTGTTTCATGCACAGCACCAATGGCGTGTGGGAATGTGGAGCAGCGTAACCGGGGGACGTTAGTGAGGAGGAAAAAAGGGCTGAGCAGACATCTTCTTCAGGAGGGGACATTAGTTATCCTGATCGGGGGCTTAATGACAATCTCCAGATTCTCTGAGAATATTGCACGGCTTAAAATATTCATGATGCTCATTTTGAAGGCCTCAGGCGATGTGATGTATGGGTTCATTGTTCACACGAGCACCTTTAGTTTCTTTTCAATCATTACCTTCTCTCTGCACGCACAACAGGCACCCCGCCTCTCCCCCTCCATAGGTGATACGACTAAGTGTGTTATGCAGAAGGAGTAAATTTCACAAACAGAGCAGATAGTTTCTTGCCTGTGATAGGGGTGGGGTGTCTATGGAGGAGCAGTGGAGTATGACTCATTTCTGCAGCAGGATACAATAAGCAGTATGCTGCCATAAGTGTGCATCTATGTGTTATATGTAGGACATGAGGCCTTGAAACAGGAGGAGAAATCTTGTGCTGTGTGTGTGATAATGATATAGCTGTGTGTGCTTCTCCTCTGCGTAGTCTCCTCTACCTGTGCATGTTGAATTGGATTTTAATCGAAATAACTGAGAATGTGATGTAAATTTAGAGAGGTGGTTTGATGAGGTGACGCAAAAGCTGCGTTGGTTGGTGTTGTGCGTGTGTGTGAGTGTTGGGATGGGATGGGATGAGGTGGGGTAAGAATAGAAAAGAAGGTGTTGCCGGCGTCGGCTCCAGTGCAGGTCGTCCCTGGTTAGGGGATGGGACACAGTGCAGTCTGTCTGCATTTTACGGCATGTAGTGTATAGAGAGGGAGGGACCGGTGGCAGCAGCATCACCACATTAACTGAGTAAGTAATGACTCCCGACACAGTCAGCTTCTTCTTCCTCTCTCCCACATCTCTTTGTAGCTTTTCCATCGTATTGTTGCCGCTCCTCGCTCTGTTTTCCTTTGTCTTCCTCCTTCACCTCGCCTCCCCTTCTCATCAAGCGCTTGTGTTTCTCTCATACCCTCACCTTCTTTACTTTTAGATTACCCTCATCCCATGCGTCCCACTGTTCACAGTTCCTCGCAGAGTCTTGTGATTGATCAATTTAACATACAGTATGCCTGATCTTGACTTTGATATTGATGAAAACACTGAGTGATTTATCGGTTTGTGTATCACAGAGCTCTGTGCATGTATAACTTGCTGACATTGAATTACGACTGCACAGTTAATCGAACACTTTTTGAAATTGGATATTTGGCCACTGGATTTCCAAATCGCTGGAGCTTGCACATTTTTGTTTTGTTTTTTGCTTCAGGTGTTTCAGCCTCCTGAATAATATATTCTGCTGTTGTGCAGAATCTCCTTCCTGCAGAGAAGATTTTTTTGATTTTTATCAATATATGTATGTACTCTCTGTATTTTATTTTACATAATTTCAAACATACTGTGCTTTTAATCAATTCATTACAAATAATCTGCACTCAAATTTACTACAAACCATTTTAAGGCTGCAGCTGATTTTTTAAAGCTGATTTTGGCTCTAGGAATAGCAGTCTCAGTCCGTCAGTCTGTCAGTCCACCACTTTGGCCCAGACTGAAATGTCTCAACAACCATTTGATGTATTGCTCTGAAATTTCGTACAGACATTCACAAGGCTGAATGGCAATAACTGAGACCGGTATGCTTCAACAGAACTACTCATCTACTTGTCTTGAGAAACCCCACACTTTTTCAACATTGGAAATGGGGGGCCTGTGTCCATGCTGTTATCTCCATATTTGAACAGCATTGAGCCTTACCCCTCTCTACGACATCGATGAAACACCTTTTCCTTTTGATTGAACTAGCCTTACAGTCGTGAGAGCTAGTTCTTTCAGAGCATAGCTCGTCCTTATGTACAGTCTGACTGAGCAGCTAGTGTGGCTGCAGACTTTTAGTTGTGCAACGGATTACAAAACTACCGGTTCGGATCACATCACAGTTTTGAGTGGAATCGGATAATTTTCTTTCGGAACATCGAAAATGCTGGATTTATAGAGGATGAAGTTGATGGAGGGTAAAACTACAAACAACAGACTTTTTGGCTCTTTGCCAGGGGATAACAGGTTAGGCTATCATGGACCGCACGTCTCCTCTCCCTATGTGTTGTACATCCATGCGTGACTGGTGAAGGCTGCTAACCAAGTGTGCTGAGTAAATCACAGCTTGTCTGTAACGTTTCACTGCAAGTTACCATCAAGGTTTAGCAAATTCCTACTTCTAAAAGACTTGTATTTCACACCATGATGGTTAACCTTTGCAATCAATCCACAGTTCACAAGTGTGCCAAACCATGGAGGGGGATCCGTATGGATCACGGATCAACTATGATCCGTTACACCACTGACTCTTGTTTAATATTTCATTAGATTATAAAAATCTGCTTGCAGATTCTTTAAAAGTGTTCATAAGTGGTAATCAATAAAAGTGAACTCTTGCTGTTGGTATGTGGCAACAGCTCATTGTGATCTGAGTTAAATACAGTGTCTTTTAGTAAAAGTAAACAAACACAAACATGAGACATTTCTACACCTGACAGGAAAAACATAGTATTCACTGGATTTGTTGGTCTTTGCTTTTGCCAAAGTGCATGCAAGTGATTTAAAAAAATGATGCAGCAAAACATGGCTCTGAAACTGTGTCCATGTTGATGCTTGTTGGTGTGCCTGTGTGTGTGTGTGTGTGTGTGCACTGTGGGGAGGGTAGACAAGTTATTAGTTCATAAAATAACATAAATCATAAATAAAATAACATAATAATGTTTTGCTGATGAGGCTCCAGTTAATTATACATAAATGATACTGAAACAAATAGTAATGAATGTCTTCAGTCTGTCATAGTTTGACATTATTTAGAATTTGCAAACGAGGAAAAAAATCCACGGCGCTCAGAGAACGAACACTACTTACTTGTCTAGAAAGATGTGCTGCCGGCACTACAAAGTGGAGGACTTAAAAACGTTACTCTCCATGTAATGCTGTGAGATCAAATGAATGACAACTTGCCCCCCAGTGACAAAAAGGAAAAACAGTAAACATCCATGTTTTCTTTGAATATCCAATAATAATGTAATGTTTGGAAACTGGAGGTACATACTTATATAACTTGACTTAGTGGAGTTTTGTTTACATTTGGATCAGTGATCAAAATCCCATACATTAATTCATTTGTGGCAGTCTGCCAAAAATAACAACACTGACCACCACATACTGATTTTGTTTTTTGTTTTTTTACTATTTAAAATGGGTAAAATGTTATCTCCCTACAGAGTTGCGCGCAGTGCATTGATTTACCTTGCCTCCTCCTGCCCTACTCTCTCTCTCTCTCTCTCTCTCTCTCTCTCTCTCTCTCTCTCTCACACACACACACACAGACACACCCACACATGCTGATAACAGACCCACCTCTCGCTGAACCTGGGGTATAATCACATTACAGTTTGGGGTGCTAGTGCTTCCCAATGATTAAACTATGTATTAAAGATTGTGTAAAATTGCAACCACCCCCAATGTATTGCTTTGGACTGCTTTTATGCCCTTATAATGTGCATAAAATTTGGCACCAACATCGACCACATTTAACAAGAACGGACTGATGGTGCAAAGGAGAGAGAGACACCGCTGGTTCAGGTCGTGGCGAGACAGGATAGTGTCAGCTAGTTTTGTTGAGACTGCCAGGTAGAGGTAACATAATACATAACTTCAATTTTGTGGCATTTAAAAGCTGAACAGCGAAGTGACGATGGGCGAGCAGGATCTACACGCTACCAATGCTGGCTTCCAGCTGTCTCTCAAACTCTTGTGAGAAATTCACAGTCTCATCAAAACTAGTATTTGATCTCGCAACAACCCCCAAAACATTATACATAAGATATGAACAAATATGAACAGCATACAGTAGTTTTGTCTACTGTTTCTCACGTTGACTCAGTGGTCTACGTGTATTATTTAATAACCATGAACCAGTAGAATCTAATCCTGTGTGCTGTACCATGACTAACCAGTTAATTGACCAGTTTAAGAACAGAGCCACGGGCGAAGACATTTCTACATGCCTCACCAAGAGAAACACATGAGAGCACATTTGAATGGAAATTGTTAAACCACCGAAGGATGCATCCGTAAAATCGTGACAAAATGAATGCAGAAACTCCCTGCTGTTTTGTCCCTAGACTGTGGGATGACTTGGCCCTCTTGAGGACTCGACTAGCTGGATGACACACTTCTTTGTCGGCCCCTCCCTGTGGAGTCGAGGCCATCAGTGTTGCAGTGTGTGAAGAATAATCACAGAAGCAGAATAGGAAGGAACAAGAGTTAAATTTAGCCCCCAGACGGGGACATTAGCAGCAGAAAAACAAGACATCCTCAGACCAGACGATAAAGATGTACTCACTTTGGTACACTCTGCATTGCAGCTTAGCTTCACCTGCAAAACATTCTGATTCTGTTCAGTAGCATTTGTGGAAATACTGCTTTTCTTTTTTTCTTTTTTTTGGAGGATTTGACAAGTAGCCAGGACAGAGAGTGTGCAGCAGGGGTCCACAGCCTCATGTCCAAACATTAATAATGAATAGCAGTGACAGCCCAGGCAGCTCTCTGTGTTCTAACATCATTAAACAGCTCTCTGACATAACGCCTTTCCCCTGCGCCCACCACCATATTTATTCCACTTTTATGTCTGTGTGTGTTTGAGTGCGTTCCCAGTGAAGACGGGGAAGCCGTTACAGTGAGCAAATTCAGATTCATGTCTTTATCAGGCTCTAGCGCCGTCCTCCTAATCAGCCAGGTATGCAACGCTCTCTGACCGTCTCTGTCTGTGTGTCTCTGTCTCTCGTGGTCACGGTCCTTTTTCCTCCTTCCCCCTCCTGCTGTGTTTCCCCTCTTTTCTTCTATCTGCGATGAGGATAGATATGTAGGTCTCACTCCACTCCTTCATAGCATTTTATTACGTTCTAATCTCATCTTCCCCTTGAGATAGCCTCGCTTTATCTTGTCGTATAAATCGTTTATACCTCGCTCGTCTCTCCAATCCTTCAGTCACTCTCCGTCCTCGTAAACACCCTTCTCTTTTCAGTATATCTTGTCAACGTTATTCGCCCCCCTTTTCTCTGTCTCTCTCTCTCTTTATCCATCCCGCTCTTCGTCACCCCCCCTTTCCTCTCTCGGTGCTGCTCTGGCACTGGTGCAGTGTTGCCTTGCAGAGCTTGTGAGTGTTAGAAATCAGATCTAGTTATCTAACATAGACACATACATACAAAATACACGAGGAGAGGTGTTCTCTTGCCGTTTCTCTAGGGCTTGAAGTGGTATTGTAGATAGTGAAAATAATAATTTGGAGTATATAGTGTGTGTGCATTATGAGGTGCAGAGAAACCAAAGGTGGTGGTTGTTTTTCATGTCCGGCACTTTTTCTCTGGTATTTTGAGCCCGAATATCCTTTTATTGTGCTGTTGCTAATTGGTCCTCCAGAGGGTTCGTTTGTATATGTTGACAAGATGGATGACCGGGAGTAAGTCACTGCACTCTGGGGGGGAGACTGAAAACTGTATTATGTGCTGTTTTAGTCTCTAAACATCTTTCCTCAGTACACATGAATGTAATTATGGATTCTGGAGTTATCAGTGAGAGCTTTATCTGAGCACGTTTGTCTCTTCTTGAATTCTTTTTATTCTTTGACTGTCTCCTGTCTCACCCCTCTCCCTCACCTCTCTCTCTCTCTCTCTCTCTCTGTCTCTCTCTCTCTCTCCCACTCTGTTGCTTGACTTGGATTTGTTTTTGCTGCAGCGGTTCTCTTCACTGACAGATTCAGGACTGAGTTCCTTCAGAGAAGCCAAATAGATACCAAATATAGGAGAGCTCACACACACGCGCACACACACACACACACACACACACATGCGCACACACACACACACACATGCGCACACACAGTACCCAAACTGCATGTAGAACACCACTTCATATTCTTCTCCTTTCTGTGTTTTTTCTCCTGGGAAATCAGCATCATGGTTACAGTCTGAATAGGCAATGTGATTATTTTAATTCTTTATGATTATGGATTATTAGTTTTGGCTATAAAATATCAGCAAATAGAGACAGAGACAGTTGCCCATAATGGTGCGATGTCAGGCATCAGTTAAAACAATTAAAAGTGGAAAAATTGGAACCAGGAACTAGTCAAATGTCACTACTTTTGCTTTTGAAAATATTTAAATGATTGTCAAAGTAGTTGCCGATTCACTAAACAAGTAATAGTTTCAGCTCTACAGTCTGTGACACAGACATTTAATCAAACAATGACAGGAATCACCTCACAGGTTTTAAATGAAAACCAGCAGCAGCTCCTATCAAGTTATTTTCACCATTTAACTTTATGTAAAATGTCTCTCTGTGTGCCTTATCTGTCACTTCCAGCGTAATGTGGTAGCCATCCCTGGGATGTCCTTAAACCGCATACAATGAAAAATGATAGCCAGCATATATTTTGCTAATGAGGAGATGTCCTTGGAGAATAAACAGGGGAATAAAGGATGTATATGCGCTGCACTGTGGGGGATGATGGAATGGATTGGGGCCAAGCAGGAGAGAAGAGGAAGCAGTTGCCTCCTTTGTGCTATATTTGGTCTACCAGAAGATGGCTGGTGTGGGAGAGCAAAGCATTGTGTTGTAGACACACACAGGCTCACACATGAATGTGTTCATGAATACAGACACATATTTGCATGCACACCTGCACACAAAGACTGCAGAACAGAGAGACAGATGAAAGCAGAAGTATAAACAGAAACAGTGTGTCTGCCTAGTTAATGTGAGTAATGTAAGTTGTGAAATTATTAATTCTGACGCCACAAATAACGTCCCCTCCGTGTCCACCTCTGTCCTGACAGGGGTCGGCTGATTCGTACACCAGTAGACCGTCGGATTCAGACCTGTCAGCAGAGGAGGACCGCGAGGCGTATCGGCGTGAAGCCGAACGCCAGGCACAGCTGCAGCTCGACAGAGCTAAGGTACAGTCATACAGCGATTTAGACTATTGCACACTGTAGTGTTTTAGCAGTTTTATCAGTTAAAACATGTGTAGGTGAAGTTTGGAGCCACGTGTGCCCACCGAGTTATGATATTATGGAAAAATGTCCCCCCTAAATATTTGTTACCAACCACACGTCATCTGATCCTCCGAAAGCTAAAAGAAAACAAATTTTCCTCCCTCAATGTTTAGTGCAGCTCAGGAGGGCATGTCAGACTTTGTGCATGCCACACACAAATCTCTGATCTAGACATGCTGATCACTTTCACGTTGGCACCAGTAACACAAGTCTGTTTAAATCACAGCATCACTGACACTTGTCAGTTTTCCAAACTACAGGACGATCAGAGTGTATTTTGCCTTCTTTTGGGCGTGTAACGGTATTAGTACACAAACCCTTCTATCTGTAAAGAATTTGAAAATGATCATCAAAGAGATTATTTAGAAAAACTACAGAGTCAAATGTACAGCACATCTACGCTGTCTCTGCTGTTGGACAAATTTAAGACAAATTTGCAGGACTCAAGCAAATCCCAAACTAGGTCCAAGTCCTAAACTTCATATCTTGAGTCTCAAACAAGTTACCATGAAATTAGGAGCTACCACAGGTTACCTTTACCTTTACATTTTAAGCTACCATGTTTGGAAACTGAAACCTACTATGCAGAGTTTTTACCTGGTTATGAAAGAATCTCAATTCAATACTGACGCTTTTATATGCAAACATAAGCTAACAAGACTGTCGGCGAGAAGACTGGCAAATGTAGTCTTCAGTACAGGAGGCGCCTGTCCACATGGACAAAACGCCAAAATCAACACAAAATGAAAGTTCCATGTAGCTGCTTTACGCTGGCTCTTACATAACATTAGCTTAAGCCATAGCTGGCCAAAGGACATAAATGCTACCGTCAGTTTTACGGTCTTTTTATCAAATGTGAAAGTTCATTCAACATGTCAGCTTTTATCCTCATATTTGACATGTTGGTGTCCGTTCTTTGCTGACCACAGAAATGTCTTTATATCCGAATGTGATAATTCAAGGTCTCGTTTGTCTGCCGGTCTGCCAAAGCTGATTGGTTTGTAATGTCATTTTTAATCTTTGGGCTTGAGAAGAGGACTCAAGTGATTTAAAGTCCAAGTCATAAGTCACTGGTGTTTACGTCAGAGTCACCAGATTCATGACTTGAGTCCAAACCCCCTGTCTTCTAACTTTGTGGTGCAGTTTCCGTCACTGACGAGTGTTTGTCTTGTTGTTATTGGTTGTTGCTACAGTCCAAACCTGTAGCGTTTGCAGTAAAGACGAATGTGAGTTACTGTGGAGCTCTGGATGAGGACTGTCCCGTCCAAGGAGCTGCAGTCAATTTCGATGCCAAAGACTTCCTGCACATCAAAGAAGTGAGTGATTATCTGTTGTTACTGAAGATGACCCCCTCTATTATGCTAAAACATGACAGATGAACATGACACAGGTCTGTTGTCGTGCTGAACTTAACAGAAGTATAATAATGACTGGTGGATCGGCCGGTTAGTAAAAGAGGGAGCAGACATCACCTTCATCCCCAGCCCTCTACGACTGGAGGCCATGAGACTCAAACAGGAGCAGAAACAGAGGTCAGTTATAGTATCAAGCTTCTCATAGGACTCATTTCCACTGTACAAGCTGTGATAATTTAGTGTGTTGTTGTTGCAGGAAAACAGGGGGCAACTCCTCCAGTTTAGGGGACATGGTGACGGGGAGTTGGAGGACCACGCCGCCATCTGCAGGTGAATGTAAGTACTACAAATCTCTCACGTCATTCTCGCTTCATGCTGGAACAAGAAGTTTGCTGTTTTTTTTTTACTTTTTTCTTTCATTCATTGTTATTTTCTTGTTTTCACAAGCCAAACAGAAGCAGAAACAGGTAGGTTTTGGCACTTTATGATGACACACCATGTGCTCATAATACATCAATGTTAACTTTTAACTTTAAGGGACATCATCAAGGTTTCTGCAGATCCTGAAACATCTTAAAAAGCAATTGATTTAGTCCCCTGAAAACAGGAACAGGAAATGTTTCACCTTTATGTTACTTTATCTACAATCTTGAAACCCATCGGTTTTCGTCTGATGATGATTTTCGCCTCTGGGGACAAGGGCCAATGTTTCAGTGCTTCCAGTGTTGATATCCAGCTGATGGATGTCTTTTGGCCAAGACTTCGCTTCCTGAATAAGAGCTAAATCGTCATCAGACGATGGCCGATGGGTTCAGAAGTTGCATTTCGGCAAGTGCGTTCCACCCCTTTAGCTCTCCACAAAGCCCACTCAGACATGATTGGTCAGAACCATTCGGACTACATACAGAAACCAGAACACTTCAGATACCAAAATCTTGTTCTTTCCTACAGATTCTGCATTAATATGCAGATATTTGTTGATAGAGATTACTTAATCTACTTTATCTACTACAACTGAGACTGGAGTGATAGTGGATTGTTATCTCCTGAGCAGAAACCTAAATTAATTTATAATTAGTTTATCCACTCATCAATTTTCTTTCTGTACTTCATAAACCTTTGTAGGCCTTATTGCCTGCACTGCTTTTCCATCATTACAATTAACAACTTAAATTCTGTTCTACTCTATAGAGTCTACCATATGTGGTATTGAAAAGGTCTTAAAAAGTTTTTTGAAAACTCTGCAGAAACCATGATTTTTTTTTTTTAGCTTTTCACAGCAAACAATCATTTCTTACCCCTGCTCTCTCCGTTGTTCGTCCCTCTCCCCTCGTCGTCCCCTATTTCTGGCAGGAACACATCCCTCCCTATGACGTGGTGCCCTCTATGAGGCCGGTGGTCCTCGTGGGACCATCGCTGAAGGGCTATGAGGTCAGTCTCTCCCCATGTCACCTCCAGCAGAGGGAGAACGGCCGCCTCACACTCTTCTCTCTGTTAAAACTATTCCTACACCGCCGCCTTTGTTTGAATCTGAATCCGTTTTTAGGTGGAAATCAGAAATGAAGCAGAGACATTTTACTCCTGAAACCTGTTCAACACATTGTTCGTTCATCTTTAAATTTTACTTCTGATGAAAGTAACAAAGGCAGTTTATTAATGTTTAGTGTGGAATGTTACAAGTAACTTCTTTGAGTAAATTTTACCTGTGGGAGAAGTTCTAGTACAGCTTACTGTTTACTTTTTCTTTAGTACATTTTGGAAGAAAAACCAACACTTCTACTACGTTACATTTGTCACACTACATTCATTTATTCATTATTAATTCATTTTTCTGATACAGGTGTAGCTTAAAATTTACATGTATTGTTTTTTAATAGGTACTTAAGTGCTCTTACTCAAGTAAATACTGTGTTTTCATGACTACATTTACCTCTATTGAGTTTTTGTTTTTAATAATAATACTTTTGCTTGAGTGCACTGTTTGGCTGCACTTCCCTCCTCTGTATACATGTATGTGTACAGTAATGCAGCCTCCTTAGACCTTTGACAGTAGCAGAGAGGTGATGGTGTCTGGAAATAAGCTGCTCTTATGGCTGGTTGTTTTCCTAACGATCCTAAAAATATATCTCTGACTGTTCTGACTGTTTAGACTCTGTGACTGTGTCCTCTTATCGTTCCACCTAGGTGACGGATATGATGCAGAAAGCTCTTTTTGACTTCCTGAAACACAGATTTGAGGGAAGGTCAGTGACAAAGATTACAGAATAATCTCTGCAGCCGTGGAAAGTCAGGCCTTTAATGAATCTGATCAAAAGGTTTCACTGCATATTTTTCCTCTCTGTATTTGCGTCTGTCCGCAGAATCTCAATCACCCGTGTAACTGCCGACCTGTCTTTGGCCAAGAGATCTGTCCTCAACAAAAGACCGATAATGGAGAGATCCAACACCCGCTCCAGCCTAGGTGACTGCTTATTCCCAGAGTGAGAACTCCCGACATCTCTTGGTGTAAAAAAGGCATGAGTTACTTAAACTTAATAGATCCATTGTGTCTCATCTGTGCAGCGGAGGTTCAGAGTGAGATTGAGAGGATATTTGAACTCGCCAAAACCCTGCAGCTGGTGATCCTGGACGCGGACACCATCAACCATCCCGCACAGCTAGCCAAAACCTCTCTCGCACCCATCATTGTCTATGTTAAAGTCTCCTCACCAAAGGTACAGTAGGTTTGCTCGCTCTCGAGCGCTCGATTCAGACCTCCTCTTCGTCGTTGACCTCTAACTTTATGTTCCGCTCAGGTGCTCCAGAGGCTGGTCAAATCCAGGGGGAAGTCTCAGAGCAAGCACCTGAACGTGCAGATGATGGCTGCAGACAAACTCTCTCAGTGCCCTCCTGTGAGTGGACGTCCATTTCTCACTAGTGCCGCAATGTTTGTCTGTTCCTGATCAACCTGTACAGTATCAATATCTTACATGAACAAGTTGTGATATAAGGTGAAAAAGAGGAAGCTCTAGAGACCCATGATTTAAATATCTATAACTATAACTATTACATGCCATGAAAGTTTGAACAGCTGCTCATGGTGCCCAGAGGATGACGCTTACTGACTTTGGTGATCCCTCACTTTTCCTCTAGTGCCATCATGAGGTTGACATTAATTGTCCCCAAAAAGAATTATCTGTAATGATTTTAATCCCCCCAATCTTTCATGTAGCAAACTATCAGGTCAACCTTTAAATTTGTCCAGCATATATACAGCACTGTGATTACATGAAGAGATTTGAGGCCTCCACAGAAGATCTGTGGTTAGTTCTCTAACCTGCCTGCCGAGGCAAGTGTGCAAGTGAACCTAGAAGAATTTATGCTTTAAAGGCAAAGGGTGGTCACGCCAAATATTGATTTGATTTAGATTTTTCTTCTGTTCGCTCACTTTGCATTTTGTAAATTGATAAAAATAAACAATTGAATCATAATTTTTTGAAAGCATTCTTACTTTACAGCATTTCTTCACACCTGCCTAAGACTTTTGCACAGTACTGTATATATGTGTGTGTGTATATAGTGTATTAATGACCAAGTACAAACAACATCAGCCTGGGCTGTATTGTTTGTTTAGTGCTAACTCTGCCAGCATACAAAACTAAGATGGTGCACATGGTAAACATCATACCCTCTAACCGCACATGGTGTTTACACTTGACCATTCCTCACTCTGGTCATTTCATCAGGAAAACAACAAGCTGTATGTCCACTGATGAGACCTCGCTGATCACATTATTAACATTATTTATGATTATTTACAAACATCATGAAAACAAATATTGCTTTTGTAGATATAAATGCCATTAACGTGGTACACAGTTTGCCAGTTGTCCATGTTTACAGTGATACAGTGTTAATTTTTCAGCTGCTGCCGGCAAAATGATTCTAAATAATTCCACAAGATGTTTCACTCTGTTTTTGTTGACTCGTAGGATATGTTTGATGTCATTTTGGATGAGAACCAGCTGGAAGATGCTTGTGAGCATTTGGCTGAATACATGGAGGTCTACTGGCGAGCCACTCACCTCCCAGGGAACACCCCTCTCAACCCCTTGTTGGAGCAGAGTCTGATGACCCCGCCTTCTGCCATCTCTAGCCTACAGGTGAGCTCGTCTTCATCTGTTTGCAAAGCAGAGCATGAAAATGCAGTTTTAACGCTGTTTGAAGACTCTTAAGTAGGAATCCTGTTCTGAACATGTTGTATGTTGTCGCTTGTCTTTACCAGATCTTCCCATCTCAGATTCTCATGCCTTTTATTTGATTGTCTCCAGTTGTCTTGTCTGTCTTCTCACTCATCCATGCTTAACATTTTTGCAGTTTTCTGAAACACAGGAATTAATTGAATGATCGCTTACAAAATGGGGTGAGTAGTAGGGTTTATATACATATATATATACATATAGATATATATAGATATTTGCACTATAAACCCCATCAACAACCCCTCTTACACACGTCCCGACACCTGAACACGACACCACGGCTGAGACGGTGAATGAACAGCACAGTATTCATTCAGATCTCACCACAGAAAACAGACCTGTTCGTTGCATCCTGCCTCCTCTACTTTAGTTGATGGTCTCAGGTGAACCTCTGCTCCTCCACAAGCTTCCTGGGAGAAAATTCACAAAGCAGCTTGAATTTATTATCATAACTGAACACATATTGTTTGAAATGATAAAATTGTCAAAATCTGACCGACAATGATCCTTTTTCCAAGCGTGCTTTGTGAATGGTGCCCCCGCTCACAGTGGCACTGTCTTGACTGATGAAGGCACACAATCAATGCTTAACTAATGTATTCACCTTGATCTAAATGTATAATTCACTCAACAATAAACTGAGACCATAACATCAGTACAGTAACATTTCATGTCCGAGAGTAGCCTCCTGACCATCCATTCAACTGTTCCATTACTCTGTATACGCACACATGTAACTACAAAGGACTTTGAAGAGACCTAACCAACACTGCACACTCTGCTGCACCGCTGCATGTCCATTATTAACACTGTAAACCCTCTATATATTGTGTTTCCCTACCTGTCTTCTGAAACAACATTTTAAAAGATCACTTCTTTCAACAGTGCACTGCAGCTCCGACGAGTTGTTATCTTTGTTTCTCTGTTCGTTGTCTCCTTAGAGGCTTTGAGCATTAGAAATATTGATAGCACTCGGATCATTTGATATTTAAATTACTTGAATTACTACCTCTGCAGCTGTACGCCATTTATGGCTGAAACGATTTGCCAGTTAACAGATTGGAAGACAGTGTTATTGTGTCGGTCACATTGGTCCAGACTGAAACAAGTAAACTTTTGTACAATCGTGATCCCCAGAGGATGAACCCCACTGACTCTGGTAGTGCTCTGTCGTTTACTCTGATGCCACTATGATGTTGACATTTTCGGTTATATCGACAACTCTGCATGTGCACATCCACCGACCTCAGTGCAAAAAAAAATTCAACAGAATTGCTCAAACACAAGCAGTAGCTGCACACAGGTATCACCACTCCCTTTAATTGTATCAGTGTTATCACTTCAAAACATAATGATAACATTAAAGGGAGCTGTGATTGTTCTAGTGATTTAGTACCAAGTACCAACCAAGACTTATTTACTTTTTTTCTATTCTGTCTTAAAACAACGCTGACATGCCCAGATCTGAGTTGACTCAGTGACTGGTCGACGTAATTGCTCCTCCTGGTTGTACTGGATGTAAAAGAGACTGTAAAAGACTCATGGCAGTTTTTTGTGTAAATCTTGTAAAAAAAAAAAAAAATCTTTCAACTGCAGCTCAGTAAAGAAAGAAGAAAATGTGGAATTCTTACCAGTAAGTCTGTAAGATGCATATATAACATTTACATAAGCTTCATGTTAGCGTCAGCTGAACTTTGAAACTAGTTTTTGATCTTCAGAATGAGGACAGTGGATTTATATCTGCAAACCCTTTATGAATTATTTTGGCTACTGTGGACAAGTGGAACTTTTTCAGTGCACATACGGGCGTGTAAGTGTTGCTTTAAGATCATTTTGACCCTTTCCTTCAAAGTCCTTCCTGATGTAGTGTTTGCATTATTTTGTCTCCCCTCTGTGTTTGCCGTCCATGAAAATTGGCTGTAACAGTTGTGAAGCTACTTTGAGATGTTGTCCTGGTGTCAGCGCTCTGTTTTGACCCTCTTCCTACCTTGTTTTTTTCCTTCCATGCCTGCTCAGAACCAGAACAAGAACCAACCGCAGCCCCACGAGGCGGTGCGCCTGGAGGGCGATGAGGAGGAGGAGGCGGGCGAGGAGGCCCACTCCCCTTTGGAGCAGGACAGTCTCATGCCGTCCGACGAGGCCAGCGACTCCCTGTCTCGCGGCCGGAGGGGGAGCCCGTGCCACAGGGGGGGTGAGGAGGAGGAGGAGGAAGAAGAGGAGGAAGAGGAGGAGGATGAGTACGCCTCCCCCTGCCACGCTCGCACATACAGGGACATGTACCCCCCTCACCGTGGGCACACAGGCAGTGCCCACAGTGCCAACGGGCATGAGTCACAGGACAGGCTGCTCCAACGTGAAGCTCAGCAAGGTCACAACCAGAGGAACAACCGCCAGCGCAGCCGCCCCTGGCCCCGAGACACCTACTGAGGACCCCCCCCACACCTCCTCTGGCCTTCAGATCACCACCTAGACCACCCCAAGCCCTCCGACCCTCGTACGTTCCCAAGCAAACGATTTAGAGATGAAAAAACCCCAAATCAGCTCCAGACTTAAATCAGACAAACAGAAACAGATGCCCAGTTTATTAAGCCCACAGCTTAAAGTTTTCCCAGTCGCACTCTTCCAGATTATCCAAGCGGAGGGGATGTAATGACCTCTCCAGGGTCAGCTCCTTCAGATAAGAGTCAACAGGGCTACTCACCTCTGCAATGGAAAGGTTTCAGGCTACCAGCTGTACGGAAACTCAAACTTTAGCTGCTTTGCCTAAGGTTTCTCTATTGTAGGATGTCTCATATACTGGCCTTAAATTCCTAAGACTTTTATCTATCTTTACTATTGCATGTATGAGTATAATTATTTTAAGACTATTTGCACATTAATGTCAGAACAGGAACTGAATGATCTTTACGGATAAACTAATGTAGGAATGTCTACTGTTGAATCAATTTATGGGAAATAGTAATGCATTTGTTTCCATTGTATATACTGAATGGGCACCTGGTTTTGTTTCGTTTGCTACTATATTTGTTTGGTTTTGTTTATATGGACTTTGTTGTTTTCGGAGAAATGTTGCCACCCATGCAAGACTGTCAGTGGCGTGTGGGCGACACACACACAGTTAAAGGTGGAGTCTGTGATTCTGGAGAAAGATTGTTCATATTTAGGCAATTGGTACATATAGAGCATGTGCCAGATTTACCATCCATCTGGCTCCCACTGCCCCCTTCCTCCCTATGTCCCTCTCCTCCTCTTCCTTCTGTCCCGACAGAGCGGACAGCTAGCGGACCAGTGAGGAGATCATCTCCGAATCCGACAAAAAGTGTACTGGATTAGAATGGCTGACTCCACCTTTTAGTAAGTAAGTAAGCGGTGCGAAGCTGCAGTACAGCGTCAGTGTCACCTACAGTACAGTACAGTACATTCTGGGCATCGCTTGTCTTTGCTGTTGCACAATCACCCTCTGTAACACCTCCACAAATCTGAAAACGGGCACAGAGAATGTAAACACAACCAAGAAAGCGAATGTTACCTTTTAAAGGACAGATGATTTGTCGAACAGCTTGTTTACATCAAATCCTTCACATATATCAAGCACACGCTGCACAGCCGCAGCTCCTCTTCAGATCCAGGCTTCAGAGAATGTAAGCTTGCATGCTTTTTGCACCTCCAAGCACCGCCTGGTGTCTCCAACCCAACCGATCGCCCTGTAATTGGATTGTAGCACGTTATTGATTGTAGCATCCACACCTACCCACCCCCCTCCCCCCTTTGTACGTCTGCGCCAAACACTCGTGTTGCGTTTGTGTGCTGCAGTTTTACAGCTGATTAGGTTTTTACCAAGGCAGATCCTCAGGTGTTAAGTCCTACACGCCCCCATCGCGCTCAACTCCACGCAATGAAAGTGTCGCGCTCCTGAAGGACTCGTAGCACCCGTGACACGATGTCAATCTGTTCCTGCACCATTATCAGTCCGTGAGCCGATGACGTGAAGAGTTTGGACGTGATGCCGACAAGCAGCTACCTGCTTCTGATCACACACACACACACACACTCACACACACACACTCACACTCACACACACAGCGTCGATACTGTTAACAGCCGGCTTTAGGAGTTACTGGTTTACTGCTTCCACGTCTCACAGGTTTCTCTATCTAGTGTTCTGTATATTTTGAAGAGGAAAAAAAAAATCAGCATGATTGAAAAAAAAAATGAAAAAAAATCTATGCAAGTGTTGCATGAAAATCTGAGTGTTTCTTTTTACGGTTAAGTATTTTAGTAATGCATCGACTGACTCTCCTCGTTGTCTTGTAGTGATAGTCTTGTCTTTGGGGCTACTCACTCCTCACACCACTATTACTAAAAATCAGAACGCATCACTTAATTTATCCACAAACCTTAACATTGGTGACATTTGATTTTCCACAGTATTGGACACTGGTTGACGCACTTTTTTAAAAAGTCACTCACTTCAAATTGTCCCAGTCACGGATCAGGCCCACGAGTTTTTTAATTTGTGATAAAAAGGAATGAGTGAATTATTTAAGCCCTGCATGTCTCAGTTCACCAATTAGCTATTTTCATTATATTTTGGCAGAGTATGTTTTTTCAAAGCGGACCAATTCAGCAACTGACGAAGCAGTTGAGGTTTTTCAATTTATGAAGCACAATTTTTACAAGGGTTATAATTTAGTTTCCTCTGTCTTATTCTGTATGCAATACTAAGCCTAACATTGAAAAACTTAAAACGCCTTAGACCATCTGGACTTCCTCTTTTGTGTGAGTAGAAAAAAAAAATTGCACTACTTTTCTTTGGGATGGTTGCTTTGTAATGCAATAACTGCACTAAATATACCCGTGTATCCACCAGACTACCACAGCGTGCTAGCGTGACCCAACACGCCTCTTCCCTCTATTTATCAAAAGAGACAGCAAATGTGTAAAAAGTGAGACATTTCCTGCCTGATGCTGTATAGAATGCTTTCTATTTGAAAATAGATTTACAATGCTAACTAAAATATGACTTAAACAAAATAAACATGACATTTTATGTACTTTTAATTGTTTGGCTCCTTTTTTGTGTGTCACTGTAATACGGTCAGTTCAAAACGGGCCATGAACCTTTTTTCACAGACGTTCATGGTCCCCAGAGGCTAAAATCTAAAGGTATAAATGTGTTCATCACTTGAATGTTGCAGCAGCCAAACGTGGAGATAATCTGAAAAATATACTTTCACCAAAAATGCACGTACATATTAAACTGTATAGTAATTGATGCATTAATGTGTTCTGTTTTTTCATTTTGTTGAGGTGGTTCTGCAAAGTAACTAAAGCTGACAGATAAATGTAGGAGAGTACAAAGTACAATATTTGCCTCTGTGGTCGAGTAGAAGTTTAAGGTAATGGACCAAACAGAAAATATGAGTAAAGTACAAGTACCTCAAACCAGTACTTAAGTACAGTACTTTATTAAATGTACTAGTAGCACAGTGCCTGTGCTTCCCATTTTCTTTTAAAACTAATAGAAAATAACCTGTTATGTGGACCACTGTTTGTAGCAGAGAAACTTTTCTGTAAATTTAATCTTTACATCGATGCAAAACTAGGTCATAAAAATTAACTACTCATCAGCATGCAACACCACACTGTGCCATCGTCTTTCACATCTGATATTTAGACAGTTACGAGACAGATGACACTTAATACAAATGTTTATATTTAAAACAATGAACTGCAGATAAGTCTCAGGATGCATCTGAAGTGACAGAAAGGACCAATCGCTTCTGGCATTGGTCTCTTTAACAGGAAGGAAACTGAAATCATGGTGACAGAAATTTAACAAATGCACAGCGTAGCGTTTACTACTCATCTACACTCACATCCTGGCTGCCATTTATCGTGTTTGATAAGTGAAGAGCAGCGTTCATACGGCGCAGATCAGCCACTGATCCTGGCTCTTGTTTACAGAAGCAAAATCTACCACGGAGTCCACATTTACACGTCAAAATATTCAAAGTCACGCACATCGATGAGAACTGTGATGGTTTCTGCACCAGTGAAGCAGTACGTGTTCTTCTCTACCAACAGACTTGTCGGAAAGACAAAAAAAAATGTTTAAAAAGTAGGTGTAAATAACCTGGAGACCAAATCCTGATTGTGACACACAGAGAGTGTGTGTGTGTGTGTGTGTGTGTGTTTAAAAGTCCGCTTTGTATGGAAACATAAATCAGGCAAAGATGGTCTCCTCTCGTCTCTTCTTGGTCAGGATGGTTCCAGGTTTGTGCTGGGCGTCCGGGTGGTTGGCCAGCTCGGGGGGGCAGGTGGACACCGGGCTCTCCAGGATGGCCTGCTTCAGGTCGTAGAACACGGCCGAGTCCTCTTTAGTCAGGAAAGTCATGGCCACGCCACTCTTACCAGCACGACCCGTACGGCCAATACGATGGATGTAGTCTGGGGGGGAGGCAGGAGCAGCACTTAGTCACCAGTGTAACAAAAACGTTCATTTATCTATATGTATCTTATGTCCTGATATATAGAGACATTAAAGTTAAGAAAAAAGACAAAAAAACACAATGCTTCTTACCTTCGATGTTCTTCGCCATGTCATAGTTAATGACCATGGAGACGTCCTGGATATCGATACCTCGACCGGCAACGTCTGTGGCCACCAAGATATCTTTGGCTCCTGCTTTGAGGTTGGACAGCGCAAACTCTCTCTGCTCCTGGCCTTTGCCACCGTGCAGCGTGCAGGCATTGTACTGTGTGAAGAAGCAGAGACAGTCAAGGTCAAGACCTGTTTCATATTCTCAGTATTTTAGGAAAACCAGGTAGGTGTTTATGGGAGTGTGGTCCAGTGGTTTCCAAAGCAGCTGCCTTTAACATTTACTTCCATCTTTACTGCACATTTTTTCACAACATTAAAACTGGTCTGCGAGTCTGAGCTGATTTGAACTGAACGTTCGCTGTTGCTTCTTTAGTCATGAACATGTAAAGGAAAACTTCAGTGAGGTAAAATGATGTTTTTTGTCAGTGGAGCCGAAAGCAATACAACAGAACAAAACAAAATTTGTAAATAAAAAAAAATAGGCCTCAGGTTTAAAAATGGTGAAGTTATCCTTTGACAGCAGGTTTTCGGGCTTTGAAAGAATTTTGGTCCTGGTCGTGTGGCCTAAAGTGACTTACCCCCATCTTTTCCAGAGACTTGGCCAGCACATCACATCCCTTCTTCTGGTTGACAAAGATGATGATGGGAGGCTCAAAGCCATGCGCCAACACCTCCAACAGCTTCTTTCTGCACCGCAAAAAAAGATCCAAAACCACTCAGTATGACACTTTGACAGAAACAAACAACATGTTTGATCTTTACAGTCAAAGGTTTGAGACTGTCTCACCTCTTCTCTCCCTCGGACATCAGCAAGACCTTCTGTTCGACCCTCTCATGAGGTTTGCCAGCAGACCCGATGTACACCACAGCAGGACGCCTCAAGTAGCTCCTGGCCAGTCTCTCCACAGCTGGAGGCATTGTAGCTGTGAACATGACGGTCTGAAAAGGGCCACGTAAACAGGGTTTAAAAACACAAATAAACAGTGAGAGCACAGTCTTGTTTATAAAATACTGTTTGCAAACATACTTGTCTGTATTTATGTTTTCCAGATTCAAAGTTCATCATCATTTTCTCAGGATCCTCTGCTTCATCCGTGTCTGGTTTCTGATTGGTCACTGGGATGTACTCCAGAATCTTTTGGACGTCGGGCTCGAAGCCCATGTCAATCATGCGATCGGCCTCATCCAGGACCACGTAGGTGCAGCGGCCCAGGACCAGGTACCGGTTCTCCAGCACGTCGATCAGACGGCCGGGGGTGGCGATCACAATCTGTCAGTCAGCAAACACAAGCAGCAGGTGAATGTGTGTGGTTTGTGAACCGCTACCCTCTGAATGTACTGGCTGTGTCGGCTTCCCGCCAACAGAGGCTTCATTAGAATAAAGTCTGTGTGTGTTTGCAGCGTCTGAAATGATGTTTCTGTTTAGACTCTCTAATGTTTGGTTAGCTAAAGAAACACACACACTTTTCCCAAACAAAATCTATTTAATCCTTTTTATATGTGTTCCAGAGATACAAAAACCGTGTTGATATCACAGTTGATATCCTGGTATTTGATCGTGTTTTGGAAGCACAAATCCCATGATACTTTGGTGGGTGCAAGCAGGAATGTTAATGTTGCCATGAAGTTAGAGAATAGCTGTGTTTTTAAGACTACATTTTCTTAGAATTTAGCATATTTTCACCATTAAAAATATGCCAAATGAGCTATTGGTAGTTCCTGTTTGCAGTGTAACTATGAACGTACGAACAACTGTCACTGGGTTACTTTGGTACAGAAGAAAACTTAAAAACCTGATAATTATCAGGCAAGTTCTGAAGTTTCTACGCAGATTTATCTGTGACGGACAACAGAGATATATACATCCTCAAAGAGTATTAGCCTGAAACTGACTGTATGTGTATCATGTCTGTATATTCAGAGTTAAAGCTTATAATGAGGAATTAAAAATTCATTCTACTTTTTGTTTCTCCAGCTGACGGTTATATTGACCTCTGTTACTCTTAGTGAATTATTACAAAGTTATTTGAATGTTCCTGTGTCAAAATAAGACCATTAATGATTTACACGCTGAAAACAGATTCGGTGCTTTGGTGTTTCAGTGTTTTTCTACTCCAAGAAGCACAGGTCTAAATGTTTCACCTCACAGCCCATCCTGAGACGGAAGCCCTGGTCCTCTCTGGAGATTCCTCCGATCACAGCCACCGTGCGAATGCCGAGCGGTTTACCAAACTTTATGGTCTCCTCCTCAATCTGCTGGGCCAACTCACGAGTCGGGGCCAGGATCACAGCATAGGGGCCCTGGTCTGAGTCTTCAATCCTGCACAAACAGCCAATCAGAGAGCACAGCAATGTGGCGTTAATGGGAAAAAATGTGGCATTATTACAGGGTTTACTGGAGATTATTTGCGCCTGGGCTTTGTTACCTATCAATCTTTGGCAGGGTGGTAATCCAGACAAGCAGTGGAATCAGGAAAGCAGCTGTTTTACCGCTACCCGTCTCAGCCACACCAATGATGTCACGGTTCTGTAAACCAATAGGAATGGCCTGCCTCTGAATGGGTGTCGGATCCTGGATTTCAAGAGAAAAAACATCCGTATTAGTGATACCAACAAGGAGGAAATATCAGTTTGTGGGTCAATTAGGAGAAAACAAAAAAGCTCAAATAAATTCACTGTAGCCATTTCAGTCATTAGCATTATTTGTTTGCTGGCCACAGTTAAAAAAACACTCAATGACAACAACATACTGACTGTCGACCTCCACTACTCTGTATTCCTCTTATAAAAAACGTGAACATGGAGACCCGGTGGGCTGACCTTGTAGCCACATTTGTCGATGACTTCCAGGATGTGTGCGGGCAGCGAATACTCCTTCCAGTTCCTGATGGGGTTCGGGATCTTTCCTCCCTTGGTGGTGATGCTGTAGTCCTCTCTGAAGATTCGCCAGTCTCTGTCTGTCATCTCATCCAGCTTCTTCTGAGACCAGTGTCTGTCGTCCCAGCGCTGCTTGGCTTCCTTCTTACGCATCTTCTTCAGTCGGGTCCTGAGAGGAGTAGAGAATGAAGATTGGATAATGGGAAGGTTGGTGGTGAAGCAGAGGGTGAGCCAGTCTATAGTTTTTAGACTAATTCTACCTTTCAGTCTTTATTTTATGGATTAGGTTTGAAATTTTGAAGTTGCTTTTGAAAACCACTAGTATGATCTTTAAAGCCACAAACTGAGCTCATCAATGCCTACATGGAGCGGCGCATTTGCGTCTTGGATCCTGTTGGGTTTGTTTCAGTGTCCATGTTAACAGGTTAGTGCAGCCAAACAGCTTGTGTGAGCTGTGCAGCTGAGGTGCAGCTCTGCTGTACACCTTTCAATACAGTTTTAGTGCCTTTTTAACTCAACACTTCCTGTATCAGTGTAACAAATAAATAGCCCTGTAGCGTTTCTGAAGACAGGGTCCTTTCACTTGTTAACAAGGCTTCTATTTGATGGCCATTATCAAAGGCCAACTCAGTGTAGAAAGGTAGTTACTTACTCTTCCTGCTCCTTCTCCTCTAGTGTGCGCCTCTTTTCCATCAGGTCACCATAGAAACGTGACTGCTCTCTTTTCTGTTGCTTCAAGTCGATGCCAGCGATGAAGCCGCGCCCGTACAGCTGCACCTGATGCTTTTCTTTGTAACTGGGACACAGATGGGGAGCGTCATATTATTTGTACTGGTACACATTCTGACAAACAAAGACCTGCTTCAGGTCCACAGACATCCTCCAGTGGCACGCTTGTGCTCATGTTGACTCACATTGGGTTGTAGTCGACTGAAGTGTCCTCAGAAGCATCCCACTCAAACACAAACTTCCTGTCATTCAAGTGACGAGTTCTTCTGCGTTTCTTGAGCCCACCCAGGTAGCGCTCCTGTAAAGATCCCGTTTGGTGAATTGCATCTTTAAAAGGTGGAATTGTGTTCATGAATCCAGGAGACGGTTAACATTTTTACAGTTTATGTTTGCAATGCTTGAACACCAAAAAAAGTTACCAAAAGCACAAGCTTAGAGTTCAGTCTGACAAAGTTCAGACAGATTTATTTTTTCAGACTAAATGTGGCATGAAGCATCAAAATTGAAATTAATCAAAATCAAAATTGTTGGCCTACAATTATTGCCGTGTTTTAAGTTTTGCATAGGTAACTATTACTGGGGTAGGAATTAAAAAAAGGAAGAAGAAAAAAAAAAAATCACTGATGTCGGTAACCACCCCTACAACTATACATCCAGTCCAAATAGGGTTTAAAATTCAGTTTCAGACTCGGTCATAGCCTCTATTTCATCTACGTTACACAACAGCGCGATTTCTCTCTGGACTAACCTTGATGGCGTGGAGTTCTTTGGTTTTATCCTTCTCCTCTCTAAGCTTCTGCCGTCCATCATCGTCTTCATTACCATTGTTCTCTCGCTCCATTCGCTCTCTTCGCTCTCGTCTCTCTCTTTCCTGGGGGTCCTCTGTAACACATATTCTCAGTTAGGATCACTGCGCTTCTACAACAGCATGCAGACTGTTTACAACTAAATGAACCAGAGGCTCATACACACCCAGCATTTTTCTCCCCATGTCCTGGAAAACCCGTCTCTTCTTCCTCTCCTCTTCCAACAACCTCCTCCTCTCCTCCGTCTGTTGCTCCCTCCGTTTCAGAGCCTCAGCTTCTCGCTCGGCCTTGGAGAGAAACTTGGGCTGAAAAAGATTTTTAAAAAAAAAGGAGTGAGGACAAAACAATATTTGGTTTAAAAAAGTAGAATAAAAAGTGGACATCAGGAAACGTCGCACCTTTGCCTCTGCCTCCTCTTCTGCCTTCTTCTTGGCGAGAAGCTCTTCCAAAGACAAAGGCTGGACCTGAAAAGGAGCAACACAGGTCAAACACCCAAAACAACAACCTAAGAAACAAAATAACGCTATGAAAGACTCAACAAAACCACATTCTTACCTTCTCTTTCTTCTTTTTTTCTTCATCCTCTTCTGTTTTTACATCCCTCTCTCTCTTTAATTTGCTGTCTTTTGACTTTGGTGAGGGACTTCTACAAGGAAGTTGACAGATTTAAACAGGTGTAATCAGCCTCTTTCAAAATGACATTTATTCATCGTTTATTTGACTAATTTCTGTGTTTAATTCTTACACAGGAATTTAGCCAAAATGTTCATTGTAACCTGACGTACACATCCAATGACCAAAGGTTAGTTTGTGTTTTTTTTTGTCAAAACAAGTGAATCCACAGTTACATGTCACATGATCTTTTTATTTCAGCGTTCTCATATTTTACCTGGACCTCTTGCTGCGATCTTTATCACGTCGATGGCCATCTCTGTCCTTGCGGCTCCTCTCTCTGTCCTTATCTCTGTCTCGTTCCTTGTCTCTGTCTTTGTCTTTCATGCGCCGGTCTCTGTTATTATATTACAAATCAGATAAAATGTTAAGTTGTTGTTGTTTTTTTTTTTTTTTTACTAACAACATCAATGAATCAACTGAAGCTTAGTTATGCAAAAAAACAAATGCAAATGCTGTGTGTGTCAGTACATAGAAACTACAACAATGAGAACTTTGATTAAGTGTTAAAGATGGGTTTGCGCCCTTGCATTTCAGTTACCTTTCTGCAGACTTGGAGCGATTTCGTTCACGAGAGCGATGGCGTTTACGTGTTGGCGAGGGTTTGCGTTCCCGGTCTCGTGAACGGCTGCGTTTCCTCTCTCTGTCTTTAGTCCCTGAGGATTCGGCATCCTTCTTGTCTGCGGAGTCGGCTGCCATCTGCAAACACAAAGACCATGTGTGGATACTTTTATCATGACCTGATATTCTTGATGCATTTTCTATATCAGTTATTTGACTTTCACGTGGGTGTGAGTTTGATAAGGTACTGTACACTCTTACTAGGAAGACATGAATTAATGAACTTCCTGCAGGGGAGCATTACATTTAACTTTGCTATAAACAATATTTCCTCATAAAAGTAAACCTTCTTTGGCAGATAAAATACTGGAGACAGTAGTCAAGTTAATACAACAGAAATGTCAGAGCAGAATTTAGTCACAAAAAAAAAAAATCAGTAGAACAGATAAAAACACACTTTACTGACGTATCATAAATAAATAAAATCTAAACCCAAGGTAGCACAGTTGACGTATGGTCGGTTTAAGTAACTTGTACAGACATATTGCATATTTTATTTTGATGAGTTTAAGTTCATTTGAACATATAAAAGTTCAATGTTGCCCAGTGCTGTTTCTATAAAGCAAACCGCGGTTTTCCAGTCTTTATTTTGCAGTTTCTCCTCTTAGTAGCTGAAGTTACTAATCTTAGGGTAAATGCTTAAAATTCACCACCTATGGTAAGAAGACTTGAATCATAATATGGGACGTCAATAACGAGACAACCTAAAGTAACTCTGCAGAATGAATGCAGCGGACATAAGCTAGCTCCTTAAGTTAGCCTAACAACTTAGCAAAACGGCTAACTTTCTTCAACAAACTGCCCAAACGCGCAGCACATAAACCTTGTTACAGCCAAACGTTTGCACTTTATGAAACAGAGGGAGACTGTGAGGTTTATAACATCTAAAGCTTACCTTAATCACTTCTCAACAAAACACTTGCGATTTATCTACGCTTCAAGACGACGCCATGTCGCTCGATGCGTGCTACAGCGAGTAAGGGATTGTGGGAGTCGTAGTGCTGAGTCTTCCGCATAGAGTCGACACAGCAGCTCTTAAAACTACATTTCCCTGCCAAGTGGAGGCATTTTCATCAGGGCTCCGAATGTTTGGCACATGAACACCTAAGTGCCTGACCAAAAATAACTTTCTCAGTCCCACTGTCTGTAGGTGAGTTTAGACACAAGGTGGCAACCGTGTTACAAGATGGCACGATGCAGATTTTACTATCTTAATTCTCACAGAATTTCACAGTACTACCTGGTAGGTCTAGATTTTGTAACGTTTATTATTCGTATTAAAGACTGTTAACCGATAAACATCGTTTGCATTACTATAAATAATCAGTAGGGCTATTTTTGGCACAGCAAGCTAGTCTGCTTTAAATGTGGATAAAGTAGCGTTAATGTTTTGGCTTTAGGGTTTTTTTAAAGTAACTTGTCCGAAATGACGAGCCTCGGTGTTTTAAGTGAATGGCTGTCACAAAGCTGAAGGCAAAAACAAATGAGAATTGTGAAATGCATGAATAAGAAAACTGTCTGTAGTAGCAGCCAGACATATCAGTCTGTTGTTGACTGTAGTGCAGCCATGATGAAATAGGTCTGCTCAGTACTACATAAAAACTCTATCTAGCAGATTAACATTCAAGGAGTGCTGTTAGTGCAAAAATCAGACTATGTTTTTCCTGTAATCTAAACTATCCTCTGTGTGTGTGTGTGTGTGTGTGTGTGTGTGTGTGTGTGTGTGTGTGTGTGTGTGTGTGTGTGTGTGTGTGTGTGTGTGTGTGTGTGTGTGCTCCTGCAGACAGACAGATAAAAGACATTTTAGATGCTGCTGTGCTTGACTACCACAGTCTGGATTGGCTCGATGCTGATTCATATTCTGTACCTGCCTTTTCATCCACTGGGAGATCAAGAGAGATTTATGGAGCTCTTCTCAAGGTGAAACAGTTTCAGTACGAACAGATCAAAGTTGATGGTACACAAAATAAAGAACACATGAAAGGGGAAAGATAATGGTGAAGAATTCAATAGACTGTAAAAGTCACATTTGTGTTTTATACACTGAACTGCGGTCTTTAGCATTTCTTTGTTTTTCCTCATTTGCTTTTATTACATGATTCCAAAAATCTTTGAATAAAATATGCGCATGAAATCAATAATGAATCCCCCCTCATAATGTGGGCTGTTATGTTCTTTAATGGAGGGAATCTGTTTCAGGTTCGTCACAGTAGAAAAAAAACACAGGGGTCGCTAATAACATTAATGATGGCTCTGTTCTGTTCAGGTGTCCCAGGGGGCCATGGCAGTATGGCAGTGAACACAACACCACAATAAACTGAAGCAGCTAAATGGAATTCAGCCATAATTATAATTTACACCAGTGCTTTTCGTGATGTGATATGTGAAAAAGTCATGTTTCCAGGACTGGAATAACTGGTGAAGTCACTAAATATTGTTTTGAGGAGCAATCAGAGGAGTGAGATGTAGAGAGAGGATGAAGCAATTGTCACATGACACTTTGCTGCTGACTAATCGGCTTTAGGAGGGTTTTTTTTTTCAAAATGTATGAGCTCTTTCCTTGGTTTTACAAACTGCACTGGTGCTTAATGGCCCTACAGACCCATTATACCCACCGTGTTGTCACTTTTTTACCTGACTAGCCCTTATTTGAAGACTGTGGGCGTCTACAGAGAGTGTTTCATTGACATCTCCTTCAAGCTACACCTGTTAGGGGCGGGACAGCTCACTGTTTTATGATACCTCACATAATGGTCATAAAACAATGCAGTTTTGTATACCAGATAGTGTCAGTGTGATTTCCATAAGTGTTCCCCATATTTAAAAACACACCATGAAAGATGTTATGAAATGTGCTTTTTATGATGTTTGTGTGTTATTTATCTTAACAACTTTCCTGCATATTTAATGTGCTGCATTTGTAGAGAAGTAGCAGTAACCACAAAAACAAAATACAGAAATATTGTTCATTAATATAGTGTAGACAGTGAATTGCCCTTTTCAAATATTCTATATTAATGTCTGTTCGGTGCCCGTGACATTTTGTGTTTCTGCGAGGTGCTGACATACGTCGCTCACATACAAACGCGCTGTCTTGATGCTTCACCGTTGCTATGACTACCCTATGTTTTGCCATTTGTCTTACACACTATGTCTACGGTTGCCCCCAGCGAGTTATGCATAGAGTGAGGATTAGGAACACTGGCTGCATCTCTAAAATATGCTTATTATCTTTACTCTGACATCATTTTTATAATATGCTACTTAATGTGGTGTGGTGTTTCCAGGGATAATAGGAAGGAAGATGAAGAGAGTCATGAGATAAACGGGCACAATTAACTGAAGATTTTCCAGCACAAAAGTCCATTCGACTATGTTGTCATCCATCTTTTAATTAGTTAGGTGTTTTTAATGTGCAGGAGAACGTAAAAGCTGGGAAAATGTATAAGGGCAGAAATAACTTTTATAAGATTATTTTGGGGGTTTTTCTGTTTTTTATTCGTAGTTTAGACATAATTGATTATTTATGAAAACAGGCTAAACAAATACTCAAATTTTACCATGATGCAACTTTTTAATGCTTTGTGTGTCATGTCTAGTTAATGATTCTTCAGGTCCGGAAGCTGACCTGCTTTAAACCAACACTGAGTAATAATGACGATTATCTGAATCTGATCACAAACAGCTGGCTAGTTAGGCCATGTGCAAGGAAAGGGATCAATGTTAGAGGTCTGACAGATCGTTTTGTTGAGGGTCAACACTTTCAGTCTAAAGATATAACATGGAAATGGCCGCACTGCTCAGCGAATATTTTGCCATTTTTAAGCCCTAGAAACAGACTTTTGCTGTGGTCTCATGATTGGATGTTTCGCTGATATCCAGATGTGTGCATCACGTCTCCAGCAGTAACCCTCTCTCCAAGCCCCTAACTACAGTCCTCCCCCATCCCAAGCGCCCCATGTGCCCCACCCTTGGCTCCCTTCCCCCCACATTCCCAGATGCCAGGCATGGTTGTCTAATTAAACCACAAGAAGAGCGCTCACTCCTGACATGCCCTCGGGGTGTGCCAATGTGGGCAATGAATGGGGGTTGGAGGGGGTAGATCTAGTGAAGGTGAACAGTGTGGATAAATGGTGGTTTCTGGAGGTGTCATTATATGGCGGATGAGGTGGGGGAGGCGGGGTAGTTGCACCAGGGGAGTCTATTTACCTGTGGCAGGGACACAAGGGGTCTTATCATTCCAGCAGACCTGAGCTCGGCGCCAGTACGCGTGAACCTGGCTCACCCCACTGCGCATGGCAACGAGAAAATATGCAGAACAGACGAGATAAACTGCTTAGCATACACAGCACACACTGACACACATTCATACACCGATTCACATGTACAGCATCATGCATGGATGCCCTTTACTGCAAATACAGTACTCACAGACACACACATGAGCAGATAATGGGACTGCAGGGGACAGAGTAGCACTCAGGAGACAAAGATACTTGCTTGAATGACAGAATTTTAGTTAGTGAGTTCATTTATTTTTTTCAAATCAGACAAACCATATATTTATTGAATATTACATTTTCCAGACATTATGCATGTATGCAAATCCTCATACAGTGTAATATGGTTAATATTAATGTGAGTCAGTCCTGAGGGTTGGCGGCTATGGAAAGGCCATGGTGTAGACCGTCTGCTGATGTCTGTGTGCCTCACTGAGTAGCCCAAAGCACACATACATACACAGGCTGGGAGCTGCCCTGCTGCCTGAACCTGTCACATCAGAACAACTCTGGACTGAACAATCAGACGCAGAGAGAAGCATTGATTGAAGGAAACTTCACTTCAATAAGTCCGGTACAATCAGAGAAATTGAGCTTTGATTTTTCCTGTTTTTGTGCCAGTTCTGTCGGCTGAATTCTGGTCTTTTGTGGAGGAGAGAGATAAACACCATTGTTACATGAATATACAACAGCAGCTTGTATTTGAAAAGCTAAATAAGCCGTTTAAAGGACCAGTTTGACATTTTGAAAAATTAGCTTATTTATTTTCTTCCCTGCAGTCAGAAGATCAATACCACTCTTAACCATGAGAGTGGTGGCGATCTTTTTCATCTAATTTGGCAAGAAAGCAACATTTCCAAAAATGTCAAATGCTGCTTTAAAGTACAAGGATTTTTACAGACAGTTGGTAGAAAAATTGCACAAACTCAATATGTGAGAAGACATCGTAGTGGCCATGTCTGCTGGACTGAACCACAGAGAGCCCGATGCCCAAATGGGACACAGGAGAATGTCACTCCTCACCCAGCTGAGCCTTTGACATACAACCACATTTTCCATCCAGAGGCAGGAGTTATGATGCTGTCAGAGCAGCTGTGGCAAAGCTCACTGTTACAGTCAAAGTGTGTGTGTGTGTGTGTGTGTTCAGTGCACGCAGGCCTATAAGGGAATGTAACCTATATGTCACTCTGCAGATAGCTCATCAGTAACCAGGCAGCATAGCTTTGCGAACCCCCATTCTCTCATCAGCCCTCTGCTTCCTTCTCTGCTGCTGCGGTTGTGAGGTTGATTGTGCGAATGTGTGTGAGGCTGCATCATGTGTGTGTTTTTATGCGTGTCTGTGCTGCCATGTCTGATAGATGATGTGCTTATGTGGTAATGAGCCACGCTGCGCTGCAACCACTTTGTGTGACTTCCCGAGAGGGTTTCAGATGGCAGCACCCTTCCCTAAATCATCCTCCCCCTGGTCCCTGATCCTGATCCTCGGCAGCCTCACTGTCTCTGCTGCAGGCACCTACCCATCCAGGGAGGAAGTGACACATGTCTAGACTGCACAGATCACTTGCTGCTGGCCTGTTCGTTAGTTTACATCATATATGTCAGTGCAACACATGTGTCGTAGGTGTCTTGTACAAATCTATTTTCAAGCATGGACTGATTTTCAGAGATTGTCCTGGACAGGGAGGTAATTTTATCAATCAATCAGAAGTGTGCAGCCCTGTTTCTCTTTCTTTACGCACTCAAGTTAAAGGAGAAGGAAAATTATACAGTACACAAAAACACTGACACAATCATGTGACAAAAAAAGGAAAATAAAAATAATACATCCCTTATTGCTGGAAAGAGGGTAAGTAGCCTCCCATTTTTAAGTCTTGGACAAAGGACATTACAGTGAGCTTGATGTAGTAGAACAGTTTGACATTTTGGAAAATGACTGAGAAGATCAATACCACTGTCATATCTATTGCAGTAAGTATGTGTCTGGCCAAGAGTTAGTCCAACATGAGACTTCTTGTGAAGCCACAATTGTTGTTTTTACACTTTCTGTGTGTGTCTGAATAAAAAGATTAAGCTTGTTAATTAGAGAGCTTTAGAGATGCTGGGAGGTTAATTTTGTCACTTTTAGACAGAGCCAGGCTAGTTTTTTTCCCCCATTTCCAGTCTTTATGCTAAGCTAAACTCACCAGCTCCTGGCTCTGGCTATAGTTACTATACAGACATGAGAGAATCTGTATGTGTCTTTTGTTTTTAAATCTAACTCCCAACAAGAAAGCGAATATGTGTATATCTAATTATGTTGAACTATTCCTTTGACTGGTCAGCCATGGCAGTGTGGGTCAAGAGCAACTGTAAGGGAAATGTCCAACACTTTGTATACTGCAAAATAAATTTATTTATTCATAATTTAGAGTTACATGAGAAGATCAATACCACTGTCATATCAGTACGGTAAATAGAGAACTACAGCCTGTTAGCTTAGCTTAGCATAATGAGTGGAAACAGGGAGATAGCTAGCTTAGCTTCCCTCCCAGTCAAGATTTTTTTCTTCATGCTAAGCTCAGCTAAGCTAACCAGCTGCTGGTTCTTCCTTCATACTTGATACATACACATTGAACTCTCTCCTAGGAAGCTAATAGCGTTTTCTAAAAATGCTGAATTACCCCTTTAAACACAGACTGCTGCAAAACCAGCACAAAAAGCTAAATAGATTAATCTAAAATGTGCAGTGTTTGCCAAAGGACCACGGCAGTGCTTGAGCTCCACATCCACTGTGGTCATGCAATATAATCGTGCCTTGGAGCAACGTGCCATGGATGACAGGCTCAGCACGCCCTCCTCAGAGGTTTATCTGATGAACAACGACATTTAATGTACATGTGCCAATTTTTGATAAATGTATGTATACATTTGTGTGTGTGCGTGTATCTGTGTGAGAGAGACAGGGAGCAACTGTAGAGGAAGATAAGACAGAGGAGCGCTGAAGACAGACAGACTGGCAGCCCTGTTTATCCATAAGACGATCAAACCACTAGGCCATTTCCAGCTGTAGAAAATCAATGTTGGAGCAGACATGAGATTACATTTATCTGAGACTGGTGATGCAGACTATATACTCACAATTTCCTTGTCACCTATGGTACAAAGGTAATGGATAAGGAGGTCATGAGTCAGCGCTGTATCCTGTGGGTGATAGTTGAAACATTCGGCTACTTCATCCGTGTTGTATCATCAGTGGGCAGGAGTGTGACAGCAGGACGTAGCCAGAGACGTCCAGATAAGAGCCCATATCAGTCAAGTGAAAGACTAAGCAAATACAGTAATGCAGGCAGGGAGGATGACTGCTTACATAAGAAAAAGGAAGAGTGAAGGAAACGGCAAAAAAAAAAACCCAGTAGCAATCGGAAGAAAAGGAAATTCTCAAATTTAAATATACTTGTTTGTTAATTTAATCAGACTCTCAAATTACTCAGCTGAATCTGTCATGGCCTCAATCAAGCGAGCTCTTCACCCATAACATGAACTTTACAAAGATATTAATATCAAGTATTAATGTACTGAGATTGTGACACAATCACTTACTAAATGGAGATTAAAATACTTACTAAGCTACAGCTATAAATAAGTCTTCACTAAATATTCATGCCCAGTACCTCCCAAATATAACTGTTTCATACTACTAGCTAACTGAACTAGTGATGTGTCGGTCGCGAACGATCCAGTTCTTAGAGCTGGCTCTTTGAAGTGAACGACGGGAGCCGGCTCCTGATTGGGAGCCGATCCGATCAGGAGCTGATATGTTTTTTTTTCGTCTTTTTTCTGTTAAAGCCGCACGAGATTGGTCAAGATGTGTGGTAGTGTCTGTGTCCACACTGAGGGGGGGGGGGGCTACAGGGAGGGAGAGACAAGAGAGCGAGAGAGCACTGCTACATAGTCAGAGACTGCAGGCAGGACAGGTGAGAAACATGAGCGACAGAAAATGTAGTAAAATTTGAACAAATTTTAATACAATTGATAGTTTGAGGGCAGAGTGCAGACTTTGCAAAATTAAAATTTCATATCAGGCAGGCTCCACAAACAACCTGCACAGACAAGTGTGTACTGTTCACCCATCAATTCAGTTAGAGGAGGAAAGACAAGCAAGGGACCCTGCTGTTAATGAAGGTGCCAGTGTGTCTACTGCTCCTACACCAAGACCTACAGCCCAGAGCTCTTTGACCCCAGTAAAACTAAATAATTTAAAATTAATAAAGCAATATAAACAATAAATATTCTATATAATGTGTTTTTTACATTAGTAATTCATTTTACACATAATTTGGTAATACATTTATTGAAGCAACAAAAAATTTGAGGAGCCACTTGGGAGCCGAAAGAGTCGGCTCTTTTTAGGGAGCCGAAAGAGTCGGCTCTTTTTAGGGAGCCGAGCCAAAAGAGCCGGCTCTCTAAAAAGAGCCGAAATTCCCATCACTAAACTGAACTAGCTTCGCTAACCCTCAGAGCTAACATTAGCTTGACACTAGCATAAACTGTACAAAAGGTTATTTTCTACATCCTGTGTTTGCTTGGCTAACATCACTTGACCTGTTTAGATTGGAGTCACCTACCTACAGATTGGCAGTTTATTTGATACAGTTTTATATATAAAAATGTTATGTTTTGGAAGGTTTTAGCTTGTGATGCTACATTGACTTCCGGTTTTGAGATGTTTCTAAAGTCTTTAGCTAAGGCATTTCTGAATTTGTAAAGTTGCACCACAATTTAAAAAATCACTAGTTTAACTAGCAAGTAGTTATAAACCTTTGGAGAGACTTTACATTTAACTGTGAAGGATTCATGAATAGATAGTGCGAGCCAGTTATGGGCTGCTAAAGCACGACAACATGGTATGAAACAACAAATCCTACTTTTTTTCCAAACAAAACAACAGAAAGTGGCACATTTTCAAAACTAATCATGTATGTAACATAATGCAGGCATGTGGCATTGGCCGTGTGTGTGTGTGTTGGGGGAAGGGTCGGTCCCTTGAGGCGGTGTTCATGCTTCAGTGGTATATAACGTCCACAGGCTTCTTTTGACACCATACTGTGTCGCTGCCGTCATCATCTAATTGTAGGCCACACAGTCCCAAATGACTGAACAAAAAAAGTTCAGTCTGACATCCAGAAATCTGTACAACAGCTGAGCCAAAACTGGTGGCATTTATGTTATTCTGTAGAGCTACGTTTAATAACCACTAGAAATTAAACTGAAGGTTAAATCCTTAGACAGGAGAATGCTGCGCTGCTTGTATCATGAACTTAACTACTGTAGCCCTTGACCTGAGACATAACTATGTCTTATCAGTCTTTCTTGAGATACACAATAGACAATGTGCTGCCAAGCTAGCACTCTCTCTTTCGCTCGGGGAGCCTTGAATTTGATTAAATTACCCAAATAATCTTTAGTCCTAATTCGATACAGCTCCTGGAACTCATCTGCACGGAAAGTGCAAAGTGCTGCTTGTTAGACGTGAATAAAGCAACACAGAAATTCAAAATCTGACTTAAACTGACATGAGGGATATAGACAAGGTGGTTCTTCCATATTTTCTTGTGTACAAATGAGCAGTATGGCACTAGTATATATATATTTATTTTTTTACATCATTTGTCTTATAGTCCTTGTGGTTTTTTCCCCACTATGTGTATTTCCTCATAATGAATACATCAATCAGAGCTCAAATTTTAATGAGTTTACTACAGAAATAAACAGTGACTTGTAATTGAACTTTAGACATTTATTTAAATAAAGACTTTAAGAAAGTAGCGTATGACAATAACAAATACAGAATTCAGTCAATAATTTAAGCCATGACAGGCAGCTTGACACAAACATTTTGTTTGCTTCAGTAACATTCTTTTTGGGCCTTTCAAATAATCAGTTTTATGAAGAAGGATACGTACAACAAAACAGGTCAGCCAAAAAACAAGCAGGAGAGAAACTGTGTAATGACAGCTGTGTACTGAACCCATGAACCAAATGGAGCTCTTTTTATGTAGCACAAAGCACCAGACGGGAATGAGAAGTGAAATAACGACTGAAGCAGAGCTACAGAGAAGTGTTTTCTTTTTTTTTGACAGCATGCTGTTTCCAACAACCCACTCGTGGCTGCTACCAGCGTGGGGTCTTTAAAACCACAGATCATGAGCAGTCCGCCGCTCCATGAAATGTCCACCCATCACCTTCGCAGTGGCTTCTGTCTGATGCTACAAATAAAAGGCGAGGTGCCCTCTCGGAGAGCCGTCCCTCCCTCTCTCCGTGAGGCAGGAGCCCCGCTCAGGCCTGCTCACACTGTTGCTAGGCAACGCGTGAAATTCCAGCGTTCCGCACATCCAGCGAACTCTGGGCTCCTCGGTGCAGACCTACTAATCATCAAGTCCTCCATTAGCCGAGCTGTCAACAGCCGCTAATGCCAGAAGACTCCAGTGAATACGAGAACATCAGCAACAGCTACAAAGACACCAAGACAGCCACAAGCAAGCAGAAACATCCAGAAAAGAAAACAACTATTTCATAAATGGAAGATGTCAGCAGGAAAGTTGAAAAATAAAATCAAAATATTTTTAAAGCATAAAAAAGAGGGGGGAAAAAAAAGTCTTTTCCACAGACAGGACCAGCCTGCTTGTTTGTGTGATTCAAGTCAACCTTATTGCCAACATGTCATCTCAGGGACATTTAGTGTTAATGCAGCTATTCAGGCTGGAAATGGCAGCAGGCGGCGTCTTTTGATAACAGTGAAAAACTCAGAGATTGTTGAAGCGTGGTGAAACAAATTTTTAAAGGACTCTTTCTCGCTACATATCCGTGACGCAGAGGATTCAGAAACAAATATTTCTAAGACTCCTTTTGGTTCATTAGAATAAATCAATCCATTTGTTGTTTTACCTTTTTGTTTGCTGAAACTCGAATCACAAACTGGTATTCATTAAGCAGCTCTTAAAAGAAGCAGAGAACAGTGAGATGATGCATAATTAATGTAACATCGCTAAAACCATGCCTTATGGGTAATATGGGTAATAGCTTCGAACAATTAAGACTGCTGTGGTGATGGCTGATGAAAGGGGATCTGACAGAAGCGTGCTCAGACGGTCTTTTACGTGGCCCAGGCTTTTGTGTTTGTTTTTGTCACAACATGTCCACCCTAGCCGGATTCGTGGCTCATGTGAGCGCTGAGTCACATTGCTCCTTCGGATGCGCTCTCAGTTCGTCCTCCCACTGCCTTTGCAAATGAACACTCCTGCTTGCCAAATCCCTCCCATCTCTCCCATTTATTCCCCCACTGTCAGCTTTAATTTCCAAATGAAATACTGCGAGCGGTCAGCGGGGGAATAACTCCTTCAAGGGGCCGCTGTTTTAAATTCCCCGAGCCGTATTTCTGGAGATACCACTTCCTGTCACTGTCACATTTTACATTTCATCTCGTCACTGGGCCCATACTGTGACCTTAAAAGAGACATTCAGATAAAGACATGGACGGGAAAGGGCACTGCGATCGGAATTTCAAACGCGTCTCATCAGGGTAATGCAGTCAAATGCAGTGTTTACAACCACTTCCCCCCGTAGAGAAGAGGAGGTGCTGACCTTATTTACACTGACTCTCTCACAGCCATCTTAACATGAGGAATCCAACAGGTCGAACAGCCTGTTATGGCCTCTTTGTACAGGTGTGTTTAATTGAGCGGAAATATTTTCAACATAAAACATTTTTTCTCTCCGTCTCTGTGTCAGAGTTAAATATAAAGAGTGTAGCAAACTATTTTTAAAGTGGTTGACAGGGGGAGTTTGAGGATGCTGCAAAGGAGAGAGAAGCTTTGCAGAAATTCACATCCTCGCTCTCTTTCCCTTACACAACCTGGACCCCTGCTGAACCATCTGCAGTCTGCATTGTCCTTGCTTTCTTTTTCTTTTTTCTTTTTTCGTCCCAGCGTGATCACAGCAGTATTCACATGACGGAGCAGCTCTTGGACTTGTCCTTGCTGAAGGTGGAGGACAGGAGATCTGTCTTGCTGGGCAGGTGTAGGAGTCTCTTGGAGAGGCGGCGGACAGGGCTGGGCTTATTGGCAGGCTGGAGTTTGTTCATGCAAGCCAGAGCCGCAGTACGGAAAACACTGTGGATGCTCTTCTCTGACGTGAAGGCCGAGCACTCCAGGTAAGCCTCCGCTCCGAGCTGCTTGGCCAGGGACGAACCCTACATTGTGAGGAAAAAATATACGCATGTAAACCTATTAGGCAAATAGATTGAAACAAAAGGGGATTTCTACGAGTGCTCAGTCTAGACAGAAACCTAAATACACACTTCTCAGAGGAAGAAAGAGTTGTCATGGAACAAACCTGCTCATGGGAAATGGGAGTCTGTTTCTGATTGGACAGCTCCATGCGTGTGCATACGTCAGTGCGCAGGTCCGTCTTGCAGCCTATTAGTAGGATCCGTGTGCTGGGACAAAAGTCCTGGATCTCTGCTTTCCACTGCGAGGAGAAGAGAAACAGCAGTCAATTAGTCTTCAATCATACAACAATATAATAATTAATATGGGGCAGATGATTGATCAAAGCAGCTACAACCTGCAGCCGAGTAAAACGAAGCTGCAGGTTGTGTCATGTTCACACAGCAGCAGTTCATAATATTAATACCTTCTTCAGAGCACTGTCTACTATGTCTGGTCGGCTGATGTCGAAGCATAAGAGAACTGCATCTGAGTCACTGTAGCAGAGCGGCCTGACGTTGTCGTAGTATGGAGAACCTAGAGAGACACAGTAACGTCAGGAGACACTTAGGAATGTTTTATGTAGCATGCAGTTTTATGAACATGCGATTTAGGGAGGTGGTTACTAAAAAAAAAAAACTTTTAGAGAAGTTTTCCCCTTGTCAGCAAGCAGAAATAGGAACAAAATAAAACGTGTACATGGTCTGAATCCAGCTGACACTATTATAATGTTCTATCACAATCATCCTCCTCACTTTCACACCGTACAAACACAGTCACACACATCCCTGCCAAACTGATAAGAGAGCAAATAATTTCACTAAGCTTGACGCCTTCCCACTGAGAGGAATTTTTCCAGTAAAGTACACTAAAACTCACTGAGTCACAGGCAGAGCAACTGTGCACCAATCCCATCTTTCTATTATTGGTCAACAACAAACTTTAGTTACTGAACTTTTGTTTGAGTAAGAAAAAAAACCAACCAGATGTCCAGTGAAGCTACATTTTCATTATAAGACACATAATCTCCCTGATGGACTTGCGTGTTAAATATCAGGTTACGGTACGTGCCAAAACACAGACTCCATGTATGCGCAAAATTTACATGATAAGTTTGATCTCATTTGCTCAGTCAATCAGGTGTGTTGGAGAGGGCAAACATCTAGAACATGCAGTGGGGACCAGGATTGGGAAACACTGTGGTGGAGAGGACAGGGTTCATACCACACTTATACCTGTCTGTAAAATATGGAGGCACAGGTAGCAGCTGGTTAGCTTAGCACAAAGACTGGTAACAGCTAGTTTGGCCAACAAACGAGGTGTAACATATTCATAACGGAAACATCCCTGTTTCTAGGCGTATGGTTAAGCGAAGCTAACCTGCTGCTGCCTGTGTGGTTAATGAAAGAGTTACTGAAAGACCTTTCAAGGTTCAAGCTTCAAAATATATTTCAATCACAGCTGCAGCGCCCACTTTTAGTGCATTTCTAGGCTTGTCAAATTAATGTTTAAACCCAATTGCCTGATTAAAGTCATAATTTCTGGTCAATAAGCAAATTATGCTGAAAAACACATCATAATTGTATTTAGATGAATTGTACAAAAGTTGAAGTAAACCAGTGCAATGAATTAGTGAATTAGTCATTTACAGTTACACATTTACACATCTGACACAACAGCCAACGTCTTTATTAGAACAGTAAACAGTGGAAGAGAAAAGTCACTACTGGCTGAGTCACTAATAAACCAACATTTGTCGGGCTGATATCACATGATTCAACACTTCACTCAGACAGTCTACTCTGATTGTTGTCTCATAAATGCGACTCCTTAGTTATGAGAATGTGAATTATGGTGTGAAGGAAACTGTTTCCTTACACTTCCAGCACAGCTATATGTGGAGCATTTTTGTAACTCTCAGGAAGGCTCCTGGGTTAAAAACAGACAGGATGTCCGCTCTCTATTGTCTTCCCTCTGCCACCTAATCACTCCCCACACAGCAACACTAGGATTTAATTTCCTACTCCTGTCCTCAGGGGCAAATGCGCACCAGGAGATTTCCTTGCATGTACAGGAGGGTATAATTATATCTGGGATAGATACTTCTAATAAGCTTCTACCGGAACTAACTAACAATCATGTTGTGCTGATGAATTTGGGAGTCTCCGGAGACATAAAGTGCAATTTTTTACCCACGAGAAGCGCTCCCCTTCTGGGTAACTCTGCCTGTCTGAAACTTTTCTTAAATCTGAAAAGTAGGACAACTTATACAACCACAATGTATCGATAACATTCTTTTAGTGGGAATCAAAGCGCCCGTCATATAACTATGTGGGGTGATGTAAGGCTTGAGAAAGAGGAGGCAGAGATCTAAAGAGGACACAACATCTCGCACCCACAACATCCCACACATTAGCAGCCCCCTGCCTGGACACAAAAACCAAACACACTTTTAGCAGAGTGAACACCAGTTGGTGTATTTAAACTGCCCTCTCTGCTCTCAAAGAAAGACAGGACTCCAGTAGAGAAGACGAGACTGTCTGCTTTTTTTCATCCGTAGCATTTTTCATTATAAGAAATCTTGTGAAAGAGAATTAAAGAAAAATCTTTTCACATGTGTTTTGTCGGATAAAAGATCATATTATATCGGAGTAAGACATCTGGAGCCATGTGATCAGAGATGAAACCAGTCAGTCACCAGGAAATTAATTCTAATAACCAATTGAGTGTTTTTGGTAATTTTTCAAGTGAAAATCACAATCATTCTCCATCAATTTCCTGCTTTTTCTTATATGATCGTAAGCTGAATATCTTTGGGGTTTAGACTGTTTAACAGCCGAAGATGTTAATTTGCACTATTTTCTTATAAAGCAATTGGTTGATTAATTGAGAAAATTTGTAAGCTAAAATAAAAATAATCTTTAGTTGCAGTCCTCAATGTTATGAGTAAAGATAATAAAGATGGAGAATGGAGAGAAACATAAAGAGTGACAGGAACTGTGTGTTTGTGTGTGTTGCAAATGTAAATAAGTCTTATGCAATGTTTCCTCTGGAAAGGGTGACTGTCCAGAAAGTTTTCACTCCGTGGGAGAGAACCACACAAACCTACAATAGTTCAGAGCTGGTTTCAGTTACATAAGACCTTTTTTTAGGCGGCACACACCATAAGGCAGTGAGGAGGTCATGCATCTCTTCTCGCTCAGTATCCCTCACTTGTGCCTTCTGTTCACAGTGACTGTACGCCACACACACACACACACGCACGCACAGCCGCACGCAAACTAGGACAGGACACACACGCACACAAACACATATACACACATTTGCCTGCACTCTGAGACTTCCACCCCCTGCATGGACGAGGCATCCCCCCTCTCCCCTGTGAAACAACCCCTCTGCAGGCCAACTGGCACTGCTCAGCTTCCTCTGAGCACAACGCCTCAGCCAGTGCTGAGATGAATGTGCACTGAAGAGGACGGTTTCTCTTACTGATCCTATCTACTACTATTTTCCATAAGTTTAGGGTCATTATTACAGTAGGCCACTTTTATCTATAAAGTGTTGTTGTGTCTACCTTCAGTTTCCCAGAAGTCATGGTGACCTCCTCAGATGTCTTGTTTTGTTAGGCCAACAGCAAAAAACCTAAAGATATTCAGTTTACATTGATATAAAACAGAGAAATATATGAAATTCTCACATTTAAGGAGCTGAAAAGTAACTCAAATCATCATTTTATTATCAAAATAGTTGCAGATTAATTTTCTCTTGACCAATTCATTGATTAATGACTAATCCTTGCAGCTCTAGCACATGTTCATGATGAAGGGGACTCAGATTATTCGGCTACTTTTGCTTCAACCTTTGTTAGAACACACCTTGGATATAATATATGACTCTCCTGAGATATTTCATGACTAGACTCCTCCACGTAGAGGTCAGAGGCATTAACTGAACATCATCCCTGAATCTGTCAAAGTGACATTACAAACTGTTTATCCAGTCAATGGGTTAGTGCAGAGAGGTCAGGAAACCACCACGCACCTTTAGAATTTAACATCACACCACTACAAAGCTTTGTCCGTGCATGTCCCACCAGTAACGATAAACTGATAAATCTGTTCAAGCAACAATGCTTGTTTTCTTTTCAATGTGAGAACTTGCTGCTTTTCTCAGTTTCTCATCTTTGAGTTTTGGACTGTCAGTCGATAATGAACAAATGATTCGAAGATGCCATTTTGGGCTTTAGAGAATGATAGTCTGTGGTTCTCATAATTCTCTGATATTTTTTGGACAGTTATTAAGTGACGAATCAAGAAAACAATTGGCAGTTAATTGATAATGAAAATAAGTCCCTAGTTGAATTAGCAATAATATAAACCGCTCAGAACTCCAATAACGCTGTAGTAACAGTTTCATTTTCTAAGTCTTACAGATCAGGCTGAAATGGCTTAAATGGCCCACAGGTTTGAGATCAAACATCATAGCTAAAACACTGCTGTCATGTCATGCATGTGGGGATACTCGTATCTCAGGGCCCCAGTTAAGTATTGGCGGGTCTCAGCATTTAGTAAGGACTCAGTTTACCGTATAGTAAACTTGGCAGCCTTGGGGATTTTATATTACTGCTAATAGCTTGTTAGTATTCCTTACGCACATGATTTTCCATGCAAAAGAGTGGATTTTGGGCACCGGTTGCCCTGTGGGAAATCCAGGCAGACTTGTTTCTCAGCACCAATCCACCACAGAAGATCTCTCAACAGATTTCACACCAGTGAAAAGCTGCTTAACTGCATCAAAACAGGATTGGCAGATAGTGATGTCTGGGCCAAGAGCAACAGCACTGTTTGTTAAACAATGAAGAAGATGGGGCTTCATTTACAGTCGTTACCCGGCTCCGGGCTGACTGTGTTGACAAGTTTCACAAATCAACCCATGAATGCGGCACTGAAACTGACCACGTACCTCGCTGCTCAAACACAAACACTGACCATGAAGGCTCGGGGAGAATTTTAATTTGGCAGCGAGTCAAAGACGAGGAGGAGAGGAGTGATCTGCGTTTTATTCAACTGTGTCGAAGTTTAAAAGTTAAATATAAATGTGAATATAATCCTCACCTGATGTGTCCCAAAGGCTGAGCTCAACACGCTGCTCCTCGAGCTCCAGACAGGCTGTGTAGTTCTCAAACACAGTGGGGACGTAAGTCTGGAAATGGACAATAAAACACAGGATGTAGCGATAATTCATAACTTGTCTTTTTGTTTTTTAAAATTACAAATGTACACAAAAATGCACCATAACAAAAAAAAAAAAAAAAAGACAATTTACCACTGACAGACTTACTGAGTCTGACTAACAGCAAAAAGTCCTAAATACTGGAGATAATTATATAAAATTAAAGATAAAGAGGTTTTGTGAAGCATTGTTAGTTTTAAATAATCACCTAAAGACACAAACCTTCTGCATATAATTCATCTCACACTTGTATTGGAAGCATTTCATGTTGCCCAGCATGAAAAATAAACCCATGAAAATATCCTTCACCACGTGTGTGTGTGCCAGTCCTGCGGCATCATGGGAGTTTTAACAATATAACAATATAACAGCACTATGAATTTAAATCAAGCACCACCAGTGTCTCCAGCACTAAAAAGTATCTTATACAATAGTCAGCGAAAACTCTGGTCAGGTCTTCTAGTCCTTCTGGGAGAATTAAAATAATAGTTATTCTTCCTCGAGGTGGGAAATTAATTGCACGAGCTGCGGTTTAAATAAGTAAACGACATTTCTCAGCCAAGTCAGAGTACATGACATGAATAAGTGCAGGCATGATCAGGCTGGAGGCAGCAGACGTGTCGTACCTCCGGGTAGCAGTCCTTGGCCAACACTTGTAACATCGCTGTTTTTCCGCATTGGACGTCCCCGACCAGCACGAGTTTACACCTCGCGACAAACGGCTGCGTGAGTCTCCTCTCCTTCATGGTGGAGCTGGATCAGACGGTCAGGCTGTCAGGGCTGTAAGTCCTCTTCAGGGTGGCCGTGCTCCAGCAGCCAGTCAGTCAGCCAGTCAGTCAGTCGGCGGGAGAGAGAGTGAGTGAGTGAGTGAGGAAGAGGAGCATCAATGAGGGAAACACTGCGGAACTTTATATTGTCGCGCCAACCAATGAGCGCGGCGCAGTGCGCGAGGAGGAGGAGGAGGAGGAGGGGGTGGGGGGGAGGAGGCAGTGCACGAGGCGTCTTCTTCATACTAGATGGTGGTGTTAGATGGTGCTCTGCAGGGCGCGATGCTAAAAACATTGATGTCCTGTGGTGTAACAAATTACATTTACTCAAGTACTGCACCTTTTACTCTAATACAATCATTTGACTGTTAGTTACTTAAACAGTTACTGAAAGATTTTCAAAAAATGCATAGACCATATAAAATAGTATTTGTTATAAAGTAAATACTCAGTTATTTAGTTATTTAGTAATTTCATGGCTCCTCAAATATGAGGATATGATGCTTTACTTATATATATATATATATATACTTAATAATTTTGAATTTTTTTTACCATTGGTCAAGTCAAGTCGTTCAAGATCACAATTTACCCCAGAGGGCTTTACAGTCTGTGCTGTGGAAGTTGCCCTTTGTCCTTCGACTGTTTGCCCAGATCAGGAAAAACTCAGAAAAACTCCTTTTAACAGGGAGAGAAGTAGAAGAAACCTCGGAAGGGATCCATCTCCCATGAACAAAATAAATAAAACTATGCAGTATATATAAATTATGATGACAGCAGTTCTGACATGTAGATTATAAAACACATGAATGTGGATCTGTGAGGACTGTGGATAACGGTAACAGATGAAAGACCTGAACTAAACAAAGAATAAGTACTAATTGAAAGTTTAGGCCAAAAAAATTACTTTTAAGTTTTGCGATTTAAAAGCTTCAGCAGAGTCAGATTGTCTGATGTCATCAGGGAGTTTTTTTACTGAGGAGATGCTCTGGGGACAATCAGCAGCCTTGTGAGCGGACAGTGATGGGATATTAGGTCAAATAAGATCAGACAGGTATGAAGATTTTATTTAATCTGTGTAAAAGCCAAAGTGTGAAAACAACATGCTGTGGTTTTATGAGTTTCTATATGTGATGGACTATTTTCCTGTGTCACAGTGACTGGTTGTCGCTGTCTCATCTAACTCTCGGTGAAAAGTGAAAGTGAAAGAGTGTACTTCCCCAACTATTCCCAAGTTATAGGGGATTTTTGTCCTCTCTGTGGAAAACCTGACATGTCTCAGCATGGTCACAGGCCTAAATCTTATTTAGTTCACAGCTGCAACAGAAAGAAATACTCAAAGAGAAATATTTGTACAACCTTGTGCTTTAATATATAATTATATACCAACATGGCCAGATGTCATCATCTCATCTGTTATCTGACTGAGTTGTGTTGGCTTGTAGTATCTCAGTTCAGAGGTCAGAGCTTCAGCGACATGTCACTGTGGTCGAGCGAAGGTTCAAAGGAGGACATCACATAATTTGCTTTAAACGTTGTCTGACTCACTGACTGACTGACGTCTGTGTTAGTGTGTTTTTTCTGTTTCCTCCCCTCCAAGTGTGTGAATGAGCCATGTGAGGATGCATGCAGTTCATCTTCATGAGTGACTGTATGTGTACATATGTTTATACAACACGTTCAGGGCCGACTGCTGCCTCCCAACCTCAAACAGATGATAGATGGCTTCATCAATCTGAAGTGTATCAGAGAGTGTGTCAGCCATTTGGTGAGGAAGTGGAGCGTGGCTAGTTGTGCAGAACATAAATGGAAACAACTGCTCGACCGTGACAGACGGCTCTTTGATGGCATCAATGTATAGCATGAAACTCTGAATGGGGACATCAATTGCACCTGCCGCCTGGTGCAGATAGAAACACAGCAAACCCTCTCTGTCTTGCTTCATTGACATTTCTATCTTCGTGCTCTCTTCCATCCCATCACGCTTATACGCCTTAAACTAATAACATGCAAACACTTTCTCTCACCCACTTCCACTTAGTGCTTTTTTTTAGCGGTCTTACTGTATCTCTGTATGTGAAACGGTCAGTCTCACTCATGTGCTGCTGCCTCTCTTCTCATTTTGTTAATTTTTAAAAAGTTCCCTTTCTTCCCTGCAAATAGAGTTTTGTGATATGAACTCACATATTGAATTGTTAAGGCTGATATCATAATCAAACACTATCCAGTATTTGCACAGGATAGAGGAGAGGGTTTTTTGGGAAAGATGCTCATTGGCTTTCTTGCAGAGAATGATCTGAGCAGAAAGATGTCGCTTTAATGTCACAGCATTATTGAGCTAGAGCTGGAAGTCGATTTATTTAGCGTAGCAGTAAGACCAGAAGTACCATCACGTGCCACTATGATTTGAGTAAAATGTCTCAACAATTATTGGATGGCCTTCCCTGAACTGTGGTACAATCGTCCACATTCACCTCAGGATGAGTTGTTCTACCTTTGTGTATACCAAGTTTTTATTTAGCGCCCAGTTCTTTGGTTTATGAGGAAAGGAAGTGAATAAACATGTTTTCCTAAATGTCAAACAGCTCCTTAAAGTATTATCTTACACCATGTGGACGTTCCTGATGATGGGACCGACTAATAGAGTTTAGAGGGGTGAGCACGTCTGGGGCCTTTTGAATCACGTGAACAGCATCACTGCAGTCTCTGTTTGAGAGGATTTCTACTGACCTATGTGCCACCAGTGTTTTCCTGATTGGAAGCGACAGCACTCTGAGATGGTGGCACGCTTTGGTCGTCTGAAGATGCAGTGACTTTTATATCATCCTCAAACTATGGCTCCTCGTGTACAGCTAACATGATGACCTATAGACTGGCCAACATGCTCCACGGGCACCTGCCGACTATCTGACCTAGATTTATCATAACACACTGCTGAAAGTTAGATTTTCACCCCGTGTTTCACCTTACCTAACTCGCCCCTCTGACATTTAGTGTTGTTTTTGTGCGTGTGTGAGAGCTGTATGTATCTGTTGTGCCAGTATGTGATTTCTGCTTACATGTCTACATGCATGATGACGGCCAGTAATGCTTCAGGTTAGGAGCTACTATATATACAAGGTGCACTCATTTACACCAGAGTTGTAAACATACAGTGGGAATGTCGGTAGAGAGCAACCGACGACTGGTGTTAATACCAAGTCAATTTCAAGTAATTTTCAAGACAGGGCCCATACAAGAAAAACCCATCACATCTACTATGGCTTGCAGCGACATAATTTACATAATTCAAGTAAGATGTGGTTGAAAGCTTTTGTATTATGTAAATCAGGGTATGATTAAAGAATATTACCATAAACACAAGTGCAATCATGAAGTGGAAATGTATCGGCAGCGCTTGTCTATTAATTGCTCTTTAATGTGGCACAGTTCAGTGATGCTGCAAAGGAGAAGCTAGTTCATTGCCATCAATCTAATGCACAGGTTTTTCACATACTGTAGCGTATTATGCTAACAACTGGGTAAATTGCAGTGGTAGAGGGTGGTCCTCACTCTCCACATCTACAAGTGTGAAGAAAACTAAGTAGATAAAATGAACTGCAGAGGAACGGAGGAGTCTTGGTAAGTCAGTTGGGCACAAACAATATAGATATGCTAACATAAATGTATTTATTTCGTTCCTTAAAAGCTTCACACCTACATTTCACAGTGAGGGAGAAAGACCTTTGATTTAGTGGCAGCCATTCGACATTTATATTCTGTCAAATCTCCATTTTGTGTGAAACAAAGCCAGAATGACAGAAGCATGGAGAGAAATTATAGAGAGAGGCTCTAATGACAGCAGCAGGAGCTGAGATACAATGAATAAAATTATAGAGCTAATACTATTCAATGTACAGCCACGGTGCACAAGACGACTGGTGTTCTATATCAGAAATACAGTAACGGACAAGAGCTCTTATGGCTGCACAGCTCTCAACCTTCAGTGTGAACAGCTCCACTTCAGTCAGATGGGACTCTGGCAGGAAATACAAAATCATTATTAAACAATCATTGTTGCCACTAGACTGCGTGAACCGCCCACAGTAGTGGGTAGAACAGAAAGGGCCAGTACCCCTGCCCCCTTTTGTCTTGAAAGCCAAAGTGTCCTTTTCAAATGTCAAAGCGAAGTGCACATTGCATGTATCTACATCTGAAACAGACCTTAAATTAAGGCCTGGATGTAAAGCTTAAATTAGACCTATTTAGCCAGAAAGAAACAAAACAAGACAGCTGAGACAAATGTAAACATATCTGGAGCCATCTACCCATCTCTACCCGTGACCCATACAAAATTAGGAAAGTGTCCTGACAGTGTCTGTGCGTGCTTTTGACCCCAGCAGAGATTTCTTACTTTTGTTTTGACTGCTGTCATGAATATCCTCATGAAACTATGCTGCCCTCTAAAGGTGTATGAAATAAATGACAGTCTGAACAAAACCATGAAATCACAACACTTTGCACAGGATGTAATACTTTTTCTGTGGCTGGGGTGACTACAGAATACTTCTCTAAAACAACAGATTTCCAAAGCAAAGACATTGGTGGTGCCAAGTAAAGTTCTGTAAAGATGTCAAGAACTATGTATTTACTGTTTCTTTACAAGGCACTCTGGGTCATCAATGTAACATAGAAAATATAAACTGAGTATAAGCCTAATGTGAATTTAGTAAAATGATTCAAACCTACACCATCACCCAAATCCTCTGAGGGAGATTAAATGGTTAGCCACCAATAGTGTGATTCCTGATTTTCAGTATGGTAATGCCAAAATGTAGGTTTTTTATGCATAACAAAGGATTATAGCTGAATCCTATATTCGTTGATTTTGATGTTTAATGACATTGTTTTCAATTCTTGAGATGAAAATGTAGTGTCCTATTTCCCCCTCTTCATCATCATATTGTACACTTTATCCATCCATCCATCCATTTATTTATGACATTTTTATCGCAGCAGCTTGAAATGACTACACGTCCCATGATCCTCTCTTTGCTCGGCGACACTTCCGCCTTCTCCTTCATTGCAAGGCGAATATTACTGGGTCGAATCAGGCTATGAGGCTGTCAGCCAACTTCTTAGAGGGCGAAGCTGTCATTTTAAGTCGAGCTTTCTATCTTGTGCCTATTTTGTTTTAATCTTTAGCTGCTAGCTGGCCGAGCTAACAGAGAAGCTAATCTGGCGAAACAAATCTGTTACTAAGGAACACACGTCGCTGACGTCACTGTCCAAACCTTGTCTCATTGGTCGCCTCCTTTCCTGAAGCGTTTTCCCGCGCTAGCCTCGGTGTAAAATAACACACCGAGCTGTCAGCCCCCAAAAACAAGCGTTTTGGTGAGAAATTAACATAGTTTTAGAGCGATACCAGAGCTGTTGTATTTCTGTCAGGTCATGTCGTCCTCAGTTTATGACCAGGGCTCCCTGCCGGACTTATTACCGCTCTACTACCGACGGCTGTTCCCCTTCTCTCAGTATTATCGCTGGCTGAACTATGGAGGAGGTGAGTGTCCTGATTAGACAGGCCAGGCAAGCTAACTAAAAGTAACTAGTATTCCCTTCCACAGCTGAGTAAAAGTGCCAACAACACTACAGTGGACTGAGGTGTTATTTTTTTTCTTTTACACCCTCAGTGCAGAAGAACTACTTTCAGAATCGGGAGTTCTCCTTCACACTCAAAGATGACATCTACGTCCGCTACCAGTCGTTCAGCACACAGAACGAGCTGGAGAAGGAAATGCAGAAGATGAACCCTTACAAGATCGACATAGGAGCCATATACAGCCACAGGGTGGGACTGCGTGTATTTCTCTCTCACAGTGTTTTTGTGCCTGTGCAGACATGTGGATGAAGTTGCATGTGTTTGTGTCCTGCAGCCCAGTCAGCACAACACGGTGAAGTCGGGGACCTTCCAGGCCCTGGAGAAGGAGCTGGTGTTTGATATCGATATGACAGACTATGATGATGTGAGAAGCTGCTGCAGGTAATTGGATCATGTGGTTCATTTTGTTGCCGTGCTAGTAAATCATCATGACAGCCAGTCACACCAGTGAGATAACACAGACTCTGACTTCAGCGCCGCAGACATTTGCTCCAAGTGCTGGACCCTGATGACCATCGCCATCCGCATCCTGGACAGAGCTCTAAGAGGTTTGTCTATCATTTAACTTTGTGGCATCTTACTTTCAGTTTTTGGCAAGACTAACCATCCAGTTCTTTTTTGTTTTATGTGTTATTCTAGAGGACTTTGGTTTCCAGCAGCTGCTGTGGGTTTATTCTGGCAGAAGAGGAGTGCATTGCTGGGTGTGTGATGAAGCTGCCAGGAAGCTCTCCGTTGCAGCTCGCTCTGCAGTTGCTGAATACCTCAGCCTGGTTAAGGTAACAGTATTTTAGCTTTTATTAGATGATCAGGACAGGATTATTTATTAGCAGGAAGGTTCTGTGCCCATTGTGTTTGTGTGTATCAGTGTATTTCCGTCAGGTGATCCTGATTAGTGTCTGCCCAATACATCGGCCGTCTTATCTCAAACATATTGGGTGTTTGGCAGCTGATAAGTATCATAAAGTATTACCGTACAAAAAATAGCCAATGATCTCTTGAACCAAATTTCAGGGATTGTTTTCAAAATTGTTTGTTTGTGTAAAAAATACACATAAGAGCAGATATATCATTATCATATCAGAACTCTTGAATGTCAATATTTATCTCGGCCTTAAGAATCCAGTATTGGGGTCCTGTATAGGTGTCTGGTTATAATTAACACCCTGGCAGGCTCCATAACGCACTGGTCAAGCTCTCTCAAGAAGCTCTGTCATTTTTCAAAACTGTGACGTAACAAAATGTTTGCAGCTCCAGATTCCTTTACTCGACTGCAGCTGCTGCCAAAACAAGCTTTTTTAAAATTATTAGTCAGTTCTATAATTATTGTTATTACATAAATTATTATTCCATTATATTCAACAGGTATATATTGGGCATGAGTACAGTAGTGCAGTATTTAGTATGAGAGGAATTTAGTCACTGAAACAGAGCTAGAATTAATTGGCAGCCATTTTGATAATTGATTAATGGCTTTTGTCTTATTTCAAGCAAAAGTGTCAAACCAGTTCCCTGGTTCCAGCTTCCCAAGTGAGAAGATCTGGTGCTTTTTTTTTTTTTTTTGTCATATATGATAATGAACTAAATATCTTTTGGACAATTGATCAAAAGCTATATGAATATATTGCATCAGGCTGTGAGAAATTAAAATCACAATTTTTGTGAGATTTTGTAGACCAAGCTATTAATCTATTCAATAATTAGTGAATTAATTATTGATGAAAATAAGCCTTACAGGGAACACAAGAATATTCATATAATTTTTTTCCCTCCAACTAGATGTTTTCAGAGGGTAGCAACAAGGCTCCAGTTAAAACCTCATTTTGACCCCTTTAGTTAGATTACCAGTCGTTTAATGACTTGTATGTGGAAAACCTAATGTGCTGCTGTTCTGTAGGGAGGTGATGAGACAATAAAGAAAGTTGTGCTGACAGACCCAATTCACCCTTTCATCAGGTAAGAATCAGACCATTTTCTTAGTGAAGGTCAGTGTTCTGCTGCATCTGTGCTTGTTCTGTTTCGATGCCTAATGGCGCTCCCTGTTCCTGAGTTCTGGGCCTCTGATGAATGTCACGGCGCCAACTGTTTGTGCCTGTAATCAACAGAGAGTCTTTGGTGGTGGTGGAGCAATACTTTCCCCGGTACGCTCTACAGGAACAGGACATACTGGGCCGCAAGGAATCTATAGACAAAGTTCTGTCACTCGTTCCTGAAGATATCCTTTTCACAGCATGCTGAATATTTGCGCCATGGACACATGCAGTAGAGCTTATAGCTGATACAGTCTGTTTTTTAATATGCAAAAACCATTGTGAAAATAACTTAACTCAGCCTTACATGTGAGAAAAGACTTGCAGCAGGACTTCCAGAACGAGAGGAAACCAGAGAACCGTTGGAAATTGGTCAGGGATCAAGCCAGCAGGAAACAGGTTCGTAATCCTGCCCTCATTGACGAGTCCAACTACACATCACAACACAACTCCAGCGAGCACTCTTCCTCTCGCTCAGTTTCTCTGTCCTGATGCATTGAAACACAGTGCAGAGATCTTATCTTTGTTCAAGTCAGTCGTTTTAATCGTGCTCTCTGCAAATGTATCTTTTTTTTTTTTTTATCCACTAAGAATCTTGAAACTGTCCCCCATGCTTTCATTACATCTTGCTCAGTACTGTGACTAGCTGTAGTCCTGTCTCACTCAATACGACCTCTCCAAACTTCAAGCTAGTTCAAAATACTGCAGCAGCGAAATCCAACAGAAGAGTCCACATAAGGCCTATTTTAGCATCTCGACACTGGTCACCTTTTAAAAATGTACTTTAATATGTTGACATTTGGGTTGGGCTCTGATTATATAACCGCACTTGCTGAGCCCCTTACGAGCCTGAATGCAGCCTCAGATCCTCCGGCAGAGGTCTGTCAAGGTCGAGGCAAAAAATCTGAGGCCCCATGATTTTACAACTCTTTCAAAAAATCTCTTGCAAAGGCATATTTTCAGAATTGCTTTCTCTTTAATCAAATGTCCTCTGTCTTTGCTTTAATAGTTTTTACTATGTTTGAGTAATTCTTACCTCGCTTTTCATTATGACTGTATCTTTTCTACTTTAGTTATTTACTTGGTAATTTCTATTGTTTATGTCTTTATAGTCCTTTTGTAACTTGTTTTGGAACAGTGCCACATAAATTCAGTTATTATTGCGTAATGGCAGTTGTTTAACCTTTTGAATGCTCTTTGAACATCACATATTGGTCCCTTCAGGCCACTGCCAAAAAGGGCCAGTACTTTGAGAAAGAAATCATGCTGCAGTATTGTTACCCTCGTCTTGACGTGAACGTCAGTAAAGGTGTGAACCATTTGCTGAAGAGCCCCTTCAGTGTCCATCCCAAAACAGGTGAGCAAAGATGCTATAAGTTTTAATCAAGATGGTGCTGTGAGTGCACCCCTGACAGAGTCTCACTGTGTCTTCTCTCCTCTGATCTGAATGGTCCAGGGCGCATTTCTGTTCCCATAGACCTCAAAGAGTTGGATACGTTTGATCCTTTTGCTGTGCCCACAATAAAGTGAGTGATGATTCAGTGTGTCGTGCTCTGTTGTTGTCAGTGTTTGATACTTTGGCACTCTGCAGAGCTGATGCTATATGTATATATATTTTTAGTCTGATCTGTGAGGAGCTGGATCGACCCAGGACTGGCGAAGAAGAGGAGAAGTCAGAGGACGTCAAAGAGAAGGAAAATGAGAAGGACGCAGCAGAAAGACGAAAGATCAGAGGTGAATTTCAAGCTTATTGTATCACACAAGAGCTTCACTTTTTTTTGTCTCAAAGTTATAAGTAGGCCAAACAGGTAATCTGGCTGGTTTTCCTGGCTCAGAAGGTGTTGCATCACCCCAGAGGAAGGCTTGGTGGGATCGCTGTATTCTTGCTCTTGTTTTATTATTATCCTGTTAAATAGCAGGATGTTTCTTCTTGATTTCTTCAGATTACAAAAGAACAAGTCTGGCGAAGTACGTGAAATACTTTGACCAGTTTCTGGATGGAATGGCTCGTTCATGGAAAGGAGATCTTCTCAGAAAAAGTGGTATGTTTTCTGCTTACAGGATGAGATGTTAGCCAGAGGGACTTTTAAGAAGTTTGTTCTTCCATGTAATCAATTTTCTTTTCTTTTTGTCCATTTAGACCTTCAGAAAGACTTCTGAACTGGATCAACAATCACAAAGTGCTCCAGAGGAGGCGCTGTTAACGGCTCCCTCTTACTTTTTGTGGGAGACGATACAAAATGCCATTTTTCTGTTGGACAATAATTTCATCCAAATCTATTTTATTATGATCCAATGAGACTCAGTAATGATACATTCATTAACAAAACAGAACTAAACCATCTCCTCCTCACTTTGGGGTTTTCCTGGTATAATGCACATTACTTTACACATTGTCTACATTATGTCTTTGTACAGTCATTTGTGAAAATAAATTTTGTATTTCGACTCTTTCATAATCTTGTTTCACTTACTTTTACTAAGAACAGGAGACAGTTTGTAGATTTAGTTTATGAGGAAGCAGGCAGGTGTGAAGGGTGACATGTTACTATTTGTGACCATGAAGTCTTTTTGTAAGATTCACCACATTAGCAGCTCATATGTGTCATATGAAAAGTTTGTCTTTAAAATAATTATGTCTCTCATTTGAATGTAGTGGAGTCAGTAGTTCAATATTGTCCTCTGAAATGTAGAGAAATAATAATGATAGTAAAACAACATAATTTAGATATTCACAATCAGCCATCTGTAGTCAGTAGTTTTTTGATAGAGATTGAATATTTGGTTCGTGGAGTAGACTGTCGACGTCTGGACACTCAGCTGGTGTAGCAGGTCACAGTTGTTTTGACCGACATCCATAAAAGTAAAAAAAATAAAGTAACATTTGCAGTAACAAGTGATGGTTACAGAACTTTGGTGCATATTGGTGCATAAATAGCGTCTAAATTGTACTGAAACTAAATATTGTTCTTATCAATATGAAATAAATACACAAATACAAATACTCTTAATTGCACTTAAGTGTTGTCCTTCAGTAAAAGACAGCTGATTTTGCATTTTTAATTATATATTAAAATATGCGAATACAAATACTTCAAATCGTACATATTTCTTTCAATAGGTCAGACACCTTATTTGTGTGATGTCTGTGCATGTGACTCTGTTGTCAAGGAAAAAAGGCTGAATGTGCCTTTAAATAACCCGGAAGTAGAAGCTCCTGCTCCAAACCGGATATTACCGACAGACTGGGGTCAGAAGTTCTCTCTTACAGCCATCTTGGATATAACGTCCTGAGTCGGTGAGTGTCTCCGCTGATAATCCAACATCATCCAGCCGTTTTTCACTCATCCCCGCCTGTTTTAAAGGTTTAATGTGTTAAAGTAAAGTCGTGTTAATGGGCCCGTACAGTTATTATCTGTCTTTGGTGCCTCTGTTCGGTGATTTATGTGCCGTTGTGCAGCCGATTACCTGCTCAAAATGGGGGAACATGATGAGTACCAGGTTACCAGCAGCCTGTCAGGGCCGCAGTGAGCTGTGGGACTAGTGGTCGGACGGGGACTCTGTGACAACTAGCTGGTCACTGAAAACAGCCCTAAATGTGGGTAAAATGGCGGTAGACTGTGTTCCTGTCCGCCAGCTTTGTCCCGCTGAGGCTGACAGAAGCGGCGAGCTAACCGAAGCTAACTGACTGTAAGCTAAGTTAAAGCATGGGCTCTGTCACCTGTTCAACCAGTTAGGACAACTGCTAGTGGGGGTCTGAGCGGGTTAACCAGCCCCTGCTCACATTACTCAGCTGGTTTGTTTCCCCAACTAACTTCCAACGTTTGTTTTACACTTCTTGAAGTTATTGATGCTTAGCTCGAGCTTTTAAAGTGTCTTCCTTTTCCTCCCCAGCAAACATGCCTGGTGAAGCCACAGAAACGGTCCCAGTCACCGAGCAGGAGATGCAGCAGCCTCAAGTGGAGACTGGTTCGTATGTTTTAGCTTCTCATAAGAGTGCATGAGGTACTGCATGTGAAACAATGGGGCTCTGGATCTCTGATAGCCATTTGTTGAGTAGAGAAGAACAACAATTACTGACTGACCGGGCTCGGGGGGTTGACTCAGCAGGCTGCACATTGAGTTGATGTGACAGCTGACAGATATTTTGATGGTCTCCAGCCATGTGTTGGGTCAGTCATAACAGTAGTTTGCTCCCTGGGGGGGTTTGCAGTGGTGATATAGCTTGGCTTGAACAGAGTAATCCCGGACCCCTCGTTTTATTTACACAAACTCACAATGGTGTGTGGTGACATGCACGGACAACTGGATTTAGCACACAATGCATGGTGTTTAGTGTGGTTTTACCCTGTGCACAGTGAATGAGTTGGAAACCCACTTTACATAGGATTGATGGCCATCTCATTGGCAATAGCACAGATCATTCTGTGTTGAATATATGCTTGATCTTTTAAATAACTTATTTCTTGTTCAGCTATGAAACGCACAATTTTTAGGGTAAAACATGAGTTCAACTCTTACATTTCAAGTATTATGTTGGTAACAAAATAACCGGCCGGTAGCACAGTGGATAAGTGTGCATGCCATCGGCCTAGGGAACCCGGGTTCGACTCCCTCCCAGTCCCGACTACCAAAAATGGGCGAGGGTTGCGTCAGGAAGGGCATCCGGTGTATAAAACTAACGCCAAAATTAACATTTGGTAACAAAATGTAGCTTTGTGATTGTGGAAATCTATTGGAAAATATCAGTTATATTGTGTATATAACGCTCTTGACTATAAATGAGTCAATAAGCTGTTAGAGAAGTGGATATATGTGGTGTTGGCTGGATGTGTTTGAGTTACAGTATTATGTTAGTAACTCAATCCATGCCAATAGGTTTTATTGAGAAACTTGTTGACGCACTCTTTAACTTCAGTTCTTCAATCTGTTGGAAAACTACATTGATGACTGACTTAGGTGTCTTGAGCAGTGAAACACACTAATTTGTGATTTGAGTCTGAGTTTAGAGGTTCATCGTGCGTGTGACTATACTTGTCAAGCAGCCAACAAGGATGAAATCGGCCAATATTTTACCTTCAGTTGATGTGGCAAGCCATTGTTGAAGGAATCATGTCAGCAGCTGTAACTGTGTGCTGTGCAAAGACAAACTGAACACAAAAGACTTCACAGAAGTTCAGATGATGTCTGAGAAGAAAGGACATCTAATTTCACTAAATGTTTCCTCAATGATGATGGTAAAGGCAAATATTAATGTAGCTTCAATACCAGATAGGTTGCTGCTGGACAATACTCAGTAGAAAATGGCAAGTGTTGGGTCATTATTTCATGGGGATGTCTATTTTGACAGTGTGTTGCACAATGTTATCACCTTTGAATAATGACCCCACTTAGATTTTGCCATGAAGCTGCACAACAATTTACACATACTGACCTTTTTGACGAAAGCTTTCATTATTCAATTATTTTATTTACTTAAATTCACTATATCCTAACAGTAGTACATGAGACAGTTAATCTGTGAAAAATCAATTGTTTTGGCTCATCATAGTGCCACTGATATCATTGGCAAGAGTCCACTGAGCCTGAACAAAACCAACCAACCAACCAGAGCAGGAGTTGTCTCTAATGCCATGTCAGTCACTGCTTGAGCACATGCCGTGCAGTCCCATTCTCCCGCACATGCTTTTGCTCAGTCAAGCTCAATACCTCAGCACATGGCTTCAGGAGGAACTTTGCAAAAATTCATCTTGTAAAGCTACACATTTAATAAAGCTGCTAATTTACAGGCTTGCCATCTATCTTATTGTTGGAACTAATCTGCTAGCTAAGTAAACAAGCCAATATGGAGCATGGGTGGGTCGGCGAGGTCTCTGAACACGTACACTCTCTTATGGACCTCGAATGACGAGCGCAGAAAGGGGGCCAGACAGCTTTAGGGATTTTATTTTTTTTACTGCGAGATGGCCTACTGGGATTTGTCAGTCTGCCAGATGGCCAGTACACTACTTTTTTCTAAATACACAGGTCATGAAATGAGGAGCAGGTATCCAGCTAAAATAAAACCAGGCAACAGTCACTGTAAAATATGTTATTTCTAGCTGTGTGGAGAACGGTTTGAGTGGTTGTGTATGCCATATGCGTGGTTACTAACCTCCTCTGCAGGGCGGGGCTTTGGAAACCAAACTGAACTGCATTGGAGAGGGTGGGGGAGTGACCTGGAAGATGTACTCTGTCAAATTCTGGATCAAAGTTTACTCTCTTCTCAATGTTACTAACGGGGTTTCGGTTAGTAAACGGGTTACTTTTTTGTAATAAAGGTCTTCTGGCACTTATCTCACACTTAACCACTGCATGGAGTTTTGGACACGGGAATCTTTTTTTTTTTTCTTAATGCCCCCCCTCCGTTTTTCACCTACATTGGCAAACCAAGAAGCAATTTTGCATTGCCAAGCTTTTCACAAACTCGTTTCTGTTCACGTGTGGAGCACTTCTTTTCACTTCAGTGCATTTGTGAGTCTCTTGAGTTGTGTTGAAGTAAACTTCTTCCCAAACAACTACTGTGATTTCCTCTCCCCCTGTTACTCCTCATGCTTTTCCTTCTATCAGCTGCAGAAGCATTGAATTCTTTTGCTCCTCCTGACATGGCTATTCCTGCAGTGAGCAAGGAAGTCCCTCTTGAGAATCCTCCAGAGACCTCAAATCCTGTGCAAGAAATGGTTTCTCCAGAAGAGGCTAGCATTCAATCTGCTGGAGATCAGCCAAATGGTGTAGCTGCGACTCAAGAAATGACCGAGCAAACTGAGGAGACTGGGCTGGTGGCAACGCCTGTCTCACAGCAAGAGTTTACTGTTGAGCCAGCAGGGGCTCCAGCTGCGTTGCCAGTTCCTGAAGAGTCTGGACCTTCTGCCGAACCAGCAGGGGCTCCAGCTGCATTGCCAGTTCCTGAAGAGTCTGGACTTACTTCCGAGCCAGCAGGGGCTCCAGCTGCGTTGCCAGTTCCTGAAGAGTCTGGACTTTCTGCCGAGCCACCAGGGGCTCCAGCTGCGTTGCCAGTTCCTGAAGAGTCTGGACCTTCTGCTGAGAGTCCCAGTTCACCCTCAAAAGGGCCACAAGCGGTTGAAGAAGCAGCTTCAGCTAAGGAAGCACAAAGTCAGGAGTCAGCTGTTGCTGCTGAAGAATCGGCCAGCCAAGAGGTTACACAGATAGCTGTTGAAACAAAGTCCTCTGGAGATCAGCCTGGCCCAGAGGGTGAAAAACACCCTGATGTCCCAAAACCGTCTGCTCCTGAAGATGTCAATGTGAACACTGAAGATGGGAAAGCAACAGATTCCCCCAAAACTGCAGTAGAAGGCTGGAGTCCTTCCCTGGATGCAGGTCAAGATGGTGATGTGAATGTCAACGTCGCTACTCAAAATGAAAATCCTGACATGGAAGAACCTGTTACACTTCTCTCAAAGGCCATTCAGTCAAAGGGGACCTCCAAATGTGATGGCCCACCTCTTTCAACTCGCCACCTCTCAGGTTGGTCTATCCTCTGAAAGTCAGGCGCTCACCATTCCCCTCTTTTTGTCCCCATCTTAAATCGGATGGGCTTTTTTTTTTCCCTTGTTCCAGTGATATTAAGCAGTGTGATAAAGTTGATTAAGTGCCTTAAGGCAATGTTGCTGCTGCTGTGACATTGTCATGACTTGTTTTTAATTCTATATTAGGGCAGTTATTGTTATGGGTGTTTCACTTCTGTAACATCCCTGAACTGCTTTTGTTTTTTTAAAATCAATGACATTTCGACTCAGACACATTGGATCAAATGACCAATTGTACGTGTGTTGAATTGCGTTGAATTCAATAGTAAATTAATTCATTTTGTTGGTCATTTCTACTTTAAGCACCAGTTCATTGGCACAATAGCAAATGCATTCATGCACTTGCTATGTGCAAGTGTGATATTTCACCATGATGTGCTGTGCATTGCAAATATGATTTACCTTTTTGTCATAAGTGCATCTTGACTTAATATGGACTGGTTTTCTGTGTGGAAGTAGTGAATACTGTGCATTTTGAGTGGCAATGTGCATCAAATTCTAGAGTTAGGCAGGTGTTTCCTTTTCCTAACCCCTAAGCAAGATGATTGCGTCTTGGTTTGAGATTATTTAACCTGCATGAGTAAGGCTTCCCCTCTCCCGTCCAAAAATTTTAAAGAATGTTTTTCTATTCAGCTACACCTCCTGCCACAGCTTCCTCCCAGAAACCTCAGGCTTCTGGCCCTGCAAAGCCCAAAGGCAAAGATGCCAAGAGTGTGCAGGGTTCCTCTGCCCCAAAGGCTGTCCCTGGCAGAAGAAAACGCTCCTCTATGTCTGCCTCTTCCTCCTCTCCCACCTCACCAAAATCTACCTCCTCTACCCACCTGTCACCAATGCCATCTCCCCTGGCTTCCTCACCTGGCAGCTTTTCTGCTAACCAGGCTGACCGCACCATCCCAAAAGTTGTCAAGGCTGGCAAACAAGCAAAAACTAAGAAAGGAGAGGCATTTGGACCTGCTCCTGTCACAGCGGCAAATGAAAAACCATTAGAGGCTGACCCCAAGCAAACTGTAGTTGAATCTAAGCCTTCCCTTGTTGAGCCAAACAAACCATCAACAGCTGCTGCAAAGCCTGTTGCAGCCCCAGCTGCCTTTAAAGTTACCTCAAAGCCTGCTGTGGCAGCTCCAGTTTCATTTTTAGATACCATTGCCTCTAGCCCCCCCAAATCAGTTGAATTTAAGACGGCACCACCAAAAGCTGCTCCTCCTATGGCAGCTGTTGATGATGATCTCCCCCCACTTATCCCACCCGAGAGGCCTATTAAAATGCCTGTACCTCCCGCTGAGAAAGAAGCTGCCAAACTTGCTACATCTCCTCCTAAACCTTGCTATGAAACACCAAAGATTCAGAGTTGTGACATTGCCCCGGCAGAGGTTGCTAAGGTAGCATCCAAACCCAAGACTGATATTGAACCCAAATCTGTGCCTGTTGAGCTTGCCAAAGCTAAAGTAGTTATTGCAGCTCCCGAACCTAAACCAGCTCCCGAACCTAAACCAGCTCCCGCTGAAGCTGCTAAGCCAGCTCCCGAACCTAAACCAGCTCCCGCTGAAGCTGCTAAGCCAGCTCCCGAACCTAAACCAGCTCCCGCTGAAGCTGCTAAGCCAGCTCCCGAACCTAAACCAGCTCCTGTACCTAAACCAGCTCCCGTTGAAGCTGCTAAGCCAGCTCCTGAACCTAAACCAGCTCCTGTTGAAGCTGCTAAGCCAGCTCCCGAACCTAAACCAGCTCCCGTTGAAGCTGCTAAGCCAGCTCCCGAACCTAAACCAGCTCCCGTTGAAGCTGCTAAGCCAGCTCCCGAACCTAAACCAGCTCCCGTTGAAGCTGCTAAGCCAGCTCCCGAACCTAAACCAGCTCCCGTTGAAGCTGCTAAGCCAGCTCCCGTTGAAGCTGCTAAGCCAGCTCCCGTTGAAGCTGCTAAGCCAGCTCCCGTTGAAGCTGCTAAGCCAGCTGCTGAGGCTAAACCAGCTCCCGTTGCGGCTGCTAAGCCAGCTGCTGAGGCTAAGCCCGCTCCCGTTGCGGCTGCTAAGCCAGCTGCTGAGGCTAAACCTGCTCCCGTTGAGGCTGCTAAGCCAGCTGCTGAGGCTAAACCTGCTCCCGTTGAGGCTGCTAAGCCAGCTGCTGAACCTAAACAAATTGCCACTGAGGTTACTAAGCCACCTACTGTGCAGAGTGCTAAGCCAGTTACAGAGGCCAAACTTGCTGATGTTAAGGCGGCACCTGCTGAGGTTGTCAAGCCTTCCAAACCAGCAACTGAGCCTGCTCCAGTTGAACCTGCAGTTCCCGCCCCAGCTTCCCATAAACTCACATTTGCTGAGGCAGTAGCAAAACCTGCCCCTGTTAAACCGGAGGTAGAGGTAAAAATCACAACTCCTTCTGAACCTGTCTCATCACCCAAACCCGCCCCCGCACCTGCTAAAACTCCAGCCAAGGTGGACCCTGTGATAAAGAACGACATGGGTATTTTCTTCTCTCTTTCTTTTTTGTCTTCTGTCATCTGTTTTTCCAACTGTCACAGCATTCTGGGAGGTGTTCAGATTTTAAGACAAGTTGTTCTCTTAAAGCCCAGGTTGTGAAATATGAACATTAGCTTTGCCTTTATACATTTGAGTGCTCCAGTCAGCCATGTTGTGCACTTTGACTTGTGTGATCATGATGTCTAATGGTGAGTTTTTACTTAGTTCATGGAGATGTCTGGAGTCAATCTGGTAAATGTGGTGGGAGGGTATTGTTTTCAATATACTTGCAGAGCACAAAGTAGTTTTAGATATGAAGTTAAAAAGCTCTAATCAGTGACCCTTTTGCAACACCAAATGTAATGGTTAATGGTATTTTGAATCACTATTAACCTACACATTTTTATTCCCCAGGATTGCTGCAGCATATCTTTACATAAACTTGTGTGTACAATATATGTAACAGTTTCTATTGGTGCTTTCTGTAGGATCCGGTACTGAGTCGGACAGCGATGACTCTGTCCCTGAGCTGGAGGAGCAGGATTCTGCACAGACACAGACACAGCAAGCACAGGTGAGAGTGCAGACTGGTCCTGAATACTGTGTTCACACGTTGAGCCTGTTTGTCCTTCACTCTTCCATGATGATTAACACAGTGACTTTCGTTCTTCTGAGTCTACTGAAGCCATCCTTTCTGTCCTGAGAAGAGTGATTGCACATTGATTAAATGACTCAATTTTTATCTGTTCATATTGAAACTTAAATTTCTGTCTAGATGTAGTTGTTGACGCACAACATGGATGAATCTTCTGTCTCTTATAGCTTGCAGCAGCTGCTGAAATAGACGAAGAACCTGTCAGCAAAGCCAAACAGAGCCGCAGTGAAAAGAAGGCACGAAAGGTAATAATCTTAACTGTAATTGGTGTTTTTCTGCTGTTTTTATTTTCAATCAAAATTGGCCACATTTGTAAAATACCTTCTATTTCTTTCAGGCAATGTCAAAGCTTGGTCTCAGGCAGGTAACGGGGGTCACCAGAGTCACTATTCGCAAGTCAAAGAACATCTTGTTTGTCATCACCAAACCAGACGTTTACAAGAGCCCTGCGTCAGACACATACATCGTCTTTGGTGAAGCTAAGGTATGTAGTCAGGAAGGATGCTAGACACCTTAATCTTTGTCCTTATCTCATCTTAGCTTTTTATTAGGCAGCAGAATACCCATTGAGAGATTTAACTAATGATACTATGGCGATGGTCAAAATGGTACAAAGTGTCCACAGCGGAAAATGTTCTGCAAAATTTTGTTGATCTCTCATGTTACACTCTCTGACCTTTTAGATTGAAGATCTTTCCCAGCAAGCCCAGCTGGCTGCCGCAGAAAAATTCAAGGTACAGGGAGAAGCTGTATCAAACATCCAGGAAAACACACAGACGCCAACAGTACAGGAGGAGAGCGAAGAGGAAGAGGTAAGATGATTTATTCAAGTTAAGAGTGACGCATTGCAAATGTGTACACTTTGTTTCATCATGTGAGATACAACAAATGCCCTTCTTATAGGTTGATGAAACCGGAGTTGAGGTCAAGGACATCGAACTCGTCATGTCACAGGCCAACGTGTCGCGGGCGAAGGCTGTACGCGCCCTGAAAAACAACAACAACGACATTGTCAATGCTATTATGGTACGAATTTTTTATTTTTTTTTTCTTTCTTTCCCACTTGTGGTAAAATGGTTTGGATCTCTGTAGATACATGCATATTGAGAACTCTTCAGTGATGATTAACACAGTGACTTTCGTTCTTCTGAGTTTACTTGAAGCCAACATTTCTGTCCTGAGAAGAGAGAAGTTCTTTAAGTTGTGGGAAAAGTATCTGTAACACATAAGCTAACAAACTTTTTCTTTGTTCCTTTTACAGGAGTTGACAATGTAATGGGACCCTGGCAACAAAGGGTTGAAGAAAGGTTGCTGATTTAATCTAAGCTCATTTATACAATTTATACCCAAGATGGAAATAAAGTTGTGGCTTGATAAAATGAAATTTGATGTTTTTGTGCTTCATTGGAAAATGAGACTTTGTGATGTGGTTTGGTTGCATAATTGATTGGTCCAGGAAGGTATCCCTAAATGGGAAACTGAACCCCAACCCTAAAATCACCAGAAATGTTGATTTCTAATATGGATTCTTCCCTCATGTTCTATTCTGTCACATTCATATTTTTTGGGGTCACAGGGAGTTGGTTAAATCCCAGCCCTTCATTGAACCAGTACATGTCCCATCATCCAGACTAAAGCCAAGAAATGAGGCTGTGACTTTGATTTTGAGGTGAAAGTGCTGAACACTGATCCACTGTTGTGTCCTGTTAACATCACATTGGTGCACTGTTTTTGTTTTGCAATCAAAATATGAAAAAATGAATCTGTGGGTGACAACTGGTAGTCCAGTCAGTTCATAGATGAAGTTGAAGTGTTTTGATTAATGGAATATGACTGCAAGTATTTATATTAAACCATGTGAGGGGGGGGAACTTTTGAACTGTTGGTACAAATTGTAGACACTAGTATAGCTATATATTGTAACTAGTATGGCTGTCAGATAAATGTAGTGGAGTAGAAAGTGCAGTAAGAGAATGACGTGGAAAACATGGAAGTACTCAAAAGTATTAGTGTACCCCAAAATTATATTAAACGGCTTTCCGTGACTTTGTGAATTATTTATGGTTAAGAAAATGCATTCAATGTGTATGTTAACCTTACTGTGTTTTGTGACATAGCTGAAGGTAACTAACTTAAGTTTGTTTACAACAAACTATTGCGCCCCTCTTAGAGGCATTTAAAGAAATGTATGCTTTTGCTTTCTGCTACTGTGAATCAGCTTGTTCAAAAGTTAATTCTGTTCACAGATGGGCGGACAGCAATTTGTTACAACTTCAATATTCCCAAGTTCAGTTACCTTACTCAGAATTAAAAAGGATGTGCATGGACATCCATCACAATGTTCATCTGCACTGTAAACAGACTGCAGCTTATAAGAGTACCAACAACTCACATTTTTGTATTACAACCTCCTGAAGCTAAATCACCCCATGAGACGGACTGAAACAAATGCTCTAACCTGACTTTTTGCCTTTTGTATGGTGTGAGCTTTAAATTATGCGGAACTAACCAACACTGGCTTTCACTTCACATTTGTAATCCCTGGATAGTCAGGTGAAGGGCAAAAAGCAGTTGAGTGCAGAGAAAGTACAAAAGTACAGAGTAAACAAAAAGGGGTCGATATGAATACATTAAGATGTATGACTACAAAGATAAACAGTGCAGATAAGTACAAATGATGGTATAGTGAAACATAAGCAAAATAAACAGCTGAGGTAATGATATGTAGGTGGTGTGTACACTATAGATGAGCTATAGACACTAGTCTAAATATGGATGAGTAAGTGAAAGCATGTATTGTACAGTAGTGTGGCTGCAGTATGTATGAAGGAGTCTGCAGACAGTGAGCCAAAAATCATGTCATGCAGTGAAAGAGGGGCCAGCTTGGGATGTAGGTTTATGACTTTTACAACTACCGACTTTGGAGATGGTGCAGGTGTGTAACCTGGATTCATCCGGTCTGCATTTCCCTGCAGCTGGAGCTCATAAGGCAACATTACTTGGGCATCCTTTGTGGTTTTAAACTAATAAATCATGGAGCCAAAACAGATTAATAGTAGAGAGAATTGCGAGAAGTTGATGGGAGACTGAGGTCATGGGATAAAATTGTCCCCAAAAAGTCCCCCTGCACTAAAAAATGCGTTTTGCTCATTGTTACTTGACTCTGGTGTTTGAGCCTGAGATCAGAATGATAATAATAAATGTGCAGAGTCACAACTGGTTGGAAGGAAATCCTGATCCAATAAGGTAAGAGAGGTGTCTGAGGGAGCAGGAGGGGTCAGAAAAATCATATCAGACCCAAATTATTATTCCAAGCAGAGCATTTTTATGCCTTAAGATATATGCTCTGTATTAGTGGCTTTGGGACATTGAGAAGGGCAGGTTTTTTTAAACATTGTATAGACCAAATGATTAATCAAGAAAATAATCAGATTGATGTGCCAATTAACGACTAAAGTGAAAGTTTGTTTATTTGTTTACATTTTTCCATATCTATTTCCATTATTTTGTGTAATTATCTGAGATAAGCTTACCCTTTTATATTATGAGACAGCCTTTAGTATCTAAGGGAATTATTATTATAATTATAATTAGAATTATTATTATTATTATTATGATTGTTATTATTATTATTATTATCATTATGTGTGGCTTGTTGGCCCGTGGATCTGGCTGGCACAGAGACCATAAGATGAAGTGAGGCTAAGTGTGGTCCACAGCAGATCACATCGTGCCTCCTTCCCATCACCCGCAGCTGTGGCTGAAAGCTCTAGAAACGTCCAGATACGCTCCAACTGCGTCAGCATCCACATTCTCATCCCCGACGTGCGCAACAAGATCCGGCGTACAGTCCACAGGCTACAGGCGCTTGCACTGGTTGTTTGTGGCAGCATTCCTAGTTTCTGGAGACACTGCGATTCTTTTCACAAGACTGTTTTATCCGCGATAAAGAAGCTCACTTCACGCCGAGACATGTAAGTTGAGAAAAGTGAACAATGAGGGAAGAACGGAGGGGAAAAGTGCGCTAGTAGCTACAACCTGCTTAGCTAGCCTGCTAACGCTAGCCGTGTGACAACATGCTCTTTCAAAGGCGGGAGGTTGGCCTTGCCCCACTGGACTATAAGCTAACGCTGACTCGCCGTCCAGCTGGGACCTCACAGACAGGCTGAAAGAACACAATGTACCATCGCAGTTATTATAGTAGAGCCGGAGCTGCAGCAGTTTGCTGAAAACGCGTCTACTTTAGCCCATGGGATGAGTCAGGCGCACCGCATGGCTGAAGTAACGTAGTGGCTAACGTCAGCCTCGTTAGCTTGGCTAGCAGAGTGTTTCAGTGAAGACTACCATTAGGTTAGCATCAGGTCTGTGTCAGAAGTCATGATTTCAGCACATTAAAGACAATCTGAGACCTGTATGTTAGACACTAAGCCATACCTTTCACCAGGTAGTGGTTTGACGGCAGAGTTTAAAACATGAAATCAGCATTTTTAAATTAATACTAGCTAGCTTCCATGTCCTGCTTTGGTTGGTCCGCGATCATTTGTAAGAGGATTTAGCTAATGAGCCGTCAGTTCAATGCTAAGAGGAATATTGTGTTAGGAAATATGCAGATGAAGAAATCACAATCACTCTTGCAGCTTGCATTAAAAAGAAATAATTTAGGAATAAACAGAGGTCAGTGAGTCGTTATTGATTAGGTGCAACCACTGGCATGTGTCTGCACTTGAATGATGGGGCACAACCACACATCATATTTGATAAGTGTATGGGCTTACTGATCTCCAAACTCACCATATAGCACGTAACACTGACTAACTTCTGCTTCTCTAATTATTTGACAGTGAACTTGATGATGTTAGCATCATCACATCCTTTGTAAAATGTGAATTGAGCACTTGTAAAACTTTTTTTTTAGCTGCAATTTAAAAGAAAATGTCACTAATATTCATGGCATATAAGGAAACCTGGGCTGAAAACATACAGAAACTATTAGTATGCACAGATGTTTCACTTTTGAGGCTTCTTGATACAGGAGCGCACTGTGTAACAGGATGCTGTGCAGCAACCTGATACACAGGCTTTCTGCTGGCAGGCTGTTGTGCCAGAAGACTTACCACCTGTCACCACCACTGGTGATCTCCTGTTATGTATTATGTATTTTATGTATTATTTATTTATGCAATTTGTAGGTCTGAGTTTATGCTGGTCTACAACAAATAGGAACGGCTAGGAGTTTTCACTGTTTATCTTTCAGGCTGATCCTATCATTTTGTTAAAAGCTACTGTATTTTCAAAGGCCAGGGTGAATTACAACTGGATACTTAGTTTGTCTTGGGGGGAAAAAACTATTTATTTTTGTCACAGAATGTTTTACATGTGTTGATTGATTTCCTCCGCTTCTTCACAGGCATCCAGCTACTGCCAAGTGGTACGACAGGAGGGACTCTGTTTTTATAGAGTTCTGTGTAGCAGACAGCAAAGATGTTAAAATCAATTTTGATAAAACAAAGTTTGGTTTCAGGTACGTTTTGCCTCGTGGTTTTCAGAAGTAATTAGTCATGAATTTCATGTATAATTTGTTATTGCATAGTTCTGCTCTTACTTTGTGTTTTTAAGGAGTCACCTGTGTTTGTCACTCTTCCCACAAATGAGTTAAGTGTTTTATTTTTCCCCACAGCTGTCTTGGAGGAACTGGCAATGTCCAACATGAGAATGAAATAGACCTTTTTGAAGCCATTGATGAAAATGTAAGTTGTAGAGAACAACTGAATCGTTGCTTTGATTATTATTGCTTTATAGCATTTAGATCATATTGAGGATTGCATTGTACAAATCGCAGATTGAAACTGACCTCATGTTTCTTTTTTTTCTTTCTACCTGAACCACAGGAATCCAAACACAAACGCACAGATCGCTCAGTGTTGTGCTATTTACGAAAAGCACAGCCGGGGAAGGCATGGCCGAGACTAACAAAAGAGAAAGCCAAGGTGAGTTAAACAAACACATTAAATTAAATACATTTTCATTAAATACTAAATACCTTTACACACCAGGGATGAAATAAAAAAACAAAATCAAATTTCAGATTATCCTTTTAATTCTTGTGTTCAAACCTCTCACACCGAGACGGACATGAATGTTGTATTTCATGCATTCCACTGTAAATTAAATGTTCGCACTGTACTGGATTTTTCTATTATGTTGTAAAACTATAATTCACCACTAGTGGAGGACTGGCGTGGGGAGACATTTGCACCAAAAATATGAAAGTTCCTGTGATTCTATGTGGACAGGCTTAGATCAATGGGTTTCAACCTTATAAATTGACATGTGACATTGACATTTGTGTTTGCTCTGAAAAGATGAGATAAATGAGAATGTTTAAATGCATCAAATCACTTAGAGATTTTGTGCTTTCACAGCTGAGTTGGCTCAGTGTCGACTTCAACAACTGGAAAGACTGGGAGGATGACTCGGATGAGGAAATTGGCAACTTCGATCAATTCTCAGACGTAAGCGTTATGGATAGATTAGTATGGGTGCAGTAATTCATAGCTGCCTTGAACAGGTCAATGCCTGACATAACTGAGAGCTTTTTTTCCTCGTTGTATCAGCTTTTAAATACAGTCACAAACGGGTCCACCTAGAAAACCCACACATTGCATTTGCCCAAGGCACTCAATGTAAGCTTAACAGCATGTGGGTGGAAGAGTGTTATAATATTATGGAATATAGATATTTGTTTTTTGTGTTTTGTAAAAAAAAAAAATTGTAATCACTCATTTAACCCTTGTATGGTGTTCGGGTCTGTGGGACCCGTTTTCATTTTTTTATCAAGAGCAAAATGATACGATTAATTATTTTTTAAAACTCAGACTCATTGGTCTTGGCTCATATTGATGAGTCTGAGTTTGAAAAAATTATTAATTGTATAGTTTTTCTTTTGATAAAGAACATTAAAACGGATGAAATCGGGTCCACAAACCCGAACACCATACAAGGGTTAATACAATCTGAGCCCAGATTTTTGGGTATTTTCAATCTAACAACTGAATATTGCCCACATAGTTTATAGTAAGCAAGTACTGTATTTGTACTAGCAAGGTTCATATTTTAAGATTAAAAAATGCACTAGTTTTGAATGGGTACTTGGTATTTGCCAATACCCTGGGCATTGGTCCTGGGAGACAAACAGTAGAGTTGGTCCATCCCTTTTAGTTCAGTGTTTGCGAGGTAATATAGCCAGTGTAGCCAGCTTCTGAAATGCACCTTGTTATTGCAGCTGTGACTGAGTAATTCTGGTAGACATCATAACAAATTACATTGTATGAACCAAACTTGGATTTAGATTCCAAAGATTTTCCACCATTGACCTACTTCAAGTGAGCATATTGATGTCTTTTTGAAGTAGCAGCGTATGTTTAATGATGTGAACTTAAGAGGAGTAAATTGTGTCTTTAATAGTTTTGGTTTAATATTACAGATGATGAACAACATGGGAGGTGAGGATGACCTACCTGATCTAGATGGTGCAGATGAGGTAAGAATCCTTTTTATTTATTTCTCTTAATTTCTAAGCATCAAGCTCGTAGTCATTCGTGCAATCTGATCATAAAGCAGATGTCAATCAGTGTCGGTGGGGGTCAGGATCGCCATTCTGTTGTGTTGAAGTCTTGCTGAACTACTGAATAAGATGTCGTCATATGTAACACTTTGCACCTTCTCTCCTTTGTCATTTTAGGATGAGTCAGATAGCGATGATGAGAGTAAGTGTTTATGAGCCTTTTGTAACAACACCAATGACCACTGAACATGACGGCGGCGGTTTGTGACTGTGGCTGTTTATCGCTGTGAGATTTTAATGTTGTTTTTGTTCTTCACTTTCAGAAATGCCAGATTTGGAATAGAAGGCTGTGAGACTGTGGAAAGAAGATGGAAGAACAGAGGGCACCAGGAATCCTAACAAAATGTATATCTTGACATTGAAGGCAGTGACAAACAACTGTACATATGAGTCAGTAGCCATATTTAAAATCCATAGCGTCGGCTCCAAACTCCTCCAATCAGTCCACTGAAGGTTGATATGCATGGTATTGTACAGAGCAGCTATCTCCACTTCCATTCGCTGTACTGCACCTTTTTGGGGTATCTCGTTTTACTGTTAAATATTACAAGTAAGCACACATTATTTGTTGGAAAAGCTGTATAGTTGTCCTCAACTGAGCAATACGTGTTAAGAGATTTACAATTTGTTTTCAAATTAATTGTGGTTTAAGATGATTAGGCCTACCCATTTCAAATGTTGTGGTTTTAAGTTAGTCGACCAGTGTAGTTGAGTTCATGACAGAGGAAGACGTAGGCTGTGTACATCAGAAGAATTAGATGCATTTACTGATTGGGTTCCTCTAAAGCCTTCCATGTGCTGTGAATTAGATAGCAGGACGCCGGTCTTTTTCCTCTCTGTGGCCTAACCTTCCAGCTTATGCGTTTCCCGTCACTTGTTTAATGTTTGTAAAATTGGAATATTCCCCAGTCATAACAGAAGTATTTGCATCTTCCCAGTTATCACCCACTTTGGTAATCTGAATGAATTCCACATGTGCAGTATTTTAACAGCTTCTCTCTCCATACCTGCCTAACATGCACCCTCACGTTAGACCGCAGAAGCAAGGTGAAATGTTTTGCAGCTGATAAATGAAGCTTGGTTGGGCCTCAGCATCATGTGGTTTGTTGCTATTCTCCAGGTTCTTTCTGTTTGTTCATCTAGAACGATCCTCCCTCATTGGCGAGGGAGCGTTGGGACGTTAGGCGATGTGTAATGACCAAATTATATTTGCACTGTCAATAAAATGTAAGGGGAGACAAATGATGTGGAATTACAGTGGAAATTCTTTTTTTATTGTCTACATCTTTCTAATAAACTGCTCAAGAATCAGTTTAAATGTCTTTTTTTTTTTTTTTTTTCTTCCTTAAATCTCATTTGAATTGTATAAAGTTTCCCCTAAATATAAACTGTGTTTTTTTTCCTCAAAAGGAGGGTTGCAGTTACCAAATATCACTGGAAAGGGGATAATTTTGCTTAATACGCTATTATTTAAGGAGTTGTGGGAGTGAGTTGTGCTTCTATCGTGGTTACAGATAATTATGCAAATGTGTACCTTTAGTGTGCACTTGAGATATTTTTAAAACTACAGCAGCCTACAGTCATGCTGTAATGACACTCGAGTTTAAATCTTGTTCTCTTGTAATTTTTGAGCATCTATTTAAAGGTTGGTCACCTTTAGTGTGAATCACTGGATTGTAGAGGGACTGTTTGCTATGACTGCCATAATGAAAATACCATTGAGGATACAGTACCGCCCCCTTTATGCCACTCAAACTCAAGAATAGCTTTTAAGTTTAATCTTGCTCCATTTGTTAGATGTACATGTACTTATAATACAGTAATTCTACTTAAGCATGATCTGGTGCTGCTGTGACTTACTCCTTCCTATTTTCGGCGCTAGGACCCAGAAGCCTCCGTGCTCCTGGGCCCAGAATATTAGCATACTTCCTCTTCAGGCCTGATTTCCTCACTGTCATTTCTGAGAAGGTGACTACTATGTCACACTAGTTTCCTGTTTTCACCATGAACACACATTAAAATAAAAGTGCATATTTGATCTGCAAGGAGGATCACTGCGGCTTGGATCATTTCCTGGTCAAAAAAACATGTAAAAATTAGAAATTAGAATTTCAAAAAGATAGTCTCAAAATTCACACCAGTGTTATTATTGGCGATTAACCACCACTGTCAGTGTTAAGCAATGATGGAAAGTAAGTTAAAAGTACTGCAGTACTGAGGTATTGTAGGTGACTACTTGAATAAATATTTCTATTTTATGCTACTTCTACTCATCTATATTTGAGATTGCACTTTTTACTCCCTGCATTTGACAGTTATTTATGATTTGAAAAAATAATATTAATAAAATGATTAATTTTTCATATTTTGATTATATTTTAGTATAGATATTTTTTATAGATTTGATCCATGTTAGTTTTATATTTAGATTACATAAGTGGATTCATTCATCAGAAATATTTCTCATATTTTATCTATCTATGATTCATTATTATAAAGTAAAGTGCCCGACATTGTATGTATTATACATCTATATTTCTGCCGTATACATTATACATAATAATAACGCTATAATATACAGTCATATAAACTGACAGGAGCCCATTCCTTCTGAATGATGTGTATTTTTACTTTCAATATTTTAACTTTGGTGAGGATACCTTTGCTACTGATAGTAAATAGTAGTGTGGGGTTATTACTCTGTTTAATAAAAATCAAAATATTGCAAATGTCACAGTCGTCACATTATTGTTATTGTTAATGGTTATGAATGATGATTCTGAGTTGTTGCAGGTTTTGTTGTGAAGGGTGGTGTGTCGCTGTGACCGGATGTGTGCGGTGCTAATCGTGGTGGAGTTCACGCTGCAACTGTTCTCGCTCTGTTCTGTGATCATGGCTGCACTGGACCACACCAGCCATGTTTGCTAATTTAAAACCCAAAGGTTAGGGAAACAGTTGTTTATTATTTACCGCTGTGCCATCTTCACCCGCATATCCGCTTAGACGAAGGTTTACAGGCATCCGCGCCTTCGCAATCCACGGACGGAAAGGTTGGCTAGCTTTAAATGCTATAACAGAGAAACTTTTGATAGCGGTGGTGCGGGAAGATGATGCTCTGCAAATTGTCTGTGTGCGTGCAGCGTAAACAATGTAACTTCATCTGGCTGCTAGCTAACGTTAGCCCGTGAACAAAAGGGAGCACGCCTCCATCTGTTATCAAGCGAGGCTGAGTGAGTAAACCCGAGTCAATAACACCAGACCGGGCTGATATTTATTTTCATCCGAGTCGCTCTCTATTGCTGCTGGGCACCAGCGTGGCTGCGGTACCTGCTACCTGGCTATTAGCTAACATCGCAGCTTAAGCACCGTACTCAACTCTGGGTGAACGTTTAGGATGCTATCAGTTAGCTATCAAGCTAGCGTGTGTTAGCTAGGTCCTATTGTGATGATTTAGCTAAATAACCTTGGAAGAGCAGCGGGGAATATATTTTCCCGATGTTTTCACGCCAGAATAAACGGGCTCTACATCGTCTGGACGAGTTGAACTCGTATCTAATGTTAACGGTAGCCGTTGTTAGCACAGCTGACTAGCGGCGCTTTAAAGTGAATTGTTCGTTTGAGAAGCAGCTAGCGCGACCTAGCTTAACGTTAGCTTTTGCATCGGCCTTGTTGAATTAGGAAATCAAGTATCCATTGAGGGCTACTTTTGTATTACGGGGTATGAAGCTGCTAAACAGCCCTTCAGGCCTCAGAGGAGTGACTGTAAAATATCCTCGCTAATCCTTCCCATTATTAGTTTGCCGAGGCCGCCTGGTTTTGGGTACAGTTTGTGCTGCTATGCTCGCCCGGCCCGTACATTTATCATGGCAGACCGGGGAGGATGTGCCCGTGTTAGCGGCGCCTCATCAGCGGTAATGATAATCTGCTATCGTAATATCCCGATTGTCCATTACGGCTCGCTCGGGCCCGACATCTGCTGTTGCTGGCTGCGACATTTTGACGGTTGTTGTTGGAAACGAAACGCTGCTGTCACAAGCTACAGCTGCCAAAATCATTTGGATTAGACGCCTCACGCAGGAAATTGAACATGTTACGCAGTGTCTTCGAGACTGTATGGAAAATACATGAAAATGAATTAAATAATACATTTGTGATTCATGAGATGATGCATACACCGCACAGGCATCTTAGCCCAGTTTAGCTGTTGCATAATTTCTATACACTTCTCCACAGTAATATTGAAGATTAGAGTTTAAATTTGTGTGCTCATCTCTCTGTTCTTATTGTTTTTCAGATGGAGTCAAATAATCATTTCAACTATGGCACCCACTCCTCAGCCAACTCAGGACTGAAACTCTCCTCAGGGGATTCTCTTTATACTAACGGGTCCTCCATGAGTTTTCCTCAGCAGGGGAAGAGTGAGTATTTTCACCCTTTAGCTCTGTGAGAGATTACAATTAAAATGAGCCTTATTGTCAATAGCCAGACCTCACCTCCTCCTTCCATCCGACAACTTAATTCTTTAATTTGATAGTCTATTTATATCTCTAAACTATCTCACTATGTTTAAGTAAATGTACACAATGTTTACCAGTGTAAGCTGACAACTTGACTGATGTTTTTGTGTCTTGCAGATATGAATGGCGAAATGAATGTGAATGGCGTCACTACTGTACTCGGGTCCGGCGTGCCTGGTTCCCACCCACCAACAGCTCCTTACCCACACATGAGCAACCACCACCAGAGCAGCATGGGCTATGACTACCTGTGGGGAGGGCACCCTCAGTATGGTCCAGCCTTGGGGACCTCTCCTGGGCACGGGATGCACCAGAAGCAGCCTGCACCTGGGATGGTGCAGCCTCAGACACAGCACCACTTCCAGGGTCATGGACAGTACCAACTTAATGGGGGCATTGAAAGCTCCCACCAGCCCCCTGTGGCAGGCCCACCAAACATGCCTCTTACTGGCAGTCAGTACTGGAACAGGAGTAACCCAGGCCCGCAGCAGATGAGTTATAATTCCCACAGCATGTATGGGACCTACCAGAGTCAGGCACATCCTGGAATTACACCGTCACAGCATCACCAGCAGCAGTCCTTACAACCACCCACGCATCAGCCGTCACAGCAGCACCTCCACCCTCATCGTAACCCACACCACCACCACCAGCAGCACCAGCAACCGCAGCATTATGGCATGATGCCTAATGGGATGCCCTACTACCAGCATCAACCCCAGCACCCGTCCTTGCCATCTCCTCAGCCGCAGCCGCCACAGCAGTCTCAGCCCCAAGGCCAGGCTCAGATGATGCCCCCCGCTGCCCAGAATTTTACTCCTCCACGTGGCAGCCCACAGCACCACAGCCTAGGCAGAGGGGGCACCGGCAGCCCTCTCCCTGTGGGGATGTCATCAGCTCCAATGATGTCGCCGTCAACAGTTCAGGATAGTGGATCACCCAAGGGCCACAACAGGGAACGGAGCCCCCATGCTAGCAATGTGGGAATATCTACTGTCATGCAAGGTGACCATTTTACTCTTAAAGAACTTTTGGAGTTGTTTTATCCCGTCAGTCCTTTTGTGTTTGTCTAATTAACATGAAAATAATCACTATTACATTTGTGCATGGAATTAGTTGTCTCTTCATCTTGACATTACTGTGTACTTAAATTAATCTGTTCTCTACTTTACATTTCCTTCTTTAATGCCACTAGTTGAGTGATACTAGTATTGTCATGTGGTCTTCTTCCTCTTTGGCCACAGTACATCCTGATGCTGCTGATCATATTATAACACGACACTCCCTGGTTGCATTACAGTTTTTCTGATGACATCTGTATATTTAGTAGTATTGTTGACATTTTTGAGTTTTTGTTTTGCTTGATTATAGTAATTTTTCAAGCAGAAATGCCAAACATATTTTGTTCCAATGTGAAGATTGGCTAATTTCTAATAATAATGTTTTTTCTAATTTGCTATTTTTTTGGTGTATTATTTGAATTTTTTATGTTATTTAGTCTTACACGCTAGTAAACTGAATAACTTTGAATTTTCAACTTTGGTGCAGATAAAACATTCATTTGAATGGGTCAGTTTTGGTTCTAGGAAGTTGTAATGGGCACTTTTCACTATGTTCTCAGACAAAATGATTAAGTGACAAAATAACCTGCAAATGAATCCATATTGACAATAACATTAAGTGGCAGTTATGTCTTACACACAAATGTCTGGTAATGGGGACAGCTTCACTGCCAATGCTTAGTGGTGGGATGGTGTCAAGATACAACCAGCAGGTGCCACTGTTTGACTATGTAAAACTGTAATCTATCACTGAGGTGGTTTGCTGAGCTAATGCCCATTTTTTTTCACAGTTTTACTATCACAGTTTATTATCAGAGTAGCCATCACATTATACCATTACTCTGAATTCATCTTAAGAAAACACTTTTTCACTGACTATTTTATTGATTCACTTCTCTTTCAGGACATCCGAGAGAATCTGTCAAAGAGGTAGATACAAGCTATAACGGCATGGAAAGGTCACCTGTTGCCCAGAGGCTACCCAAAAGTGACAGTTACCAATCCAAACCTCATGTGGGACCTACAGGTGATTATCGTCAGCACTCTGAACAGCCAGCAGCTCAGCGTCCAGAAATTGCTTCTCCTGTCAGAGAGGCAGCCATGAATACGCCTCCCCAGACTGCATTGTCTCAACTCTCTGCAACTACATCTTCTGCAGCAGTGTCAGCATCTCTAACTAAGGCCTCAACACCTCCTCGGGTCTCTGCAGCTCCTGCTGTCTCTGAGTCACCTGCATCTGTCCCTGGACCCCCTGTGGCATCATGCCCTGATACAGAATCTACTCCATCACAAATCTCAACACCTCCCAATGTGCCCTCTGCTCCTCCAAGACTTTCCTCACCTCCTCCCCTGATGCAAGGCCTTAGGCCTCCCACTTCAACTGCCACTGAGATATCTCCTGCTGGATCCAAGCATCTGTCAGTGGGGTCCTCTTCCTCATCCCTGCCTGCATCACTTCCAGAGTTGTCTACACCTCCGGCTTTGACTGATAGTGTGTCTAGACCTGCAGCAGTTTCTCCAATCTCTTCTCCATCATCAGAGTCTGTGGCTCATCAAACCAAGTCGTCACCTCGTACAACGGTCTCCCCTCCTGCCATGGTTTCCACTTCTTCATACTCTGTGTCTGCACCCATCTCATCTGCTCAGCAGATGGTTCAAATGTCCAAGCCACCCCTGCTAACATCATGCTTTCCTGATAAATCTGGATCTGACCATGAAAAACCTGGGCCCCCAAAATTAATGCCAACCACTTCATCAGTGGGTGCAAAATCCTCATCTGCCGGTGTGGCGCTGCCTCTATTGTCAGCATCAGGACCTTTAACCTCAAACCCACCTGGCTCTTGTTTATCAACACCTGCATGTCCCATGTCGGCATCAAAAACTCCTTCAGTCGGCAGTAAACCTTGTGACCCAACGTCCACAACCCAGTGTCAGACATACACTCCTCCAGCTGCTGACTCTGGTCTTTCCACAGCTTCTGCAGCATCGTTACCATCAGGAGCGGTGAACCTACCCTCCCTAGCAGCCCGTGAAAGTCCTACAGTCCGACCTCTGTCTACCCTACCTCTTCTAACCACTCAAGCCTCCAGGACTGCACCTGTGTCCGAACCTCCTGCCTTGGTGTCTGTGCCTCCTGCAATGGGTACGTCTTCTGAAGTGGTCCAAAGCTCTGACTCTGAGCAGCATCACAACACCACACTTTCTCATGCGCTAAAGCAGTTGTCTCCCAAGACAGAGCGCCATGGCCATAGTGAGGATAGGAAAGCATCGCCTAATAAAAGAAATGGAAGACCAGAGGAAGACCTCCCTCAACTTGATTCGGGCATGAGAAGGATATCACAGATGGTGGAAGCTACTGAGACCAATAAATCTGAAACTCACTCATCCAAACCCTTCACTGATCTTCCTGGGAAGCCCATGCAGACCACAGTTCATCCTGATCAAAAGCCCAAGAATGAACAGGCAGATTCTGAGATGCACCACAGACAAAGCGGTGTCATCTGTGAGGCAGAGGACTCCATGGTGGATCAGACTCCACTCAGAAAGTCTTCACAACTCCACAGCACAATGGTGGAACTGACCGATGAAGAAAGTTTTGACAACTCTTCACAATTTGATGGCAGTTCAACATTTGACACCCCATCCAGAATTGATGCCAGCTCTCTCTTGGAAAAGACCTCTCTTGTAGATGGTGATAGTTCATGCATAGATGACTCCACTCACGTTGACAACAGCTTTCACCTGAGAAAGGCCACTTCTCGGTTTGACAGCATTTCCCATGCAGAAGAGGAACCATCTACTGCATTTGACACCACTACAGATAGCAGGTCATCTGTGGAAGACTCCAGAGATGACACGCTGGACTCCACCAGGAAAGGGGAAATGTCTGAGGCAGAAGTGACCAAGGACAGTTGCCAAATCACAGGATCCACAGAATCCATGCTGGAGTCTTCTCTTAACAACACCTCTCAGATTGAAGAGCCCTCTGTTGACTCAAGTGATGTGTCCGACTCTCGCTCATCTCAGCCAGGTTGTCAAGGTAATAAGTCCTATTTACTTCATTCAGATAATAAATATAGCGACAAACAACTATCTCAAGATATAGGGGAGAAATGGTGTCCTGAGCAGAGAATGAAGGCACACTCCTTGTGTGTTGTAATCTGAGCTTCTCTGTTTCACATGCACTTCTCTGACTCACATGCACTAACACACACACACGCTCCTCCCTGCTACCAAAACAAAGGGTAGCAGGGATGAGTGTGTGTGTGTTAGTGCATGTAAGTCTGTGAGTGGTTCAGAGCTAACCCTGTAGAAAAGTAGGCTACACCCACTGAGCCAAAGAATGAGTGAGAGCCACTGCTCAGCGACAGACTGTAGTTCAGTGAGCTAACTCAGTAGCGCTGTAGGCTTGAGACGGTAGACACGGTAGGCTAGGCAAAAGACCAGGCCGCGAAGCCATGGAAAAGTAATTTCTCTTTGTCAATGCTTTCATTGGCACCAAATAGTGACAGGTGCATGTCCAATACATACTACTTGTATGTCATTATCCTATATTTCTCAATTCTGCCAACACAATTTAATATTGTTGTTTCGTCTCAGGACCTGAAGTAGAGTGGGATCCCAGAGGACACGATACGCCAGACTCAGCTGGACGCATTAGCATTAAGACCACTGTTAATGAGACGATGACTCCTCCGAGTTTCAAGATGAGAGATGAGAATTTTATTGCCTTCAGTACTCCAGCAGAGGGCCCTGCTGTACACCCACTCCAACCGGTTACTGATCAGATTGTGTCAGCTGCAGCAGGACAGCTGAAAACCCCAGGGAAACCACGCAAACCTCGAACTCCAAAGGCAATATGGATCAAGTCCCCAGGTACTCGACATCACGATTTCAACAAAATGTTATTTAATAATAAAAAAACATACTAGATTTTATTTAAACATTTTTTTCTTTTTCCCTGTTTTGAAGCTCCTGAAGAGGCTCAGCGAAAGCCTCGGGTTCGAACCCCTAAAGTGGAGAAGCCGAAGACTGATGAAGAGGGAGGCAATAAAGAGGAAGCAGTCAAGGGCAGAAAGAGGAAGAAGTCTGTCAAGATGGATGTTAAGGAAACATCAGGTGTATGTGGAGAGGCTGGGCCACCCACAGAAGATGTTGATCCAATCACAGCCACAATCGAAGCTGTCCTGGCCAGCGCTATTGACACAGCAGTCGAGAAACCCAAGAAGAAAAGGGTTAAGAAACAAGACCAAGAAGGAAACATGTTAAAAACACCAAAACAAGATGGCGAAAAGACTGCTGATGATGCTGATGAAAATGATGACGACAGCTCCACTGCAGGTAATGATGAAGGTTAATGGAGTTTTGTTTCTCATCACGTCATGTCATTTTGTTGAGACGTGATATCACAGTTTAACAGTCAAATGTTAAGTGCAGTTGTGTGCATTTTGTTGAACAGGTGAATCTAACCGACGGAGGGTTGCAACTGAGGAGCAGGTTCAGTTCCCACTGCGGCATGGGTAATGTGGAGTTTTGTTCAGTAGTTTGTTATTCAGATATCTCATCCTTCACTGTGATTACATACATTTTAATTTTACATAGAACTTTTTGCAGTCAATTGATTCTAGTGAAATATAGTAAATTTATGATTTACGTAAAAAGAGCCATGCTTCCCTCTGTAATACATCTTGTCTGAGATCTCAAAAACCCAAATTCAAATGTGTGCAGTGTCTGTATAGTATAACACCATCTCCAGCTTGTTTGCTTTGCTCCTGTTTCTAAAAAGCTGCTGTTAGGAAGGTAATAAAGACACCTGTTAATTGCAGTTGGAGGAGGGAGATTCGTGTGAAGAAATTGGAGAACCGCATGAAGGGTGAAACCTGGTATTACACACCTTGTGGACGGAGGATGAAGCAGTTCCCAGAAATAATCAAGGTGAATTTCCTGGCTATAAAACAGAACCATAAAGTTATTAAAATCATAGTCTTTGAACGTAAATGCAACAGATGACGTACTGATGATGTTACAACCTGTTTTCCTAATTACTTGACCCAGTACTTGAAGAGACACACAGACAGTGTGGTCACCAGAGAACACTTCAGCTTCAGCCCACGCATGCCTGTTGGAGACTTTTATGAAGAAAGAGAAAGTCCTGAGGTCTGTATATATATATTTTTTTCTGAGTGCTGAAAAACTGAGTTTTCCATTTAAGGAGAAAATGAAATGAAAACGCTGCACAATTAAAGTTGAGGTATAAAAACATGTCAGAAATGTGAAGAGGACTCACCATTCTCTACAATATATCACAGGGTATGAAGTGGGTCCTCTTGGCGAATGAGGAGGTTCCCTCCATGATCATGGCCATCACTGGCCGGCGAGGTCGACCTCCAAATCCTGATAAAGAGAAACCCCGCAGGGTTCGTGGCCTGAAGGGAGGACAGGGCCGTCGCCCTGGTAGACCTCCCAAACCCAAGATGATTGACCTCCTAAGCAAAGTAGACGCCAAGCTTTTGAAGCGACTTGAAGCCAAGGGTGAGTGAATGTAGACTGAAGGAGGTATGAGTGTACAGAAATGTGTTTACAGTTAGCTGTGAAGACTTGGCTTAGAGGAGTCTTAAAGCAACATTATGTAACTGTTGTAGATTAAAAAAAGCTTCAGTCATTTTGATGGCACACTGACTTATAATAGGGGCAATGGCGCCTCTTATATTCCCACTCTGCCCCCTGAACACCTTCTCTTGCACTATGTAACTGGGGTTGAGTTGGTACAATATCCTTGGAGAAGTGTGTAACCAGTGGTTAAATTGGGTTGGAGCCGTTTGGGGCTGAGTTCTGCCACATAGGCTTATGCTCTTCTGTCATCAGGGCCTACACAGTGCTCAGCTGTAGGCGCTGCTGTGGCAGCACCTGTAGGGCTTTTAGAAATTAACAAATGGCCTGAACGCTGATCCCTCGCACATAACAAATCCCAATTTAACCCCTGTACATTATAGCTTTATGCCACTGCATCACACACCACAACTATGGGTGGTAACTGTTGTGGTTTTCCTTTCCTCACCAGCTTTGTCATATGCCAATGTCTTTTCCCCCATTGAATATTTTTGCCGTTGTTGGGATAGTGTGGTAGCCTTCGTCAAATCAACTGACTGAAATGTACCAACATCCTGTTATTTCCATTTGTGGCAGCAGAGGTCACTGTTGCAGCAGCTAATGGAAAGTTACATTGTCTGGCTTAAAGACTAGACCTGATGCTTTGCTCAGCACATCCCCTCAAGAAGTTTGTAGTGTTGCTAATTGTTTGTAATCCTCTTCTTACAGAAGCTCTCACGGAGGAGGAAAAGGAGAAACTTGCAAAAATCAAAAAGAAAATGAAGAGAAAGGTATGTAGTTCAGACAGTTGGTAATATTCAGTTGTTGTGCTGTTAACATCTCATCCTAATTTTGTTGTTGCCATTTAGGCAAGAATGAAGAGGAGGGAGGATGCAAAGATCAAGAAGATGAAAGATGAAAAGAAGAAAGCCAAGGTACAGACAAACACTCGATATATAAAATGATTTATCAGCATCCTCTTCAGCACCACATCTTCATCTCCATCTGTTTATTCTTCTCTTTGTGGGATCAGCTTGATCAAGATGCCAAGGACCAGGAGATGAAGGCTGAACCAACAGACCCAACAGCCCCACAGGTCACACAGCCAGTTGCAGGATCTGCTGCAGAGCCCAAGAAGCCTGGCCGCAGAAGGTCAGCCAAAGTTGAGGTTGCTCCACCAATACAGCAAACCGATGAGGAGAGGATAGCCCAGGGTAAGAGGGTACTGGGTGCTCGGAGTAAAGCCAAGGCTCTGGCTAAAGCCCAGGCAGAGGCTGAGGCGGCAGCTCAGGCAGCTCTGGCAGCTAAGAGGGCAGCAGAGAGGAGAGCGCAGGCCCAGAGACGTCTGGAGGAGCGGAAGAGGCAGCAGTTGATCGCAGAAGAACTGAAGAAGCCCACAGAGGACATGTGTCTCACTGACCACAAAGTGAGTTTTGTAATTAGAATCCTGTTTATTTTACTCTATTAGCGCATTATTTGCAGAGGATTTTAAACTTTGAACTTTGTCTCCATCAGCCCCTACCAGAGCTGTCCCGTATCCCTGGTTTGGTACTGTCCGGCACAGCTTTTGCTCACTGCCTTGCTGTGGTTGAGTTCCTGCATGGCTATGGAAAGGTGATTGGTCTTGATGTACCCAAGGACATCCCCAAGCTTGCTACACTGCAGGAGGGCCTCTTGGGCTTGGGCGACAGCCAAGGAGCCGTCCAGGACCTACTGATAAAGCTGGTAGAGACTGCACTCCATGATCCAGGTCTGCCATCATATTATCAGGTATGTGATACAGTTCGAGCATTTTTTCTCCATTAATGCAATTCTTGATCAAATGAATGATCTGAATGATACACATTTTCCTCTCCATCTCCTCATCCCAATCTTCAGTCAGTAAAGATCCTTGGGGATAAGCTGGTTGAGTTAGAGCTGACCCGCAGCACAGTCTCAGAAGTACTTCGCATCTTTTTGGAATCTCATGGTTATGATACAGAAGTGTGCAACACACTGAGGACGAAAACATTTCATGCCCTGCCTCCTGACACCAAGGCAGCCATCCTGGGATTCCTGGTGGAAGAACTCAACAGCAGCAACATTGTGACAAGGTCAGACCAAGAGCTCATTCTTTACTCTGTGGGTTACCCTTGCACCTGAAAGTTTGTGATTACAACATATCTGCTACTTTCATTAATGTTTGCATTTTCTGTTTCAGTGACATTGACAACACATTGGAAAATATGGCAACTTACAGGAAGAACAAGTGGATCATTGAGGGGAAGTTGCGCAAGTAAGATCATGGTTTTCTCTCTTTGAGTACAACAAAATATAATCAAAGCACAGAGCCATACGACTTGTTGGTCCTAATTGTTTTCTCCCTTGCAGACTGAAGGCGGCATTAGCACGTCGTACAGGACGCTCCGAGGAAGAGCTCTGTTTTGAGGAGAGGAGGCGCAGTGCCAGAGTGGCCGAGGAAGAGAACCTCAGTCTGGAGGAGAGCGGCCTAGTCCTGGAGAGAGGCAACCGCCGTGCACGCAAAGAAGAGCCCAAACTCAGTGATGTACGTATCTGCTGTAGTGTTTTTCTTTATGGGAAACTGGTCATTCCTACATTTAATTAATCTTTTCTGTTACAGAGTGAGAGCCCTACCAATGCCAGCATTCCAGAGCTTGAAAGGCAGATAGATAAGCTAACCAAGGTAAGCCTGATGCTACACAGACACAGTGCTGTATAAATTTATATTGATTGATATTGATATTTATATATATTGTTTTTGATTCCCACAGCGCCAAGCATTTTTCCGTAAAAAGCTGCTACAGTCGTCCCATTCCATGAGGGCTGTATTACTGGGCCAGGACCGTTACCGACGCAGATACTTGGCACTACCTCACCTCGGAGGAGTTCTAGTGGAGGGGCCAGAAGAGCTGTTATGTGAGTCTGAGAGTAAATGTGAAAGAAATGTCATTCCACCCATTTTTAGACTTTAAAAGCCCTTGGTTTATCTTCATCTAAAATTGCCTTACTTTCCGTTGTGCAGCTTCTGGAGATGTCCTTGTAGCTGAGGTTCCTGTCACTTTCCTCAAAAAGGAGCCCAAAGTTGAGGAGATCCCTGTGCCGACCACACCCCCTCCTACTCTACCTTCCTCCCCTTCCTCTGCTACCCCTGTCCAGGCTCAGTCCTTGTCTCCAGATGAGGACCCTCTCCCTGGCACTGCATCCCTCATGAGCAGGCCAAGAGGACGAGGACGCCCCCGAAAAATCAAACCAGAAGTGGAGCTTCACCTCCGCACAGCAAAGATTCGCCGCCGGCGTCGAAGTAGCGTCAGGTCTGGGGGTGAAGAAGGGCCGGTATCCCCAAACAGTGGCACACAAGACCTTACACAGGCTGCTTTCCAGAGCTGGCTCAGCCAGTCGCAGGAAGCAGTGACCAATGGCACATGCTCAACAGCAGGGGAAGCTCCAGAGGGCAATCGACCTGAGGAGAGTGTGAAGGAGATGGCAGAGAAACAGGGACAGTGGTTCAACCTGCTCCCCAAAGAGCCGTGTGACGATAATTCTCTGACTGAGCCTCAGATATCCAGTTCACCCCCTAAACTCCTTCCTCAGATCCCGAGTGCTTTGCCCGCACTCGCTGCTCCATTAATGCAGGTTTGCCACCACAATCATAACTATAAATACATATAACTATGCTTTTAATAATGAAACTTATGAACAATGAATAATGAACAATCTCTTCCTACTGCTCAGCCGGACCCACTCTTGCCTGGCTTGGTTCCCGTTGACCCTGTGACTCCAGCAACACCACAGGACTGCACCGCAGCCCCTACTGCTGCTGTTCCTAATTGTACCCCACCAGCACCCCCTCAACTTCTTCCAGCATCCGTTCCTCCTGTCGTGCCTGCTCCGACCACCCCCGCCAGGCCAGGTCGCAGACGAAGGAGAGGTAGCAGAGGCAGTAGTCCTGCCCGCAGAGGGCCAAGAGGGGCTGCAGCCAAGCGCCGTGGCCGACCCCCCAACTCTGTGTTCCAAGAGCTCGAACAGCAGTACTTCACACAACTGGTGGTCAAGCCCATTCCAGCTTGTAAGTATCTGTTTAAAAGGGTGTCATGATTTTTGAGCCACCGGGCTGAGAAATTATTTTTGACTACTACATGTAACAGTTCCTAAACTATAAGACAGCTCAGAGCTGGTCCCGATCTCTCCACTGCTGACTTTTAGTGGTCAAATATGTACAGGAGTCAAACCGTATATGTCATGGTAATTTATTGTGGTGTTCTGTTTATTTTTATGCCTATATTTCTTTTCCAGCAATGGTGCGTGGCTGGTGGTGGATCAAGGATCCCGAGGAACTGTATAGCACCTTGCAGGCCCTCCACCCAAGGGGCATCAGGGAGAGGGTGCTCCATAAGCATTTGGCCAAACACATGGAGAGCTTAGCTGAGATGTGCACCAGAACTATCGATGGTGAGTGTCGTGGGAGAATTTGTCACTCAGGATTCTAAAACCATTAATGGTTTGATAATCACACAACATCCTGTTTTCCCCCCTGCATGTTTCCCCAGTGGCCACACGTTCTCATTATGACTGTTGTGTTCTTTCTGGCTAGACCCTGCGTTTGAGGTGAAGACAGAGGAGAAGGATGTGCTACTGGAGGCTCTGCAGCAGCCCTGGCAAGTGCAGGAGAAAGCAATGGAGACTGACATCAGCGCCCTACAGTGGGTGGAGGATTTGGAGCAGCGGGTCGTTGCAGCTGACCTCCATCTTAAGGTACTGAGATTCACATCAAAAAAGACTTTGAAAGAAATTGAAACAAGTTGGAAATGGTTACAGAAAAGTTTGGTTCACCCATGTTGCAACCATGAACCATAGCGTGCTTGGTTCAAGTCCAACCGGGGACCTTTTCTGTGTGTAATTACCCATTTTTCCTCTTGTTTACTGTCACCTACATGACGTGTGGCATATTTGCATGCTATCAGCCGTGTGTGTCATTCACAATAGTATGTCAAGTAGCCAAAATACCCCAACGTACATCTGGGAAGTAGTAACTCATTAGATTGGCTTTTTGTGTTTCTTCAAGGCTCCCCCGCAGAGTGCAATAACTGATGCTGAATCTAACACTGAGACACCAATGGCAGAATTTCAGGTAACCATTAAATCAATGAAAGGATTCCTCACAATTACTAAGTCTTGGAATAATTAACTATGTGTATTATCTCCCTCACTGATACTTAAACTCTCCCCATTTTGAATCTGCCCTGTGTTTAAGCCTTACACAATCCCAGACTCAGACTCCACACGTGATGATCTCCAGTACTATGAGCATGACACTGACCCCCATGATGACTGGATTGTGCGAACTAAGAAGGAGTGGTCTGGCCTGCCACGCATTGCCACTCACCCAGTGGACTTGGCCGTGCTGCGGTTGGCCAACCTTGAGAGAAACATTGAGAGACGCTACCTGAAAGAGCCGCTCTGGAACCCAGCCGAAGTGATGCGCCTCGCTCCTCTCACCCCCACCCCAGGAGAAGAACATCCCATGGATGTCTTCAGGTGAGAAACAGTCTTTCTTTGGAATCCAGTTTTTGTTGTTGTTGTTGTTGTTTTCCTTATCCTCTTATGGTTTTTCTCTGTTCCAGTCTTGAAAGTGAGATCACATCTCGACTACGAACATGGCGGCAGGCTCTAGATCGCTGCCGCAGCGCTCCCCAGGTCTGCCTGTGTTTGTTTCAGCTGGAAAAGGCCATTGCTTGGGAGAGATCTGTGACTAAAGTGGTAAGTAATCTGAAGCCGTGTTTCCACTTTATGCTTCGGCTCCACTTGCTTTTGGTACCTGGCACTTCATTTTCCACTGCAGATAATAGTAGTAGCCGGAAATCTTCAGTGGTCATCTTAGAGACGCTGCATGAGACTTCAATTCCATCTGCTCCGCTTGCATTCGCTGCCATTCTCTGTTGCTCACTATGTACACACCATATGCACTTCCCTATTCCCTATCACAGGATTATTCATTAACCCTGATTGGGAGCACACTGTATAAAGTAAGACAAATCTAAACCAAATGAAAGTTTGTTGTTACTTTCACAATAAGGATTTCTTCTTTGTCATTGCTTTTTATCTAGACCTGCCAGGTTTGCAGGAAGGGGGACAATGATGATTGCCTGTTGCTGTGTGACAGCTGTGATCGTGGCTGCCATATGTACTGCCTGAGGCCCAAAATCACCCAGATACCCGAGGGAGACTGGTTTTGTCCAACCTGCGTTGCCAAGGTTAGGACCTGTCTGTTGATTCTTGGTGATGAAACGACATCAAACTGAACAATGGAAATGTCGAAGCAGTTTGAATCTAAGAACACTTTGCAGCAATTGTATCCTTTCAGGTCATTTGTTTCTCATCTCAATCTGCTCCCTCACTCTCTCTCTCAGGAGGAGAGTGATTCACCGCGCTCATCCAAAAAGAGGACCAGGATGAAAAAGAGAAGGTATGAAGACGACAGCTCTGAAGATGAAATAACAACACGACGTAGTAGTGGTGGTGGCATGGCAACACGTTACAAGGAAACCGCAGTGACCCCCTCGTCTTCCCGTCACTCTGGAGAAGGAGGCAGCGCTAAACGTCGTCGCATGATGACCCGCAACCAGCCTGACCTCACCTTCTGCGAGTGAGTCCTGCCCTCATCCCTGTCGAGCTACTTGCATGTCAAATGAACTCCCTAATGTGACACAACAGGATTTGAATTTTTAAATCATTTGTTTTGACAGATAGGTTCTGATGGATTTTTGTTCATCCTTTAATTGTATTTCCTGCCAGGATCATTCTAATGGAGATGGAGGCTCATGCTGATGCCTGGCCGTTCCTCGAACCCGTCAACCCCCGGTTGGTGCCAGGCTACCGCCGCATCATCAAGAACCCCATGGACTTCCTCACCATGAGAGAGAGACTGCTTCAGGGAGGGTAAGAGCAGATCATGCTATTTCATTTCTACTTTATTAGCTCTTATGTCGAGCAGTGAACATTTTAAACTATAGTTCATGTTACCTGAGAAAAGGTTGAAATATTCCTCTCTGATACTTAGTTATTTTGAAATATAACAGCCCTTATTAATGTGAAAAAGCATGTGGCCCATTTCCTGTTTGAACTCCAGTTTCTCATTGCAGCCCACTCAAACACAAGGGGCACATAAGGGGTCAAACAAAATTCAATGTGGCTTTCCTAGAGAAAATACAAACGCACATCTCACACATGGAAATCAATGTGCTTCTACATCATTTCATTTCTACATTTATGTTGAATAAGGTATCTTTTGTACACATGTATACAGACATGTGCGTATTAAGTAACAGTTTAATACAAAACGTCCATCATTCAGTAGCTACATTAAGGTCACACAACCTTCATCAGGAATTTCATACATCAAATAGCGTTAAGCCTGCACATATATACACACACAGATTAATGCATTTCCTTTGGCCAGCTCCCCACTTTGTTCGCTTATGCGTTTGTTGGTCACAAGGATTGGCTGATCGTTCTAAGCTCACACATTTATGAAAGAGATAAACATGCCCCATTCGAGGGAATACTTTTCTGTCCTGTCCCTTTTTTTTTAACATCTTTTCTCTTGTTTTTTTTGCCTCAGGTACTGCAGCTGTGAGGAGTTTGCGGCCGACGCTCAGCTCGTCTTCAACAACTGTGAGATGTTCAATGAAGACACGTCAGAGGTGGGAATGGCAGGACACTCCATGAGGCGCTTCTTTGAGAGCCGCTGGGCGGAGTTCTACTCAAATAAGGACAAATAGGCGCCTGCGACGTTCCCCCTGATGGTGGGGCTGTATACTGCCGGTGCTGTCACCGTCCCAGTCCCAGTCACACCCTCTCCACTGCTAAGACTCTCTGGAGGGTTCTTCCAGCGATATCTATTCTCTCATGTATAGGTATATATGTATAGATTTTGGCTATTTGTCTGTTATTGTTTCCTCTACTGGCCTAACCTTTTCCAGGCCCACAGCTGAACTGGTTTGAACTTGTACCCATTCCCCATCACAGACGGTGAGAACATGTCTCACTTCACTTTTCCTTCCTCCCTTCGTGTCTCCTCATCTTCACCTCGGCACCTCATTGCCCGTTTGCGTTGTCCTGTCACGTCCTTTCACAAGCGCCCATGTCGTAGCGAGGCCTTCGGTCAAGCCCTGCTGTAGGGTGATTAAACGGTCTCAGGCCCTGAGTGTTTTGGCTCTCGGACTCACACTGAAGGTCAGGGACTGATCACACTATTGCAAGCTAACTGCTGCATACTGGACCTGCTCAGCATCGCTCGACGACTAAATGGATCAAAACTCTTCACAGAATCTGGGCCATTTCTTACCTGTTCAATGGAAATGTAATGTAACGTGGTCTTATGCCTAGAAGTAATTTTTTTGCTCAATATATTTTTATTATATATTCTATATATAAATATATATAAAGATTACAATAGCTGGGATTATTTAATAGCAATAGCTTGTAGTGAATGTGTACAGATTACCTTATAGAGATGTCTAGACGATTTATGAAAAGGCCAGTTAAACTAAAAGGAATCTGTTCTTGGACTGTCACGAGTAGACGTTGTATAACCTCCACTTAAAGTCTTGCACGCACACATTCACACTTTTCACCAACACACATACACATACACACACACACACATGCACATGATTTCACACACATACCCACCTTCTGCTGCTGTGTGAAAGACACTGGTTTCGGAAACTGGAGGATATTTTTAGTGTTAGTTGGTCTCTCTCGGCTTGGACTCTTAATATTTCACTGTCCCTCTTGTAAAGACTAAATAATCAGCCAGTTACACCTGATCTGTGTCACAAACTGTATACAACTGAAAGGATGCTACTGCAACACACAGCTCTCACTGAAGGTTTGCTCTTATATATTATAAAATCACCACAAGACAACACAGATGGTGTTTGCGGCAACTGACCCGTGTTGAAAATTACACTCATGCTTCTGTTTGTCTGTAGCTCGTCTAACCAGGCGAAAACATGTAAAGGTGGTTGTGTGTGAGGCTAAAATCCTCCCATTTTAAAGACTAGAGCTCTGATAATGAGGTACTGGGCACATTCCTGCCTGGTTTTCTGTCTTACATTCCTTTTTATTGATTTTTGTTTTTCTTGTGCTGTATAAGGGCCAATGTACGATGTTGCGCGGCATGGTTGTTGTGCTCTGAAGGCGACAGGATGACTCCACAGTCTAGGTTTTATTTAAACATGTTTCTTACACTGAACTCAAATCCGTTGATAGGAAATAAACTTTGATGTTCCTTATTACAGTTAAAGGGACAGACGTTTTTCAAAAAAGAAAAAAAAAAAGACACGAAAACCAAATGTGGTGTTAAGTGAATTTTTAATAATGTACAGTTTTGGTGACTTTAAATTTGTTCCTTTATATTTTTAGGACCAATTCATCATTTTTAAGAGGAGGTATTACAAGACTCTGTTGTATTAAGGTGATGTAACACGTGTGCATCTGTAGAATGTACTGTGAGTTGAATAAAAACCACATCTAGTAGAGAGTATTTTTTTTTCTCTTTCCCTTTGTTCCTCTCTTTAGCCTCATATCCGAATCTTCTCTTCTACATGTGTCCTTTAAGTTTTCCCTCGTGTTCCTATTTCCTTCCTTTGGACATAACTGTGGATGTTATGTACCTAGCCCATTCCCCAGTGCATGCTGGGACAAGTCTCAGCCCCTCCCGACTCTGTCACCGATTAGAGAGATGGATGTATAAACTGCACATGTGGCTAATGAACTTTATCTAGTGCCGTTGAGAGAATTTGTATAATAATAATTTGTATTTACTGGCAGAATAACATTTTCCAAATAGTCCCACACACCCTTACTCACCGCATGCTTACCCCATACCTCTGCTAAAACTCACTGAATATCACATGACAATATATGAGATTTAAGGGTGAGCAGCTCTTAACCATGGAAATATGCTGAAGTATTTGGGCGGGGCTCCGCAGCTCCCTGGAGAGTCCTGTCTGAGGCACATGCTGCTGGGAACGTCCTGCCATCACTGCCAGCTGCTCTACAGTGGTAGAGACTCAAGTACAACACTCTCACACACATTTATATTCAACACTTTAATCTACAAAGTGCCTAAAAACAAAAAAAATGTGGATATGCTCAGAATTGGAAAAATAAAAACGTGTGTATTGTCTTTTAGTGCATCTCTCCCTTTGCCCTCTATCGCTCTCTCAAATCCCTTAGCTGGCACTTTGTGTGAGTGTGTGTATATTTGTGTGTGTGTGTGTGTGAACTTGTGTCTGTGTCAGCACTCTGGGCGGAGGGGGCTGAAAACTCCCCACGCCAGCGGGTTCCAGTGTGCCCCCCGCCCGTCCCGCTCCACACAGTTGGGCTTAGCCCCACAAAAGGGGGGATAACAGTTTAACAGTTGCCGTGGAGAGGAGGGGGTAATCCACGGCATAATGGGGCACGCCAGCACCTCACCACCCCCCTTTCCCCCCACCCACCCAACCGACCAGTTCATTCTGGACTCGTTCTGCCACATAGAGGGCCCCTGATGCCTGGAGGGTCAGGAGAATCAATTTGGACTCCACATCACCACCGACATCGTGTCAGCTGCTTCCATTCTGCTGCTAAAACATACACATTGTAGTAAATGTCAAGAATTACACATTTAAAACAATCGGTATTCAGATGTTGCAAAGCAGCCGTGACTTCCTAGTCACATGGCTGACATTACCAAGGTGAATGTTCTCATTTTCTGGTCAAACAGAGGAATTCTGTCTGTTTTTCAAAAGGTCTTCACAAGGTGTGTGTTTGTGTTTGATATCAAAGAGAGAAAATGAAAAGCGTGCACAGATGCAGCATCACAATAGGCTCTATGGCAACAGCATCATGAAAGAGAGTTTGTCCCCATGGTGATCAGAGCAGTACCTCACAAGTAGTTTGTGGAAGGAAAAAAAGGAGGGTTGGAAGACATTGTGTTTGGGTTTAGTGTCAGCGAAACACGACAGACAGCGTTGCATATGTTTGCACCTTTAACCTGGCTCTTATCTCTTCTGCTGTTTAACCTTTAAAGCTCGTCCTTCTCACTTCAAACCTGGACCCTTTGAAAACCTAATTTCCCACCAGGAGACCACACAGAGGACAGAAGGAAGAGTCATATTTATTTGATGCTGAAATGCAATGTATGACTCAACAGATAATTTCAAAGCAGAGGATGTGGTCTGTTCTTGTCGCTCTGGTCCTCTCTGCTCACTAATGGTCCCTTTCTCCTATAATTGATATGAAAATCAGGCTGAGCAGCAGTAATGGGTGCCAGGTGCTCAGGACACGCCAACGCAGTTCAGCCCAACAAGAGACAACAGGACAAACCACAAACACCTTGTATAATGTTATACTCATCTACTTATTGTATGTCGTGCTGTTTAAGGCTGGAGATAGTTGTTTTTGTTACTGTGGACAAATTCAATGAAAGGGCCAGAATAGAATAAAACATTACCACCCTGTCTTTGGTGAAATAGGTCATAAAGATATAGTTTCATTTTCTAAAGGCCTCCTTAAACAGCTGAACACTGTAGGTTTTAGCAAACATTACTCGAAATGAAGTGAATTGTGCGCATGGATGATGTGCATATGTTCATTGTAATGAAGAAAACAGGTCACCCAATGCAACAGAGTGGCTAAGGTCAAGACATACATAAACAGTGGAATAAGATATATCAGTTGTGGCTACACAGAAGTCAGTCATACAATCAATTCATTGCTGGTTTTGGTCATTTCATTTGACAATGAGAAAAATAAAGAATATCACTTGACTTAATAGGCAAAATAGTAATAATGTAAATGTCTGCTTAAGCTAATTTGGATTTTAGATATCAGATTATTCCATTTGATATATTCCTGTTAATAATGCCTTGGTGCTGGAATTTGGAGCAATAATTTTACATCTTTTGAGCTTTGAATTTAGCGTCTTCTGCATTAAAGATACAAGTGGAATGTAACTAAGTATATTTACTGTGCTGTACTTTTTAAAAGACATCCTGATGTATTATTGTAGATTAATCTACCCAGCAATATACAAAGTAGTTAAAATTAGTCTCACTGCAACATTAAAGTGGCACATCAATGCATCAATAATTATAATCCAGTTAAATGATATACATATTATCCTGAAACGAGTCATTCTGCATGATGAATACTTTTACTTTTGGTCCGTTAAGTACAGTTTGTTGGTAATACAGAGCTAATACTCTGAAATTGTGAATGCAGGAGTTTTACTTTTGTTGAGGTTAAGGTTTACTTATGTGAAAGATCTGTGTTCTTCTTTCTCCACTGGTTAAAGTGACAATGCTGACAAATACTAACTGACAGCCATCTTCAACTTTAAATGACCCATCAGGGCTCATAATTGTGATCAAATTATTTCAGTCCTCTTCCATCAGTGGTTGTATCATTTTGTGTTCCCACTGTAATGTTTCGACCAGACGTTTATTTGATGCATCCAGACATTGTGCAACCCTCTGAAGTGGCCACAATCACTTCAGTGTGACGGTGAGTGAAAGGCTCCAGGTAGTTCTCTGAAGATGCATTAAATTGCTCAAGGTCGGTGCAATGTGTTGGAGAAAAACTGGGAGGGCAAGGATGTTACACATGCAATCTTGGAGAGACACATTTGGAGGACTTGCACTGAGTAATGTTTGAGCACAACTTGATAGGGTCTGAGGCATGGGGTAAGGAGAGGGCGAGGAGAGAGAGAGAGAGAGAGAAAGAGAGAGACCAAGAGGGGGGAGGCTGCTCTCATCAAAGGACCTCTCAGACTCCACAAGTTAAGGAGGGATGTAGCAGAGACCCTGGAGCCCTCAGAGCCCGACAACTACACACAACAGATAGACAGAGGGACAGAGGAAATAAAAAACCTGAGGACGACATACTCCCTGAGTTGGAAATGACGTGGCGTGAGGTAAGCATCTTATTTATTTGCCTTAGTGATTAAATCCCTTGTGATTTTCACTTGTAGGATCCTGGCTCAAAAAAGCAACTTATTTCGCTTTCACCCATGAGTACTTGCGTGTGCTCCAGCAAAAGCAGCACAGGCCACATGCTTATGAACTCTTGTCATTTTTATAAATTTTTAAATCTATTTTTGAAAAAGAAAACACCAAATGATGATGCGGTTACGGGCATGGAGTTGTTTGTGTTAGAAATTGTGATGGAATAAATATGTCTATGTCTCTTTTAAAGGTTTTTAAGACCATTTGTACCATCTTTGACATTTTCACAGCTCATGATAGCAACTGAGGGACTGTCTTAACAAATAGCTTGATAAACATAATCGTCAGCATGTAGTACACAGCCCTCATCAGGTTTTGTGTCTATACCAATAAATATTATTGCATTTATTAAATATACCAATAAAAATCACCAGTTGGGGTTCTGTTGTTTGGTGAACTAAATATGGACCATTTTTGTTTATGTGCCCTTTCTCTGAGGAGCTACGGAGTCGGCAGTTCTGGCGTGCCATGCTTGCAGAGCTGCTTGGCACCCTGGTGTTAGTGAGCACCGTGCTGGGTGCCTCTGTGCCAGGCCCTGGAGAGGCCCCTGGGGGACCCCTGTACCCAGCAGTGGCAGTGGGTGTGGTGATTATTGCACTGGCACACTGTTTTGGAGAAATAAGTGGGGCACAGGTGAATGACTCATAGTCAAACATTTGTTTTAAAATTGTATTTTTCTCTTTCTGATGGATTCATCAAACATAAACGTACTGATCACAGCCCCTGTGACTGATATATCATTATATATGATATTATCAAATCGTTAATGCTGATGCATCAATGTGCAACTAGCATTTTACTGTTAGTTTTAACTTCTTTATACAGTCAGTTTAGTCCAGTGGTTAAGGTAAGATAGATAGATAGATAGATAGATAGATAGATAGATAGATAGATAGATAGATAGATAGATAGATAGATAGATAGATAGATAGATAGATAGATAGATAGATAGATAGATAGATTAAATAAAGAATAAATAAAATCAGCGAAACCACTTTAATATGTATTAGCATATTAAAATCTGGCAGCTGTTGAGTTGTTTTTCAATTGTTTTTTTCTCATCAGGTGAACCCGGCAGTGACTCTGTCTCTTTTGGCCACTCGGAGGGTGGATGTTCTCAGGGCTGTTGTTTATATCGCTGCACAGTGTTTGGGGGCATCTTTAGGAGCCGGGGCTCTCTACCTGGCCCTGCCGCTCAAAACCACTGCAGACCAGTTCGTCAACAGGGTCAGTTCTCACATTATTAGTGGGTTACCTTTTAAAGTTTGGGAGACTTTGCAAAAATCTTTCCAAAATATTGTCACTGTTTGGCTGACTTCTTCCTATTTCTCTTCCTCTCTCCTTACTCCTCTTCTACCTCACCTAGGTTCCTATAGAGATAAATGCAGCCCAGGCTCTGGGCATAGAGTTTTTGTGCACCTTTCAGATGGTCTTCACGGTGTTCTCGGTGGAGGATCAGCGAAGGAGGGAATGTCCAGAACCAGGAAACCTGGCCATTGGATTAGCTCACACTGCTGGAGTGCTGATAGGGGTAAGGGGTGTTCCTACAGAGTGACGGTGTTTTCTGTCAAAAATGATCAAGTTGATTAACTTGATTTCCAGTTGAGTTCCTCACACATGACAATGGTCAATGGTCCTCATTGTAAAATCTCTGTGTTTTAAAGACGGAGTGTGGGGAGTGGTTGATGTGACGTCTTCATCATGGTTTGCTTTGTTTTGAGTTGAATCAAGATGACCATGTGACTCATTGCATAAAAAGCCACATAACCATCATAACTTAACTCAAACAACAGCAAACAACAAAAGCAACAACAAAAACAAACCAACAAACATCATCAATCAAAAAAGAGCGAACACAAGACTGCCAGGAAGTTAGTTGAAGAGTTACACATTTAGACAACTCATTCATTGTATAAGTTCTGACATTGTTCCAGAACTACAAAACCCCCCAAAACAATACAAAAAACAATTAAACAAAATGTTCTCACTTTGTAATGAATCACAATTAGAAACGGTCAGTTATCTGCACTCAGCCACTTTTCTTGAATTAAGAAACTGGGTTTGTTTCCATAATGGAAATTCTTATTTTAGATGCCAGTAATTTCTGTTTCTGAGTCTTAACATTGTGTAACACTTGCTTATGCCCATGAAAATAAGTTTGCATCTTTACAGTGTACAATGTCGTGGTTATTCAATGGTAGACACTCTCGCAGAAAGTAGGTCATTTCTGTCAAACCTCAGTCTTATCATTCTCTGTAGAGTTAGCATTTACTTTTCATGACTTTCCCCTCACAGTCCAAACACATGCGGGTCAGGTCGTTCAGACTCTTGGGTGTGAGAGACGCTGTTTGTCTCTGATGGTAGGATGGTCCAGGGTACTTCCACTAGCCTCTCTGGAAACCTTCTGGGTCAAAATAAGAAGAAGAATTAGTTAACCACATGAAAAACTGCATAACACCGTACATAAAAAATGGGAATCAGAGCTGAATCAGATGAAGAATGGTCCAAAATGTGTATAACACGGTGTACTACTGGAGAGATTTTGGCTGACCCAGTTCTTTATAACGCTCCAGGCCAAAGGCAGACAACTAACCACTCAGCAACCATGTGGGAGGCTCTGTAGTTTTCTGGAGGTGTACCTAACCTAAGCCGCTGTAAAAGCAACCATGAAAGACATTATATATTATATTAATGGGACATGCTGTTCTAAACAACTGTGCTGTGATGTACCCAGGGAGTGGAGGAGGCTTCACAATGAAGAGAGAGATATCGAGTGAGAAATTAGGTTACAGTGAAAAACAAAACACAAAACAGAAGAAATGATGCAGAACAATCAACTATTTTAATGCGAAATGATTGGAAAAGCAAATTGACTTAATTGTCTGAGGATCCCCTGACAACTGTTCATGTTGTTATTTTTAGATGTGAAACCCCCAAATAGAAAATAAAGTGTAAAGAAAAATGAAAACAAAAACATCACTTGTTATTTTCTTGGCCTCATTTGTGTGTGTGTTGTTTTTATGTCAGGGACGGTTCTCTGGTGCAAGTATGAACCCCGCACGTTCTCTGGGTCCAGCCATCATCACTGGCTTCTGGGAAAACCACTGGGTGAGAGAGACCGTCCAAATCATAATCTGTTGGGGCTTATTGTCACATGTTTCAGATGTTCATGAGTTGTTACAAGTTCCATCAAAGAGAGATTTCTCCACTAAACTGTTGGCATTCCTTCATTTAAGTCATTTTCAAAGGTCCAAAGAGGTAAAATTATGCAATATAAAAAAAAACACAGAGAAAAAAAAATATGTGCAGAGGAAATTTTTTTTTTCTTTATTCTTCTCCTATCAATCACATCATGACCCCCAGATTTATCCCCCCTTTTGGGGAGACCTGGGGCTGGGAACCACTGAACTAAATTACCAATAAAATAACTAAATAACTAAATCTTGCTTCATTTTGACCACTTAAACTAGTTACAACTGTAAATTAGTGCTTACAAATAAACCACATAAGTATTCAGTATCTAATAATGTCATAAATTATGGTATGTCAGTCACAGGTGTTTTTTCTGTGGAATGTGACTTTTACTTTTGATACTTTAACACTTCTGCACTTTTACTTTGTAAAATTTTACTGCTATAGAGCACATTTACACCACTATGTTGGTTCTTATACTTGAATAAAACGTCCAAATATTGTTCAAACACTGAAGCAACAAGTGATAATATGGTCTCAGTTGTAAAGCTCAGCTAATATTCAGATGATTCTAAGTTGTTTATTTGGCGATCTAGATTTGGTCCATCTAGATAAATGGAAAGTAATTCTCTGCCTATACACATCTCTGCCATCTCATTATAATCTGTTTCTCTTTTGCCCACCCTCAGATTTATTGGATCGGACCGGTGCTCGGTGCTATACTGGCTGGAGTGTCCCATGAGTTCTTCTTTGCTCCCAGCGCCTCTCGCCAGAAGCTGGTGGCATGTCTGACCTGTAAGGATATTGAGATTGTGGAGACGACCAGCATGACCGGATCATCTCTGTCCACAGTCACGCAGAACGCCATGAGAGCCAAGCAGGCCAACAAACAAGAAAATAACTGAAGACACATGCATGAAAAAAACACACGGAAACACATTGATTCTGCAATATCACACTGATTTTTATGAAGATTAATAGCTTGCAGTTCATCATCATAAGGATCAGGTTTGAGAGTGGTGGGGACCAAAGAAGAGAAAAAAATTGAAGAATGCCTTATTGAATTTATTTCATATCTATTAATTTATTGATTAATCAAAATGCAAAATGCATATTAATTTGGACAAAAGAGTATTTTCTACATTACAAATACAAGTTCTGGTTTTTACTTGTCAGAACATAGTGAAGAATAGTTTTCTTTAAGAGTGTGAGGAATAAAAATCAATAATGTAAATCCCTTAAATTTGAGATGCCAGATTTTACACCTGGTTGAATTTTAAGGACCGCATGCTCCACTTTAGATATTGTCTAAAAGTCAGTTTGCCATTTAGCTGAATTTGGCATTTACTCCCAAAACCACCATATTTTATGAGTTGAGCAGAGAATCAAAGTAACTAGTAGGCTGACCACTGACAGATAAAGTAAAAATACAATATTTCCCTATGAAACATAGTGGAGGACATGCTGGAGGCAGCACAAAATGGAAATACTCCACCAAAATACCAGCACCTGAAAACTTCCCTCCTCCAGTGACCTGTAATTGAAGGGAGAAAACATAAATAACCTAAAATGAGACCATGTAAGTGAGGAATAATATCCACTGTAGCCACAGTGGACATTTAAGGGACGATAAATGCTAAATCGTATTATGGCACAAGTAGAGGAGAATAATAAAGTCTGCAAACTAACTCAGTAATTTAAGTTTGATAGCAGTTTCTATCTTAAGTTGTTAGCTAACATTAGTCACCATTAGCTACCGGCCTAAATGCGTCTGTAGCAGCAAAACCTCACGCTTTATTGATTATGAATTCAGCTTTGTTTATGACAGTTATATAGTTGGATGTTTAAAATTCATATAATATGAACTGCTCTGGGGGTGTTGACACAGACTACCAAGAGCCTCACACATGACGTGGATTTTCTCAAAGTATCATGTGTCTTTGTTTCTTTTCAAGAGAAACGTAAACCTAAAACTGAAACATTACCAGCTCATTCTGGAAATTCATCATGTTCCTATGAATTCTGGCTGAAATGAGTCTTTCCCTGTTGCTGTTTGTTTCATGTGTGGAGAGAAAATAATGCGGTAGCTGCGTTTAAAGGGGCTGAATGTGACCTTTGAGGTCCCAGTTGCCTGTCATTAGTGTGTGTGAAGGTGTAGCCAATATTGTGAGATTCAGTATTGTTACTTTCACATTTGCACATCATTAGAATAGATAATGGAGACTCATTGAAATCCTGCTGAAAACCCCCTTATGTTCACTATTTTCAGTTGCATCCTGTATCTGCGGATGCTTTGAAATGCTAAAGAGGTCCTTCAATGATGCTCTCAATCAATCCAACATCTCTCTCATGTCTGCGTCTGTTAGTGTCCATGTCTACTCTAAGGCTTCCTATTCACAATCAAATGGACCTTCATACCTCCGTAATGGCTCTACAGAAAAAACACCTTCAGTGAACATAGACTTTGTAATTTAAAATGGATACAATGACCGTGTGTGTGTGTGTGTGTGTGTGTGTGTGTGTGTGTCTGTGATTGGGTGTGTGAGAGAAAATACTTTTTACTTTCATGACCCTATTTTGATATTTGTGTGTTTTTAGTATAAGTTGTCTTGTCTTATAATGTGTTTTATAATATGTAAAGACATATTTTCCCAATAACCTCTGTTGGTATTTAGCAGTGCAGATAGATTTGGTTTGTTTTGCAATATTTGTCTGTAAGTGTGAAGATGTGCTTTATAGAAAAGTTTTTTGTTATTTGGATGAACTGACCCTTTAAAATCTATATTTATCATAATAGGCAGTATATTTGTCATGTGTTCATATTAAAAGTGAAGGTAAAACATGTGCACTGTCTTATCTGGATTTGACAGCAAGTCTAAAATAAAACCATGTTAGCAATCAGTATCACTATTTCAGTGTAATTTGAATACACACGTGCACTGTGCACACATACACACACACACCCACACACACACACAACGTGCACAATGGCTATAACTGCCTCAGTGCCGACAGCATTTTGCATTGTGTGTGTTCTTTCTAACATGTATAAAAGGGAGTTAAAACGGCAAGCTCAGCGTTCTGCATTCATCACCCCCCCCCATCCACTCCCTCCACCCCCCACCCCCCCAACAGTGATGGCTCTCGACTGGTCAGCGCGATGCCCCCGTACTGCTCAGTAACCCCACCGTCCTCCCACATCCCTACTGCACCTCTCCCTTCCCCAGCTCCACACACACACAACACATGCACACGTACACACAGAATTTCCAGGGCTTTTGGTCGTACGTCCTCCTGTAACACACACACACACACAAACACACACACACAGGCAAACACACACACTCCCACATAATGCAGACCTCTGCTGAGCACCTCCTAGAAGCCCCTACCACAACAGAAGACACAATCCGCTGTGTTGTGTGAATTATTGTTGGTTCGTTGCTTGTGGCATTTTATTTTTCCACTCTTTCACTTTCATTGCTTCCCCTCTCCATTGCTGTTTTTCATCACCTTGTAGCGTCTCCACCACTTGGCGTGGGCTGCAGAGCTGTACCTGTGATGGCTCTGAGTTTTGGGGCAATGTTAAGTTCAGGTCTCAGTGTTCATAATCACAGGCCTCTGCAATGACTGACACCAGAGAGATACTTTTCTTTCTCCTCTGAGAGATGACAGATTATCAGCGGCAGCACTTGGTGGTGTGATTGTTTCCAGAATAATAAATAGAAACTGCAAATGTGATCACACACACTGTAGATGTAGCTTTAGCATTGCACCCTTAAGGCAATGCTTTGTTAGCTGTTACTTCTGTGCTTTAGGTTAATATGTATTTTTGTCTTGTCTCCATCCATACATCGCCCACATGCTTGTTACAGACAATGGTTTCACAGGGTCAGGCATTTCAGTGTGTGGGTCAGTTCAGCGCTGTTAGCTTTGGGCACTTCCGTCCGGGGCCCCCACTGTATTATCTGCATGTGTGTATACGTGTAGGCCTATGTGTGTGTGCATGTGCGTGTCTTTGTGCATGCATGTGTGTTTTCTGTCTGTGTCCATCAGCATTTGCGTCCCCTGATTATGACAGTTATGATATGTCAACAGATGACATACGCCCCTAAGAAAACTTTCTCCTCTCGGCTCCAGCTGCTCTTCGCTGTGGCCGTTCCTTCTGATTACCCACTCCCCCCGAATATAAGACACAATACTCCCTGTTGTCTCTCTATCCAAAATGTCTCTATCTCTCACTAAATGTCTTTCATGGATTTCCACTAATTCTCGCTTTATCTGTTTCTCGGATACACTGCCTCTCTTTTGGCCTTGGTCTGTTATGGGGGGGCGGGGGGGACAGAGGGGTTAGGTTTGTTTGATTTAGGATGTCCAGCACTGCCGCCCCCCGCCCTTGGCCCTACAGGGGGATTATGGCGTCACCTGGGGCCCCTGGGGGGGTATTATAAAGCCCCTGTCTGGCCCTCTCCCCTCCGTCAGAGAGGCTAAAAGGTCCACCGGACACTCTGTCTATCCCTGTCTCTTCTTTAGAAACACCCCTTTAGCATTGATGCCCACCTCCTCTTGACAACTCATCCCACCTGAGATTTCCACCCACACTCCCACATTATCTCACACCTATGTCTTTGCGACAGGTGGACAGAGGTGGCAAGCGAACGCAGCTGAGTTGACTTTACCAACCCAGTTCACGGCTTGGTAAAGATCCGTTGAGTGGATTCGTCTGTTGACGTTCTGAAATCCTGTTTTGTCTTCGAACTGACTCTCTGTTTTTGGTCAGCCGCGTTAGCTGACTACAAAAGGGAGAACCTTTTTTTGTTATTTTTGGCATTTGAAGAGGACCGAAAAGGTACACATTTACCTTTATATTTAAACAATTTTCTTCATCTGGTGGAGAGCCTCAAGTGAACAGTCACCATGTGGGAGTTCCGGTCCATGAATTTTTGGCGGGCAGTCTTCGCAGAGTTCTTCGGGACCATGTTCTTCGTATTTTTCGGCATGGGTGCTGCCCTGCGCTGGACCACCGGGCCTCATCATGTCCTTCATGTGGCCCTGTGCTTCGGGCTAGCAGCTGCCACCCTCATCCAGTCCATTGGCCACATCAGCGGCGGCCACATTAACCCTGCCGTCACCTTCGCTTACCTGGTTGGCTCACAGATGTCTCTTTTCCGTGCCATTTTCTACATGGCCGCCCAGTGCCTGGGTGCTGTAGCTGGGGCTGCTGTGCTGTACGGTGTCACACCCGGCAACATGAGAGGCAACATGGCAATGAACACGGTAAAGACCCAACATGGATGTTTCAGAAAACATGTGTAGCAATATTGAGAGAGGTGAAGTAGCAGTTTTCTGAGTAGGTTGAATTCATCCATGGGATACATGGCATAGATTTTAGAGTTTAGGAATTTGTTGAATTTGATAAAGGTGGATTTTACAAGTGGTATCAGGTAAATTTCAGTAAAGTCCAACCATCTATTGAAACTATGGTTTACAACACCAGAGAAACCAAATACTGTATGTATAATTATTTCCAACAAAGTAATTTCTCTGAAATAACTCTCAAACCATGATCTATTTGACTAATGCCAATATTTCTTTTTGTCCATCTGTATAAATCCAGCTGCAGCCTGGCATCAGTATGGGAATGGCCACCACTGTGGAGGTTTTCCTCACCATGCAGCTCGTGGTGTGCATCTTCTCTGTGACCGATGAGAGGAGAAATGGACGCATGGGATCTGCTGCCCTATCCATCGGCTTTTCCGTCACCATTGGACATCTCATGGGGGTGAGACACTTGGAAACATAGAAATGTAATAATAATCAAATATTTTACAACACAATGCAGTAACACGTGTCTTGTGTTTTAGATGTACTACACTGGTGCTGGAATGAACCCTGCTAGGTCCTTTGCCCCTGCTGTGCTCTTTAGGAACTTCATCAACCACTGGGTAAGACCTGGAATCATGCTGAGGGCATCAACCTCAACCAAAGCAATCATTAGTGACTGCCAGAGTATTTGTATTAACTGATGAATAACTAAGCTGATGTTTGCTGCCTGCAGGTGTACTGGGTCGGGCCTATGATAGGAGGTGCCATGGGCGCCCTCCTCTATGATTTCATGCTGTTCCCACGCATGAGAGGTCTGTCCGAGCGCCTGGCCACACTGAAGGGTAACCGCCCCCCCGAGAGCGAGACCCAGCAGGACACCCGTGGGGAGCCCATTGAGCTGAAGACGCAAGCCCTATAAACCTGCCCCAGCCCCCTTCTCCGACTGGGGCCGAGGGATGAGGGACAAGGCCCTGAGCTACGCCAACCCCACCTCCACCGCCCCCTCATGCCTTCACACAACATCGCACAAGACTAACCCAAATACTCACATCTAGACTAACACATGATAAGATTTTTCCAGTTCCACTGTAAAAACCGACACACAAACAGGTTCACAACCTTCAACCTCAACACACAACAAGACTCCTCTACCCCCCAGTCCTCACTCTGTATTCTGAACTGGGCATTGTGCTTTTGCTAAATGGTGACCAGAGCCCGAACCAGCAGCCCCCTTGTCTCCTCCCAGCCAGGCCTTCATCTGCGACTCAGAGGATCCTGAAATTGAGCAGAGAGGTTTGGGGAGGTGGGTGTTAGAGAGGTGGGGAGACCGAGGTCAGGATGAGGGTGAGGCGGGGATGTGGGTATGATATGAGAAGGGTAAGAGGGCATGGGGCAGATGAGGGTGGAGCAGAGGGGTGGGGGTTGGGGTTTGGGTAGGGTAGAGAGGGCAACACTCTGGGTTTGTGGTCGTTTCAAGTTGGGTTAGACCAGTGAAGATGGGCATGCTTTTCATTATTCATCTGAATTTATCTCCATTTTAGTTTTTTTTTTTTTAGGTTCATTTTGTTTTCTGCACTTCAGACACAAGACGTGGATGTATGATACCATTAGATTTTACCAGGGTTTCACTATTTTCAATCACTACATTTTATCTGTGGGTTTGTGTTTGTGTGTGTGTGGATACTTCTGCAGAATGTGTGTGTGCAAGTGTGTGCGTGAGAGTGAGCGTGTGCATGTGCGTGTGCCTGCCTGTGCGTATGAGTGTGTTTGCAAGTGAGTGTGTATATGTGTGTATGTGTGTGATCAAGATTGCAGATACAGTACTTTTTATTTCGTTTTATTTTCATTACCGCTCTCCTGTTTCGTACCATTAACTGTGTTCATTTTGTCATCAATTTTTAAGACATGATCATTTCTCCTCCCCTCACTGTGGTATTTGCTATGATATTCATTTTTACATAAACCATCTGCTTTTTTGTTCTGAACCAGCGCAATCCAAAGGAAATGTTGTATCCCAGACTTTGATAGTAGGTCTGTTCACTGCAGATCGGCTGTGCAAGCTTTACATTGAGTCTCTTATTATTTGATCCTTACTGGGAGCACAAGGCGTTTCAATAAACATTTCAATGATAATAAACATAAAACTTGACAGGAGGTTTGGCTCATTTTTGTTCCTGTAAATTTTGGATGTTGGACACACTGGGCACGGAGGAAAATGTGAGCTGCAATTAATAATTTTGGCCAGAAGAGGGCGAAAACAGCACGTCGGACTCACATTCAACATTTGAATTAGTTGAGGGAACCTGAATTATTTTTGCAGAAGAACAAATAGTAAAAGGCAAATGTTCACAGTGTGCTTTTAACTTAAATAATGCTGCTATAACTTACAAGAGTTAGGGGTATATAGAGAGATGTGGTCAAGGGAGGGGTTGTTTGGGTAAGAGAGGGTTCACCCACAGGCAGACTATTGCTCATGTTTGATAAGAAACGTGGGTAAAACTGACACATCCATTTATCTCTCACTGTCTTCTGTTCTCGTGCATCGCACTTGATAAACTATAGCATGACTCCACCTCCAGAGCCCTGACTGAACAAAGACAGTTAAAACAAGAGACTGGTGATATTCTATATTTTTCTCATGGTCAACAAATCCAAAAGTAATGAATTAATTCTGCTATTAAGTGTACAGCCAAAGCCAGGCATAGCTCATTCCTTTGTGCCAAAGAGCTCCACTGTTAATATATTAATATAACACATCAATGGGCTACATTATGGCACTGGGTGACAAATGCCTTCATTATGATGAACCTGGGCACTGCAGTTTTATTTTGAGGAGATCGCATACCATACTGCTGCTGCTTGATATCACAAGAGCACAAATGTGCATCAATCCCCCAGTGAAAATAGTCCCCACCAAATACAGCATTTACTCCAGTTTCAGAAAAGATTTTTACAATTAGAGCCCAGCTGTTTTAGGAATTTATTTTGCCTTTAAAAAGAAGGAAAAAAATAACAAAAATAATGTTTGTTTATGGTTATTAAAGATTTATTTCTTCAGTAGGAATGAATGGGCTTTGGGGCTGAGAGCCACAGACAGGCAGGTGAAGCTGGAAAGTATTGAGAGGCAGAATAATGCAGGTCTGTTTTAGTTTTTCCACGGGATTTGTTGACAGTAACAAAAATATAGAATACTGCTAGCCTTTAAAATTCATGGCAGGTTGGACAGGGCTGTAGTTCACAGTGCAGTCACAGTACAGTACATGACCTAAAAAAGAAAACAAAATAACATCAGCTTCTTACAAAGTCAATGTTTATGTCTAAACATATTTAAAGGTATAGTTCAAAATTGCATTATTTGCTTTCTTGCTGAGTTAGATGAGAGGAATGATACTGGTCATATTTACCGTACAGTTGACGTAATGCGGTAGCCGACAGCTGTTAAGCTTAGCTTAGCATAAACACTGGGAGCAGTTAACCTGGCTTTGTCCAAACCCTCCACAAGCACCTCTAAAGCTCACCGATTAACATCTTACTGTATATCTGCTTTAATCTGGGCAAAAAGTGTCAAAAGGACAATTTGTTGTTTCACTTTTACTGACCTTTCTAATTTTACCGCTTATAAAGGAAGTTACTTCTTGTAAAAGTTTTTCAAGTCACGCATTTTATGCAGATTAAACAAACATATTTCCATCAGATTCCCAGCAAGAAAGCAAATAAGTATATTCCCAAAAATGTCGAACTATTCCTTTAACGAATAAGGCCTTCACCAGTTTTAAGTATCTCAATGGCACAAGTAAACGTCTTTTATGACTCATGTGTGACTCTCCAGGCGGTGGTGGCGTCACGCAACAGCCGTTTCCCACAATATTTTAACTACAGTTATTCAACCACACTCAGAGAACAGTAGCATGTCTTATTTAGAAATATTCATTTTATTTTGCATATTTGTTTTAAATGTGATGTATGGCTTGGTTTATGACTACTAAGATGGCGCCACAGCACTGTGAGACTCCAGTATCATCGCTAAAGCATCTGCCTGTGTTCTGCAGCTGGAAAAGAAAAACAAAGAAACATCTCTGACCAGTACAATGGGCTGGAAAAGGAGCTCGGTCCTGACACTGGCGTACACTGCATTGCTCTATTTCTCCCTCAGTCACTCACACACAGAAAACAGGCACCAAATACACTCACACACATATTCAGTAACATCACACATCTTGACACCAACATCCAAACACATTTACTTGATATGTATTGACAATTTGTAATTTCAGTATCATAAATCCAAACACTCCTAAAAGGTACAGGTCGAAAATATCCTAACAAGCGGCTGACTATTGTGTTTTAAGTGTCACCTACGTCTGTTTCTGAGTAATGTTCAAGCAGTAGTAATACAAAAACAAAATACCAGTGTTGTCTACCTCTTCCTTTATCATCATAATTGCATATTCTGTTTAACTGTGATTATCACCATGTAACGACTTGCCAGCAGCAGATAAAAGGAACAAAAGGAAATACAATAAACATTTTGTTCATTTGAGATGAGGGAGTAATAAAAATGACAAACACAAACTGAACCAGGTACAGAGAGAGAGATCTCTAAGGCCATAGACAGAAAGGTAACCTTGAAGAGGAGGTAATTGGACCTGCGTTTCTGAAAGAGAACTGGCGCTCAGCTTGGCTAACATCCAGCGTTCAGCTCAGTACCTTTGGAGAAACTGCAGCCGCAGCATCATGTCAAACAGACATATTTCTCATTGTCTTTTCCCATCCGCTGTCCAGCAGTCAGCCTGCCTCCAACCTCAGTGCTGAGGGTCATGGCTGAGAGAGAAAACGTCCACAAGATTACCAGGTGTCTCATTCCAGTGCCTGACTTCTGCCACTTATGAAAAACATTCATATCGTATGCTGATGACGGTAGCAATAGAGCATTTTTCATTAACTATTACAACAATAATATATATATATATATAAAACAGGAATGAGAGTGCTTTCTAAAAGCCCTTTTGATTACATCACACTCTCTTCCTGGTTATCCAGTCTCAGCCTGATGATGTAACAGGTCAACAGTCATGCTGTCTTGAATCATCAGTTCGGCAACTCCACCTCCACCCAGAGGTGCTCACTGCATGCGGTCGGGCTGGTGCAGAGGGTAGTGGAGGAAGGCCTGTGGGGCGGCAGACATAGTCGTGAGTGCAGCAAGAGGAGGGTGGATGGCGGCCGGAGGGGTCGGTGAGGCGGTGAGAGCGGGTGCCGGAGTGCCGGGCGAGAAGCTGTAGCTGAGGTAGCCAGCGGAGGGCGATGGTGAGGGGGTGTAGGGGTACTGCTCCAGTCCAGTGGGGGCGTAGTGGCTGTAGGCAGAGCTGTAGTCCAGGTAAGGGGAGGTGAGTGCCGCTGCTGTGGGGCTGAGCTGGGACTGCAGCACTAGGCTGGGCTGGAGGAACGCCTGCGGGTAGACGTACTGCTGGGCGAGCCTGGACGGACACAAGAACGAGGGTTAGGGTTAACAGCAAACAGCAAAGTCATCAGCAACAGTTTGAATAATAGACCAATAATTTAAGTCATTTTAATGCAAAAAATTCCAAAGAAATTGTGACGGGCATTTTTCATTATTTTCTGACATTTATCGACCAAACGATTAATCAATTAGTGGCGTATTGGGTGATGATGAAAATAATCTAGTTTTGACTATACATTGAAACAACAGTGCGCTTGCAGACACACAACTCCACGTAAAAGATGACCAACCAGGAAAGCAGCATTCTTTTCTTTATATCTAAATATATGACACGATGATAATCATCTAAGATATCATGGTGCACAGATGTGGAAACTAAGCTTCATTAGAAGCTCAATATCTTTTCAAAATTGTATGATTAAATCATCACTGCATTTAGTGAAAGGTACACATAATTTTATGTTGTTAGGGTTATATTTTAGAATGCATATTTTGACACATTTAGTATTGTTTGTATATGTTACTTTGGGGTTTTTTTGTATACTGTATGTTTAGCTTGGCCACAACATACATTTTTTGGAGAATCATTTTGCTTTTCTTTGCATGTTTTTGTACATATATGAAGTGAATGTAACCTCTATGACACTAATGTTTGTGGCTGATTTACTGACTGAGCCCAAAGAATACAACCAGTGTGATACAGGACAATGTTTTAACCTCTTAAGACCCGAGCTCTTGTTTGATATGCATTTTTTATTTCTCCTTGCTATTTGGGCTTATTGGACCCTGATAAGTATAAAACCTAAGCATCATCTTTTTACATGGTGTAGTTTTAGAGAAAAATTATGTCCACATATGTGGACAATCGGTCTTAATTTCCAGAAAACACAATAAAGTCACCTTTGTGCAAAACTCTTTATTTCCACCCTGAACATAGCCGTTTTTTTTCCTGACTGCTTTTGCATGTATTTATAACACATACAAAACATATTTTGAACATGTTTTGAAAATCACGGTGCAAAAAACAATATGAAATATGAACAATTTTGCCCACATACATGTCCATACAGCCCCAGCTAAGCAGAATTAACTACTATGGTAATATAACCCAAAATGTGATGTCCACGCATGTGTACGCCAGGTCTTTAGAGGTTAATAAAAATAGAAATAAACTGCGTGCGGAGCCCTGATCACATCCATCTGATAAATGAGTGTTCGCTCTGTGAGAGCGGATCTGATCATTGAGCGTCACGTAAACAACAACAGTAACCAGAGACAAACACACACAGTCAGAGTCTGATGGACACTGGTTCCTTCAGTAACTGCTCCTTTTCTTCATATCCCACTATCAGAAAGTCCTATAAAGGCATCCTCCTCCTCTTTTAAGAGCAATTATCAGCACTGTTGCCTTAAAATAGACTTCCTCCCTTGTGTTTAAGTTTAATTAGCACACTGCCAGAGAAATTTTCAAAAATAAACACTTTGCTTCAAATGAAATATCCCACACTTAAAACATGCAACACTAAATTACAAGAAATTACTTTTAATCAGAATTGCTTGTATTAACGGATAATCAATACTTTTTTGCTCTAAAATGTGGTCTCTGAATTGAATGCCTTTGCACATACACACACGCAACCTGCCAGAACAGATACAGTACACGAGACTGTTGATACTTGGAGCCACAGCAATAATGAGAGAAAAAAGTGCTCTACTGTCCTCCTGTATTCAGTCATGCCCTTGCCTAAGGCTGCCCACTTAACCTGAACTGCCTCAGTTACATCTGGCAACAGCAACAGCGATCATATCAGAGGAACTAGGTTATGCTGCGCTTAAATAAAGACAACAGAACATGACAGTATTTAACACTTACACTCCCGTGATCAGTGCCTACAGTCACACCCATTAACCTGACAGTAACCTTGTCACCGAGTCATTACAGGTGATCAGAGCAGCGAGAGGCGGCCTGCCGCCATCGCCACCACCGACTCTGCTGCTGCTGCTTACCCCTAAACAGAGCGAGAGCAGGGATCATGTGTGCTTACACAACAAACACAGGGACTGGGCCTGTCCACATCCACTCTGCTGTGTACACAACACACAGACACACACCAGTATGCATAGCATGACCAACAATATACTCCCATGCCCATTTTTAACTTATTTATACGTGACTGGAGAAACATAGTTACCAAACTGTCTCCTTAACTAACCAAAATTTGGATAAAGCATTTTACCTAAAAAACTCCAGTTTCTGTTTTTGACTGATTTTATTAAAGCAAAAATGTTCTTAAATGTTGCGAAGTGTTGCATAGTTTAAGATGCCATGCTTTTAATGACTGCACGATCCCATAAAATGGATCACGGCGTGTTGTGTCATTTTTCACATTTCCTTGTAATGCTGACAGTTTGATTCTGAAACCACAGGTTGTTGCTTTTACACTTTGGTAGCTTATTGCCTTGCTTAGCTAAGATAACTGTTTGGACTGAAAGCAATTAACACGTCACATCTTGTTTGCTTAATTCGTACAAAAACAGAAGTGTGAAAGCAATTTGTGATTTTGGCTCCTGTATTAAACAAACTAAATATAATGTGCTAATTTTCCCTGTTTCCTGTCTCTATGATAAGCTAAATGTCTGCTGGCTGTACATTCATATTTAGCATAGAGACATGAAAGTGGTATCAATCTTCTCATCTGACTCTTAGCAAGGGAGCAAATAAATAACAGGTTTATTAAAACGGTACATGTCAAGATTTTGTCAAACACAACCTCAGTTACTGTAGCAGTGAGAAAATAATCACTCTGCTGCAGTTTCTCACTGAACTTAAACGCAATTGGTGCAATTGTTGAGGATGATAGATTTTTAATCATTAAACCTTGAAGCTCTCAGTGAATTCAGACTTTTTATTGACTGTGCTTCTATGCTAGACGGAAACGTTAAGCCTTTTATAAATTTATCATTGGAGTCAATGATTCAGGTTAATAAAGTTAATATTTCAGGTTCTTAATCTCACTTTGTTGTCTCCCAAAATACCTCTTAAAACATAACCCCCCACCCAACACCCTTATAAATCCAGAATACCTGTTGTGAAAAAAATGTGAAAATCACCATAAAATTTCACAGATTGACCAAAAATTGCAAAGAAAGATCTTTTTGGTGTTTTAATGACTTACTATTGTTTCTAAATTCAGATTTTTTCTTATTTATAACATTTGGAAAGAAAAGCAATTTCTGTTATCAAGGATAGCAACATGTATTATGTTCGGGGTCAATTTGATTCCAAGTAAAAAGAACCACAATTTTGTGCTTGATGTGTTGTGTGTCAGAGAGGGGAGCATCCATGAAATGCAACCATGTTAATCCACGGTCACACGGGGGCCTAGACTGTAAGGAAATGGTAACCTCTGAACCCACGTGTCCCATACTTAGCGTAGTGCTTCAAGTTTGTGATGCTCCTGTTGGCCCTGCCAAGAAGGAGAGCATACAGAGAGAGCACATGGTTTAGAGAGCTGCTGTGTTAGATTTTATATGTTTGCCTTTCGCCACATCATGTGAACTATCAGGGGTTCCTACACCACTAAAGGTACTAGTTAGGACCCTAAAGAAGAGTGAATGTGATAGCGACCTCAGTATCATATATATATTTACGTGTGTAAAACATTCATACTGTGTTTCCTATGATTTCTACAGCTAAAACAGCCTGGGGTCAAATTAACCCCAAAGAACACTGTATTGCGCCTTTCTAGTCATTTCGACTCAAAGCGCTTTTACATCACATCCTCATTCACCCATTCAAACATCATTCATTCAGGAGGAATCTAAGTTGGAGGAGACTGTTCTTTCACACACTGAAGCTGCTTCAGGAGCAAGTTGGGGTTCAGTGTCTTGCCCAAGGACACTTGGACATGCTGACTCATAGGATCGAACGGGGATCGAACCATCCGAGTCACAGCCGCCCCAAAATATATATAGAGGACACTGACAACATATCATCCTGCTAATCTAATGTTTTCTCGGTTGTCCCCATTTAATTAGGAAATCTGATTAAATATGAAGCATAAAATGAGGTCAATCATTAGTTAATCATTGAAGACATTAAATGTTGAATGGGGTCAAATTGTCCTCAAAGACAATGGGAGGATTAAGCAAGTCAGTTAGAAGCAACGTTTGTGACGTCTACACACTTTGATTCAAACATTGCTCAACTCTAGTAGATGCACAGAAATGTGTTGGCATCACCTTTTTCAAACTGAGCCTTGTACCACTTTAAACCCACAATCTTTACAAATCTTGTGTGTGAAATAACCAAAACTGTTTTAAAATTGTGTTCATGTAGGACCCCATCCGCCATAGTAAGACCTGATTGAGAAAATAGGTTTTCAGGGCATTTAAGGGAGGCTTGGCAAAAAAAGCAGCACTATGACAAAAACCTGCAGACTAATGACAGACAACACATAAAGTCAAAGCACAGCTAAAGCCAACATCACCCTGACCCCTCTGTATCCCATCTCCCCTTGCTCGCTCTGTCAGTCTCTCCCAGAGCAGAAGTGCAGTGTCATTCCCACGGCTGTGTGCCGCTGCCTGCCAGCCTGCCTGCCTGCCTGCCTGTGCACCGGCCTGACTGATCCAATGTGACAGCGGCATCGTATGAGAGGGAGCTGCGCCTCGCCTCTCTCCTCCCCGTGCTTGGCATCATCGCTGGCTGTCAACCTCGCATTCGTGCGCACATATATATACACATATATACACACACACACACATATATATATATATATATATATACACACACACACATATATACACACACACATACATACAAATACACACACAAGGGGTGTAAACCGAGATGCACACAACTACAAAGCGTGCATGCAGAAAAAGTGAACATGCAAGCCTGAAAGAAACAATAATATACACTTAACAGGTTGTGTGTAGTCAGTTAGGCAGCTTAGTAGATGTGTATGTGTGTGTGTGTGTATAAGTGGGGGGTTCAGGCATAGCAGGGCTAATTGGCGCAGCTGCATGGGTGTACGCTCACTATCAGACCCATGAGAGCAGAATAACCTCCACCGACTCCACACTCCCTCCCTTCTCTGGGTTTACTCCCTCACAGCCAGCTTCCTCTGCTCTCCCCCTCACCGTCCTTCCACAAAACCAGGCGGTGGCATAAAAGAGATAGGATGTACCGAATCCCCCCAAAAACATCTGCAGTTGTTGTTGTTGTTTTTTTTTTCCTTTTTCTTTTGAGGTTTTGAGGTCGTGAGAGGAGAAGGGAGAGATGTTGAGAGGTGAAGGATCAGCCATCATATCCCTCATGCCTTAGGACAGCCACGCTTTTAATAGTTCAGATCGGGGCTGTGAGGAGGGTGAGTCAGTCAAAGAGACAAACACACACTCATGGAGACGCACACACATGACCCTCCGTCCTCTCTTGATAAAACAAACACACACACACACACACACACACACACACACACACACACACAAGGCTTGAGGGAGGGTGAGAGATAGAAAGGCCAACATCAGCGCTGGACACTCAGCTCTAATGTCAGCAAGCAAGAGAGACATTTAAATTAATATATTAGTACAAATAGGGCTGTGTGATACAGAGACATTGTGCATTACGTGACATGTTTACTGGATATTATCTTGGCAGTGTAAGTGTAATAATAATTTCAATGTGTCTGCTAAAAGTGAAAACCCTACAAACAAACAGATTGTGTTCGTAATGTCATGTAATTTAAATCATTTCTACTTCACATTCTTATTGCACATTCAACAAGCATTTAAAAACATCCACATCTGATTGCTCAACAAAAAACAAAAAAACACACTTTTATCAAATAATGAGAGAGAGGCTGTTTGTTAAGCATCACATTTTTGCAGCTGCTTGACAGCAAGTCAGTTATTTAATCTTCTTGTAACTTCTTTATTAAGAATTAACAATTAGTGTATGAAACCTGGTTCATAACGCACTATAATGTTATTGTAAATAGTTATATGGATCTTATTAACGATTATTTAGAACCCCTAATGAAGCATCTGTAACTGGTGTATGAGGCGTTAATGATTATTTAAAACTTAGTTGTAATACAGCTGTATTCATTACATGTCCCTGGTGAAGCGCAAAGTATTTGTCATATTTTAATAATTTTATGATTGTTATGGTGAAAACACTGAAACAAATCTAGTAAGTGCACCTTGAGGTACAGTTTCAAACCTGCCTGTGAATGTTTTGCACACGTGTGTAATCATAGATATGACTGATGAGGATCAATCATTCATTTACTGTTTGTAGAGAAGTTATAGTTGCTGACACATACATTACCCAACACATATCCTGATATCTGCTTACATCTACATCATAGTGTGTGTATGAATAATATACTACGTGTGTATATTTTGCTTCATGCTCGTCACATTTCTGACAGCTGAATTTTTATTTTTTTTACCGTGAAGCACCCGCAGGCACATGATGTGTTTGGTTAGCCCGAAACGCTAAGTCGCTGCTCGTTAAAAGTTGGCCTCAGTCTAGATTTGTATATATATATTTTTAAATGCACTTTTTTTTTGTGGCTCCACCAAAGCAGTAAAATCGGGGGACAAGAGCTAAGCTTTGCACTGAAATGCACATCACAAAACAACAAAAGTTAATAAAAAATGTGTGTCAGACAACAGACAGCTGAACAAAATGGGAGCTTTCTGTGCAATGAAAACCCTCCAACATGATCTTTTTTTTGTTTTTTCAAATTAGGCTTTTCATCGGACAGAAGTGCCTCTCCTAATTGGGTCTCTGGGTAAGAGAAATATACACCTGAGGGTTCTCTGCCTACCTAAACCCCTCGACAGACAGAGAGTGATGACTACAGGCTGAGACAGAGACAGAAAGACTGTTCAGAGGGGGAGGAAGGCAGCCAAAGTGGAAACAGAGGAAGAGACCGCAAGAGAGAACAGTCAAGGATGTGAATGTATTAAAGGAGTCGACATGTCGGTGCCCAGAGAGGCGGTTTTATGATTCACTGATGTTTCACTGAGGAACATTTTTCACTCGACCATAAATGCATTTCAAAAACAAAATCGAGCTCTAGCGTCACATTTACCACCGGCCCTAAAGCTCCACTGCACCTAGCCACAACTAGACCCGGCCACAGGTGTGCTGTTTGTCTGTGTCACCCCCACCTCTCTGTTCTCCTGCTGCAACAGGAAGTAACCCCACCCTGCCTCCCCTCCACCTAACCACACATCCATCTCCTTCCTCTCAAAAAACAAACCCTAGAATGTTTTTTAGAAAAAAAAAAAGAAAAGAAAAAAAGAATTTCACTTCTGCCAAGCACCGGCGCTGGGTGCTAAAGGCAGACAGCAGGCAGCCATTGGCGACAGATGTCTCCCCCCTCGAATGAGAACATCCCTCTCCTCCTCCCACCCCCCGACTCAGCTGTACCTCAAAGCTACATTTGGCATCAGCCCGTCCTCTGTCCTCTTAAAACTTAAAGCAAATACCGAAGCAGCAGACAGGGCTGTGCTCTGTTTGAGTTTATCTTTGTTATTTGCCGTTTACTGTGTGAGGCACAGAAGCAGCGCCATGTGTGAGCGTCACACCCTGAACCCCCACAGGAGCCCCACAGCGGTGAAGACGGAGAGGAAACAGGAGCAACAAACGACCTGCAGACACATTTTACATTTAAAGAAATTGTTTGAAACCTCACTTTTGCTTTTCTCACTACGAGTTAGATGAGAATATCGATACCACTCTTGAATCTGTCTGTACATGAACATGAAGCTCAGCTCTCTGGCTGTTAGATTAGCTTAGCAAAACAAGTGGAAACGGAGAGAAATGCTTAGCTTGGCTCTGTCCAAAGGTAACAAAATCCACCCACCAGCTTAATGAACATGTAATGTCATGAATGCTTTATCCATACAAAGCCCAACGTTTCATTGACTGAACGATTAAATTGAGAAAAAGAGTCTGTAGATAAACTGATACTGAAAACAATGATGAGATGCAGCCTTGATTACAAGGGGTTAAACTAAAATGATGTGTGTTAATAATATTTTAATTAGTGAGTTTTAAAGGTGGTGGTAGGTGGATTTTATTACCATTTGACAGAGCCAGGCTGTCTATTTCCCTCTTGTGTGAGGTGTCATGCCATCTTGCATAAAACAGAATGAAAATGAGCTCCACGCTGTGTAATATAAAGGTTTCAAACTAGCAAAGAATAAAGTGCTAGTATCAGAGAGGGAAAAAGTTTGATTAGTACAGAGACATTTTCTGATGGACTGTATGTCTTGAATAAAAGTATGTCACTTTGCCAAGAAATGTTTGAAACTGACTGCAGTCATACTGATCATGTCAAAGACAAATGGAGCCTTGGAGCAGATAGATCTGAGCTGGACACGTGCGCCCTTTGCATGTATTAAAAACAGATTCAGACTTGATTTGAGGCTTTATGAATTCCGTATTTAAACATATAAGAACAGAGGAATGACACCATATAGGCTTGTCGGTTTATTTAACAAAGAGGACAAAGATGAGACCTTGATTAGCTGTTCAATAAGAGCGGGGACAGTGATGGTAACTGAACAGAGAGAGAGTTTCCTGTTGAGAACAAGTAAATCTGTCATTCACTCAAACGTCTTGCAGCTGTGCTGTACCGACATCTCCTGAGGGTAAAGTTGTTGCAAAAATTGGTATCGCTTCTTCTTCTGTAACAGAATTTTCCCCCAAAATATACCATCAAACAGTGAAACTGACCAAGGTTCAAAAGACATATAATAAACACGTTGTTTGGTTCTCCTTCAGAGTATGATGTGTTGAAAAGGGAAGAGAATAAAACAATTAGCTGATTAAAAGGGCTAGTCTGCCCATTTAGCATTAGACTTCCACAAAGTTGTGAAAAATCAGAGCAGCAGATGACAGATATCTTGACTTTTAGTTCCCTAGTGCGGGTCACAACACTGGATCCAACAACAACACAGCATCTGTGTTTGGATTTGTTTTGAGAATTTGCTTCTTTTTGTTATTTTCTATCGCTGTCAATTGAATATCTTTGCAATATGAAGGTGTCGCCTCAGACTCAGAATTTTGATGGGTATTTCTTACTGTGTTCTGATATCTTATAATGAATTGATCAAAATAGAATTGACAGATTTATTGATAATAAACAGAACTAAACACGAAGATCAACCCTTCAAAATAAGGGAATTTAACAGATTTAAGGAAAGGAAATCACTCTTTTTCTTAACTATATATGTGATGGTAAAAATTCCTCAACAACTTATCAGTGAAGATCTTTCCACTTTAACAACCCAAACATTTGTTTTGTTTATGCTTAGGAACAGCTCATTTACATTTATTTAAATAATTGATTGTTAAATTGTTATAATGTCAGATAATTGTTCAAACGCTTAAAAAAGTCCAAACAGTCTAAAACCCCAAAATATCCAGATAACAATGATAGAACAGAAAAAAGCAGCAAATCCTTGACACATCTGTTACAAACATGTTAACGTTGTAGGTGTTTCTACGCTGATGAACAAAGTGCCACCTTCTGTGTGCGTTTGCCTTGCGGGTGTGTTAATTAGTTAGTGTGCCAGGTGATGTTTTTGCCTCTTTTGTTTCAGTTTTGCGAGGTGTCAAAGTGGTGACTGTTCCTGGAAGCACAGATTAAAAAGGCCGACTCCCTCTGCTTCGAGTGTCCGTCCTCGCTGGGAGACTTTCAATCAACCCATCATCACTCATTCATAGACTCATCTGGGTCAGCCTCAATTCCCCCATCACTCATTCAGAAATTGAGGACTGCAATATTAATAGCACTAAGAACAGTTGAGGTTTTTAATGGACTTTTCTGTAGCCGCAGGACGTGAACTTGTCATCCTGCAGAAAGTCAGCGTGAAGAGCTAAAACACCACATCAACCATATTCCTTAGAAATACCTGTAAAGTATAGAAGATCCAGGCTTTTTGTCAACCAATCACCAAATCATCTTTCCATCAAAAGAAACCCAGCACTCTTTTCCCCAAATAGCAGAAATTTCATTTAGAAATGATGCTCACAAAGTCAACAGCGCGCCCACATCCACTGAACAACACAGCTGTGATAGCGCTTGGCAGTATCCTCGGCTAGGATCACCCAAACAACACTCATAAACTGGATATCTGAGTCGTGCTCAAATAACACAACAAGAAGCTGCTGAGTTCCACCTGCGGTGTCGCTCCGCTGTCTGGCAATTAATCATCCTCCATGTTTCACTCAGGAACTGAGTCATTAAGGTTTCACTTTTGCACTCCCACTGAAACTCATGGTGACGGGATGAGGCCATCACATGTGGATTACAGTGAGTTTCTTCCTGAGATTAACTTCCTGAGAAACCACCAGCAGCTCCCATGAATTCACCACTGACAAACAGCTCTCCAATACATTGAATTAACACAGTCATATTGATTTACATATTGATGCTAAATTTTCTGGAAAATCAATTGAGAGACTGTTTTTAAATTAAATAAACCAGACAGGTATGCATAAATACCTGACAAATCAAGGTACCTCATCACAGTCAGGGATGCACATAACGATTCTTTTATTATCCAGTAAACTGCCATCATTTTCTCGCTTAAGTGATTAATCATTTTGTCTTTCTCACAGCCCAAACAGATGTTTACTGTCAAATACAACAACAAAAAAAGCATCAAATCCTCGTACCTGATAATGTGGAACCAGCAAATGTTTGGTTTTTATGCTTGAAAAATGACTAAAATGATTAAGCTATTATCAAAACAGTTGCTGCAAATCTCACATAAAATCCACTTTTGCCACAAAGCAAGATCAAAAGCAGATCATTGATTTTCAACATTGCGTACAATGGCCTAAAACAGCTGTTCCCAACATTCATGCTTTACCGCCATGAACATGATATCACATAAAGTCGTAACTCCTCGTCACAGGTTGTCTGTGTGTTGTGAGCAGATAAATCAAAGAGTGATTTTCTCTTCTCAGTTTGTTTGATTTCAGTTGTTTTTAAAAAACTGAAGAGTTAAAACTATACAGTATTTGACGAGAAAGAGCCAGCAATTGTGCTACTATAAATGCCAATGTGTTAAATTCCTTTTCCCAATGCCTTCTTGTGCCCTCTTATTCTATGCAAGCTGTGAACAGCAGCAGGTTTTAATTTATATTTCACTGTTGGAGTTCATCCATAGAAAAAAACCACCACAACGCTACAGGCGCTTGCATAGTATGTGACAAGGCCGTGTCGTACTTACATTGTTTCATTAAAAATAAAGTGACAGACTGTAGAGAGGCGGTAGGCTACGAATTATCTGTTGCTATCGCTGTGTTTACAATGTCTCATTCATTGTGACAGACAGTGGGGGATCGAGCACAAGGTTTGCGTTTGTGTTACTGAAAAGGAGAAGACAACTGAGTCTTTCTTTAAGGCCCTTAACGCTATCTTACTCACATCTGTGGCCCCTTTACGCAGAACTATGAATTCAGCCCATCGTGCCTAGTGGGAATGCTGAGCCCCAGGTTGGGAATCACTGGTCTAATACAGATATGTCTCTGGAAGAAAAGAGAGATGAATATAATGGCAGCCGTGCCTCTGTGTGTGTGTGTGTGTGTGTGTGTGGAGAGAGGAAACAGAGAAGGGATGCAGGGAAGTTTGACTAAATGGCTTGTTGCCTCAGTAAAGCCCAAGTCATGCGTGAGTGAAATTCAGAATTGAGCTTCTCATGTGTTTAATGGACCAGAAAGAGACAGAGACAACAGACGACACATCAAAACACGACGTGCAGATATAGATACAAGAAGCGGGGGGCTGAGGGGCTTCTTTCACATTGCAGAGTGGTGCAAACTACCACAACCTGAGCGGAGAACAGGAGCGAGTGCTCACAAATGTCAAGGACGGAGGAGTGAAACGTATTGTGTTGAGGAGGAGGAGGCAGGTGAGAGACAGAGAAAAAGAGAGAGAGGTGGAAATAGAGGTATTGATTCTTCTCTGTCTTACCCATATTGCCTCTGAGCCCATGTAGGATGGACTTGCTGAACTCCAACAGACAGACCTACAGACAAAGACAAAGAGAGGCAGTGGTGAGGAGGGGTGTGTATTATAATGTAAATAAAATAAAAAGAAATAAATAATACAGATATATTTCATATTTTAGCTACCAGGAGCACAGACAATGAGAGAGATGGGGAGCTTGTTTGTCTCAAATGTTAGCATGTATACGGGGGTATCAGAGGCGGTTATTCCCTCAGCGTACACACATGTTCGACACACAAATAATGATGCACTCTATTGCACACAAACATCTGTGACCTGGCTGCCTCCAGAGTTCACCAGGAATCAGCTGAGGATGAGTAAGAAAAGAGAAACTTATCCTCCTCCTCTCTGCCCTGCCTCTGACTTCATTTCTGCATTCTTCCTTGCTTATTTTTCCTTTTACTGTAGAGCCATGACTTCATCAATGTTCCTCTTTTGTTCAAGCGCAGGCCATGTCTAAATCGCACATTTCCTTTCTTCACCAGGACAAAGAGGAGACAGACACTGTTATTTCTTGCTCTTAACAGTCCCATCCCCTCTCGCTCTTCTTATTCTCTCCCTCCTCTTATTTTCTCCTCTTTCTCACTCACAATAACAAAATACCAAGCGCTGCCATCTCCCGTCAGCTGCATGCTTGGGGAGTTGCGTCGCAGCGCTGGCCCTGGAATAAGGACACACAGTCAGTCGTTGTTGGCGCCACTGTTTGTCAATCACACCTACACTCTACAGTATTTCAGCCAGCGAGATTTAAACAAAGCAGCGAGAGAGAGAGCTGCTGTCAAGGTCTGGTGTGCACCATGTGCATATCGGCAGAGAAACGTCAAGCATGCTATGTGCTGGTGGTTAACACTGGAAGAGCCCAGAGGCACTGGAGTTGTGTGTTAACTTGAGTACACAAAGAGTGAATGTATGGTGGGAATGAGCAGAGGCAGCTGGCTAAAGGGAGAATACCAGTGGCTTTGCATGTTTTATCCCACTAACCTCAAATTTGCACATTTATTTATTGGTTTTTTGATTGATTTCCTTTCCTCCAGGCAGCTGGGGGTTTCCATTCATTTAAATGTAACATCAAAATCAACATGCAGAGGCTTGAAAGGCTTGCCATCAACAGCAACCATTTAGCTGCCTTTATTTTTTCATCAAAGACAGATCGGTACAGTTTGGTGATGTTGTTGCAAGCAGGGAATATTTTCAATGACGTCCTTGTGTTTTCTTGCACTTGTGGGTTGCTGTGATATTTGAGATGTCAAAGCCAGCGTCTGAGCACCAATCTAAAGAAAATCACATCATCCTCTTCATGACGTCCAACTTGTTTGTCTTCCAGGTTTTATTTCCCCAGAACATTAAGTAGTTTATGAATGCACACAGTATCTTTGACCAAAACATACAAAAAAAACTCCATCTTTACTGTGACGGACTTCTGTTCCTGAGTGAGTTTCCAGTCTCTGCTAGCCGCTGGCTACCAGGACGCTGGGACATCAATTTACTGAATTACTTTGAAAGATTATCTGTAATTAAAGTATAAGTCTGGGGCCCATTTCAGCAAATGTGCATGCTGTGACTTCGAAAATGAGATAATTGACCAATACAGCTGAAAATAGTCCCCAGCAAATGCACCTTTTACCCCTGGTTCAGTAAAACTTTTATAAAAACTACACTTTGTTTTAGGAAATCATTTTAAAAGCAAAACTAACTATTTCAAAACTAACTAGAGAGAGAGAGAGAGAGAGAGTGAGAGAGGGAGGATGTTTGTCTTCAGTTGGAGCACTGAACTTTGACTGAGTTGTTAACAATCAAAAAACGTAGAATATTACCAGACAGACGCAAAATAAGGCGTGTATGTTTAACAGTGATCCAACACACTTACTCGTCTGCGAGCTGCGAGGCTTTGCTCCCAAGTATGCCAGGTTCACATTGGCCTTCCTGCCGTCGATGATTGGGTTTGCGTCCTTGCACGCCCGCTCTGCTGCCCCCCTGTCCACCATGGTCACCTGTTGACAGCGTCACATTCACATGAACATCCCTCTGGTAAACTCTTTAAGCTTAATAAATGCATGTGAAAGTGTCTCGTTTCAGTGTGGATGGAGTGATTCCAACATGAGTGCTCTGGTGAAGCCACAGACCCACAGCTGGGCGGCCCTGAGGTCGCTGCTGTCCTTGTCTCTCATTGAGTGATTCAATCTTTTCGCTAAATGTGTGAGGAGACAGTGACTGGTGTGTTTTAAAGCTTCAAGTGGAGCTTTTGTAGGAGGCAGATTTGTTTTGTTTTTTTTCCAGACCGGGCTGCCAAGGATGAGATACCAGAATCTACCTTGAGGGGGTGAGTTGAGGAGTGGGCAGAAAGCAGTGGGAAGGGGTGGTGAAGGTTAAGACACAAACACAGCGCAGCTACACTTAATATACAAGGTAAACTACAGCTGCAGACATCACCTTCATCATAAATGGAAGACTGAAAGCAAAACTGTCACAATTGCTTTCATTTTGCAGCATCAGACTCTGGACCCTGTGCAAACAGAGGCAGCGGATGGTTCGAGATCGCTTTGGTTCAAGAAGCTGCTGCAGGGGATTAAGTCTACTAAGGGGAAGTGAGGGATGAAATGATCATGCTGTCCGAAAGCTGAGAGAAAACTCAACACAGAGTGGTCGTCTCAGCTGATTGGCTCACTGGCTACGCAGAGGCATGGAGATAATTTGAACTGCTTCACATCAGTCCAGAACACATGAATCCATCTCTTCTTATCTCTGCGTCTCTTTCCCTCTCACACACAGAACTCACAGTCACCCACACAAGCAGCCAAAGCCATCCTGTGGAGGGGGGGAAGGGCATCATGGGAGGAAGTCAAAATGAAACTACTGCAGCCTTATCTTGCAGGGCCAACTGACAGACATGTCACACCTCTGTGCCCAAGGACTCTCCCCCCTCCTCTCTCTCTGTCTGTCTGTCTGTCTCACACAGCAGAGAGGGAGACATCTGTCCACAGATGCAGCGGCTTATTACCAACTCAAGTGTGTCCCCTTCTCTCTCAGTCTCTCAGTCTGTCTGTCTGTCTGTCTGTGCCCACAGAGCAGCACAGCCCGTCCTTATACTCCCCACTTAGACTGTGTATCTGTCTGCGAGCTCATTTCTACTTTGGGGCTGCAGAGATAATTGATGACACACTTATACGAAATAATCTGCTACTCATGCTTCAAGCATGTGACTGCCACCACCAGACACACTGAGCATGCTTGCAGCCGGAACAAAGTGGCAGTGTGTGCAGCCCTGGAGAAAGACCCTGCAGGAGGCTGGGATCACCAGGAGATAAATAAAACACAATTAACCACAAAGTCGCTTTAAACTCATTACTGGCAGCAACGGACACGATCTATTGTGTTTCCAGGCCCCCTGACTATCCAATTAAAGCCAGAGCGGCTGATAAAACCTTAATTAAAGCCCATATTTCACTCTTGGTGTGTTCGGCTCCTTATTTATTCTACCAAACAGCAGCAACTTAAATGAACTTACAAAGCCGTATCCTCTGGACTTGCCCGTCTGCTTGTCAGTGATCACCACCGCCTCGTCGATGTCCCCGAAAGTCTCGAAATATTTCCGAAGTGAAGCGTCGTTGGTGTGATACGGCAGCCCGCCGACAAAAATCTTGGTGTAGGTGGTGTCTTTCTCCATGGTGGGGTGCATTATCTCTAACGGAACCCCGACCAGCTGACCTAAAAACAGCGGTGAACTCATGCGGCGCGACAGGAAAAAAAAAACAAAAGAAGAGGGAGAATAACACAAAGAAAAACAAGAAAGCGGCGGAATAACTTTGCGCGCCTTGGTCAGCGAGAGGCTATAACAATGAAAAGAGCGCGTCCATGGCCAAACACCCAGCCTCCAGTAGCCTCACATACAGCTTCTGGATATGTAGTCCTCCTGACAGGTGTCTTGGACCCTCATGTCTCCTGTACCGGAAAAAAAAACTCTTTAAGCTTGGGTAGGCGCGTCTTGCGTGCGCCCACTCCGCTTCTGGTCCAATAGACGAGCGGTGCGTCTTTTCCATTGGTGCATCCCGCCTCCTGCTCCACCCTACTCCTGCCCTCACACGCACACGCACACGCACGCGCACACACACACGAACACACGCACACACACACACACACACACACATACACACACAGGAAACCCCCACGTAGCAGCCGAAACACTTCTGACAATAGAATGGAGACACAGTCGAACAATGTCATACCTACTGCGGTGAAGAACAGGCACCAAATGTCACTATTAAGGCTGCCCAACACCGAAGACATTTATTAAATATATATTTGACATGAATTTTTAATTGTCTGGACTGTAGTTGGTGGGGAAGGAAGCTGTGAAACCACTGAACAAAACAACTGCTACAAAGTCAGTAAAATCACAGGAAAAGCTGACATTTGCTGAATGAAATTACACACCAGATGCCTCATTTTCTGTTCACGATTTAATGACAGCATTATATTGTTTTTAATTATTTTTCATTTTAACTCCCACAAATGCCAACTATTTGAACAAGACTCATTAGCAATAGCAATGATAACAGCTCTGTTAGTCACAGTATGCTTGGTGCCACGATCATTTTTTAAATCATTTTTATCAAGTTACCAATCTTAGTTTAGCATGGTAGCGTGATTACATGTGCTCGTCATCACTAAATACAAAGTTCAGCGGAGGCTGATGGGAGTGCCACTGGCTTTGCAGGTATTTAATTAAAGTACTGGACAAAATTGAGAGGATCGGCTAATTTATTTCACTTCTACCCGAGGGGGGACATGAATGTCTGTACCACATTTCATGAAATCATTGTTACATAAAAACAAAAGTGAAACAAATGCATGCCAGTTGTTTTGAGCACTGAGTACACAAAACTATTTCTGTGGTTACAAAGAGGTTGAGTGAGCCAGCCTACAATAACCTGGCAGCCAACTTTAATCAGAGTTATTTAAAGCTTTGAAGGGCTGACGGCGTTCTGTAGGTTTGGTTACATTAACAGCAGCAGCAGCAGCAGCAGGGTTGGGACGGCCCGGAGGTGTGAGATGTTTTCATGGGGTGCAAAATCATTAAGGGAGGTGAAGAAAGTGGGATGATTAATGACAAGAGCTCTCAGGGTGGTGGCTGTGGTGGGGGGGTGGGTGACCAGTTGCAGGAAACAAGCGGCAGATAAAAGAGAGGCTGCAGACAGGCAGCATGAACCGACAACAGCCAGTCTGAGAGGAAGCTCTCGTCTTTTTCTGTTCACTTCTGAGGATTTGCAGTACAGACGTCCTTCACACCTTAAATTCCCTCCACGTCTCCACACTCACACACCACTTAATGCAAACTGGCAGACTCCAGAAATCATAAATGATAAAGGGAGCATCTACTTGTAACTTGTCCTTGTGCCTCTTGAGACAGCTCGAGTCATATGAACATCTGCATGTGCAAAAAGACGAGGGAGACACTGTAATGTTTAAATATAAATTTGTATTTACATCGATATTAACATCAAGAAACAAGGTAAGAAAAAAAATGCAATAGTATTTTACATCCTGTAATAATGACTGTATGTTTCCCAGATGTGTTTTCTCTTTTCTTTAGCGCCAACGATGCACTGAGGAGTTTCTTTCTTTTAAAGCAAAACACAGACTTCTTTTTTTTTTTTTTTTTTGTTGAATATTTGTAGATTAAACTTTCATTTTCTTCATTGAGACTGGGGTTAAAAAAAACAACTCCAAGCTATTATTCTGAGACATAATAACATCAATCATGAAACCTCCTTTCCAGCTTAGGAAATCATTCTAACATTCTCTTGTGAAATAACCGATTGCAGCACCACAATTCAACTGGCCATAAGTTCTACAGAAAGGAAGAAACAATCACAAACAAAAACTCAAACCACCTCAGCAGAACCAGACTCATGTCTACTCTATGTCATATGGATGGGCATATAATATATGCAATTAAACATATTTAGTTCAATGTATATTATAGGTTATGTGCAACAGTAAAAGCACACATGAGTACTCGCACGATCTACGTCAGGAACTGTTTCTAAACACTGCAGAATGACAAACAAAAATCTTTGGATTGAGCATATGGTCAAAGGTAGATTTCTCAACAAAAGCTTCACAGGTAATACAATGAAAGTAAAGGCAAACTTAAATCTCAAAAAAAAAAAAGAGTCACCTGTCGAGAGACTGACAGATAATTAGGAATTCTTCTTGTGTTGCTTCCATCAGGATTTAACATCTGTGAACAAACCGAAAAGACTTATGGACAGTTACACGGTGGGGACTGATTTCCAAAGTCTCGTATCTGATGCTGAGCGCTCAAATCTGCAAAATTCTGAGCACAGAAATCTCAGGAGTGAAAGATAATGTCACACACGGAAGCATGAGGTTCGCTTCGGAGAATATCCACCCCACATACTGGTAAGACATCTGGGCCCCTAGAAGCCAAACACAATCATGTGTCAACTCTTTTAGTATAGGCATATTTTGTGTTTTCTTTTTTTTTTTTTTTGTCAAAGGAAAAATAATGTATTAAAAAAAAGCACACACTAGCACCTCTTTAGCTAAGACTATGTCCTCAGAATAGTGGAGTGCTTTCTGAGAGAAACAAAGTGGCAGTATGGAAGAAAATCTACACGTACTGCTTACAAAAAGGAGGCCCGTCCTTCCCAACCGATGGTTAAAGTACTGAAAATAAAAGCTGACCTATGACGGATTAAGAAAATTACACTTTTAAATATCAAGCCTTACAATCTGTGCAAAAACAGTATGTGACCTACAAAAGCATATATATATTTATATATAGTACATTTGAAGCGTATTTACAATTTATATTCACAGACAAAAGAAAAGAGAAGAAGCTCCAAACAAGACATCATGTCTAATACTGCAGTGCCGTCACTTTGAGTAAATGATCCTTCAGCTTTGTCCTCAGAGGAAAACCAGGAGGAAGGATTATTGCTAGAAATCTGCACGTCTACACTGAAATCTAACGTACACTTTCTCTGACAGTGTGAGCTCATATAGACATAATCTTATAATTGGCAATCAATTTCATTTCTGCACTTGTAATAACACTGTAAATTGGTGCGAGGTAACCAAAATATCTGCAACATTTGGATTTAAAAATTACCTCTGGAATGCTAAAATTATCAGGTCATGAATCTGTATAAATATAAGTGGACTTTTGAACACTGACAGGAGTCTGTTTGTTTCAAGATTGATTTAAAATGACTTAAAAACGGTTCATTTGACTTGTTGTAATAAATCGGTTCACTGTGGATGAGACTGTTGGACAAAATATGTGCTTACTGCCTTTCTGCTGGTTCCCACTTTAGAACAAAGGTCATCAAGGCTTCCCATTTCCAATCAACAGCCCCCGTTACTCAGAGAGGAAAAGTTGGAGAACTCACACACGAAAATAAACAGTAAATGTCTGCTGCTATGTATTAATTCTTGGGTAAAGGCCTCTATATTGCCACAATCCTTTTAATGTTGGCCTTTCCTTAAAGTGCAATCAGCCAACAAGTAATTCAGTCGTACTTTAGCCCAGTGGCGTCCTGGAGGACGAAACAATGTGCTACTGCTTAATGACATTCAACCGAGTGTCACAATCTGATGGCTCGTCATCTAGAAACGAGTTTTCGTTACGCAGAGATCCTCCAGGAGCAGCAGAGAGGCGGCGGATAAAACTCCCCCGAAAGTTCAGAAACAAGAGAGAGATCCCATGTCTTACATCTGAACACAGCTTCATGGTACATTCGACAAAGGAGGGGGTGTCTTAACACGGTCGTCCGTGTTCAAGTCTGTGGTCTACTCAAGTGTCTGTCCACCTCCGCTGTTTGGTCCAGTGAGCGGTGGTGTTTACCGAGGCACACACAGCTCATAAAGAGAGGAATATTAAAACTACAGTCTACGAGGGGAATCACAGAGCTGTCTGTCCGGCTGTTTTAGGATCTCTGTGTTTATGTGTGTTAATATGTCACAGTGGTTCTGATTTTTATGAACGCTGTGTGTTTTCACATATGTGTGCGACAGTCTGTCTGTTTTCCCCAGCCTGCCAGACTGCCATTACTGGCCGCTCGTCCATAGGAAGTTCACTCCCCCGTCTGGTGGGAGGGCAGCACTACACACAGATACACTCCGCCTGGTCCTCCACACACTCCAGTGCTGCAGCCGTGACTTATCTCTGAATGGAGATCACAGTGAGGCAAATGCTCCTGTCATGATGCTCAGCAGTATTTCTATAGTCAAGGGACAAAAAGAGAAAAAAAAAACATGAGCAAGAGACAGGAGCTTTTTCAGTCCTCAAAACAGCCACCAAGTCTATCTTAAAACAATCCTGACATGCCTGTATGTACATTAAAATGGTTTTGTTCTTCCTGTCATACTGGATGCATTGAAATCTCTTCTCAAAGTAAATTCAGTTTTAGCAGTAAGCAATAAATCCTCAGTCCTTCAGTCTGAGTCAGACAAATACATTTGGTATCAGCATTCAGTAAAGTTTAATTTATTTTAGTACAGGTTTCCCTTTTCATGTTTCCACAGGTTTCCATCCCAATGTAACCTCAAATCTTAAGTTTCCAGAAAATGCAAATAAATGCTCCAACCATTTCCATTAAGGGAATAATAGGAGTTGGTTCATCAAGATAAACAGCAGAAGAAGAGGGCACAGCGAAATGACGTAATCAAAAATTACCATGTCGCTCATGTAATGGAAATGTAGCATTTCTCTTTGTTTCATGCATTAATCTCCCCATAGATATACACAGATCATATCATCTAATTTTCTTATGCCACCATTTCTCTTTTCTTCAGTAGACGTTTAAGTCACATCTGATAAAATCTGTTTCTAATTGCAATGAACGGCTTTTAGCTTTTACCAGTACTCCAACTTTTCCCTCTCAGACAAGCATAAAAGCCTTTTCAACATTTAGAGCAGCAATATTTAGAAGAAACTGCAAATGTTCATAAAAACAGGTAGCTGTAAACACACAGTGCTTCCTTGCTGAGCTGCAGCAGAGGAATGGGAGCCCTAAATGGAAATTTGGAACTAAAAGACTGTAAAGTTGACTAATTTTGTCCTCCCATCTCTTACATTGCCATTGCTATAAGGGGAGATTTCTTTGTGCCCACTATGGATATGAGAGATGATTACAGCATGTAATAACCCCTTCAGTGGACATATGGACACACCAGTATTGTACCAACAGATGCTTGAAAACTCATTTAGACTCTCCTAACCTCTGCACTTACCTGATCTGGCCCCATAGGCATGCGTCCCATCACCATTGGGTTCATACCCATTTGCCCTCCCATCTGGCCTATGTGACCTCCTCCTCCGCTGGCTGGCATGCCCCCGTTCATCATCATGCCCCCATACTGGCCTGGATTCCCCTGCTGGCCAAACTGCTGCTGCCCTGGTGGTCCCTGCTGCCCAAACTGCTGCTGAGGGTATGAACTGGCGAGGAAGAGCGACAGGAGGGAAGAGGAGTTTAATTGTAGGCACTGAGGCAAAGAACAACTGAAGCCAAAACTTTCTCCCTGCTGCCATCTGACAGCACAGCGTTGAAGAAGTTGTAAACCGGTCTGATTTCATACCTGTTGTGTCCCATGCCTCCCTGCGACCAGCCTTTCATATCTGCGCCCTGGTACATGGGACCGCTCTGTGGGTGCTGTTGCATCATGGGGTTTTGAGGCATCATGGCATTAGGGGGACTGCTGCCTGAGGGGCCAAATGAGGGGTCTCCCTGCTGGCCCATCCCTGTGGAGAGTAAAAAAATAATTCAGCTCACTTTTCTCTCCTCAACAAACATGTAATTGATACGTAGTGAAAAAGATGTTGATTCTGTTGCCTCTGCGTGTTTTGTTACTTACTATAACTTCAATAATGTATAGTATTTTATGGCTGTAAAAGACAGAGACAAGGAGGCTGTTCATGGACAGCCTTATGAATTTTTTTTTTTTTTTTTTTACATAAATCCGATCCTTTTACATGACAAATGCGAGACCAGAATGCTACAGTGCACAGCTTCACCACCAGGGAGCAGCAGTATTCTGTTAGGCACCCGGCTCTGTAGACTCACCATAGTTTCCACCATAGCCAAACTGCTGGGGGCCTGGCTGGCCCATGCTTGGCCCGCCCATAGGGTTGTCCATGCCACCGGGAGCCGTGACATTTGGAGGGGGACTGAATCCTCCTGCGGCTGCAGCTGCGGCCGCTGCCACCTGCTGCTGATGTTCTTGCTGCATCAGCATTATCATGCGCTGCCTCCTCATTTGCATGGTGACCATCTCCCTGCTGCGCTGAGCCATCATCTGAGCATTGAGGAAGCCCGGCTGCACAAAGCAAGCATAACCAGAGAGTTTGAGGAGGTTTGACATGAAGTATAATAATAAAATATATGCAGTATGTAATGTTGAAAAAGGTGTGATAAGATCTCTTGGACAAAAAATTGTAATTTTATTTCAAATTTCACTGATATTTTTACAACTATAGAACATCTTGCGTTGAGATCAAACAAGCCACAACACTAAATCAGCGTGTATGGTGCAATGGAAAACCATGACATGAGAGAAGTGAGTTTGGCCGGACAGACGAACCGTTCCACATTCACTCCGTGTGCCATAAGTAGGGTCTCTGTTTTTGGCCATTGAAAAAATTATTTTCCAATTCAGTGAGCAGGAGGATGCTGACATGGCTGGTAATAAGGAAAAAAACCAACGACAACATATTTACACCACAACTGTATCATTGTTGACTCCTCTATCAAATTAAAGCCACCAGAGGACATGTCGGCCATCGGCATCATCTGATTCAGAGAGGAGTCTGCACACAGACAAGAGGTCATTATAACTTGGAGTTGAATACGCACACAACTGTGGGGATGAAAGTAGACTTCAGGAGTAGCAGTATTCCTTTAAACAAACTTTGGACGTCCGTATAAGCTGCTGAGCCCCTGGATAAACTTGACTGTGGACCTCTGCCGCATGTTGTTCACCTCTCTCTCAGTCTACAGCTCCTGTCTGCATAGTCAGTTGGATTGTGGCAGCAATGAAAAGCCATGATTTCTGGCATCTATTATCTGAACCACAAGTGCAAAATAGACTCCTTAAAAGGCCCAGCAGATGATGTACCTGCCACAGGATCTTTTGAGCAAGTTCTGCATGGCAATCAGACGGTTCTCTGTACATCCATCACTGTCTGGTTTAAATTGGCTACCAAACAGGCAGGTCTGCTGAAACGATCAGTCCCACATGCTAAGTCGTGCTTTATAAAAGGTTTATAAATTGCAACTAGTATAAATGCTTTGCAGAACAATTAGAAGAACAATAATAAGAATCATTTTATCCTTTTTATTTGGTAATAACACTGTTATAAATGTTGGTAATCCATTACTAACCTGTGGGTTTCATGTTAACAGTTGTTAATGCATAGATTTTGGATCATCCATTAGAGGGACTTCCTGATAAATTAAAGAGGTAAAAAGACAAATTTCCTCCCGGAGGATAAACCACAGCCAGAGTATGTGTGGATGTGTGGGCATACTTGGCAAACTTGATTCTGATTTTGATATTAATAAAATCAGTTATATTAAGTCTCATATTACAAAAATAAGCTTCAGAGTGATTTATCTGTAAGAGTTTTTGTCGCCCACCTGTCCTCCCATGCCAGGCTGCATGTTGGGCCTCATGCCAGGGTTGCCTCCTGGGTTCTCCATCTTCATGCACATGACCTGCCGTGTCTGATTCATGAACTGTGGAAGGAGGAAAAATAATATTCAACATGAGAGGGAGGAGCAAATGTTACTCTGACCCTGCCCTGCTCCTGTGTTGTATATTTACAGATAAATTAAACATCTGTATTAACATAGGTGATTTACAAAAACAAGAACTTTGTAACATTTTTCTAATACCTCAAAGCAATACATCAGACATCACTTAAGCTGCGACTCCAGCGTGCTATTCCCAGTGTTGAAACTGAAAAGCCATCAAGAGCAACTAAAATATGTTGTGACTATTAATGTACCTGTTTATATCAGGCTGTTGTAACATTACACCACTAGCATTTTTATTGCTTTCATCCAGATGTGACAAGGTCTTCCACTGACTTTAATCTGTATATTGCCATGTACAGTGGGGAAAATAAGTATTTGATACACTGCCGATCTTGCAAGTTTTCCCACTTACAAAGAATGGAGAGGTCTGTAATTTTTATCGTAGGTACACTTCAACTGTGAGAGACAGAATCGAAAAAAAAAATCCAGAAAAACACATAATAACACAACACAATAAAATGCAAATTAATTATTTAAAAATCATCCAATGTGTTTTTCTGGTTTTGTTTTTAGACTCTGTCTCTCACAGTTGAAGTGTACCTACGATAAAAATTACAGACCTCTCCATTCTTTGTAAGTGGGAAAACTTGCAAGATATACTTACTAGATATACTGCATCTAAATTTGCAGCTTCCCCTGCAAATGCACTACACACTAACATGGTTGGATAAGAAGTGTGATCTAACTGTTTGCATGTAAACTGATGAATCAGTGAGTGACCTTCCTGTATTCATACCTGCTGTGCCTGCAGCCTCTGTTGCAGCTGGAGCCTTGTAGGCTTGTTGGCTGTCATCATCCTGGGCCTCATCATGTTGGCGCGGGGGTGTCCCATGCCGCCCATTCCACCCATACCAGGGAAGCTGCCACCTTGGCCCATCTGAGAGAGAATGGGCGCAAACCGCCTCTGCTGGGCCTGCCCCTGCATGGGATTCCCTCCATAGCCAGACTGCATAGGCATGGCGGGGGTTCCGGGATAGCCCTGTCCATAGAGAGGCTTCTGGTCTAGCACCATGGACGAGTCCTGCCCTGGAAAAGGCTCCAGCTGCTGCTCACCTCCCTGGTTCTGGTGCAGAGAGGACAAGAGGACAAAGAGAGAAGTTTGTCAAACAGCTCCATCTAATTGATTAATTTCCAATTGGCTGGCTCTGTAATTGTCTTTTTCTAGGCAGCACAGACAGATCCCTCTGGGCTCATCTATCTCCCATCAGTAAAAGAACAGTCTGAACACGGTGAGTCATGACTGAAATATCTAATGCAGAGATGTAAGGCTCACTTATGAGTCATGATATGCAGTCTGATTATTTCTCCTTTTACTTCACTTCTAGAGGGCTACATTGCAGCACAAAGTTGGGAGTGTTTCTGAAGACGTACCTGGCTGACAAGGTCTGGGATGCCCAGGGCTCGGTCTATCTCCTCCAGAGCGATGCCATCTGTGTTATTCAGCAGAGAGTCCAGCTGGTCCAGAAGTGCCCGCTCATCGCTCTGACCCTCACTGGTGGTGGGAGGCACCAGAAGATCATCCAAGGTGTTGCCAAACTGGCGTCTACAGGCAAACACACACACGCACAAATATTCACCATGAGGTCCAGTATCAACTGTCTCCTGAGTTCATTGCAGCTAATCAGGAACGTATACAGATAATAAGGGATGTTACACTGACCTGTTACCCTCCATGCCCATCATAGTGTCCGGCCAGGAGGGGGACTGGTTGGGCTGACCCTGCTGGCCAAAGGCACTCATACCCATACCCATGTCAGCAGAGCCTCCTAAACCACAAAGATATATATAAAGACATATGTAAGATGATGTCAGGTAAGTAGTGTGGATGAATGTGCTCACACTTTAAACCAGCTAGCAGCCTGACTCAAAGGACTGCAATGTCAGTCAATCCATTACTTTTGTCCAGACTATAATATCTCAACAAGTATTAGACAGTAACTATGATGATGCCTAAACTTTTTATGCACCGCTACCATCAGATCAAAATTACAGTGTGCACAGTTTGATTTATGACCAAACAGTTGCTATGTTTAGTGCTAATCACCAAATGTGACACACTAAACTAAGACGGTGACCATCGTAAACATCATACCTGCCAAACATCAGCATGTTAGCATGTTTTTTTCATTTCGCTCAAATGACTAGGACTATGTGACTCAGTCTCTTAAGTCTCATTTTCTTACATTTTCAAACTTCCTGCTTTTTGGAACACATCTTCACATAGTTGTGTTTATGATAACGATGGCAGCAGTGTGACAGACGTACCCATTTCCATTAGCTGTTGCTGCAGCATAGACCTGGCGCCCGGTATGCTGTTGGAGCGGCTGACCATAGGTCCTGACATCATGCTCTTATTGTTGTTGTACTCCATGCCTGGCCGCATCATGGAAGGGTGTCCTGCTGAGCCCACAGGACTGGCACCGGAACGGGGCATGCCCCAGTCCCCTGACCCCCCCATGGGAGACCTCTGGGGAACCATGCCCCTATTCATTGGTCCTGGTAATACACAGACATCAGATATGCATGTGTCAGTATCATAAAAGTGTTTAAGGAGAGCAGTGTGGTCTAGTGTTGGTCCTCATCTAACCCAATCTGTGTATTTAAAGTCTAAAAGTTAACCAATAGCAGGATACAGCAAATTCAGATATAATCAAACATATATCCTAAAAATAGTGATAGAGGGAGACAGTGAAAGGTGAGAGAAAATGAACTGAAAATAGTGTTGGGTCACGTGAACACACACCCATGTTTCCTGGATAGCCATCTGGACTGCCCATCATATTCTCTTGCTTGATGAGCATGGGGCGTCTACCTGCTCCTCCAGGTCCACCAGGAGCCTTCCCGTCCATGGACATGGCCCTCTGGAAGGGTCCCCGGGGGCCCTGACCCATTCCTGGACTCCCTGTAAACATTAAGTATCAACTCATTGGTCGCTTCTTCTTTTTCCTCAAGAACAGGGAGAATAGTGTCTGTGTTGCATGAAATTAGATATGGAAAAAATATCTCCTCTGGCAATTTGAAAATATTGAAATCTTACTCTTCTTATCCTACATGGATTTGTGGATCATTATTATTATTATGAACAAATATTACAAAGTATTCAGAGAGAGAGTGAGGATCTATAAATGCGTATCTATTCAATAATGCTATGATGCAGAAACATACTTTCAACAGTTTTTACTATAAAACGTTGCATTTGCATAAAGCTCAGAATTTTCTAAATTAGATTAAATTTGTGTGTTTGTGTTAGTTCTAACAAAGGAGGCATGACGAGGGAGAGGGTCAGAGAATAGTGAGGCTTGTATTCGTAGCATGAAGATCAGAAAGGAAGCTTTAGGAGTAAAACAAAATTCAGTAAGACAGCACCTGATGATGACAGTTGTACTTTCGCTGGCATTTTACACTGATATCACTGATTATCACATATGACGTCATAACCACGTGTAACTGTCACTTCTTGTCGGCCCTGGTCCTTCAACCACTTACCCTGCAGGCCGTCGTCAAGGCAACCCTGGGGTTTGTTTCCTGCGTCGTTTGCCCCTCCACCTCCAGTCTGATCAGGGTAAAAGTCAGAGCTTGAACCTCTCAAATCTCCGAGGATAGTCTCTAGGTTGTGCAACTGCAGATTAGAATGGGCCAAATGAGTTATTACGTAAATGTCTATGAAGATTCACATTCATCCAGATCATAGACAAGAAGTCAAAGGCAAAACCAAACAGCAAATGCGACTCGTCTAGATCTCCTCTGTATGGCTAGCATTAATGCTTAATGACAACACTATAGCAGCAGTTATCTAATCATGTCTAGATTCAGTCTTACGTCATCAGGTGGCTCTGACTTGATCTTGCTCTCAGGATGTTCAGGTGCAGGGCCGGTCCCGGATACAGAGCCGCCCCGTGCAGGGCCGCCTGCGGCCCCCGGCGCTCCCTTCCCATCTAGCTCTTCGAGTTTAGGCTTGACATCCGCTGGCTCTTTGGAATCATCCTTGTTGAGGAGGTAGTGGAGGAGGGCATGGGTCTTCTCCTTCTTGGGGCTATGCTGCTCCTGTTTGGGCTCCGTGATCATCCCAGGCCCGGCCCCGGCCCCTGATCCTCCTGTTCCAACCTCACCTCCCTCTTGGCTCCCCAGTGACACCTTTCCTGTAGCCTCGGCTGTGATCTTTGCCACCTCATCAGGGGTATTGCCGTTTTGAAGAAGCTTATGGAGGATCTTGTGCTTTTCTTGCAGTGAGCCGGTGTAGTGGGCCGACGATAGTGATGCTGACACACCTCCTAGCCCGGTCGCCTGGCCTGGATTGGCACTGGCTGAAGAAGACGAGGAGACGCCAGTAGATGAGGGGCTGGTCATGCCACCAGTGGGGTCCTTACTGTCTGAGCCTGCAGGAGTGTTGCTGCTGGCTGTTGGGGGTGGTACAGGGGGCCCTGTTGGTCCGCTGCCACCTATTCCCAGCTCCTCAGTTGGCGAAGTCAGCAACTGCAGCAACTTCTTATGCCCCTTACTGTCCGGCACCCTACGAGGCGGTTCAGAGCTCGCCACCCCCGCCTCATTGCTTCCCTCTCCAGACTCTTTAGCCACTGTAGCTGCCTGACTGTCTGGTCGTTCGGCAGAACTCTCAGTCTGAGGATGCTGATGATGGTGGTGATGGTGCATGGGGTGGTGATGGTCGCTGGGCCCAGGCCCTAAGCCTCCTGCTGGGCTTTTGGAGCCATCTTGGCCTGGTTTGGCAGGCTGACTGGGCTGAGAGGAAGAGGAGGAGGAGTGGACGCTGGGAGAGCTGTCTGGTTTAAGGGCTGGCGTGGGGGATGTTAGGGTTGAGGGGAGGGAGCTCCCTACTCCTTCGCTGATCGCTTGTAGGGCATTTAGGGAGCTGCTGGAGAAGGTGGTGGTGCTCCCTCCACTTCCTCCTCCACTGACAATGCCGCTCATGGGTGAGTGTATGCCTGGAAAGGAAAACATAACTCAAATAAATCCAATCAAACAAACATGTAAATCAATTGATAAATAATTGATGCCAAAATAAACACTAAACACTTACCCCCAGGTGAGAACTGGTTGGCGCCCATCTTTGGGCTGCCTCGGTTCCGGGGTGACATCAGGAGTCCCTGCTGGGGGCCACCCATTCTGGGGCTTCCTGACGGGCTGTTCATGCCACTCAACCCAAAACCTCCGCTGCTCTGAAACGGGGGCTGCTGTGGGTGCTGCTGCATGCCTTGGCCCGGGTGATTCATGGGACCCATCTGATTCATCTGATTCATGTGCCCCACCTGATTCATCTGCCCCATCTGATTCATCTGCATCATGCGGTTGCCCATGCCTCCACCTCCATTTCCTCCTCCACCGCTCCCTCCGTACATAGAGCCACTTCCCATCGGACCCATGTGACCCATGTGGCCTTGCTCGTTCATGCCAAAGCCCCTGCTCATGCTGCCCATGCCCCCCATGCCCATCCCCCCACCGGTGTTCATGTTCATTTGGGTATTCTGGTTGGGGCCTCCCATGCCCTGTTGTCTCATAGTGTTCGGCATCATGTTCCCACCCTGAGCTGAGCGGTAACCGTTTGGTTCCCTGTGTGGGAGGAGAGGGAAAACACACACAAGGTTTAAAAAAAAAAAAAGAAAAAACCTTGAAAACACTGTATTTCAGACAACAACCACTTTCAGACTGCAGAAACTCAGTATCAATGCACCTAAAATACCGGTTTCTGTGTGGCATCTTCTCACTGTTCACAGGACGTCAGCATATAAAAGCTACTTCAGCTGCTACTTCAGCTATTGAATGCCTCGGCTGCCTCACATAGATATGCTGTAAGTGCTTTTTAGTCAGTGCAGTAAATGAAACATCATCTGCTCTGTTTGAATGGAGTGTGGTTATATTCAGTTTTTGACCTTTGTAGTAGATGAGTGGAGATGAAGCCTTGCGGCTCGTTGCTCATGGGGTGACGGTACAGTTTGCTCTTGGTCTGGGCTGTGACTGGAGTGCCGTCGGACAGGGAGAAACGGTACAAGGGTGTCTCTGCGTGACCCTGCAGAAAGGCTGCACGGACAGATAAAACAACAAATTAACACTTATCAGATAACAAAAGGTCATCAATCACTGCCTTTACGTGAAAACCAACTCTATGAGGATCAATGCTGTAGCGTTCAGACATTTGTAGTCATGAGATCAATATTGGTACACTAATGCGTGATGCATATATTTAACCAGCGAGTCTCAATGAGTTTCCATTTTTTCTGAAAGGAGGCCTGGCCAAAATAGGTAACAACAACAAACTAAATAGCTACATAGCTATAACTATAACTAAAAGAGAGAAGATTGAATACACATCAGAGTAAACGGTTAATTAAATACAGCAGCATCCTGACGGCAGCTCTTCCCTTGTGGACTAAAAAGCAAAAAGCACTTAACAAGATGAATTCATCGAGTCTGAGGTACTTCAGGAGTTGATTCCAGACGTGTGTGTTTGTGTGTGACCCACCCTCATGGTAGTGGCGTTTGTGCGACCAGGGCTGCCCATCACTGTGCTGAAGGAACATCTGAATGCAACGTCTCAACAAATCCTCCCAGCCTGGACGCATCGACGCTCTCAGAGAGTTCTGGTCGATCTGGATCAGTTTACCTGTCGGGGAGGACGGGAAGAGGACGAGTGGAGGGAAGGAAACAAGGAGACGCAAGAGGCATGAGTCAGACCTGTTCATGGGTAAAGAGTGAACGTCATGGCCTGGTTGAGCTTCTGTGTTTGTTTAGTGAGCATTTAGGGTATGCAGCTCCTCACCTGAGAGCTCATGCCGGGTATTGAAACTCTCTGTCCTCTCCATGGCTGTCACCCTCCGGGCCACACAGATCATACATGACTGAAGGTCTGCAGATGAAAGGAGGGTCAGTACGGAAGGCTCATTATTTTTGTTTTTTATTATGGTTTTCACTGAAAAATGCGTCTGTAGCACTGATCTCTAGTATTTTTTAAAATTGAGATACATAAATATGAAAGGGTTGGCGCTCTTAAACTTTCAAGAAGTAGTGTCACGTGTGTATTATCAAGATGAACAGTGTCATATTGTAGTAAAAGTTGTGCTAACAATGATCCAATAGCAGAAAAATGTATCTTTTTTCTGATAGTTTTTCACATTTTATGCATGTAGAAAATTTACATCTTAAGATAATATTCAATGATATTAAACTACTTCCACCCATATTTTATGTCTCCATGCAGAGAGAATCCTGGTATTTGAGACACACACACCTAAAAAAATAGGAAGTGAAGAGAAAAGTGCAGAGAATATTCTAATCAGCTTCTTATTACGTACCCTAAGTAAAGTCCCTCTAAGTGAAGAAAAGAGTGAAGAATGTATTTTAAATGGTCACTTTCTTTTAAGGATCCACTACAGACATGTTTTCAGGCCTATAAATACTGTGCTTGGAATGATAATTTGTATTTGATATGGTTTATCCTGAAAAAAAGTTGAATAACCTTGTTACAAATTCTTTAAATGTCAACCACTACTCCCTCACTGAATCCAAGATCTATGAACATGCAACATATTTTTAGATATTTTTCATTATTACCGTGCCTACATACCAGATACAATGAAAGTTTAAATTTTCCACATCACTCTTGTCTGAGTAACCTACCAGATCACAGTTGGCTTTCAAACTAATTGTCACAAAATCATGTGAATCATATGAATGTGTGTTAAAACTAGACTTAAGGTGAGCACAGAAAAACGTTCCCCCTTTAGCAGATTAATCTCGTGTCAAACTCTGTACATACACGATTCTGCAAGGTGAAGGTCAAACCAGTGAAATAACAAAAAGCAAGACATATTTTTGAGTGGAGGACTTTAAATATTGCCAATAAACACACGTGACTGTATCTTTTCAGAACAGTAAAATCTTAAAAGAATGACTCATTATCATGAACTGTGTAAATCTGTGACTACGTCAGCGTACCTTCCCCCTCCTCGATCATTGCCTTGGGCTGGGTAAGAGCAAAACACTGCATGGTCTCGTATCGTGGCCCTCCTGGCCCCTCCTCCATGGGGCCGTGGGCGTGGCCAAACTTGACCAGCATTCGGCAAGTGAAAGTGTGGCTCTTCTGTCGGGCCGCCTCGTTTCCCCACGACACCCCATTTACTGAAAGGAGACAAAAACAAAAAGAAACTCACACCCTCAAATAAAATGAAATTAATATGTATTTCCAAAACCAAATGCAAGTATGAATGGATTGCCTGTAATCTTTTTTGCCGCAAATCTACAAGCGCACACAGAGGAAAAACAAACAACACAAACAAACCACAGTGCAACATGTATTTTCCCTCTTAAATTGAGAAGCAGAAGCCTCTCCTACTGTTCGGATCCCTGGCTAAATGGACCATGGGATTAATGTAGCCAAGGTGTCGATTTCCAATATCTCTCCCTCTCAGTCTGCTCTGCAGCGGGCAGAGGCCAGGGACACTCAGCCATCTATCCTCATTTAGGCCCTGACTCCTCATCACAGCACACACACACACTCATTTAGACGGGGTCACCTTCACAGGGGAGGGGGAGGAAGAGCGAGAAAAGGGAGGCAAACTTCAGAGAGACATCCAACTGTCCTCCAAGGTCTCTGTGAAGCCTTATCGGGGCCTTGAGTTGGCTGGAGGTTTCTGTCTGGCAGGTGCAGGGAGGATACAAGAGAGGACCCGGGAGAGCGAGACATGTCGGGGGGGTAGGGTGGTAGTGGTGGGGAGGGGCTAACTGATAGTGAGAGGTGATTTAACAAGGCCTTGGCTTTCACTCCTCGGCAAAGAAAACGCAGCACAGTCACTGGGGCCGACGTCTCCCCTCAGACACAATTAGCCAACAGTGAGGCAAGACAGAGGGGTCAAAAAACACACTCGCCAAACAACAAAAGCTCACTTCATGTTTTGTGCATGAGTGTGTGTCTGTTTTTGTGCGTCCTGGTGCTTGTGTGTGAGTGTGTGTATTTAACTGTAGCTGGCGTGGTCAGCGGTCATCCCACAGGAATGTGCAGCGAGAGCGTATTTCATTCATGGGTCCAAAAGATAATGAAGGGGCAGAGCAGCAGAGCGAGACACAATGAGGGGTGGGAGAGCAGCGAGAAGCAGGTTGAGAAACAGACAACCACAATATTCTTCTTAGTAGGCAGCCATATTAAGTATGAATGAGGCTGAGAAAGAGTGAGTTGAGAGAGGCACAGGGGACGCTCAGAGGAAAAGTAGATAAAGATGAGTTTTAAAAGATAAAAAGAGTGAATGAATAAAGGAGCGTGCAGAAAGAAGGAGAGGAATAAGTGAGAGAACGTGTCAATGACATGTCGGAGCAACTGCTGCTTAGGAACATTACTGCGGAGTTAATCGAGTAGCAGGTTCAGTCGAGCACATATATCCATAATTAATCAGCTTTATAAATAGTGCTATATGCACATACTCATGGGCTTACACACACACACACACTCACGCATACACACAGGCAGCAACTTCGCAAAAATCCCATTACTGACACAGGCATGTAAATATATACAATAAGACACACACGTGCACGAGCAAACACACAATGAATTAAGTAGAGGAAAGTGTGGAGGTGCATTATTCAGCAGTAAGTAGTTTCCAGATGGCTGCCGTGGGATCTGAAAAGAGCTCAGGCCTGTTTTACACTGTCTGGACCACTGAGTGTGACTGACAGCTGCGCTACGCTCTGCCTGCTTAGCACCGAGTGGGTGGGTGCTCCTGTGCACATGTGTATTTTGTCAGGTGTGTGTGTGCGTGTGTCTTTCTGAAAAGCTCTCATCCACATGAACAGGCTTCCCAGGAGCTCCTCATTATACCAAGAGAAAAAGTTAAGAACTGAGGAGCATGAATAAATAACTGAGTGAGTTTACGTTGATGTGCGTGTGCCAGTTGTTGTGACCTCTCACAGTTTGTTTTATACCGCGGCCCTGTGGAAGATGTCAGGCAGGGTTTACTCCCGAGCAGACGTGCAGCTTCCCTGTGAGTGTGTAAGTGTGTGCATGTATGTATGTGTGCGTTTCTCACTGTTGGTCTTGGGCAGGTTCTTGTGGAACTCCTCCCTGTCGTCCTCATGGAGAATATTGTACACGCTGGTGTTGATGAGCTCCTCCTGTTTGTACTGCAGGTACTGCGTCACATTGTCCGACACAAACACGATGCTGCCCTCCCGGTTCACCACAAACAGGAAGCCGTCCAGAGCCTGAGAGCACAGTGACAGGAAGTCAAACCTTGGATAAATATTGTGTGATTGATGTGGAGTGGAGTGCTGGACTCACCTGCAGCAGGAGCGGCCCAAGGTGGTCCTTGTCGATGACCCCCTGACCTGTTGAGGACACGTCTGACTTCTGGACGTCGTCTTCGTTGGATGAAGCTTTCCCTGTAGTCGAGGAAAGGGAGACGAAAAAGACGAAATGCATTACAAAGGAAAATGCCTCAAACAAACATTTCAAACCCTGCTGTCTGCAAAGAAGCAAAAAAGATCAAAGGAAAAACATAAGGTGAAAGCAACGATACCTGACACTGGAAGAAACAGCCAGTTACTCACTACTAAAAGCTGCACCAGCAGGGGGCAGCGTTTCTCAATCTTAATTTCTTTTTTTTTTTTTTTTTTGGATTTAAAACTACAGGTGAGGAGGGAGACGGACGCAGGCAGGTTTCTCTGAGGAGCCCGTCAGGAGGAGTAGAGGGCTGGGTGTATGTGGAGCAGGTAGCAGCCGTCCTCATGCTTTATATTCAGTGTCAGACTCTGAGGGACTGTCTGGTAGGCTGGGGCTGAGAGAGAGAGAGCACAGGAGAGAGCTAGAGAGGCTCTGGAAGCTGTAATGGTGCAGGGGCAGGAGCTGAGGCACCTGAATTAATGGAGGGGCTGAGGCTCAGAGAGGGAGAGCAAAGACAGGCAGATACAGAGGGAGAGACAGGAAGGACCGGTGCTGAACCACAGGGATGTGGACGGAGATGATGCTGACAGAAAACGGCTGGCATTTGGGTTGTTGTATTAATGCAGGGCTTGGTCTGAGAAAGAGGCGGGGGCTGCTTGGCTACAGGAATCATTCCATCTGATTAGCTCCCAAGGGGCACAGATACCCACACAAAGAGGAAAAAAAGCCATTGCTGCCTACAACCAGGCACTGTGAAGTTAGGTAGAGAAGGGCTAAAAGAAGAGGGAGAGGAAGAGGAGAGAGGATGAGACATAAACAGAGAGTGCGTGAGACAGAAAGAGAGAGGCTGCACTCTATCAGTTCACTCAATATCTTAAGATGCTGGGAGCAAACCTGAAGATGCTGCAACTCATTGTGCTGCAATACAGGCGAGGGGGAGGGGGAGGGGGGGGGCAGGGGTAGGGAAGCAGAAGAGGAGGAAGACGGAAGAGCAGGGTACATCAAAAGTGATGAAAGTGAGATGAAAAACAGAATTGATTGATGGAGAAAAGAGCAAAATGAAAACTGGCAGAAAGAGCAACTGAGAGTGAGAAGAGGAGAAGAGGAACAGGTAGAAAGCGAGACACGAGTCTAAACGCCTGTGTCATTTCTGTCTTCACTTCCTGTAACTATGGCAACCTGTCAGCGGCCAGTCAGGGCCAGCTGTAGCCTCTTCCCCTTCCTGTCGGGGTGGCAGACGCTGACTGAGCCGAGCAGAGACACAAGAACAAAATTCACCCACGGCTCTGCCCCGATCTCAAGAAATTCACCTTGAATGGAAAAATGTACACTGGTCACGGGTCTGAAGTAAAGATACGTCTCTGCACTGACGGTGCATCTGTGCATCTGCAAAACAAGATTCTCAGTCTGCAGCTTTTTAAATGGTTTGCTGTAGAGATGGCCGCTGCATAATGGAGATAGAACTATGACAACAGCAGCTGTAACAGAACTAATAATTTGGCAGTTCAGCAGAATGGATGGGCATGTGATTACCTGCAAACGTCCAATTAAACAGCCCCTGGTGAGGCCAGCACACAGCTGTGCATGCCCATTTCACACACACACACACACACACACACACACACACACACACACAAATGACAGGTTCACAAAGTATTGCCAATGTTTCCTCCCAAACATAAACAGTTGAGGCTGTGAAATTTGTGGGAGATGAATGACTGATTCGTCCTTGCACCTGGGCTCTGAGGAGGCACGTGTGTGTGTGTGTGTGTGTGAGTGTGAGTGTGTGTGCTAACCCCCAGCTGTCTCGTCCCCCTCTCTCTCTCTCTCTCTCTCTCTCTCTCTCCTCAACACCTTGCCCAGCGTTTCCTACACACACTTCTCCACCGTCCATCTGACTTGCAGTGCACCTGTTCGGCTCCAGCTCTCGGTAGCCTTTAGGATTTCAGACAACTGTGTCCACTCACCCTGCTCTTTGATCTGGCGGATCTGGCGCACCGTCTCTTTGAGGATGGCACATTTGTCTGGTTTGACGTTGAAGTTGTCGATGTCACTGAGATTGGCGGAGATAAGCTCCGCTAGCTCCTCTATGTATTTGCTCTCCTGCTCCCGTCGCTTCCTCTCACACCTGCAAAGATGCGCAAATATTAAAGCTAAGCTAATGCTACTTCACAAATTGTGAGTTCTGTTTATAGATGTGAAAACAACATAGACTGGCTGCAAGCCACATTGAATTGTGTTTGATTACTTTTGGGGCACAACTGGACCATCTATGACCATCTATATTAAACTACAGGATTCAGCAGTGTATTTTATAGTAGTTGGAGAGCTGCACCTACACAGTTTCAAGAGTGGCATCAATCTTCCCATCTAACACTTGGCATTAAAGCAAATAAGCATATTTCTCAAAATGCCTCACTTTTTAAAAGCTAAAAATTATGTCTTTGCTCTTTGTGTTTTCTTGTTTTTTTTTTTAATGTCTCTATAGGGGATGATTCATATAAAAAAAAAAACATTTACAAAATCTTTCATATTTTTGCACACATTTAGGTTCTTCCCATCACAGCACACAGACGAGCCACATGGCCCAAGCTAGAGAAACCACTGACCCAGTAGCCCACTTCCCTCCATTTCCCCTCTCCTGTGCTGATCAGCTAGACTCACCCCAGACCAGGCGTGTCGCAAGTGGAGGGCTTGCGTTTCCGGCTTTCTGAGCTCAGAGGCTCCATGGAGTTCTCCCCCAGACCACTCATCGTGAACACATATCAGCACCTGAGAGGAAGGAGCATGCACATACACAGGTGTAAATAAAGCTTTAATAGAGGCAGAGAGGAGATTACAGAGTCCCTATTAACCTTTTAGCTCTTAATATATAGGTAGATGTGAAGGGAAGTACCTTTGAACTCAGCAAAAATAACCAATATGGAGGCAGGTTGTGGAAATGGTGTAAACCAGTACACATCAGGGTAAAATATGTTTATATCATGCAAATCGTATTCTCCTGGCACAGACTGACGAACATAAACATGTCTCGTCTGCCTCCTCCTCCTCCTCCTCTTTAGAAACAGAGAGAGTAAGCATGCGAGGTTGTGTTTGTTTGTGTGTGTGTGTGGGCATGTGCATGAATGAGTTCACCAGCTCATATGGTACACACACGCACACACACACACACACACACACACACACACACACACACACACAGGATTAGCAGTGTCTCTGATGATAAGCCACGCTGCACAACTAACCCCGTTAGACAGCCGTCTGTCTCCCATAATGCATCACATTTCGTCTCCAGGAAGTGAGCTGATAAAGGTTGTGGGGAACAGAGGCAGATGGGACGAAAGGAGGCGAGGAGGAGGAGGAGGAGGAGGAGGAGGAGGAAGAGAAGGAAATAGAGGGAAGGAACTGAAGAAATAAGGGAGGGAGGGAGAAGCCGGTGCTGTGAAGCGGGCTCTGATTGGTCACTTTCTTTGCCACAGTGACAGCAGCTGACACTGGGGAAAGGTAGGAGGGAAGGAAAAGAGGATGGAGGAAGGGAGGGAAGAGAGGAAAGTAAATGAGGGGGAGAGAGAGCACAAATATAGTGGGAGATAGAGGATATACAGAGAAAATGCAGAGGAAGAAAAAACACAGAGGGGGAGAATCAGAGCGAAAAGAGGCGGAGGCAGTGGGAGGGAGCGAGCAGAGAGAAAGAGAGATAAAGGCATGTCAAAGAAAGACAGGAGGGGAGGGGGACAGGTGAGAGGGGAAGAAGAGGAGGAGGAATTAGAGGAGGGGATGTAACATTCAGCCTGTCTGGTGTGTGTTTTGAATGCATGTGTGGCGCACAGAGTGGGCTGAAAGCCTCCAGTACCCCTCTTAACCTTCACAGCCAGAGCAGCTTTTTCATTCCATTGATTACATGGTTATCCTCTGACCAGAGCACTGCCTCTCCTGCATAGCAAATCAGGCCAACGGCAGGGGAGAGATGCCGGCCTGTTATTTAATCACCATGCACCATCATCTCAGGCTCCTTCTTGTGGGATCAGAGCAGTCCGCGAGAACGTCTGATTACGTTTTTCTTTTTTTCTTTGTTCTTGGATAGACAATTTTCTAATCTTCAGTCGTGCGTTCTTGGCTCGCAACAAGATCATATCCGGCTGAAACAAGCAGTGAACACACCTTCTTATTGAGACAGAATCAATATGAGGGCTGCTTTCACGCATGTCTTCAAGACCAGGTGAAACACAAGAGTATTCCCTTGCAAGGCAACAAGGGGGAATACTCATAAATCATCTTCTAAAAATCAAGCAATGCTCTGAAGACGTGCCGACTCTCTTGCTCAATCCCTCCTGCCTAGAGTTTCTTTCAAATTTCTCTTTTAATCTCTCCCTTGAGTACCTCCCATCTGACTGTCTGTCTGACTGTCTCATTGCCTTTGTCTGCTTGCCTACCTGCGTCTCTTCCTGCCTATCCTCCTGTCTGCCTCCCTGTGTGCCTGTCTGCTACTCACCACTAGACAAAACCCCACTTGCTGTTGTCTGATGAAACCTACCACGAGGGAGACGAGGAGCCGCGGAGGCAAAAACCAGAGAGGGGGAGGTACAAAGTCTGAGGGTTCAGAACTCGAAGAGCCAAAGCAAAGTGTTTGAGTGAAACTCCGTCTTTACTCCTCTGCTGATAGAGCCCACCCGCCCGCCTGCCAGCCTATTGATGGAGTTCTCAAAGGGGGAGTTGCTCTAATTGCGGAGTGAATGAGGCGGCCCCAGAGAATGGTTGATTAGGAGGCTGCTGAATGCCCCAGGGAAATGGGTCACCTCCAGCCTGGCGCGGGCCGCCCGCTTTTCCAGTGCAGGGAGAAAGTCAATTACACGCCACAGGCAGTGGGGCCTGGTGGCAGAGAGGCAGCGGGGCTGCGGTGGGTACAATACAGCAGCAGGGGGCAGTGGGAATGAGACGCGTAAAGAGGGAAATGGGAGAAGGTGATGGCAGTATGGAGGGCAGCAAAAAGATGGGCATGAAGATGGCAATTTAAGGCAGAAAGAGTGAGATGTAGTAAATGTGACAGTGAGCACTGAGCAAAAAGTAGGCAGTTTCTCTGCTCCTGGTCTAATGCATGTTTTGAATTAGAGCATTAAGATTATTTGAAACGAAACACTGGAAATTAAAAAACCCTTAGCTGAGGGGTAAAGGTTGGTGTAGCGATGTTGAGAAGATGATGAAAATGATGAAAACAGACATGTTGGCAGAAGAAAACACCAAATATGTAGACAGAGGAAGCAAATTAATTGATAAAAATAACAAATACCTCTCTTCCTTGTATTTATCCAAAAATACATGAGGAAATGCCCGTTTATAGCAGATGGTTACAGTAGACAGTTAGACTTAGAGGTTATGAGATGTTGAGAAGATGATGAAAACAGACACGTTGGCAGAAGAAAACACCAAATATGTAGACAGAGGAAGCAAATTAATTGATAAAAATAACAAATACCTCTCTTCCTTGTGTTTATCCAAAAATACATGAGGAAATGCCCGTTTATAGCAGATGGTTACAGTAGACAGTTAGACTTAGAGGTTATGACTCCTAACACTTCTTAACAAATTCCCATATGAGCATTAGATATTAGTTAAAGCAACAACAACAAGACCAAAATCTTAGCTGATAAAGGAAGGATACATGTGGTGGAGGGACCTATGGCAGCAAACTGCACTGGTACGAGTGTAACGGTAAAGTGATAGGGAGAAGTGTCAGAATATAATGGTTGCTCCATACACCTGTTTGAATGTGACTGGATTTTTCTCGTCAGCTGCTGGCGAACATGCTCCCTCTGCCCCCAACTGCCACACATATCCGGCATTGGCATGGGGTGGTTGTGGCCGACAATTTGTGTCATAACCTTCTGAAACAGACAATCTGACATTCACGCCCACTTCATGCTGCCACTGTCCAGGCGTGAGATGAAAAAGTGAGCGGGGCTCTTTTTCTCTCTGTCTCACGCCTCGTTTTATTCTTTTCCTTTTCACTGTCCTCTTTTATCCCCAAATTTAATGATTATCATGTCTCGTCCCTCTAAACTATGGCTGGCATTTAAGCCCTAAGAAACTATGTACACTTTTGCCTTCTGACATTATCGGACGACACATCATACACACTTTAGTTCTTTCCAGGACAGCCCTGCCATGCCGCTCATTTGAACATCTTTCTCCCTTTGCAGTATATCATGGGACACAATGGAAACACACGTTCACATGCATCGTTTTTTTGTTTTGTTAGCGCACCTAACATGATTACAAAGAGCTTAAAGAGAACTGAGATGGAGAAAATAGATTGAAAATTAAATGAAAAAGGAAAGCATCAGTCCTGACACAACAGTGTAGAGTTAGACAGAAACATTCCCCAGGCCATACAGCCTCTGTGTTTGCTTCAGAACCGGCTGCACATTCATTCAAGTCTATAGACTAAATCATATAGTTGAGGATGACTCTGAGACATTAATCACAGCCAGAAGCAATAGTGGGAAGCTGTTAATCAGAGTAGTTACTAAGTAGAAGCTGCTTGCGGCTTGGCCAGAGAGAGAAATGGGAACGGGACAAATAGTTCAGCTCCCAGCTGTCTGGGCCGTCACGGGAGCGTCGTCTGTTCTTCAGCAGACGTGAACAGGTGAGCGCACCCTTGCAGGTAAAGCAATTCTGAACTTTCACACCAAGTTTGACCTGGTTGTCAACCTTGATCTTGAATTCAGCGATTTCAAGGGGTCACGGCCTTCACGCCAACAGATGACCCACATATTTTCCAGGTCATTAGAGGGGTGTTAAATTAGGATCATTCAGGTCAACAGAGCTGTGGCATCACCTGGGGTGAAGCTAACCTCCACAGGTCGGCTACAGGACAGCAGCCTCCCAGTGACCCTGGGGCCTGAAGTCCAGTGGGAACACTTCTCACCAGGAACCAGAGACTTTATGGTTTTACGGCAAAACCAGAGGAAACAGATCACCTCATGAACTAAACAGCATGCAATCCAATCCTAGTTAAGTTCACAAGCTTCAGGACAGTCCCACTGACATGAGATAATCAACCCTTTGTTCCATGACAAGGTACCTCAAACACTAAAGGCCAAGTTGACATTTATTGTAGATATTCATGGTTCCCAGAGGATGAATCTGAATGTTTCTTGTTGACCCCCTGAACTTCCTACTAGTCCTACAACCAGGCCAACGTTTCCTCTTGCAAACAAGAAATATCAATGTATATCTAAAGCCCCTTATGGACTAACATTAGTGGTGTCATACATCTGTTAAACTGACGGCTTTCTGTCACTCAGACATCATCAACATAAATGTTCCTTAAGGTGCTCATTAGCTGTATGTAAAGACCTAACCCAGTAGACCTAACCCTACTGGACACTATTCATTTCCTCCAAGCAGCTGGATTGGATGAAAATTGAATTTAAAGAGTGAGTGCTGCCGTTTGTTTAGATTAAATATCTGTTTTGTTTCAGTTCTTTTTTGGAGCAATCGCAAAATGTATTCTAGCAGGAGGAAATGAAGTTTGCAATGTGATTTTATTGTTTCTAACTAAAACCTTTGTATAGTTTGTGGATTAAACTTTAGATATTAACTATTAATTTCATGGATATCAATCAGATAACATCTGTTTGCTAACTTCTGATTTGGACACTGACTTTGTTTTGTTTTCAGTTATTGGGAGGAGAGAGAATGTTTTTTTCAGACAGCTGCGATAACTTCATAATTCAAGTCACACAATTCCCAACTCCAGACATCCTTTAGATGTATGACTTGAACTGAGATGTATGACTTTGCACTGAGTGGTACTTTTTCCCTCTGTCAAATTATAGAAATGCGCGTTTTTTTTGTATACTTCAGTGTGCACGATAAAAAATGTTTGCAATAAGATGAGCAGCGCTTCAATAACACTGGTGAGTTAAACTCATGGACTCTAGGGGAGAAGAATTTAAATGGATGAACAGCAGCTACTGAGAGCAAAAAAAAAAAGGTTTGGGCAGACAGAAAACAAAGTGAAGAGACGACAGACTTCCCACGACAGAGTGAGTCACAGCTGAGGAAAAAAAAAAAACAATGCAACAAACAAGAATGTCTCGGAAAACAGTTACTGGGGGCAGACGACAAGTGCTCGGGAAAAATTAGTAAGAACGAATATAAAATAGACCTATCTTTAGGTACACAGATGGGTTTATTTTTGTCTCTTTAAAGTAACATGTCCAGAGTGTATTCAGTCATTGTTGAAGCTTCATTCAGAGTCGAGTTGAAACTCTTACAGCTTGTTGTGTACAAGAGAGCTTCAAGGTTAAATCGTGGAGTTTTGTAGATCTATTCAAAAGCCAGCACTCTGTGTAAAACAGTTGTTAGCTGAATACGTTCATTCACTATATCTCAAACACAAAGGTGGCGGAACTGTGGCACTAGCTGCCATCAAGCTTCCTGTGGGTTTGTTTGACGAGTGTCTCTGTCTCCATTTCCCTTTTGGAGAGGATAAGAACATGAAGGCAGGGCGGTGTGGGCAGGGTGCTGGTTGCTGGCGACAAAAGGGAGGAAGAGATAGGAAGCGAGGAGGAGGGAGAAAGGGAGAGGGAAGGTGACAGAGTTGGCGGGGTGGGTGCGCTCAGGCTGCGTGATGTAAATAGCCCCGCTGTCGCCTCCCCCGCCTACCTGCCTGCCAGCCGCTCTTTCATAATCTCTGTTGACAAAACAGAGGCACACGGCCCTGGTCCGGCCATGTAAACTCACACCAGTGACAGGACAAGAGCTGCAGCTGCTTCGCTTGCAGTACTTGCGCAAACCTTGGGCCGTCTTCAATGCTTTGTGAAGGATAAAGAAGAAACTGGCCCCCAGTCTGACCTGATTGGTGTCCAGTCTTGAGGCTGCTGACTGAAGTTGGTCAACTCAAGCAGAATAGATTTCTGGACTATTTTTACCTACTGTAAATGATAACTTCAATGTTCTCTTTCAAGGTTATCAATATTTATATTATATTTCATGAATGATTCTCAACATTCACAATTCTTCTCTCTGACAACAACTTTGCAGTGCAAAGTGATTCAAATAGGACCATGAAAGTGCCAAATATTAAATATAGAATAGTGATATAACATATAAACAACTCATTATGTTAATGTTTGTTATGGCCATCAATTTTACTAATTTCAACCTTGTTTCTGAGTCAGTTTGGCATGGTGTCTGGTAGGGTTGTGTCATTTCAAATGATAATTATTGTCTTCATCAGTACAATAACTGTTTGTTCTACATGTCAGAAAAAAGTGGAAAATGTCCAGCACAATTTCCCAGAGCCCAAGTTGATATATGTAAATTTTATGTGACCAACAGGCCAAAAGCAAAACAAGCCAAACTATATTAATTTTTTCTACCATAGAAGACTGAGAAAAACAGTTTTATTTGCAGTTTAGCAGCTGTAACCAGAGAGTTTAATGGCATTTTTGCATAAAATTCTTTCTTTAAAATTTCTGTTGATTGACTAATTGATTAATCAAATGTGGTGCTATGGATGGCACTAATCCTGCTGCCATTTTAATGTCTTCTATTTCTATTGTTGCAGGTATGGTTATTATTTGTGTACATTTTTACACATTCATTTTAATGTTTCTAATGAAACGAGATTCATTCTTACATGTGTGATGGCACTTCTTATTCTTTACTCATCTTTACGCTACTTGCACATTGCTGTCTTGTCACAATCTTGGTTCCCCTGCATGGCGTACTGTATATACAGAGAATGACAATAAATTCTACTTTAGACCTTGAGCTAAGATGGAGGAAGATGGTCTATATATTATGATAACCGTGAGCCTTTGCTACCATTTTTATGAAGAAGAAGCTGTTCAGAGGCACAGACCAGAACCAAAGCAAATTCAAAATGATTATTTGTTGCAACTGAGAACAAAACACTCCACTATAGACGCCAAATTTATCCAAAACTGACCCAAAATATAACAGTAATAAATTTAAGTTCAGTGACTGAATATTTCTCACCAAACCGACACCCTCCGTATGCTAGATGTGCACAGGCTTGATTTTTGCCTTTTTGCTCAGCTTTTCTGCTAATGACTATAACATGAGAGTTTCATGCTCCCAAGTGTCAGAAATGCTCCAACTGCTGGCCACCTGACGAAAATGAAAAGCGAAAATGAACAGGAATTTGTACTTTCTTAATTTGACTCTTTTCGGAAGAATACACCTGTCCCTCCTCATCTCCATTGTCTCTGGTTTTCTTCCTGCCCATATGCAGCATCTCCTCTGCTTGGAACTGGACTGACTGGACCCTGCCTCCTCCCTTTCCTCTCCTACCGACCGCACTCTGCACACAATCACTCCTGCTTTCTGTGCAATGGCAGCGTGTCTCCAAAAGCATGTGTGAGACTGCACGTGAACGAAAGAGAAAGTGTGGTTTGGCTGAGTCTGGGGACATTTATGTATGTGTGTGTGTGTGTGTGTGTGTGTTGTTGTCACCTACAAACAGGGGTAAAAGATTAATGCTCTCTTTCAGCCTCTGTGGCAGGTAGAGCACAAAGAATAATTTGATTTCTCCTCCTGTCTCTCTGCTGTCTTCCCACTCTTCATTTTCTCATCTGCCTGAAAATCATCCGCTCAGTCCTATTTGTTTCTCTCTTGTTACCTCCACCACCACTCTTTCCTCCTAAACTATTCCACCTTCCAAAATCATAAGACATTTGCTTCAGAAAACACACACTGTTCTCTGTGCTCAGGTCAGGGGGATGTTGCAAGAATGTGGCAACAACAAGAAACTGTCTCTGGCAAACTGCTCAACCCAAACCCAGCGGGCCGTTACCATGCCAACCATATGGGTTGTTAGCCCACCTTGTGACGGCGCTGAGATGATGGACGATCAGATCCCCCCTCACTCTGGGACTGTGGTCCTATGTGGGCTGGTCAACAGAGTCTGGAGAAACAAAAAACAGCAGAAAAAAAGTTTAACAATCATGCTCAACAGTGCACATTCATTATGGTGATATTACTGAATAATAAGTGGCATTATTCATTATCAGCGGCCTGAAGACACATGAACAGGAAGCTGCATTAACAGCTTAATGAGCAGAAAGAACTGTGAGGCAGCCGTGCCTCCCTATGTGCTTTTGTCTCCATCACTGGTGTGCACGGACAGAGCAAACACATCATGGCTTCTGTGCATTTGCATCAACACACAGACTGCTCCCACAGCCAGACCAACCGCACGCACACACACACACACACACACACACACACACACACACACACACACACACACACACACACACACACACACACACACATACACGAAAAGGGATGTTGAGACACAAGTTTTACAGGAAGCCATACAGTCGAAACCCGAAAGTGACGACAGCATGTCATCCACAATTCGCATGAAAAGGTAAAGGATTAAGTGCTTCTACATACAACTGGATTTAAACGTCAGGCCTTTATTGGCAAATATCTCCCATGCTTTGTGGGAAGAATAGGAAAACAGGCTATTAGGCTAAATCGCCGCTCTAATCCCAAAAGCACATAATGGGCTAATTTGTGTCCATTTAGATCCTGATAAGAAACAATGTGTGTGAGTGTGTGTATTTTGGCCACACTGAGTTGTAGTAGTAGCTCAAGTGTTCTGTCTGAACAATCATAAGAGAGTATCCCGTGGGGGTAAAGAGTGCGTAACCATGGAGAACGCTGGGCGTTTCCATGACACCCTGTCATCAGTGAAGCATGCCGCCAGGATGTCTCACGTTCATCTGTCACTGTGCCTCAATGTGTGTCCGTGCATGTGTGTGTGTGTGAGAGAGTCAGATAGAAAAAGAATGTAGGTTTACTTTCGTTTTTATTGCGAGGATGTGTGAAAGTGTTGCACCAGAGCACACGTTTACAACCAGAGCTCAGGAAACGCCTACATGAGCGTGAGTGTGTGTGTGTGTGTGTTTCCGTATGTGTGTATGTGAAAAATTCAATGGCTGAACTCTCATGCCTATGTTGTGTGTGTTTACACGTGTGTGTGTGTGAGTGCACCATTCACCGTCAGCGACCTGACCGCTGGCTGCACCCATGATTGGGAGCAGATGGGGGCTGTCCTGTGTGAGTGTGTGTGTTGAGGGGTGGGGGGGTGCTCTAGTTTAGGTGATGTATGGACTCTCACACACCAACAAAGACCCTCCTTCAGCCGATGTGTTTCCTATTAATTGAAAGGGGAAAAAAATTGAGCCAGAGAACGACTGCTTAAGCGGGAAGAATTTATAGCTCAGCTGTGACAAAGAGTAAGTGACTCCATTTTTTTGTGCAAAAGTTGGGGGGGGAAGTAGTTCTCCTCGCCGTGCACGAGCAGGGACAAGAGAGCCTTCGGTGCGATCATTACTGCTCTTTGTGCTCACTTTGACGGAGCCATGAAAACCAGAGTGAATAAAATGGTAGTTAATGGCATGTGGTGCGCTGCTCATACCAGCGTAAAGCCTTGAATATCAAAGCAGTGTGAATGAGCTTAAGATGCAGAGGTTGAGTATATGGAGAAATGTTAAGCTTGCAGTCGCAGCGGCCTTTTTGCAGTCCGCTCTCTTCCTCTCAACACGTCTGTTTATCTCCTTGTGCTCTTCAATTCCAGACAGCTAAACAAGCCTTCAACCTTTTACTGCATGAATGTTTGTTTCATTGCTGCACTTGAGCAACACAATAAATATCTTACACAACAGCATCTCCGTCTTGTTAAAGCAACACAGTTGCAGGATGCAATAAAGATGCAGTCAGAGTTCACATTTTACCGTGGATGCTCACACAGGTGCCATTAACTTCATGAACTTGAACTGCTCGGTATATCAGCAACAGTACAAAAGGAGCTGGTATAAGATGTTGTCTCGCTGACGATTCTGCATTTCACAGCCACACAAGCACACACGACACAGAGAGGCTGATTTAACTCAGCTGTCAACTTGTTGTGAGATTTCTTAATTTTTCCACATTGATTCATCAGATCCGAGTTCTTCAGTATCGCACAGTGGCCTCACATTAAAAATGGGGAATGTCTGTTAAAGCTGCTATTTCAGAGCACCAGCTGAAAACGGTGCAAAATCTTAATTGTGGTGCAGGAAAAGGTGTATTGCTGAAAGGTACTTGTGGGAATATTTTCTTAAGAAATAGCTGTGGCTTGAAAATTGAAAATAAAAATTGCATCAATGAACCGGTCTGATCATCCCATTTCATGAACATTTCATTATATAAAAATCAAACCCACAAACTGGATAAATAACAATTACAGCTTCCCTCTGGGCTCGTCCACCCATGGACAGCTGACCTGTCCTTGTCTGATGGTGTTTCTGTCACTTGATCTGATTGCAGCCATGTGCTGAGCAGACACAGAAAATGAAGGAATGGACACTTTCTCAGCCAGTGTGTTAGTGATGAGTGTGAAGTTGCACACAGCCAAGAAACAGCCCTGATAAGATAAAGATGTTAAAGCCACACATGTCCTCATCTGTCCTCATCCTTCAGCTGAACCAGGACGAAGACTGAGAGCCACATGTGGAACAACTGTGTGAATGTTGCTAAGTGAGAGAGAGACGTTTTCATTTTCCTTTTGGTAACACAGTCCATTTGAATCTGGACTTCTCAGTCACTGTGTGATGTTTCTGAGGCAAAGGATCTGAGGCAGTATGGTCCAAACTAAATCACATTTGCTCTCAGAAAACTCATTACAACTATAGTTGTCTCTACAACTCTGGAAAGTTATCACAGAGCAGTTATTTTAGCTTCCACTGCTGCAACTGTGAGGTAAACAGTTGAAATACAGCTGGGATTTTGTCAGAGCCCTCTGCGATGGGACCCCCATTGCGCCAACGGGCTGACCCCATTTAAATGAATGACTGTTTTTTCATGCGTTTTTTTTTTAAGTCCGTCTGAACACAGCCCAATTTGGACTCAGCTAGGGTCCCAGGTCAGATTTCGGGTACAAGGAACTGAGAGGACCCGTGAAGACCTTTAACTTGTTAGTCATGGCCATGACCAGAAAACACAACTCAAAAGTTTCTCAAAAAAACACAAACTCCCTTCATTACTGAGGAAAAAAATGTGTTGGAAGGCAGCAAGCAAGGGTTTGTAAAAATGTATCCAGCTCTGCTAAAGCCAGCCTGCATGCAAAACTGCAACCAACGCCATATACAGAGTTGGGCCTCAATGTGCAGGCTTGGGGTTCAATAACATTTTATTGAATCTGAATCCACTGTCAAATCCTCTTCCTGAATCCAAATCCTTTTGAGTCCCTTATAAAATCTGATTAGGTTCAGCTTGCAACATTTGCAATAAACTAAAAGTTATAAATAACTCAAATTAAAGATTCACTTTAGACCTATAATCTTTTGTTGACTGAGAAGTCAGAAACGGTGTCATTTTTAGTGGCAGTCCAATTAATGTTGTAGCTACAATCTGAAGATTAGATGAGCACCAGATGATGTGAAATGTTGATTAAACAGATCTGACACTGACTGTGCTCATCCTATTTTTATGAGTTATTTGATCCATACATTGTTGGTCCTGATTTAGAACTATTGAACTGATCAGTTTTGATTGTTAATCTGACATGAGCGAAAGCTTTGATTCTGACTCCTGAAATTGATGTGATGCAATAAGCAAAATCATTTCCACCACCGCTCTGTTGCTCTTGTTGGACTAGAAAGGTCCACTTGTGGCCGCACAGTGGTGATAACTGCATCTTTTTTCCTCACTGATGATATTTGGTACAGACGCCGGCTTGGAGGGATCGCCTTAAGCAGGCACAAGCATTTCATTTTGACCTTTTATAAAGTTACTCACAAAATGAACTAAATAATTAGCTACAGATGATATAATCTGCCATTTGTGCTCTTTAATTTGAACCAGTGAAAGTGACAGCATGACTGGTTAGTACTGAGAAGTAGAGATAAACCCATATGAGCTTCTTGCAGATATGTCGTATTAGTGTACATGTGGGTCAGTACACGAATACAAGAAATTTAAGCTATTTAAATGTCTCCATTACTTTGTCCATCAGAGAGCTCTGACAAGTTGACTTTTCAACTGCTAGATGTCAAAAACACTCCGCATGTATCTTAGTCAAACTTCACGAAAAAAATAAATAAATATATAGATAAGATTGTTTGTTTAGGTTTTACAGAAATGAAATCATAATTTGTCTTGAGCCATTTAATGTTTTCTTCATGGCTTTTTGCAAATAAGAGATAAGCCATAAGATACAGAGATAAAACGTTCAATCAGAGATTTGTTGGGGTCTGACCTCGGAGAATCTGTGTTTTCTGCCAAACGGGGATCTGATCCAAAATGGAACTGGCTATCAAAAACTAACCCTGTGCACACTACATTGAGTTTAATTTGAGTATACTTAAACACACCCTTTAAGAAAACATTCATGTCCAGCCAAAAGGATCTGTGCCTTTAAAAAACATCTTCAGGTGCCTGATCACACATCCACTAGTTGTTTCTTTGTGATCTTTAATCTTTTCCCTCTCTTCATCCCTTCCTCTCACTGTCCCTCTTTTTTATGGCTTGATTTTTCTCTCCATGTCTCTGTCTGACTGTGAATGAGAGAAATTGTGTGTGCTGGCCAGCATGCACAACGGCACAGTGAAGAACACATAAAAGTGCATTGTGTGGAAGTGTGTATGTGTGTACTCTGGATAACTCTGCTTTAGTTTTGCTTTGCCCAGTCCCCTCCAACAAATCCAGCACTCACACTGGAGCAAAATAGGAGCCAAGCCACATCTTGGCACCTTGCCTCCCCTTAAACAAATCAGACCACAGAGGCTAATAAAAAACTCTGAGTCCAAAGCTTGCCTCCACAGACGAGGGGGTACCGAAGAGGGGAGCCATTCTCGGCTACCCCACTCCGCCTGAAATGAACTCGTAGAAGACAGAGTGCTGCTTTTCAACTCGCACAAAAAGTGCCAGTCTCTCCGCTGTCCTCATCACCCCAGCCCCCTTCTCTTTGCTGTTAAATAGTGCTTTGATGTTATATTGTTCTTAACTAGCCACACTAAGAAAACACTCATTGAAAACTAATTGCTTCTTAGTTCAGCGACAAAGTGAGAGTGAACTTTCCATCTTTAGACCAATTACCGCTATCATAGCGCACAGCCTGCTGCTTCAAACTTCACACTTCAGAGAGGGATAAGAGGGGGTGGAGGATGAAGGAAAGCAGAGGGAAAGCGTTTGGCTCAGGGCAGAAATAGGCCAGGCAGGTCTAAAACTAAAACTCATCCAGCCATCCAGGGTGTGTCTGCTGTAGGCTGCCATCAAACATGCATTTACATATTCAAAAAAGGAAACAGGCATTTGCATGAGTCATCCTTTCCAAGAAGGTAGAGGAAACCAAATTCACAGCACACTGCACCACGCTACAGTATGAGGTCCACAACAACGAATGTGCACTCACACAAGCAGCTAACTAAACTCCCAGAGAAGGCAAACTGTTAAAAAGAAGTGACCATAAAAAGAAATGAAAGAAGAATTATTGCATCAGGTTTTTGTAATAATAGCTCAAGGCCACTTTAAAATGACTTTACAGTGCAACATCTGTTTTGAGTACAGTCTGACACTAAATGTAATAAAACAGGCAATTCTCTTCTTTTAGAATTCACAGAGTAACAAATACTGTAAGACCACGTTTGAAGATCAAAAAAACGAGGGGATCACTGCACACACACACACACACACACACACACACACACACCCGCAGCCATAGCTAGTCCTCAACATGCTTTTCTTTCTCTTGATGAACTTGGTTGTCTACAACTGAAAAGACAAAACTTGAACTGGCTAACTGGTATTATCTGTGGCCTTGTGAGCCCATAAAGCCTAAAGCTACTTTACATTTACATTTATTTACAATAGTGGAGTCCGATTGAGAAGGCTTGAGGGCAAGATCTGAAGTTATTTTGCCTCTTTGTGGTTTTCAGTCTACCACTTATGTCCAGACTGATTATGAAAACTATTGAATGGATTGCCATTAAAATTGTGCACAGACATTCGTTATCCCCAGAGGCTGAATCCTATCAACTCTGATGATATTTGGTGCCATCGTGAGGTTGACATATGTGGTTTTGACTGCAATACCAAAACCATTGGACGATTCGCCATGAAATTTAGTGCAGGTATTTGTGTTCCCCTCAGGATGAACTTCAATCACTTTGGTGATCCCCTTACTTTCCATACAGTGCCAACATCAGGTTAATACTTATGATGAAATACCTGTTCTCATCACCCTCAGCTGTACTGTAACATGCTAAACTAAGGTGGTGAAGATAGTAAATATCATACACACTAAACAATATAAGCATGTTGTCACTGTGAGCGTCTTAGCATGCGGACATTAGCATTTAGGTCAAAGTACTGCTGTGCTCAAGTACGCCCTTGCAGAGCTGCTAGTGTGGCTGCAGGGAAATGAGGAAACAGCCGTAAACAGCATGTAATGGTAACAATACTTACAACACTGTATGCTCCACGGTGCGTTACCTGCTCACTCACTGGTGAAAACTGACCAAAACATGAGCTAAACTGACAACAAAACTTTTAAAAACACAAGAGAGACACAAGAGGGTTATAATGTGTTATAATGTTATGTGTGTTGTGATTGTAATATGATTACCATAACTCATTCTGAGGAGCCCTGACATAGAATAAAGGACACGCAGGAGGAAATGCTCCTCTGCCTCACATAGTGACAGTATGACAAATTAAAGGAAAAACCAACATTATATGGCCTGAACAGTGTCAGTGTTGAAACCATTCAGGGACCTTTTGGAAGCATCTGCATTTGTTACGTTTCTCTATTCATGAAGTCCGATTTTTCCTTTGAATTTGTCAGCCATCAATACGTGATCTACGTAAATACAACGCTTATTTTTTCTTACAAGAAAAGTGCAGTCTGTGACTCAGAGTTTAAGTTGACGCTGTGTTTGTGTGGACAGTAAATTAGTGTTCGACAGTCAGGTTTGTTTCGTCATACAACAGATGAGAGACTCCCTGTTACCTTCATGAAGGTTCTCCAGTAAGTCGAGGTGCACAGTGTGACAGTAAATGAGGGACGACAGAGATCATTAAAATATTTTGTTGAAACGTAATCTTGCATTTCAGACCAAGCATAAAAGTACATGTTGTCAACAACACCTCCTGCTACTTTATTTGAACCCGACCACGTGCAGAACATGTGTGCATAAAGACAGAGAGAGAGAGAGAGAGAGAGAGAGAGAGAGAGAGAGACAGAAGGAGGAATGGACGTACTCTTGTGTGTTAAGTGATGACAATAGTGCTGCAGAGCCAACAACCGGCCTTGATAAGATAAAGACAGTAAACCTCGCATGAACTTGTCTGTCTCCTTCAGCTGAAAAGGGGAAAAAAAACTAGCAGCCACACATGGACTAATGTCATGAATGTGTGTCATGGTGTGTGTTGTGCAGGAATCTTAGGGTCAAGAACGTGTATGTAGTGTGCTAAAGGGCAACATGTATGCCACGCACAGTCTAGCATGCCTGCATTAGTCTAGCAGAGAACTAGGTTAAATAAAACGCCTCATTGGAAGCCATCTATTATGTAGGAGCTGTGCATTATCATAACATAGAGGACCATTTCTGTGAGTTAATTAACAATGAACCGAGAAAGAAGGCTGTCACATCCAAGAGCAATGAATGACTGGAGCTTTGGTAAATACTTGCAACATTCTTGTCATCACAAAGAGTAAATTACCTAGTTACAGGCCTCATGGGGCAGAGAAAGAAATGCAGTCAGATCGCAGGAGAACAGTTGTCACCTGCTTTTAGTTACTGGGTGTGAAATGAATTAAAAATGAGGGAAAAAATATGAGCACAGGAACAATGAGGCCATAGGCTGAGGAGGCTATTCATGCCTAATTAGTGTCACAGGTCAATCAATGAGACCCCACCTCGCGTCTCTAACCCCGCCAAACAGGATGCAATGCAAAATGCATGAAACCAGGAGGCAACGTGAGAAGATGTTTTCCTCTTCACTCAAAATTGTGAAAATCAATGGCCGATTAAGCGCACAATGCAAAGTCCTCTTCCACTCAAAAGTGTGTTTTGCTTCTTGTTACTTCACTTTGGTTTGACCTTCACTGCGCACTGTGAAGTATGTCCCAGGTTCGTTTTAAAATTCATCTGCTGAAGTTGGAGGTATCTCTATGCTCACCTTAAGTTTTCGTACCAATTTTGTCACATCATAACTATCAAAGTATTTAATTCAGGGGTTGTGTGTTACAGGGGTGTAAGATTGAAAGGTTGACACGAAGGTCAATAAAGTAAACTTGGTGGAGTTGAAAACAATAAAAAAAAGGAGGGTGGAGTTAGTGTGAAAGAACAATATGTCAGTGTAAAGGTCTTTTCTCGCAAAAATAATTGCATGGAGATAAAACTCAAGCTCTTCACTGGCAGGAAAAAGAGCACTTCTTTTGCTGATGCATGTGTGTGATGATGAGTGAGTGTCTGTGTGTGTGTCTGTGTGAGTGAATAAGCTGTGAGACTTTCTTTAGTGCCAATGGGACATAATTGGCTCACAATAACCCATCAGTGTGGTCTCAGCGAGAGAACACCATCTTCTCCTCCACCTCTACCTCCCTCCTCACGCTTTCTTTCTCCACGGTGACAGTGAGGGAGCAGATTCGCCACATAAACACCTCCCTTCCTCCCCCTCCTCCCTCTATTTATTTGCTCAGAGTCCAAAAACTGCACAGCACAGGGAAAAAATTATGGGGGGTGGGAGGGGTGGAAGAGAGGAGGAAGAAGAGAGAAAGAGAGGAGGGAGCGAGGGAGGAGGGAGGTAGATACACAAACACACACTGCAGATTTAGCTGCACACACGTGGATGGGACACGCACACGTGCACACACACACAACATGCACGCACACTCCTGGTGGAGCATCTAAATCACATTAGCTGCCTGCCTGACATCCATCACTCCCACAGACAAAAGCACATGCCAGAGAGGCAGGGAAACTGCATGGCAACATGCATAACCACCCACAAACAAACACACAGTCGGACACAGAGCAGCCGACACACCTTGAAACCAGATGACAGCATGCAGGAGAAAACAATCCCTCCTTACACACAATATTCCCCAATCAGAAATCAACTTGCATTCACTTGCACACACATCACTGTCAGTGCACATCAACTGTACGTTCGGGGATCCACTCATTCGCCTCTGTGCTCCGCTGCTGCTCTGTGCGTGCGGAAAACTTGCATTAACATCAGAGAAAATCAACAATGCCATGAAAACACAATGAAAAAAAAAACATACCATGGTTGCTTTAAATATTTAAAGCAGAAGGAGCTAAGCAGGGGCAGAGCGACATCTTGAGAAATCTTTTTTTTTCTGTCAGTATCAATCTCCTTTCCCATTAGTGGGGGATGGGGCCTTTATCTGACTCTGTGTTTGTTTTTGTGTCTTTGTGTGTGCGTGGATGCAAATGTTTGTTAAGGGGACCTCTTATCTTGAAGATGGTGAGGATGCATGTCAGTGGGGGGCTCCTTACCTAATGGGATGCATGGTGAGTGTGTGTGTGTCTGTGCGTGTATATGTTTTTCCTAATGGGTCTCTTCAGTGATGTAATTGGCTGGCAAGATGTAAGGGGAGAGACGAAGAGGAAGGGGAGAGGAGAGGAGAGGAGAGGAGAGAAAAGAAGGTTTTGAGAGGCACGACAAACTTGACGTGTCCTCTTTACATTAGAAGGCCATATGGTGCCCACCGTGCAGCAGGAGCAGGCAGAGCACCACAGTGCAGCGTTCATCCACTCGTCCATCGAGCCAGTCTCTCAACTCCCACTACTCTCCCTCCCTCCCTCTTTCCAGCTCTGTCTTGTTAACTCAATAACATCCACAGCCTCTCTCTTAACTCACTGTTTTTTTTTTTTTTTTTTTATTGGCAGGGAAAGCAAAGCAAAAAAAAAAAAAAAAAAAATCCCCAGTCTCCTCCTGCTTCCTCTCATCTCCTCCACACCTTTCCCTGCTAGATTCTGTGCACTCATCGTAGAGCTTAACCCATCCAAAAAGGATTATTTCAATCGTATTAAGATCTGAAAATTGACGACCCTCTGTGTGTGCCATCTCCTCGATGACAGGCATTCACACATGCAGCACATGTGCAGCCTGAGAAGGGGAAGACACGAAAAAAAAACTTCTATGTCCTTACTTGATTGTAAGGATGTCCAGATCAAGGTCAGGTCCTGATGCAATTCTGGAAATCTGCTAATAAAAAGTCCAAGTGTGTGAAGAAATACTGAGATAACAGCTGTAGCTACTAAATCTGACATACCTTATTTTTCACAAGCTACTTGATCCAAATACTGAAGGTCCTGGTTGAAAAATAATTAAGTTGACAAGCTTAAATGATATCAGCAGCAGTGTAACTCTGAGAATGCATCTTTTGAAATCATTTTTTTTGCAGTTAAAACAAAAACAGATCCTTGACTGAGTCCACACACTGGTTGCAGACTGGTTGCAGGGAGGGTAACCAGACAATTGCCAAGTTCAATTTTGTCCTGCCACCAGATTACTCATGGAATTATTATTAATTTGCAAGGTTGATGCGACCTAACGCTGGAGGTGTTTGTCATTTTAACTGCTGGAAACGAAAGTCTGAGTCCACTACAAATGAGAAGCTGCTCCCTGAATGTTTGTACAGCGAGCTTTACGAATGATAATTATCGTTGTAGCTCATCATACTGCATTTTTCCAACTTGAGTGTCTGAGCTCATATAATTTCTCACATTTACACACTCTAATTGTCACTTGCAGATGGAGCGAAATGCTGCACTGTGGAGGAGAGCAGCGCTGCTACACTCGCAGGCTGATGTGGACAGCAGGGTACAGTGAGGAAACACAGTGGAGTGCAGTACCGCATTGTGATCTGCTTTATTTCAGCCGATCCATTAAATTCTGTCTGCCCAGATTGGCCCTGACACTGATTTGCTGGAGATATCTCTACTAGATTGTCTACTTGTGAACACCAACAACAGTTTAAGTAGGCAGCACTCCACCACACTGTGTAGTTCAGAAAACACTAATGGCTGAATGTAGCTGCAAGTTTGTGTGTCTACATGCATGCACGTAGCATCAAAACAGCGAGCGAGAGGGCTGCTCTTCTAGCTGGCTCATGAAATCATTTAAAATCGTCCCACTCTGCATACACACACGCGCGCACACACACACACACACACACACAAACACCCCCCCCCCCAGTCGTTTGATGTGTAATGAGAGAAACCATTAGCAGTAAAAATGGGCTCTCCCCACCCTGCCGCTCAACATATCTTAGTCAGAGCCACAGCTACATGTCTATTTATACATTCACTCCTCTTTAGACTTTCTTTTTGTCTAACAGGGAGCAGTTTGTGCAGCACACCGTCAGGAAGGCTGCATTCCTCCCGCCGCCTGCCCTTTTCTCCCTGTGTCTTCTTCCTCTACTGCCTCTCTCCCTCTGTCTCTATTCCCATCCCCCCTCGCTGGCTGTCTCCTCCCTCTCTATACCCTTCCCCCAGCTCTTTCCTGCTCTGTGCCTCCCTCTCATCAGGCTATATGCAGCAAAGCACAAATTCATCTGGGAGGAGGAGGGGGGCGGGGGGGGTACAGCAAAGGAGAGCGAGAGATAGAGGGGGCTTGAAACAGAGAGGTGGCTTGGACTGAAAGAGAGCAAAACAGGAGCGAAAGACAGACTAGCGGTGAATGAGAGGAGGAGGGAGGGGAGAGCTAGATAGAAAGAGAAAGTGAGAGATAGAGGGGAAAGGAGGAGGGAAGGGTGGGAGGATGGGAGAGCAGCGAGGAGGAGGAAGGAGGAGGAGGAAGAGGAGGAGGAGGAGGAGGGAAAAGCTCGCTCTCGCTACAGCGATGGGCGTTCCTCTGCCTGTTCCTGCGAGGTCAAAAGTTTACCGTGGTTTTAATTTCACCTTTCCACAGCCAATCAGAACGCGTCTCCAGCTGCTGGGGGAACTTTGACCCACTCGGAGAATTTGACTGTAAAGATCTGAAGCTCGCCTCTGCTGCTCCACCAACTCTCTTGCTTTTTCCACTTTCTACTTGTTTTTTGTTATCCCCATCGTTTCCAAGAAGACCCCCTCCCCCTGCCTGTTTATTTGTCCTTGATCACAGAGGACAAAAAAACCTCAGTCGTTGTTGATCTATAGGGGTAGTGAGAAGGGGAGGAAAAATAGGAAGCTTTATTATTCTTTTTGGTTTTGTGTTCTTTTTTTTTTATTTCAGTACTTTTCCTTTACTTTCTGAAACAGATGCCACCTATACAGCGTGTGGGTCTAAAACCACAAGATCAACAGGAATCACAGCACTGACACAGTCCACAGTCCACGTTAGTCCACGTTAATGCCACTTGATCAAAACAACACACACATGTATACTCACAGACCAACTGCAGAGACACACCCCGCATGCTGCCAGTGTGCTGAATGGTGGGTGTACAAGTACCCCTATGCGTGTGTGTGTGTGTTGTGTGCAGGCATGTGAGTGTGGAGAGAGTGTAAGTGTGTGTCTATGAAGGGGGAGGAGGCTGCAGTTAGATCATAGCATCAGAGAGGGGAGGGGTGGCTCTGCAAATAGAGCGAGCACAGCCGGCACGGCTGGCAACGGTAAGTAGAATGGCTTCAAGCCTCTTGTAAGGAGACTAGGGTATAATATGTTGTGTGTGTGAGTGTGTGTGTGTGTGTGTTTTCTATAGCCTCTTCGTCACTGTCTGCGTGTGTATGTATGCGTGTGTTTGATTAATTAATAGCCACGGCCACTGGAGAAGCTCCCTGTTGTTCTATTCTCCCCACATCAACTGCACAATTGCCCCCACTCTCCTCCTCCTCCATCCACCTGACTGCGATAATAAGGCACACGCAGGCGCACATGCACCCGCACACACAAGAACACACATCCTCAGGAGAGCAGCAGGCTGTGAACACCACGAGTGTGCGCAGATGAAGTGTGGACTGAGCAGACTCTGCGACGTGACAAGATGTATAGCCGCCTTCCACCTGTAGCTGACTTTCCCTTCACAGACGATGCGTTTCCCTTCCAGCTCTCCTCAGAGAAAATAAAATATGAAACAAAGGACGGATCAGGTGATGTTGTAGATTTTTCTTATTGTCAAGAAATCCCATTAAAATACCAACAATAAATGTATCATTATCAAGTATTCAAATCAAGATATATCTTTATCCTCTGTGCTATTGTCAGGGCAAGAGCAGCTTTTTATGAGTATTAGGAGATTCAAGCACTTTTCTAGCACTTTGAAACCCAAAAAGTCCATTCTCTCTTTATATCCAATCTGTTATTTCTAAATGCAACTGTCAAAAATAAGGTCTACATAATTCCTTTATATCCACAGCAGTCAAAGTACTGTATGCTGAATATACTGTAAATTTGTTTATTTTACCAGCGTTTATATTAACTATGACATTTTGGTTCGATCATTATTATTATCTGGTGTGAGACGCCAGGAGACACTCAACAAATATAACTGATCGTTTAATTTCCAATTATTAAATATTTCTGGTTCACATGAGTGATTGTGCAGATGAGGCACCAGACTATGTGGAGAAATCTGGCATTTTTCCATGACTATATTTGAATTCAAGCATATTCCTAGTCTTGAAAGCACAAATGCTTAAAATGAAATATTTTCCAAATTTTGTGTGTACCCTGCATTGTTGTCCAAAACTATTAAAAATGCATTAATGAGCCAAATTGTTGCACTGAGTGTTTCTTCATTACAATGAACATGGGCACTTTAATTAAGCCAGTCCCCCCCCCACACACAGTCCTGCTGCCGTAAATAAGCAGTAAAACACCAAATCTACAAGCCCCCAACAAATACACTATTTACTCCTGTTTGGTAACGTCTGAAGGTTATAGTGCCCAAGAGTGTCCGAAAGGATATTATTTAGCCTTTTACATTTTTTTTAACTATACACTTTTTTTATTTAATGGGATTTCTATATCTTTTTTTTCTATATGTTTTTCTATATGTTTTTATGTATACTCATAATTCACAAAGCATGTGTGAGAAGTCTTTCAAGATTCGATATTATCATTATTTAGTGCCTAATGTTGGTCATATTTCATACAATTTGCTCCACCTGTTGTGGACATCTTGTCTACGGGCTGGATAGAAAGTTCAAGAAAGTCAGCTGACTAATGTTTCTGAACAGAGAAGCAACAAATCCTCACATTTGAGAAGCTGGAACAGACCATGTTTGACATTTTCCCCCTTATAAATGACTTTATTGATTATCAAAATTGCAAACAAATGCTTATTTACTGACTCTTTCTGCAGAGCTACAATGGAAGATTCTGTGCACATAATGGTATCCCAGGTAAATAGAAGCCTTTTTCTTATAGCGTTTAGAGATTTGACCAGCTCTTATCATGGCTGTTACCTACACAAGATACTTCTGTGTCAATTAAGTACAGAGAGGGCAAATGACTGAATTTTGGCATTCTACTTTTCTTTTTATAGGTTGTTGTTAAAAAACATTTCAGTCACATATTTTGAAGAGTGTCAAGCAGAACTCAAACCTCTTCAAACTATCCAGTGCTGATGTGAACTTTGCCAAAAAGCACTTGGATGAAGATCCTGTGACAGACAACCAACCAAGAAGTAGAGAATCATTTCTGCTGTTATTTGTCTTTTCACGACCACCAGCCATTTAAACACCTTCAGTGTCTCAACTTAACAGATCACCTTGCATCCCTGTGGTGTTTCATCCATCTTTCTCTCAATGCTTCATCCTCTCTTTTTCTCATTTGGCCATTTTTTTGTCCACAGGTTACATGGAGGAGCAGCGCTTTGTTTTGCAGCTGTGTCACATTCGGTGACGGCAACTAACGCAGGTCCAATCCACAATGTGCACGTGTGAGCACAAGAAAGTCTGTTCTTCTTTGTGAGCTTCAGCTAAAGTTTGTTTCTACCCCACTTGAGTTAAACTATTGATTTGCTTAAGTTATTGGTTTTCAGTTTTAGGTGGTACTTTAGACCTTTAGAGATAACAGAGAAAACAGAGACATTTAATCGATGCAAAAGTCTTGCATTCTCATAAATATGAGAGTTGAACAATCTGTAAAACATCCCAGCATAAGCTCAAAGACTCTAACCTGACTTAGTAAAATGGTCTGCAACACCTGAGAGGCAGAGACCTCAGTGTTACCCCAGGGTTTAAGGTTACACAGTTAATGGACTGTTTGAACACTTGAAATTTAACAATGTGAACTGCATTGCCCATTCTTCTACTGCTCGAAAACCCCCAACCCCCCTGTGGCACTAAAACCAAAAACCTTTCTGTTCTCCCCCTCTCTCTCTCTCTCCCTTACACCAAACGGACGCTGAAGCAAAGCTCATGGAAAAAATCCGTATCACCGTGTTCCTAACCCTTATCCGGGACCTTGGTTTGTTTTGTTGGTAAACACAAACTCTAAAAGCACTCAGAAACAGACACTGCACAGTGTTTGTCACAGCACTGTAATCACACAGCAACAAGTTGCCAAACCCTCCCTTAAACACCCCCAGCTATATTTCTTTTCTTTTGTGCAGCTGAAGTGTGTCAGGACAAAGGTTAAATGCAGAGCAGTCACAAATTAGTCCTGACTAGAGTTGAATATATGTGTGTGTGTGTGTGTTTGGGAGTAATCTGGTGTCAAAAGGAAAAGCGTCAGAATACATCCAGCAGGCGGCAAAGCAAAGAACGAAAACAAGGAATTATCTGCATGTTGGCATGTTGTCAGTCTCCTGATTCACCAATCAAACCTTCTGAATGTGGTAAACTATTCTGCACAAGGTGTCGTTCAGTCATCTCGGACAGTCAAACTGTTCTCTGATGTATCTAAACTCAAGGTGAGGCATCCTTCCAGTTTCTATGGCTGGACAATAAACATGAGTTCCTGTTATATTCAACACTGTTTTAAATTGACAGAAAAAAAGTCATTCCTTCAATGGTTGGGTTTTCAGATGCAGTAAGACGATCCAACAAGCACTTCATCTGAAGCATAACAAATCCTGCATCCCTCTTAGGCCATTTTCAGACCAGACATTAACACGTGTCGTGGGTGATCCAATCACAAGTGGACCGCTCAAAGTATGTCTGTTTCCACCTGGTATTAGACCTCCACTAGTCTCCACTAATCGCATGTGATCAGATCTCACCTCCCTGCTCTGTATGTCAATGAACACATACATCACAAACGTGTCTGGCCCTGGTGCAATATCACAGCATCATTTCGTTTAACATTATCAGCTTATCTTTAATGTCTCAATCCATATCAGATCCATGACGCTAACTACTCTGACAGAGCACAGAGCAAAGTGTTGGTGGGCAGGCATATGGAGAATGGAGATGCAGGGCATGAAAGATGGAAAAGAGAAATCAATGACTCAAAATGAACTTGTCACTCATGCTGGTTAACAGGACATGTCGCTCTGCCAGGAACATCTCTAAATCCACAGCAGGGTGAATATTTTAGAGATTATTTTTTAGGATCTTTTTGGTCTGATAGTAAGTTAAAATCACCTCTCCCGTCGGGAGAGTAGGTGGTCCTTTATGTGGTCCAGGACATACACATGTACACATTGCTAAGAGAACGTGCGGGACAGACCACCTCAAATGTGGACCGAGTGGTCAGATTTGAATGCGTCCTCAATGTGTCTTGGGTGCATTCACACCTGGCTATACTAAAGCCCAGCTAAAAAAAAAAAAAACATTTTGCATTAGACTTTTACAGCAAAGAAGCAAATAAAATAATGACTTTGACTTTTCTTCTTCTTCATTGTGAAGCAGCTACAGGAAAAGCTGCGGAAGTGGGATCAGAAAACAGTTAAGCTTCTTTCTGTCTGGCGAACCCTGATAGAAGTCAACACATGTAGATAAAAAAGTTCCTCAATTATATTCTTCCAAATATATATGAATATTTTTATTTAAAAAAAAAACTGTTGAACCTAGTTCACTTTTTGCAGTACGATGTCACTTAGAAACACCCTGCACTGGAAAACCAAACAAATGCAAGCACACAGTCCTGGTAGATTACTTTGTAACGTGAGCAGGGTACCTGTACTGTTTACCTTTGTCACAAGGAAAGATAAAATAATTTTTTGTCAGGATGACTTCCCTGAGTTAAAATCCTATCTACTGCTGTGTTTGGCAGCTGGAGAGTCATGAATCTTTTACTTAGATCATATTTCATCTTCTCACTGGTACTCACTGGTGCTATTTTGGGTCTGAACACCCACAAAGCACCGGAGCACACCTGGCCAGTCGCTGTGGCACAGACTTCCAGACGGCACACACCAGTCAAATCATTTCCCAACACTATACAGCACTGAACACCACTGACCAGAACTAAAGGTCGAACTAGAGGTGTCCTCCAGGTAAATTATTAATGACTTGTTTTCTTTTCCTCCCTGCACCTCTGCTCTCTCTCCGTTCGTCTCCTCTCCCCTTTCTCTCGCTCCGATTGTTGTTTTCTCACTCTGCCTCCCTCTCATCATCCCCACCTTCTCCTTCTCCCTTTCCTCCAGCCTTTCTGTGTTCTCCCTCCTCCCTCCTTTTCTCTGTGTAAGACTAGTGTGGAGATGGTGTTATTTTTAGCCCTGGTGAGATAGGGAGAGAGATCGTGCTGGGCTAACGCGTACCCTCCACAAGGCCCTTACTGGAGGCCTGTCACCGACGTGTGAGAGAAAAACGGTTTTCAGTTAACACATACAGCGTGCATGTGTTTCCACTGAGCACTGTGCTTACTGTAGTATCACATAAACAATACTGAGATGCTTTCATTCGAGTAGACAGAAAAGTCCCCGTGATAACAGACATCCACCCTATTCAATAGGTGCAATCCCGTGATGCAAACATAAACAAAGGATGGCGCCACCAGGACCCAAACCTTCATTTACATCGGCATCAGCAACACAAAAACAAAATGGCATTTCGCAAAACCACGGCAAGTAAACCATTTATATAGCCGTCATCCTCTTGCTAATGTGTTTTCACTGGTCGCCTTTGGCCTCCTGGATGGCATTCAGCAAAGTTTGGTGTGGCAACTACACCACTAGCAATGGTAGCCTGTTTTAACGGAGCACAGCATGGATGAACCAGGTCCATGGCTCTTCGGACAGGTTTCTCATTTGTTCTCATTTGCTCTGAACAAAACTGCTGTCTCTTAGCCTTTGTGCTATTGTGTTAGCTTAGCCGAGTCCGATTCTGGGCAGCAGTTCGGATTCATTTTTCAGCTCGTCTTTACCGTGCTACAGGTTCGCTCACCGTAGGATTTACAGACCCACATGCACATGGAGGACATCCCAACAACCAAAACAAAGGACAGAGAAGCTCAAATTACAACACACACTGAGGGAGTTTGACTTAATTCTCTGCTCAGGTCGCCATTACTCCACTATATCTGGTGTTAAATGCTATATTAATGTTCTGAATGTCATATGAGAACCAAATGAAAAGGATATAATATCAAATTTCAATCAATTCAAATGAGCATATTTACGAATAAAACCTAACTACAACAAACAACTAAAACAAAAAATATGTTTCTATTGTTATTTTACAATGAAAGACATATTATACAGGAAAATCCATGTACAAGCAGTTTGAACGTATTGTTACCAGCATAAACTATGAAAGGTTAAGAATGTAAAAAGCCCAGATGACAGTGAAGCAGCTGCCTTGCTCAGGCACAATTTGGGTGAACTGCAGTGGCGTGGAATGTCACTCAAGTCACAATGACACAGCATTTTGAGACCATCTCACCTCTTTAATATGTTGTACATCTTATCTCAACGCGATATTGGGACAGAACAGAGAGGGATCATCAGTTCAAATGGCTGCATCTAAACACATATTTGTCCGGGAAGATTTTCACAGTGGACTAAGTCACGCTGCAAATAGTTGGAGAGGGAAAGGCAGTATTTCCTCCACAACACTACACCTCTATCTACCAGCGATGTTAACAGACCGTCAGTCAGTCTGTGCGTCTCTCATTAGTCGGGCTTGATCAGCTCAATAAACATCACCAGCAGCCTTCTAGATCTGCTGGCAAGCCGAGGCTCTTCACCTGATGGTTACCTGAGTGGCCAGCCGAGTCCAAAAGGAGATGATATTTCATCCTGGGCATCATGTCTAACTCATGCCTAACGGAGACACAAGAACATGCACGTATGCACAGTGAGAAGCAGCAGAAGAAGAGAAGAACCTTTACAGAAGCGAAGCCTTCTTTTTGGGTAAACTCTGGTTTGCTGGACAGCACCTAAAAATACACAAACAACAGCTATAAAAAGCTCCCAAAAGAGGAACACAAGAAGAACCGGAATCTTTGTCTCACATTGCATCAAATCAATAATTAAATTCTGGCCCCTTTTTCTCTAAAGAGAGCACACAGATGTCACTGCCTGTTTACTACGACTCGGATCTCCCAGGACTAACAGATTCACCGTGAGGGGGAGAAGCAGTAAAAGAAAATGAGAGAGGAAAAGCTGATTCAACCAAAGATGCTCCCTCCCCTCTGCCTGAGCTGAGGCCGACGCTCGGAGAGCTTCTTTCCACATCCTAGCTTGGCAGAAACAAATGGGTGAAGGTAGTACCTCTGCTTAGTCCCCGTCCACAGCAGAATGTGAAATTCAGCAGTTTGACTGAAGCCTGAGCCTGCGTCTTCCCTGCATGACATGTGCACGCTTTCAAATTCTCCTGAGTCATATGTTTTCATTGAGGAATCCAAACTTCTCTTACACAACAGTTACATGGGGTTAAAGGCACTGATATCACCTACTGAGCCAAAATGGGATCAATCACTGTGGGTGTTAGAGGGTTACATGCCTGTAATGGCAGCAAAGATAAATGCATATGAGCCTTATCAAATCAATAGAAGTAACCAGAACTGATCGGCAATCATAGAGCTGAGAGAGAATCTACACGTTGAGCTGTGTACCATTGCTGAATGGGTGAGAATGAATGAATTAGTCATGTGAAGTAATGCCACAACTGAATGTACTGCACTTGCTAATAGGAATAGCAGTTCTTACTAAAGCCAGAGCACTCTGCCCGTCAAACAAACTATTGGGTGTGAAATTACATGACTCACTGTCTCGGTCTGACCAGATTGATCACTTTGTTTCCATGATGGAAATGGGCAATATAATTTCAAGGAAATGTCCTGCTCATGTTCCACTTTCTGTCCAACTAAAGCAACTAAAAAAAAGCTTAGAATTGCAAGATTAGTCCACTCAGGTCCACTCTGCCATCAGTAAAGGTGGCAGCACTAGAAAACTCAACACTTAAATCAGTCGCTGGATGCACCAAGAAAAGATTAAAAGCAGATTTTTCTGGAAAAAGTAACTAAAAAATAATGCTGTAGATGTTACTTATTGTTATTGCTGTTTTGGGACCTTTTAACATTTTTCTTTCTTTTTGTTGCCATTCTTTCATATTTTTTATTGTCTTCCTTTTTCAAAGTCATTTCACTTATTTTATGATCTCTACACTTGGCTTGTTTCGTTGTAGTTTCTTATCCGATACTGTGTTGATTTTAAATTGTTACTGTTACTGCATGGACCCCAGGAAGATGAGTGACCACTTTGTGGTTCCAAATAAAGACTGAAGAATAAAGCAATCAGTAATGCTTATGCAAGGTGCTGGCGTGTACAGTGTGTTGCAGCTGAGCTTCACTGGACGTACAGATAATCAAGCCTCTGTGACATCACAGCACCAACAGTGTGACCTCGGAGGGGTGGCGAAGGGGCAGCCAATCAGACAAGGCCTGGTTGGCTGGCCTGCTGCACCACACCAAGGTGATAAGGTGGGGGTAGCGAACCTTGGAGTGCTCTCCCGCTATTCTGAGATGAGTGATGCTGCTGCTGGTGACACTGGAGAGAGGAGCTGGTGGATGGAGATGGCGATGTGTATGTGTGTGTGTGTGTGTGTGTGTGTGTGTGTTTGGTGTGGGGGTAGAGTGATATAGGAGGTGTGGTGGCTGAAGGGAAGGCAAGATGGGAGTGAATTAAGTTGAGGAGGTGGTCACGTAACAGCCGGGTTCAGCCAGAGTTGAAGCCACTTGCTCGCTGTGTTGCAGCTGGTAACATTTACCTAAACTCCTACCCCATAAATGTTTGTGTGTGTGTGTGTGTGTGTGTGTGTGTGTGTGTGTGTGTGTGCGTGCGCACGGGCACGTAAAGCAGCTCTGAAACACATAAACTAGGCCTGGATTTTTTACAATGGAAAATAAGTCAAAAAACAGAACTCCCCTTCTTAGACACACACCCCACCGAGGACCCCTTCAATAAGCATCTATTACGTTACAGCATGAAGAAACGTGAAACCATCACGTAACTGACCACAAAAAGTGATGAGATTCGTCACTGTTCTCTCAGAAAAAAAAGAGACTTTATGTGTTGTTTTATCAAAATCCTGCTGAACTCTGTATGCACCCTGTGGAAAACAAAAACACAAAAATACAGAAGCAGAAGAAGAACATTAGACACCAGCACACGCCGTGTCTTTCCATGACTTTATAGCACAGTCAGTAACAGGCAGGATTGCTAACAAGAGTCTTGTGCTATCTCACACAGATATTTAGGATGATAAACGGACCGTTTCAGTCAGCTGAGACCAGCTAATCAAACTTTAAATTAATGTCAGTTTGATGCAGATCATATTGAGAATGTGTCCAATTATATGATTCATGATTATCAAACTAACGTAAGCATAGTGTTGGACTGCTTTTGAGTTGAGCTTTTCCTCACACATCCCGGTGACCATTACAAAGTGATTGATCAATCATTGCCATTTAAGCTGGATCAGATCAAAACTTGTCCTGTATTGCAGTCAGTGTAGTTACAAAATGACGCCGTATGTGGCCTTTGCTGTGTGACATAGCGCTTCTCCTCTTTTCTTGTGACTGTTAATGTTATGAAAACTTCTTTTTTTCTCACAACAGTGTTACCCCGACATTTTCATGCTTCTAATGTGTTCAAACAAGCTACTTTCATGTTTAATCTGTTTTAAATGTGTTTCTTGTGTGTATTTACTGCTTTGTTGTGCTGTAGCCTACAGACAGCAGCGAAAATTAAAGTGAAATTGTTTTTCCACATCCAAGACAAACCTCTTGTCAAACATGGTGTTTGACCGGTTAATGTCTGGCCCGGTGCCACCGATATTAAAATAATATTCATGTGGTGGTGGAATATACGATTGAAAGTCTGCTCAGGGGCTTTTATGGAAAATGGAACTGGCGCATATCTTTAACGGTGCACTGAGCCAAGCCAAGCCAAGCCGAGCCGAGCCGAGCCGCTTCTGGTGGGTTTTAAAGCATTGACTGTAGGGGGCGTGATCAACTCCAAGAGCCATGGCGCAGCCTGAACGTGACGCAGACGCCCTCGGTGTGTTTTAGCCTTTAGTGTTGCTTTCAGCCATGTCTGCTGTACCTATTCATGTTGCAAGTGTATCAACATGTCCCAGTGCTGTTAAAATTATATTTTATATAAATGATAGGAAATGTTTATCACATTAGAATTTCAGTCAGTATTGCCACAAATTATATGATATGGCACACTAAGCTTGCATATTGTTGTGGGATGGCAATATCTGTTGGTCAAACACTTTGGCTTGAATATCTCAACAACCACAGGTGGATTGCCATTTTGAACAGACAATCATGTTCCCCAGAAGATAACCTCTACTGCTTTTGTGCCCCCTGACTTTTCATCAGGGCAAAATGTTTCATTTGTGCAGCACTTTGGTTTGTACCCAAATACCAGCAAGACTAATGACATTTCCATCCATCCCAGCTAATGTTAGCATGCTAATGTGCTAAACTAAGATAGTGAACATGGTGGACATAAATCAGCTAGCTTACTTTGTCATTGTGAGCATGCTGCCCCGCTAGTATTGACATTTAGCTCTAGCTTCAGAGAACTGCTACCCTGACTGGACTCTGTCAAGTTTCCTCTATTTACCCTGGGCTCTGATTCACTGTGTATTTATTACTCAATGACATGCCTCACGACTGATGCTGTCTGATGCAGATTTTATTAGACCCAATTTCGCACAGTGTGACATGCAATGAACCTGCAAGACTGCTGCCATCACACAGTGCATTGGGACCTTTAAAGGTACACTGTGTGCTGCACTGAGTCCAGTCAGCGCCTGCAAACATGCAGCAGAGCACACAACGGATGTTGCAATCCTCTGAGGAGAGGAGGAGAGGAGGAGAGGAGAGGAGAGGAGACGAGAGGAGGTGGAAGAAGCCCCAGGTAGCCTCACAGCAATGCACCATTAGAGAAAGGAAAACACAAAGCCAAGCTCTGCTGCTCGCTTCTTCTCCAGCCACTGTATTCCTCACTGTTCCACTGACCAGCTAAATATTTTATCAACTGGCAAAAGAACCTACAAGCCCCAAGGCCAGAGGTTCTTTTTTGTTTGTTTCTTTACTGAGGAGAGAGAGTAAGTGTGTGTGTGTGTGTGTGTGTGTATCATAGCGGGGGGGGTGGTTGGGGGGGTTGAGTTTGTTCACCGACCACAACGTCACTGAAGTGCTTTTGATTGGTCACTTTGAAGTAGTTTTTCTGTTTTTCTCTCCCTCTCTCTCCCTCCGTGTGCATCCTATGTGCTCAGTTCAGTGCTGGATGAACGACCTTGAGCAGGCGCGCAGGGCTGTGTTGCCATGGCAACGAAGCCTCGCGCAACCAGTAACAGCTGGATGCAACAGCACTCCCTGAATTTTAGCGGGAGTCGCCACGTTAATAAAACGACTCTCCACGTCTCCTCCCCCCTCCTCTCCTCCTCACTCATCTCTCTCTCTCACACACAGACACACACACACACACTCAAATACATGGACCTATGCTAACACAAAAGGAAGCCATTGTAGTACAAAGACAATTTATTTTGATATTAACACGTGCGCTTGAGTGTTTCGACTCAGATGTAAAGAACATAAAGTCCTGTGCACCAGCTAATTGTGCACTGCGAGAAAGAAACACATCGGAGAAGACAAAGACAGAGGAGAACAAGACTAGAGGAGGAGAAAAAGATGGAAAACAAGAGTGAACCGCAAGTAACAAAACAAAACAGAGCTGACAGAAACACACCAAAATGGGCACTTGACATTCATCTCACAGAAGAAATAGCTCTCAGAAAAATAAAGCAGCAGAGGACATGAGCTGCACTGAGGCATTCTGGGGAGAGAAAGGAAACTGAAACCGAGGATGCACAGTTGACAGTTGTTCTGGCAGTCAGCTCATCCTTCTCTCTCAGCTTTCTCATCAATTCATCCCACCAACTCTGTTTGGTATTTCATTATTCCATTATCACAGACAACTGGATAAACTACTTTTCAGCTCCTTAACTTTGCCAAAACCCTTTTTAAGAGCCCAAAAGATCATCCTGATTTCCAGACGTGTTGAATAGCAGAAATGACTAACACAACTCTATGATCAATTTCAGACCAATGCAAGGACGTGACCTGTGGTTGCTGCGAGTCTGAATGGATCATCACGTGTAAAGTGACCTGGTTTCACAACTGGCTCCATATCAGTGATTAACACAGGCGCGACAAGGAAAGAACAATATAACCATTTAAGATCAGATCTCCCATGATAACAATAAAATGTCACAATTAGAAATTATTTATTTGTCACTTGCTTTGGAATTGGATCCATCGTACTAGTCTGTAAGGAAATGGTGAAAAATGCCATTCACTAGTCCAAGTTGGTATTTTTTTTAATTGCTGTCAGTCCAAACTATTCAATAACATAATTTTACACATATCACTACCTTTATTTCCTTTCTGAAGTTGGCTTTCTTCTGACATGTATGTCTTCTGTTATTACAAGGCTGTTTGCTGATGGGTTGGTTAAACTTCTGCTTCTTTACTTAATTGGTTTCAAAGGACTGCAGCTGAAAATTAGCCAGCTGGCACATTATCATTTAGACGTGTTGATCAATGTGCGTTTTCCTTATCAATAAATAAATGACATGAAATAGCATTGGTTGTTGTAGCTGTCGTCATTTCCTAGACATTTATTGAAATTTTTTTTGGGCCAATTTCAGGCCAGCACAGTGGAGATTGGCAGCATTTTCTGCAGTAAACTCTTTGAAATCATGTAAATATGCAAACATGATTGCAGAAAGTGAGCTGTGTCAGATATTTTAAATAATTCAGTTCAATTTTACACACATCTCCTTCCATTTAGACTCTCAAATGTAAAGAATGAACCACTTCTGGTGAACTGAAATTTGAGATTTATTCAAGCTCTGAAATACATGTGAAGCATAGTGGATTTGAGTGTGCAGACCCAGGACACCACGCGTGAACGAATGACAATTGTGACCCATAGAACGATGTAAAAGGTCAAAAGGCGCGTTTGTCTTCCTGTATCGTAGACATGATTTCTGTGAGACAGAAATATCAGTCACAAATCTTACTTTCACTTGTGACCTTTTTTTTGTGTTTGAGAACTACTGTCACACTGCTGAAGGCAACCCAAACTGTACATTGTAATGTTTCATTTCAAACTCCTGACAATTTCTTCACACTGCATAAACCAATAAAAAGGTGCACATTGGTGAAGAGGTTGCTTATTTACGCTTTCAGTCAATGTTCTCCATTCTTAATCACTGTTTGGCTAGCCACTTAAGTGTCATCTCTCTGCTAGTGCATCAGTGGCAGATGAAAAATGAGTCAACCCCCCTAGGATTTTTAAAATGTTACTTACTTTGCAATTATCCTTTAGGACTCTCTGGCTGTTGGGAAGAGTTGGTTTTGAGTTTATTTTGTTTCATAGAGGAACTCTAACCCTAACCCTGAAGGGAAAGACGTTATTAGATAATAAGAGCAGATGGAAAAAATAAACAAAAATCCATGTTGTTTATCCAGATACATGTAAAAATGTCACATATAAAGAAACTTAAAGCTGCTCTAGTGAATATCTTTACATAAACAGTAATGTGAAAGCGTTTGCTCAAAGGGACAAAGACAGAATTCCACTTATCCCAATGAAGCATTTTAGCAATTTTCAACTCGTTTTTGTTTTACGGCTCTCTGCATTGCTGTTTTGATTGACTCTCAACGCTCTCATCAGCATGTTTTCCTACCGCAGCAGGCAGCTGTTTTTAGTAAAATGCTCTGATAAACAGACTTGGGCCACCTGTGTGGACACAGATATGGCGCTTTTCCATTACACAGTTTTAGCTCTACTTGCCTCGACTCGATTTGGGTCGTTTTTCCATTAAAGTTGCGTACCACCTCGAAGTGGGTGGGGTCGTCATAGCAAGGCGGCCTGAAACTCCAGTGGCGTAATTTGTATGTGGCACAAACACAACACAACTAAGGACATAGAGTGTTTGTAATAAAAACACACGGTCCCTGTTGCCAGGGTTTTAAAAACATCGGGTCGCTCTCATGACTCATCCAGTGACGTCACTCCCTGGCCAATCAGTGGCCTGCAGTATGTTGACGTCACATTTTCGGCTCGACTCAGCTCGCTTGGAACCCCAGCAGAGTAGGTACTAAAAAAGTACCTGGTACCAGGTACTATGCCTAGTGGAAAACCCTACAGGCCGAGTCGAGTCAAGTCGAGTCGAGTCGAGCCGAGTGGGTGCTAGTGGAAAAGCGCCAATAGAGACTAGCTGGTGAACACAGTGGAGCATTTAACAGCGAGATATTTCCCTCAGGGGTTGGTGGAGACCAAAGTGAAGCTAAAAGGAACGTGAATGTTGGACTTATATCCGTCACGTAGCTTTAAACACGACTAAAAATAAATTATGTTGTTGCTCCGTAACTGCTATGTTTGTAAATAGCAATTATCAGTTATCATAAGTTTAAGATGCAGTGTTAGCAGTCGTAATCATCAGGAAACACTCAGCACAGGAAAAATATTGTGCGATTAATTTTTGGTTTGTTTTGTAAAAGAAAAGTTTGTTCACCTCAGGCACTTTTACTGGTTCCATTGCACCGTTTCTCTTAAGTGTCATGGAGTCTTTTGATATTGCAGGTGGTGTCGACAGTGAGATATTATGTGTGGCAACAACATTTCTTCCTGTATCATCTTGAGTCATGAAAGCACGTCAGCTTCCTGCACAACCACAAGAGCATTGGCTCCAACTCACACCGCATAAAAATATCAGTCACACACACCACGACTGACAAAAAGATGAACAGCAAATAAAAAGGAATGAGCAAAGGAAGACATGTTTGTGATATTAGATGTTTAAATTGCTCCTTCTTTCAATTTATCTGACTGTAAAACACTTGTGAGTCTACTTATCGGAGGGAGATGGGAGAGACAGCCAGAGGAGAAAGCTACCTATAACAAAAGAATCAACAAGTAATTAAACTCATTTATAACACTTGAGAGTACAGTTACATCACTATTGTTGAATAAATAAAACTAAAAGACACGGTGTGAAGGCCTTTCATTGATAGCTAAGTGGAGAGTGGCCTTATGAGCCTCGATAGCTGCCAAGAAGTGTGCGTTTTTGTTTTTTTATTGATGAAGTGGAATGTGGGTAGTATTTCTGGTTTCAAACTGTTAGCTGTACGATAAAATAGAGCTCATTTGGGTGTCAAAGCTAAAGCCAACACACAAATCCCCTGACTATCTCCAATTCATTATCAGAAGAGCAGCAGCAAAACTTGTCTCTTGATAACTTTACAAGCGGGAATGCTGGCTCTGTGGTTTCTGGCTTGAGAGGAGAGCCATGAATGTTGGCAAACATTGGCCTGACATATGCAAAATCAGTGAAGTGACACACAACAATGCTGTCTTTCTGTTTCTCCTTTAAGCTCAAAGAGGACAGACAGGCCGCAGGTACTGAACCTAATTACTTGTTTGGTACTGGTCAAAGTGTGTCTGTAATACTGTTTTTCTGTTTCGCCCAGAAATGGATTAAACTGTGAATTTATCTGCTCTAACGTATGCTGGAATTGTTAGCGTGTCTGGCTGATTAGATTATTACCTTGACTAATAACCGAGTGTTACTTCCAAGGCCAAGGGTCACATCATTAACTAACTACATTAGTTTGTGGCGTTGCAGACTACGCTTGGCAAATCCCCATTCCAGACTACCACATCCACTGTATAGTATTTCCCCACTGTGTGCAAGCCCTAGATACTATCAGAGTTTAGGCTAACATTAGCAGCTCTGTTCCGCTCTTCATTGGATTTGGGGAAGTTAATGCTCCAGCAAACCCGGCCAACCTTACCTGAGTTAGTGTTTCGTTTGCCAAACACATCGATTAATCCTTCTCATCCTGGAAGCATTTAGTGCTGTAATGTTAAAACATAGGCTAGTGTTTGAAAATACAAACAAGGAAGCTAAGCGGCTAAACCAGGTTATGTAAGAACGAAATAAAAGTCTCCTCTTACTTTTTTCCTTTTCATAATTTTAAAATAACTAGTTCCTTTACTGCAACACAAAAACAATCCTGCTTCTTTATTTCCACGACTTCTACGTGGGTCCTAAACCGGTGAGGCTGCTAACTCAAGTTAAGTCAAATTTTACTTTCTATAGCTCACAATCACAATTTCCCTTTATAATCTGTACACTGTCTGTCTAGCAGCCTACACCCTCTGTCCATAGACCTTTGATTCATACATAGAAAAATTCCTCCAAAAAACACTTTTAACTGGGAAAAACCTCAGAGGAGCAACAGAGGAGGGTTTCCCTCTCCCAGGACAGACACTTAATGTAGATGTCACATGTACAAAACAGAGCGACAAACTCTCAGTATATACAAACAAAAATGTCTGACATATGCAGACTATAAAACACATGTAAAGAATGTGGAGCCAGGAGGACACTGGGTAACCTCAGGCCTTATTTCATGTATGTAGCTATCAAGTGCATAATTATAAAACCATTTAGGAGAAGAATCAGGGACACGTTTAAAAAAAGTACTGTTTATATATTCAGTTGATGTTACTTTTGAGTAGTAAATCGTTCGTTCATTATGGCGGTAAACTGCTTCTCTGGAATGTAAAGATTGACAGGCACAGCGACGTTAACTAAGGGCGACGGGGCTTAGTGAACAGTCAACTATAGTCTTCTTTAATTCAGTCTTTTCTTTAACCTTAGAACACTAACGTCGGGTGATTTTCACCCACGCGATTGTGGTTCCCAGCTCCATTATTTGTTATCATTCACACAGTTGTCAGTGATGCAGGGAGACTGTGCCTTCACCGGACAGGGCTCACATGTTCCCAGGAACGGGTCAAGAGGAACAACAGTTCTGACAACTGTGTGAATGATAAAAAATAATGGAGCTGGGAACCACAATTGCATGGGTGAAAATCACCCAACATTAGTGTTCTAGGGTTAATTAGACAGGTCCTGGTTTAAATTTGCCAATTTTATGCCAATGTTTAATATAAGAAGCGTTCTTAAATGTTTGCACAACATTTAATATTTGAGAAGATCCTTTTGTTGAATTTAAAAAGAGGGGAATCCGTGTTGAAACTCAAACACCATATTGCGATTAGTACCAAAAGATAAAGCGCCCTTGTCACTTGGAACAAACCTTGCAAAACCGCATGAAATCAGGTGCTGAGGTATCCACAACTGGACTGGAGATGCCCGAGTAAAGAACAAGAAGACAAGAATGAGTGACAAAAAAAAACACCTTTCCTCCACACAGTGAAATCAATGAGAGCTGGGGAAGATTAATTCCTGTTTAACACATCCAGACACATGGGAGAGGGGCCCCAACAACAACAGGACAACAGTTCAGCTCAGTACACTGCAGTTGGGGGAGGTAGGGGACGGCGAGACACATACCACAGAGAGCGAGAGAGAGCAGTAAAGAATGTGGTCTGTCCTACTCAGAGAACTTCCTGATTCTGCTAAAGAGGAAAAAAAAAACTCCACAAATGACGGAGCAGAGTTGGGGGGGGGGGGGACAAGATCAACAACAGACCAGGAAGGATGCAAAAAACAAAAATTCCAGGTTGAATTCCAGGGGGAGGCTCTACCTGAGCCCCTCCCCTGACTGCATACACCCCCTCGCTCCTCCTCTGGACACACACACACGCACACACACAGCTTCCTATGCTCCCAGGCTGGTGTGCGAGGTCCTGCCTCCCTCCCGCTAAGCCTCATGAGCCCTGCCCCAGCGCCTGACCCAGTCACCAGCATCCCCTGCTAACCTCTGTCCTCTTTTTTCCCATTCAGCAAACATCATGCATCACTGTCACCCTCCTCCTCCTCCTTGTCCACGCATCCGCTTAGCGAAGACCCCTCATGGATGCCTATGGGTGCGAGCAGCTTGCCCACACCCCTCCCGGTCTGTGCTCCCTTCAATTCCTTGAGAGCAGGTTGTAGGCGTGTGTCTGACTGCACGTGTGCGGAGACTTGGGCCCTGGGGTTGACTGTAAATCTGTCAGGAGAGGGTTGCCGTGGAGCGAGACACCCCTCCACTAGGCCAGCAGACAGATAGTTCAGCCAGAGAGCTGAAACGATTAGTCGATTGAATGATTAGTCCATCAACAGAATAATGATTTAACTACTCAAGAACCTAATATCACTGCAACAACATTGTGTAATGGGACTTAATACAAAAATAGTGAACATACCAGGCAAGAAAAAAGACCTCACAGGACATTTCTGCCATGCACGTGACTCTGTAAATTCAGTTCAGAAACACTTTGGCTAATCCTGACTGTTTTAGTGTGAACCTTTCAGAGAGTAAATTGCTGTTAAAGGGGCATTAAGCAGAAAAAACATTTTTTGGGGTGTGTGTCATTTTCTGGCTTGTGCTTTAAAATAGGTAATTTATGCTGGGGCTCAAGAACTGGTTGCAGCTTCTCCCGTGTGAGCATTTTCTGCTTTTTTCCGATTTATATGTACGTAAAATAAATATCTTTGAGTTTTGGACTGTTTGATTGGACAAAAGAAGGCAATGGAGGAAGTCAGAAAGGATTCCGGGAAACTGACTTTTACTACTTTTTCACATTTTAATAATGACAGATTATTCAATAATGACAATAATCGTTATGTACACCCTCATCATTCATCCACAAAGCAAAGCAGCAAACAGATCTAAATTTAAACCTTCATCTCAGTGTAATTAACCCATCCTGACGGCCCTCACCTGTCCACACTGACACACAAACCATCTGCATCACCTCCATTCAACTACTGTTTACACACACTGGACAGCAGACTGCTATTATCCACAGCGAGCAGGTACTATAGCAGGGCTCTGGGGTCGTGCTCAAGGACATGGTGCTTTTCATGTAGCCTACACACACACACACACACACACGCACACGCACGCACACATGCACGCATGCACACATGCACACACACTGCTGGCTGGCTGTCTGGGTCTTTCAGGGATCAAACCTTGGATCATCAGGGTTACAGGACAGCCTATATGCACATGGCCGCGTTGCTGCCCCCTGCAGATATACAGTGAGACACATTATTAAGGATGAAGCAGATGACAGGAAGGGTTATGAAGGAGACCTCAGAGGGAAAAACACAAGCACAGCGACCACTCACTGGCTCACCTCATCCATCTACAGTCAATGCATGCCCCAGTCAGAGCACTGATCTGCACAGTGGAGAGAGACACCAGAGTCAGTGCACTTTTTATCGCTCAGCAGTCGGGACCTGGACAGGATGACTGACTGACTGACTGTCATTCAGCATCGCATGCCGCTTCCCGCATCGCATGTTTTGTAGTAATAACCCAACAAGTAAAACGCACCAGTATCCTCTTTCAAACATCACGCATATGATGCACAGTTGAGAGTGTTTGCATGTACTTGATCAACAAACGCCTCGGTCCGGATCCCCTCATGTTGCGACAGCGTCAGGCTGCTCAGCTGTTTGCACAGTTTTCCTGTCGACTGTCGGGGACAGTCGGCAAGCAAGCGAGAGAAAACAGTGAACTATCACCCTGTTTTTTGTGCGCGATTAAGCCCGAGCATGCGAGTGTCAGGTGTGCGTGCCGTCCTCCAAAACTTCCCGACGTGCTGCATGAATTGGAAACACTTCTGTGATCCACCAGCTTGTGCGTAAAACTGGCCAGCTCGCGCGATCAAGAGAAGTTTCTGAAAAATGTCTGCAAAACATTCATTCGTTTCGCGACACAGGCTGACACACAAAAACATGGCACAAGGCACGCACCTCATCATCGCCACGGTCAGGTTCGGCAAATCTTTGCTGTCATGTACTAAATGACCATGCACTGTGCCCTCCGCACCGCACCGATGCCAATATTGTGTGAGCACTGCCGCTGGGAACCCAAGTCCGTACATTTCCGTCCTCTAACGAAATGCAAACCAAATGCAAAGTCGCGTTAAATTAGATTAATGTTAGCGCACACGGAACAGGGGCTTACCTTGTGGACGTAAATCTGTACCGGATCGATAATTTCTTCTTTACACCATTAACTCTCCGCCATCTTCGGCACTGTTTGTTTAAATGGGGAAACACTCCCGAAGCCCAAGAAGCCAGTTCTGTAAGTTGAGGCGTCGCGGGGGCTTCTGGGTACACGAGTTCGAGCGAGCGGAGCGCCGCGCTTCCGGCCGCCTCGTCAAACCCGGATGCGGACTACAGGCAGACGCCACCGCCGCAGGGGGTGGTGGGGAAGGGGGGCGGAGGAGGTGGCGGAGGAGGTGTGGGGAACAGGCACTGTCTGTCTAGCAGCCTGCAGACGGATGTTCAGCGACGGTACCAGCGCGGAGGGAGAGATGCCACGGTGGGTATTTTCAGTTCAACTCCAGCAAAAGCAAACTGGTCCAGGAGCTCAAACAGCACAATGTCCAGACTTTCTGCCTAAAGAACGCGTTTCCTGACACAGAAGTAGACTAAAGCCTAAAGTTGAGAGCGAACCAGGACGCGATTCTTCAATTTGAGATAAATCAAAGTATCGTTTATTTGTCAGTGGCGTCCACTTTATTCGTCATTAGTTCTGACATTTTAATGGACCATGTGAGGATTTGCATGTTTAAGCCAGTTCTCTACAAATCTACACTTTATGTTACAGCTGTTTTGTAAAACACGCTTTTCTGCTGTAGACATTTTGATCTACACATCTAGGTTCATTCACGACTTTAAACCTGCTTGAATTGTGTAAACCATCATAATGACCATAAAGTCTGCATTTATTTCTGTATCACAGTACAAATCAATCTGAGCTATGAAGACACCACCATGCAAAAACAAAGTCATGTAATGCGACCAAATTTAATGCAGCCTTAAGATGATTTGAGCAAATGATGTTGGTGCCTGGAGGACGGGGTTTCTACTTGTTAAGTGTCTTATTTATTTGCCTGACGTCTCTATTGTCCTATTTATTCATTATGATATATCTATATAAACTCATTTTTGGCGTAATCTATAGCACTAGTTTACAACTTTTGGGATGTGACTCTTTAGAATTAAGTAAAGTAACCTTGTGACCCCTCATCAAACGTTCTTTTATTTTTCTGAGGTTTATTACCTGGGAACCAATTATATAGAAGTTCATCAACATTTATTACAGGACTTTCATCATGTTATCCGTATTCACAGTTTTTCTTGAGATAATCCTTCCAAATTTTATGCATTTATTCTTATCAGATGGCACATGCGTGTATTATAGCCCTATTTTTTGAATGTTTTTGTGGTATTTCGACACGCTCAATTGCGAACTCCATCACATACACAAGCTTAACACCAAGGGTTGTAGCTGCTGCTGTACCGGGCCAGTCACACATCACATTAAACCGATTGGCTACGACCATACAAATGGTCGTTTCTTAGATGTGGGTACAAAAAGGATCACATGGCAGGTATCATTTGATTGGAGAAGTTTTTATACTATTTAGTATTGGGTTATTTCGGTCGATACCTTAAAGGTATCACAGACATGTCAAGTGTGAGAAATGTTGTCATATTTCGTTCTTTGTGTAACAAACAATCAGCTAATTTACTTTGTGACAAACGTCCCCAGGCTCAAATGTAAAAAATAATATTAACTACTTAATATCGTATCAATTCATATGGCACACTTAGATAAGATAAAAAACTTTTATTTCTTTGCATCCTAAAATCAAAGTGTTTGGGACATTTGTGCTGTATTGCGTGTCTCAGTATCTGTTACAGATACAAGAAAAGGGCTGTTCATGTATCAAAACTCTGGTTTTTCTTCCGCATGAAACAGACCAATTCTAAAATGTCACTTCACATCCTGCAGGCTTTTTACAGGAGCCAGCCTTCTGTGAACTGGGTTTGTTTCACTGGTGGGACTGCGGCTCCTTCAGGCCACCCATCTCTAATAGATGAGGCCCATATGTGGGCTCCATATGCGAGCTGGCAGGGTCATTGTGGAGCAGTGACGTTGGAGCCGGGTGGCCTATGAACTGGAAAAGGTCGACACAGTGCCCCGACTGCTGCCAAGATATACAAGGCAGGGACAGATAGCACCAAAATCCATCACTATGGTGATGCCAGGCGGACAACAGCACAAATAGATGGATAGATACACATTGAAACACACACACACACACACACACACATATACAGTGAGTAAGGGTGCTGTTGTGTCAGTGACAGTGGGAATGAAAGATGAGAACTGGAAGGTGAGAGAGAAGTGAGACAAGATGATGAAATAGTGGAGTTTAGTTTAAGGCAGTTGAAGACGATGCAGAGACAAGATTACAGATAATGATAAATGGTAACCAGTGCCTGAAGGGAAGGGAAGCAGGGAAAACATATAGGTGATAACGGTGATGTAATATGCTCGTTTCCAGGTTCATACTTGTAGTCGGGGGTCCTATTAGAATATTTTTACATACTGTAATGTCCAAAAAAAATCACAATATTATTCTCATACTGTCAATTTTGGTCTTTTAAGCCTCTTTCTGAATGCTCCATTTTAGCTTCTGTCTCTTCAAGGCCAACACAAAGTGCCTTACACCTGCGGCCTTTCTAATGGCCAGCAGGGGGCGACTCTTCTGGCTGCAAAAAGAAGTCTGAATGTATGGAAGTCTATGAGAAAATGACCCTCTTTTACGTTTGATTTATTACCTCAGTGATCACATCTCTACTGAGTTTATGGTCTTGTTAGTTTCAAGTCTTCTTCCATACAGTATGATGTTCATTTAGTAAATTTTGGTCTCATTTGGAGGAAAATGTATGCTAAAGCAGGGTAAGCTCAAGGGCAAGACTAGCTTGTGATCAAAAAATCAGAGGCGGACTTCGTGGCACAAACATCACTTCTAAAGCCAAACTCAAAGCTTCAAAACGGTGGTCCACAAACCAATGGGTAATGTCATGTTGGCTAACAGACTAACTAACTAACAGTGGACAGTGGGGTGGATTCTGGTTTTCAGTGGGCGGGAACGTCAGTCTGCTGAAGGAGATCATATGATCAACAGACCCCTGTGTGTGATGTCACAAGAGGGGCCAAATCTAAACAGAGCGTTCATTTACTGAAAGATGGAGCAGGACAAAAAGAGAGAAGTCTGAGGGTCTCTGGACACATCAGGGACACGTATTTATGTTGAAAAACATTTTTAAAAAGTGCATTTTGCATAATATTGCCCCTTTAAAGAAAGACAAAGTATAACAAAGCGAGGGAAGAAGCAAGTATGGAGTTTTCTGTGTGACGCAGGGGGAAAGGAAGGATCGTAGCTTGAAGGAACATAGAGGGAGTGAAAAAAAGGTAGATCTGCACCAGTTTGACTTAGAAAGTGATGGAGGAAGGGCATACCAGATGGAGAAAGAGACTACAGCAAGTTAGAAAACATTGAAATAGGGTTGTGGAGAAGGTTTAAAGCAATTAGCCTCATGGGTCAAGCATAATTCATCAGGCCAAACTATGAGAATGACTAAAGAAGAAAGAAGAAAATGTGATTAGAATATAGCTCAGTGAGGAATGCAAAAATGTGAATATTTTTGGAAAGCAAGAATTACGTTAGAAAGGTCCTTAGAATTTGATTTCCGTTGCTTCCTGAAAGCTTAACCTGAAAAATGTATCGCTTCTGTGCATTTCATACACAAAAAAACCAAGTGCTCATTTTGCAAAAATCTAACAAATGTGTGTGCTTTCTTTCACACTTTCAGTCTGTAATGCCTACAAACACTCAGAGACATACAACACATACAGGGATAAATCAGAGCCAATGGATTTAGAGACGTTTTAAGCCTCCTTTAAAAGAAAATTAGACTTGGAACACAGTTGAGGTCCATTGGCAGGCTGTGCTGATCCAGTAACTGCACGAGGAAAGGCTAAATGCAGGTAAAAGGTTGTGAAGAGAGAAGAGAAACTGTTACTGAAAACGTTAAGGATTGTTTGTACTGTAGATGACCTTCAAGGTGAGGTATATATTCCTTAAAGTCAGAGGACTCACTAGAGAGAGATTTAAAACAGACTGCTAGAGGACAAAGCAGCAGAGCCGAGATCTTAATCCATACTTGGGAATTTTCGTCCATAGCCCCTAGATTTTTTAGATTTTGGAAAGCTCCCCCAGAGCAACTGAAAATTATGAACTTCATGTCTAAAATCATCTTCAACACATCTAGAAAATCCTGTTTTTGTTGACCTACACTACTTTAACTTCTCACATTGCTGCAGCGAAGCAGACGTGTACTCCAGGGTGTGTCAGTACACCGAGACATCACACCCAACCACACCTGACTCAGAGCTGAGACACACTTGAAACACACGTTTAATGTGCAGAATAATATTATATGAATAAATTAAACCAACATTACTTTTATATTATAAATCGAAATATTCTAGATACAATAATAATTAGCGGTGTTTTTGCATATTTTAGCTGTAAAGCACAAGTTGATTTTCATTCCATATAAAATGAGAGGAAACTGCTGACTGCCTGGAAGGTAGGAAAAAGACATTCAGAATTATAAAACATTACCATATGCTTGGACAATGGTTGGCAGTAATGTAAAGTATGTTTGTAATAAATGGGCTAAAGTGGGCAAAACCACTGGCAAAACATTTTAATAGAACAGTTATTCCTGGGTGGGGGACTGCCAGTGTGAGTGGAGAGTCTCATTCTTAAAAACAACAGACTCATACTACACTTGTACAAAACGATTACTGCAAAACTGTAATTGGATTATTTTTGGAATTACTTGTAAATAATTTCATTTCTATATATTATTTGGAAATACTGTAATAATTGCTGTGCTTTTTGAGTGGCTATGCTGTTATTGTATTTTGGAGTGAGACACTTTAATTCATTAGGCCTGTTCCTGATGGAGTGAAACTGGAGAATTGTTTTTGTAAAACCAGCTGGCTTCAGATTGCTGCCCCACCATATTTAAAACCACATTATTATGGTACTTATTGTCCATCATTTGGAAAATTCCATAGCGTTGCCCGAGGCTAAAAGGAAACGGAAATGGAAGCAAGTAAAATGCAATGTGAAGAAACGTGTACACACACACGCACACGCACCCAACAGTCACTTCTAATCAACTAGCACCTCTGCACTGAACGAAGATACAATAAAGCACACTTACTGCCTAATATCCATCCATTAGATAGTTACAATGAGGAAAGAAGAAAGATCATGCTTTATTTACCAGCATACAGTCCCTCAGTGAGAATTTAGGGGGCTGTAGAGAGCATTGTGGGAAGGTGAGGGGAACAGGGAAGCTGCTTTAAATTCTAAACAGGTAGGGACGAGGCTTCAGGAGGGTAGTGGAACAAGCACGCACACACACACACACACACAGATGTGAGAGACAGCGAGAGGAAAGAGGCAACACATGGAGAAAGTGCTGGTACATTAGTGTATACGGCTGAAACGTTGCTAAATAAATTTATTGCGTCATTGATCAACAGAAAATTTAATTAGTCACTACTTTGTGTAATTGATTAATCGTTCAAGTAATTTAAAAATAAAAGTTTCCTACTTTCAGCTTTGTCTTATGTGTTAATTTTTGAGTTTGAGTTTTTGATCAGGCAAAACAAATTATTTAATTATATGAACTTGAGAATCTTTCACCATTTTCCAGCATTTTATAGATCAAATGATTAATCAAGAAAATCAAGGTGATTTTTTTTAGAAGATGCAGCTTGAAAAGCTGCTTACTTGAGCAGTTGGTTGGTTTAGTAGCAACAACACTCACAACGAGGAAGCTGCCTGAGGACACAGGAAGGTTAAGACGTGACCACAACTATGCAGACACTGTTTGATGTTGGCATATTATCACTCACATGGATCTGTAATATATCAAATTATATTGAAAAGGGAGGGAAATTAATCACAACATTAGAAAGAGAAAAGCGACATGGAGATGTGGCCACAAATAAGGAGGAAAGATCAAGGTGGAGCTATGGGAAATAGTTTGTCATAAATTTATGTATCCACCATATGGTCCAGTCCCATGTAGCCATTACCCTCTGCCTCCATTTCTGTTACTGAAATCTACCTCAACATCATGCAATGCAAAACCAATACAACATGACTGAACAGATAAAGCAAAAACCGGGGCAGTTTTAGAATCACTGGCTCAAATGGCTCAATGGATGATAAAGTTGCTGTTAGGAAAAACCAAATCCAAAAAACAGAGGACCAAGTGAGAGGCGAAGATGGAGGTTGGCACTGTGCGGTTACCATCACTGTGGAAGAGTGTTAAAGAGAGCTCAGGCAACAGAGGAACAGATGAGACTGTATAAACACACGTGACCCTGCTAGTACTGTCAGCTGTCCCAGTTGCGGCTGGGCCATGTGTGTGTGTGTGTCTGTATGCGTACATGCGTCTGTGTGCAAAGATTCATGTTCCAGAAGCACAGCTTGTTGCACAGCTGCATGCACACATTTACACAGAAAACGTTCTAGAGGACTTGCATAAATCACATTCATGTTCCCTCAACATTTTTTGTGGATTTCTGTGTTGCTCAGAGTGAATGGCGAATGTGAGGCGAAAGTGACGTGTGCTGACTTTATAATTAAGATCGTCACTTGCTCTATAACCATTCTAACATGCTTTGGTATGGTCTTGCAAATAGCCATAGGCAGCAAGGACTGACCCCAATAGTACAAAAGCTCTTCTAAACATTACGTCTATATGTAGGGCAGTTAAATAATTGCAAAACTATTGAGTGAGCTCAGAATAAATTAAAGCTGTAATCAATCTAGATTTGAGAGCACGCTGGGACAGATTTAGAGGCATGACACAAGTCTTAAGCACAAAATCCTGATTTTGTGCACTAAGTTCAACATGTGCTCTCATAATTTTCCCCAGTAGTTTTGGTCTGCTTTAGGAAGCTTTTAGCAACTTACTAAGACCCTCAAAAACTATTTGAGGCTAAGCTTATAAGGATGTGTCTGTATGATGGCTTTTTAAACTCTTATTTCACTGTTGTGTCTGGAGACAAATGATAAAACCTACGTACACGTTCTGAGGTGACATCACTGAGGGTATAGACAATGGATGGATGGATGGATGGATGAAAGTCTATGAGAAAATGACCTTACTTCTCACTTGCTTTGTTACCTCAGTAAACACTTTATGGTCTCAATCATGAGTTTCAAGTCTTCCTCAATACAGCATGATGTTGCTTAAGCAAACTTTGTCCCGTGTAGAGGAAAATAAAACAATAAAGCAGGATCCATATAGGATACGACTTCCTTGTGACTAAGTAGTCAGAAGCAGTGTTTGTGGAATGAATGTCACTTCTGGCTCCAAAATAACAAAGATGGCAATGCCCGTAAAGTCTGGATTCAAAACACACCATCACACAGAAACCGCCCTCATCAAAATCATCAGTGATCTACTCATTGCTGCTAACTCTGGACACATCACCTTGGCATCACCGACACAGCCTTCTCCTGGTTCCAACAGCAACAAAACTGAGCTCATGGTTGTGGCTCCCAAGGCGCTACCTCAGAAGGTTGGAGATCTGCTTCCGGATATTGATAGATGCACCATCTGCCCAACCCCCCCGAGGTCCACAAACTTGGTGTCACCCTGGACTCCACCCTGTGTTTCCAGTCACACATCAAGCCCACCACCAAGTCTGCCTTTTTCCACCTCAAAAACATCTCCCAGCTCTGATGATCACTCTCAGACTCTGTGGCAGAAACCCTCATCCACGCCTTCATAACCTCCCGTCTTGACTATTGCAATGGAGTCATGTTTGGGGGTCCCAGCAAAGCCCTAGACAGGCTCCAGTATGCTCAAAACTCAGCTGCCAGGGTTCTCACCCACACCAAGCCCTGGAAGCACATCACCCAAACACTCATCCACCTACACTGGCTTCCAATCAAGTACCGCATCAATTACAAAATCCTCCTACTCACATACAAACGCCTCCATGCCCTCGCTATTACCTCTCTGACCTCCATCGACCATACACCCTGTCACGTACCCTTCGGTTCTCAGGCTCTGGCCTCCTCGCCATCCCTCCCACTCGTCATCACACCTTCTGGGACAGAGCTTTCAGTGTTGCAGACACATTCAAAAGACTCCTCAAACACCAGCTGTTCACCACAGCCTACAACCTCTCCTGACTCTGCTCCTGCTCTTTGCTCTCTATGTAAATTGTGATCAGACTGTCATTGAGTTTCTTGAAAGGTGCTACATAAATCCAATTCTTCTTATTGTTATTAATGTAACAAGTTCACTAAAGTTGAACTAAACGGGAAAAACAGCTTGACCTGAAATGATTTTACTACTAAATCTTGCTTTTTTAAACGCAGGTGTCACTGAATTTTACTTGCCTGCAAAGCGTGCAGGTTACCAACCAAAGGAGTCCCTGCTTCTTCGAATTCTTGTGACAATATTCCTCTTGTAGGTTGGAAACGTCTATTACACACAATGCTGCTCCTACCTACCTCTTGACTTGAAGACTCATATCCATTTACATTTGTTTTATGCCCTTTCAATAGTTGTGCTGTTAATGGACCTCCACACATAAGCAGGAATGTTAAGCTTCAGAGCCTTTTATTTTTTGTTATTCTTCTTTCTTGCCCTCCCCCTTAATTTGGCATTAAGACATTTTTAACTGTTTTACTAAATAAGAATTTTTTTCTCAGCTGACTTGAACAGTCCCACACACACACTGACATAAACACTGAATGGTAGAAAGCTGGCTGGTGAATGGTGGTGGCAGGGGATTTAACGGTGGATGATGAAAATATACCTACTGAAATCTCTTTCTGCCTTTTCACATATCTCATTTCATTTACCTCACTGTTGTCTATAGCCTCTTTATTTCACCTTTCCACTCTTCATGTGTACCATTTAGAAGTCTGCTCTAATTTGCATTTGCTGAATCTGGTAGACAGTGCTCTCCTCTTCGCAACACACACAGTCTGCCCTCCATTATTCCTTTTAGTCCGACTCTCACTTCCTTTACCATTTTGTTTTTGCTCCCGCCTGCCTTTCATTCCCATGCCTCTGATCCGACCAGATGTTTCCACCCCTTCGCTTTCCCTCGTTGGTCTACACCTGCTCTGCGCCTCACCTCAAACACTCCCCTCTCGTCTGCTCGCTCACAAACAGCCGTGAGGTCACGAGCTTCTTAGATCTCCACCCTGCTTCATGGATCACTGCATGTAAACCTGGCTAGGGGAGCAGCTGCTGCCCAATTTGCTCATTTGAGACAATCAATGAAAATAACACTGAGGGACGACAATACTTACAAGAGATTACACACACAAACACAAAGGCACTCATGCACACACACACACACACACACACACACACACACTCCAGACCTGCTAATTGTTGGCTATTAGTCTGCAAGTCTGGGATTGCATGTCTTATTAAATACAGAATTTCAAATGAGCTTCGTTAAATAAGAAAGTACTCCCCTTTTAATGAAGCTAATTTATATGGAAATTACACATAATACTGACGATTCAGCGAGAGATTTATCCTCATTGGATGAAGGGGAGGAATTAAAGGGGGAAAAAGCGGGATAGTGATTTTTTTCCCCCCCTCTTCTTAACAGGTCCCTGCTGTTGGACTCTCTCTCTGTTAGTTTGCTTTTGAAGCGCACCCTCAGTGTGTTCAGGCCATGTGTGTATGGGCTTGGGATACAGCCATCAATGTGTGTGTATATGTGTGCGTGTGTGTGTGTGTGTGTGTGTGATGGAGAGCGTGTGTGTGAACCCCTGTCCTTGTGCTGACCCTGTAGAGCTCCAGCCTGCCTCCCTGGCTCCCACTGATCCATCATGCTGTCTGATTGCCCAGAGAAAACCCATTACTCTGAAACAACACAACACATTAGCAGTGAGCTGCAGGTGTATCTCCTCTGTGTTGTACTCGTTCTTCACCATCCGTGGATGCAGATGTCATGTTTACAGTGCTCTACCATTCAAATGACAACAGTGGAGCCGAGGCAGGTCTCCCACCTGAAATACACTCTCATATTTGGATTAGCACATCATTTGCTTCATTTTGTTGCTTGACTGCACAATAAAGTCAGTTAAAGAGTGTTGAGCTGCATACAGTGTGATAAGACAATGTTTCTGTCTTTCTCACTCTGACTAGTGATTTATTAATGCAGGTCTGTATGCAGCTATGCCCCTGCAGACTGCTTCTGTCCCTCAGGCAAAAAGCTCAGCGTTGCCCCCTGGTGGTAATTAGCCAAGAAGTATGATTTGGCCATTATTTTCTCATGTCTCTTGACACCTTCCTCAAAGGGTAATATAAATGATTTTTTTTTTTTTTTTAATCAAGTAGCTTTCCAAATATATCCTTAAGTTAAATAGGTGGAAAGATGTAAAGAGCAGGTGAAAGAGGCAAGCATCAAAAGCCAATATCTTATGTGTATCCCTGCTTTATGAATGGCATTTTCACCTCAGCGGCTGGTTCACCTCAGAGGTGGATGATTATCTACAACTCTCGTATTTCACTGTGCACTTTGAAATTGCTGTATTTTTTCCCCAAGGAGTTTCCATGGAGACAATTATTTTTCCTTCTACTACTACTACCTAAAAAATATGTTCAACAAGTTTGTGTAATGAATAAAAGCTTTATTCAAACATGAAATAAAAAAATAGTGACAAAGAAAAATGATCAGAACTCACAAGAAATTGCATAAATATATACCATCAGAGCAGATCAGAGACAACATATTTGAAAAGGAAATATATCACAACATCTACAAACAAGCAGCAAAATAAAAACAAATCAAAGACGACGCAAATGAGAAATAATTAATAGAATACAATAAACATGTGTCTCTGCCGTGCAGGTCTTTTTTTTTTTATTTTAAAAGTTATCTCATGGTCAAATGCATAAATGACTGTTGCCACCTAGAGGTTGGTCATACAGTTTAATCATTGCAGTCTTTTTTGTTTTGTTTTCAACAATGACAAAATGCAGTTTTAATTGAGCAACTCCAATTTTGAAATAAATCATCAAGAATCAATGCAGAAACAGCCCGAGTGAGCAGTGTTATGGTGCTCTGACATAATGCATATTATGCGAAAAAAGTGCATTCCTGTGGGATTATACAGGCTATTGTGTCTCAAAGCGAGGGGGCCGTGAACTGCAGCGGCTCATGTTTCAGAGGCTGAACGTCTGCTGTGCAGTGCAACATCTGATGAGCAAGAAAAGCTTACAGATGGTTTCACTCTGCAAAATGTAGCGTGTTGGTTCTGCATCTGGGCCTGTAATCACGAGTACTGAAAAACACCTGCAGGACCGAAACAAATAAAACACTATACCGACCATATGTTCCTCTGATCACATATTCATAGTGATGTGTGGATGACCAGTGTCAGCATGACGGTGTATTTCACTATCAGAAAACATGTGGGTGTGAGTGCTGCAGTGTACACCTGCAGCATCGTGTTAACCGAGCACTGTTATACAATGGAGTTCACTTTGCTCTAATAAGGCCATGAAGTCAAATAAACCATTAGGCTAAGTCAATTTTTACACTCATACCACAATGTATACCCACACTAACAGTTTAGCAAGCTTCATTCTTATATTAAAAAACAATTCATATCAATATGGATGCAAAACAAATATTCACACGTGTGTACTGAACAACAGTGAATTTCAACAGTTTCCCCCTCTATAAAAATAGCTTAAAAATCTGACACATATTTTAGTACAGTGTAGGGTTAAGTCAGTTTTTTTCTCTCTTTTACATCTGAGACAGTTTAATAACAGGCTGGTACATAAGTCCTCTGCTCCTCCTTCCCTCCTATGACACTGCCATACACAGACATAGGGCTTTAAAGACCAAAGTCCCAATAAGGAGCGCTAAAGGGAGCAAAAATGAATGGCATCTTCATCTCCTCCCTGCTCTAGACTAAAACTCCGAACTCCAACTGTCTGCAGACAGGTAGTCCAGTCTTTTCTGCACACGGCTTCACATGCACAGTGGTTTAGTAGTAGAGCAGGACTTGGTCCAAGAGAGGAAAGAGAGTGGCCAACAGTACAATGTGTGTGCTCCATGGCAATGTCAGGATCATTGAAAAGGTGAAGCAGGAAGGACAAAACATGCCACATTTGGCAAACAGAAATCACAGAATCTCTCTCACACAGGAAAAGGGCATCTGAGAGGCAGAGACATTGAACACATAAGCATTTAGTAACCAATAACCTATAGAAAACACACCTATCCACAACTCAGAGTTTTACACACAGAAGGGTGCTGGGGACTGAGACGACCCCAACCAGAGTGAACTAAAGGACAGGTTATAATGTGAAATACAACAAATTGGGCAGGAGTCAATGAACAGATTGTCACATTTTATGCTCTGCACGCAGGCAATATTTTTTTTTTTACGAGACAAGCAATAAACATCGTTGTCATCACGATCATCATCATTCACGCCCAGTTAATTCACGTACACAGTAGGCAAAACAATACTGTACACACACACACACACACACACACAAGTTAAGTGCACAGTCATACTAAAACACCCTCTTACAAACACACCTCTCATTGCACCATGTAACGTTTAGTGTAAGTGGTGAATAGCTTGTCCCCTGATACCCAAGAATTAAAAAAAAAACAGAGAAGGCAAACAGAACACAACACAAGCAGAACAAGTGATACAAACCACTGACATTATAAGGACACTTGAAGAAAGATTGTATTGTTTGGATTAACTAAACGCAGTTGCTATGTACCGCTGTGTTTGCTGGTTATAGCTTTTCAAAGCATATAAAATAATAGCTATCTGTAGTATATGGCAAAAATAAATAACTCAAACCTCTTGCAGCAGTTTTAAAAAGGCCACTGAATGCTTCTGTGTTGGTGTGTGTGTGTGTGTGTGTGTGTGTGTGTGTGTGTGAGTGAGTGTGTGTGAGTGTGTGTGTGTGTGTGTGAGTGAGAGTGTGTGTGTGTGTGTGAGAGAGAGAGATGCAAACAACAGCACAGGTAGGAACTAAGTCTTTAGCCTTAAACCATCATGCATTGACATTACCATATAAGAGTGAATCGCAGCCTGAAGTTTCCAATCATGCCATTAGAAAGATTGAACTGTATGCATACAGTACAGCATCACAGGTTACAGTGCAGCTTCCTCTTGGTAAGTCACCCAACCTGGATGAGCCCCTGTAACAGGGTGAAGCCGATTTCCAGGCCAGTGATAAAAGCAAACAAAAACACAAAAGTGCCTCAATCCTGTAACATGTTGGATTTCAAAGGCAGAGGTTGTCAAATAATGGCAGTAAATGATCAAGTTCAGCACAAGCTTCAGTTTTCTGCCTGTAGCTTTGCTAAATACCTAAATAGCACAAATATATTCCTCAGGAGCAATTCAGTTAGGATCTTTTCCTGACAACGGCAGAATATCAATCTGCTGTCTTGCAGAGCAAGGCTTACTTTGGGACTTGAGCTTGTGGCCTCTTTTGTGAATTCAACTGAATAAAGGCCCAAACTTAAAATGACACCCTGTACAGTTCACCTGTACGTTAACACTTTATATTAAGTTGCCCTGAAGTCAAAACTTGCTTTTTAAAAAGGTACTGTGATGTTTACTGATTCCATGTCAAATTACTGAAGAGCAACTCAGTTTAAAGAACCCCACGAGAGAATGTAGTTTTACACAAAAGGACACTTTGAAGAGCTAAATCTATCCTGTTAAAGCATCAAAACCAGCACTGTCCTGCCAACGTCCCAGCTGCAGAGAGCCCAAATTAATAATAAACATTTCTAGCAGACAGTAACACTGAACTTTTTCAAAAAGGAGTTTCAACCCCCAAAGGGACAGTTATGTAAGGTTTCTTAGTGCGCTTAAACATTTGTTGTGGAGAGCGGTAGGTAAAATTTGAAGTTGTGTAAAGACATAATGTCACATTGTCAGAACACCCTCACTCAGTGTTTTCCTCCAATTCTTCCACATCTATGAGGCTTTGGCTTTTCTTGCCCGTGGTGATGTTTTGTCATCAGACTTCACAATCCCATTGGCAGCACCTCCTGACAAGACAGGAGAACAGAAACATTCCTGATAAAAGTGATTTCAGGTGCATACGCTCAACAATGAGCAATAAAATGAAAATCTGAGACACCGAATGTGTGAGACACGAACTGAAACACAGTATTACAATATGTCTATTTAGGCGGATACTCACCCCTTGTCGGTTCCCTTTTTTGAGGCTTGCTCTTTGGACTGACCATTTTCTTCTTTGAGGCCTGGTTCTGGCTGTGCTCCCTCCACTTTTTCAATTGGAAGTTAATGAATTTCCACATCATCCAGGCCTGTGTCAGGCAGATAGCCGCCAAACAAGTCATCCTGAGGGGCCGTAGGACAAAAATTATGAACTACAAAAGGTAAAGTGATTTCGCTTGTCAACAGGAAAACAAAACTTTGCTCATTTTGCAGTTTTAAAGTTTAATGTCCTTGGTTAATTTATTTGGTATGAGAGATTACGGACTCTTCTTGTTAAATGCCACCTGTACTTGCCTTATGGTGAGCACGTTAAAGTTGCCTTCTGCTAAAGAAAAGCCCTGGTTTTCTGTACGGGGCAGCCCAAAGCCAAAGGTCAGAACTGAGAGTGTGAGGGTGAGGAGGCGGGCGATGACAAAAAGTAGCGCCCACAGAGTGAAACTGTGAAGGAAAAAAAGACTTTGCATCACCATGTTCAGATCAGGAGGGTAATACGACCCATCAAATACTAAATGACAGCTTGCTTGTTAGCTGAATGAAAGCAATACCCCTTCTGCTTGTTCTCATCACTGAAGTAGAAGAGGCGTGAAGCGTGGAACAGGAGCTCCACCAGGTAGTGAGGGACCAGCAACACCAAGCCCAGTCGATGGAGGCTAAACAGACAGGGACAGAGAGAAGGAGGGCAAAACAGAATTAACTCAGGACGTAAAGAAAGAAAGCCAACTACAGGAGAGCAGGAGACAACGCAGAACACCATCAGCTGCATTTATTCTCCTTACAGGATGTCACATTAGTCCCCCACGCTACATTAAGATCAATAGTTTCAGAGGACATGGGATTACCAAAGGGAAGAAATTATATTTTTTTAAAAAACAGAGGGCAACAAGTCAAAATACAGTATGTAACTTTATGGTTTCAATTCCCCACATAGAAGGGAGTCAGCTGACCAGTTTTAGAGTCTAAAGATGGTCTTTATGGGGCTCTGTAAGGATAATAAAGTCAAATAGGTGGTAAGTACTAATAGTCCATCCACTTGAAGAACAAAAAAATAAATAAATCACTTCATAAACTCCTAGATAGTGTGCAGCAGCTTAGTGGCAGGTACAATGTCCTAGTTGTTAATTGCATAATGATGTAATAATTTTACTTTTATTCGCTTGCCAGCAGTGGCATAAAGTAACAGGGCTTCACAGTAAAACAGTAAAAAAAGTTATTTCATCAAGCACTGGGGTGAAACACTCTCAGTTCGAGAATTTCATTTTGGGAATATTATTTATTTATTTCCTACTCAGAGGACACGCTCAGAAAAATTTCACTCACTTTAAGACATAGGCACCAGTGATGTGGACAACATAAAGGCAAATGTAATAGAGCTGGCGGGGGATGTCCTCCTGTAGAAATAAAACAAAAGGAGCGTTAGTAACAGCGACAGCTCTACAGCAGCGACGGTACCACAAACAGAGCAGGCAAAACATTTCTTCATGTAGGCTCTCGTGTCATGTGGGCATTTATAATTTAAAGTCTGCAACCCTTAAACCACAGCCCAGACTCATTAACCACATTTTAGCTTTGACACTGTGCTACATTTTCCATGCAAAGTACGCCTTTATATCCGCTTGGCTCCAATTTACGAAAATAAATACACACACTTGCATTATCCAACAAACTTCAGGCTAATTTTACCAAGAAAACGGATTTGTCATTGCTTGTGTACAAGCACTGCAACAGAGCCGTGATTGTTTAAGGTATTCCTGGCCCCTGTCTGCTCCATACTGCACAGTCCTGTGCTGTGCAGTCCTCAGCTGATTCCTCGTGGAGACACATAAAAACATCAGCGGGGGGTTGGAAGTGGTTAGAGGGCCACTAACCCACTAAGGTATCAACACCACTGCGCTCATCATAGGTTACACACTGCAGAGGTCAAATAAAAAAAAATTTAAAAAAAGTAAGATGAATTTATGCTCACCTTGCGTACTTTTTGAAAGTACAGCTCAGGAAGTGCATGGAGCCAATAGGCAATTTGGCAAATGTAGAAGAACTTGACCTGAAAACTAGACAGAGGACATGTTGTGCAGAGGTAAGAGCCTTGACAGAACTTATATCATATCAATATACAATAGATCATGTGCACGGTGGCTGTAATCTATTTGAAATACAGTGACATGAACTACAAGTCAAACCAGTAAGAATGACATTAAGCTTGTGATGTGAAAAAAGAATGCTCGACATACTTCTGGATGAAAACACGTCTATTGTGGAACTCATTTAAAATTGGAATGAAGTGCTTTGCTTAGACGTTTCTGGGATTTATCAACACGCTGTGAAAAATGGTGTGTGGGAGTCCATATATCTTGACTTACACCATGTGAGTGTGTGGATAACCCTCCCATAAGAAAGTAGGATTTGTTGCAAAGTCCTCCTGTCGGAGAGAAAGAGACAGTGCATGAGACAAAGCCTAATGCGGACTGGGACAGTGTGTTTTTGTGACTCCTGACCCTCGTACCGCTGTTAGGATGCTGCAGCCCCAGATGAAGGAGAACAGGTAGAACGCAGCAAGCTGTCCAGACTCATTGAACTTGCTGTGTTTGGTTTTTGACAGGTGCAGCCTCCTGTTCATTTTCTGAAACACGACAAAATATTACACAAGGCGAGCGCATTAATTTATCAAATGTTGATGTGGAGAACGTTTACCTTTACCATAGAAATATGCTTCACTTTTTTGGGTTACATCTCATTTCAGACTAGGATATTTATAGATGAATTTTCATCACTTGATTAATGAGGAAAAGGAGTACAAGTGTATAACACTGCCTGATACATCCTGTCACAGCTTAAATGTTAATTGTAATCAGCATTTTTTTCCATCTTGTACAAATGTTGTAAATTTGTCTTCAGTCTGGGTGGCTCAGGAGACAGAGCGGGTGATCTTTTAAACATTTAAACATCTTTTAGACTATGATGCATTAATAAGTTCTCTCTTAACTCTTTAACAGCCAGTTTTAAAGCAAGCCAAACCTGTTTCATTGTTCACTTGGGCACCTGACTATTGTTTGAAGACAGATATATTTTTTTTTAAAAAAATGCACAAAAGATTTTTATTTTTGGAATAAAAGTATATAAAAATATTTTCTTCTATTAATGATAGCCCGCTGGGACCAGACATCAAAGATAATATCTCTCAGGAGAAACATGAGCGTTGTTTCAGAAACACAAACAGCTGGGAGGAGTGGAGCTGATCAGCTACAAACACTCCAAAACGTAGTAATGGAGCAGCACGTGAGGCATTATTTGATGCTTTTGAATGATGATTTATATTAGTACATATAAAAAACCTGACACTGTGCAAGCTAATGGGATACAGGTAGTTTGTTTTCCGCCTATCAGGTTTGGACACAGGAGTAAAAAGATCAAAATAATAAGTCATTGCATGTAAACAACAACAAGCAATATGAGCCAATGTGACAGCTGCTGGGTGCTGATGTACTCACGTCGAGAATATATTCTTGTATCAAGGCGTGAAGGATGACGGCAATGAGCAGGTAGAAAAACACGGTGGCCACATCTTTTGGACCGTACTGGTAAAGGTTCACTGGCTCACTCTTCTCATCTGCAAAAAATAGAGTCAAATCATGGCAAGAGAGGGAGAATTAGCAACACATGAAGGGCTGAGCATTTATTTAGAAATCAGACGCAGGGAAAAGCAGCTGACTTAAAAAATATATATATACTGAAATGATCTCTGGGCTCATAAACTTTAGCTCACCAAGAACTTGTGTTACGTTGTACTGGACTGTGATGAACATGATGGCAAACTTTGCTGTGACCTGAAACACAAAGAAAGACAAAAGGATTAACGGGCTGATTCTGGGTGAGGGAAAAGATTCGTCACAAAGATTCGTCACTGGCCACCGATGCATTTCACACAATGGAAGCCGAGCCTTTTTGTTAATAAACCAGCATAGTAGTGAGAGTGTGTCTGGATTGTCCCATGTTGGTGAACCTTCGTCTCGACAGGTGTACATGAACAGAATATATTAATGGCTGTATCCATGTTCGATCTTTCAGCAGCAAATAGCCAAATGATTGTGATAAATTCAGTCATCACTTCATGCACACACGTAATAAGTGAGGACTTGCTGTGTCACTGCAAGATCCTGAATCCTCTGATTCCTATACCTGAGGTCTGGAGACCTCTGGGGGCTGCCTATAGTGGCTCCCAGGGTTCTCCAGTAAATTGAGGTACATTTAAAGTTCACTAGCATTGCTTCAATGACTCATTGTGTCAGGGTGAGAGTGTGCATCTCTTTCTCCTTCAGTGACAGCTCTATACCAAGCTCCATAACCCATCCTTACCTTCACAGGTAAAGGCAGATTAGATTAAGACAAAAATCTCATCAGTTTTCGTAATATTTCCAGTGTGTTGGCTGGCTCTGGGCGGGGACAGCTTAGTGTGGGGGACGCTATCTGGTTTCATTCAAACGTGGCCCGGTGCTGGTCAGCTATAGTAGCTCTGCCGAACCACTGGGCTTTGATCAAATGTGCAGCATGCAGACAGACAGACAGACAGACTTTGAGCCTGCCTATCTTGTTGACAAAGGCCACATACATGCATTGGTTTAGCCAGTGGTTCAGCCGACTGGTAAAATGACCTGTTAGCTGTGCCAGCGGGCCTCCTCGCCATCTTCTCTGGCAATCAGTGAGATACATGAGAAGGGAAAGAGAGAGACATGCTAGCGCCCAGCCCCTGGAGAGCTGCTGTCATGTCAGCTAACAGTTAGCACCAGCTAGCATCACTCGGCTAGCAGCGCTTTTCCTGCCCGCTCACACAGTACCTCGAACATCAGGCCGAGGAGGATAATCATGGCCAGGCAGGACACCATGTCGGCGTGATTCTGGATCACAAACTCGTGGCTCAGCACCGGCGGGCTCTTGTTCTTCTTGCGGAAACCCATGGCTCACCGACACGGCTCTGCCTCCTCTGGCTCCGGGGCTGCCGTCACTGGGTCCTGCTGGGCTGGAGCTAGCGGTCCCCTAATAACAATAATAATAATAATAATGGTTGCTCTGCTGTGGGCCGATCGCTCCGCTGCAGTCCGTAAGCACAGTGAGCCGCTGCCCGTGTGTTTAGGAGCAGTCATGAAGATGCATCGCACCACACCAAACACTACAGCACAACACCCACTTTTTTACCCTGCCTGGTAAAGTCAGATGATGGGCCCTCCCACTTCAAAACCCCATTCATGAACCGCCCAGTGTCATTGACGTAGAAGGAGAACCCAGGCCCGTGGTGCCTTCACGGACTCCACGGAAGCAAGAGAGATAATTGGGTGCGTTATCTTTTGAGTGATATGCACAATTGTTTGAGGACACGTACTATTTCAGCACAGCATCATCTAAAATGATACACTATATCAGATTAGCAGGGCTGGATTAGCAGGCGGGAAATTGCCCCAGACCCCCATGAACAAAGAGCTCCAGGATAATGATAACTTGATTAATTGCAAATTTATCAGAATTCACACCACTAACGTACAATATCCTGTGAGACAGGTCCTGAATTATTACACAGTTTTATGAGCCTGTCATGTAGAGGGACAATGAGCTGATATTATAGTTCTTATCCACTTAATTCCCTACTCACAAGGTGCATGTCGCACATAAAGTACTTGACACACTGAAAACCTTCCAGCAGCTAGTTGATTCCAGCATGAGCATATTAGGGCCTAACTAAAATCTTTACCTCAGAGCCTTGTGTTTGAGGAGGAATTAAATTCAATATTTTAATGTTTTCTCTTTTTCTTTAATGTGTGAACACTTTAGAATATAAACTGCTTTTGTTCCTGGAGCAGCTCTTGTGTTTCACAAGGAAAATATATTGTTTATTGGATATCAGGATTTGTGTTCATCACTACAGAATTTCACTGTACGCCATTCAAAGCCCTGAAAGACAGCTGAAAAGACAATTTGAATGATTGGTTTTGGTACATTTTTGCTGTGATTTCCCCTGAGGACCCACTGAGATATAATAAACCCCAGGGGCCAGGAACATTGAACTAATTCAAACTGCATGCAAAATAGAAAGTGTTTAGTTTCTGTTAAGACCGTCACAAAGCTGTGTCCTGTGTAGAGTCCATGGTAATTATCAATGCCAGTGCTGCGGTATTAATATAGTGTTGTATGTGTAATTTTAGATGGTATTATATACAATATCATGGAGACTGGTGGTTGAAGTAACTAATTATGTTTTACTGTACTGTAACCTGTAAGTAGAAGTATTATTAGTTTACATGAGTATTTCAATATTGTACAAGTTACTTTTTCAATAAATAACAAATGATAAACAATGAAACTGGCTACCTCAAAGTAGGCCTTTAAATTAATTGTAACTAGCTCCACCTTTACCAGCCACGAAACTGAAATACTGCCTACACATTAATACATGAACAGGAATAATATATTGACAATGAAAGGGTCTAATGTGCAAAACAAGTATTTTTACTCTAAATATCTTTAGTGCATTTTGCTGATAATACTTTTGTACTTTTATGATGCAGGCACTTCACTTGTAAGCTAATGGAATATTTTTACATTGCAGTATTTTGACTGCTCTTGATTTCGACACTGGTGGGGAGAAAATATCAGAAACACAGATTGCCACTTTCTTGAGGCAAATTTTTATTTTTTTATTTTACTTGCCTGTCTCGTCACATTTTATTTTGAAAGAAATGACCGGAAGTCGTAATGCAGTCCGCTTGGCAGTGCTCCCGTGTTCAAGGCAAATCAGGTCAACCAGGTAATCTGTCATGTTATGGTGACATTAATGCTTTTACTAATTACCATTAATTACTTAAAGGTAATTTACGGACAACATACGGAGAAAAACACAAGTTAGGTAACTATAACGCCAACATGGCGTTCACCACACACGTCCCTGCCATTGCTGTAAACATTGACGAGCATTAGCTAACCTTTTCACCGCCTTCACCAAATTAATTAACTCTTATTCCAAGTCTTCTAGTCTTCTAGTCTTTAAGGAGGCAATGTGCGTCTAACGACAGAGAGCTTTTGTGAAATACGACAGCGAAAACATTTTAACGGGTTTGTTGCCCAGAGCCAGAGCGGCCATCTTTGTGGCTTTAACTGGACCGTGTGACACCACTATTCACCCAAACCTGTTTATCAGGTGTTTAATAATTCGAAGCTCAGCTCTTACAAACCTGCAGCTGAACTTAAATATAAGTAACACTTTCCTCTGTTTGACGCTAGAGGTCAGTATGAGACAGAAGCGGGACAGCGGGACTTTACAGACCCTCTGTCAGTGGGAGATGGCAGCGCAACAATAGGCACCTCCACATATTTATATTATAGTCATAATATCCTCCAAGATTGAGATGAGAAAAATTATACTGTATGACATGTCATGCAAGGCCCGGCTAGCTCAGTCGGTAGAGCATGAGACTCTTAATCTCAGGGTCGTGGGTTCGAGCCCCACGTTGGGCGGAGCTTTTTTCTTCCATCTGATTTACACGGAGTCATCAGTACATTTGGTTCCCATGCTGCCACACAAGGACAGACAACTGTCTGCTGTGGTTTCACTAATAATCACTGCACGCTCTCTGTGGCAATGAGGCAGCAGTGGTACAGTAAAATTATGTTTTACCTAGTTGAACTATGTGTGGAAAGTCCTTACATCTGTAGAGGAGTAAAACAGTTGGTGTAATGAATTGCTGCTGAACAAGAAACATGTGAAACATAATGTCGACCAACCTCTGAACTGTTGAGGCAGTTGTTTGTTGTTGAGTACTGCATTACTCTCACACATTTTTGCTGTAGAAGTTTGGCACCCACTTATCTCCTCTATGGAGGAGTAAACGCTGTTAGATATAATGCAGTCCAGTATAACACTACGAGCCTTACAGATTACATAGAGTTGAGCAAAACAGGAACATTTTAAATGTGCCCCAGATTATATTTTTGGAAGGTTATTAAATAGGATTTCATTACATTATGTTTTTCTATTGTATTACGTGATTAACTGCTGCTCACTGTCAAAAGGACAGCAAAAATGATGCTTTTTTCAGCTGAGTTTAATTATGAATGTCCACTGTTACAGTGGTCAATGTGTTCCCTCTTATGGAGGAGATTTGGAAATGTAGATTTTTAAATTCAGTCAGTTTAATTTTAGTTTTTTTATTATATTTACTTGACTTTGCTAGACATGGAATTGTATTTGTATAAATATATGAATACATATATATGATATATTCATGTATTTGGGTAACACTCAGTCGGCCGTTATATATTATGGGTACTATGGTAACAACAGTAATGTGTGACATAAATAGACATGGCTTCCTCCAAACTGTAGGTCTTCTTCCCTTTCCTTTTCATTACACCATAAATGTGTTTTAACTGTATAATGTCTCATTTTTACCGCCTATTTTCCTATTTTTTATCTGGCTGACTGGCTTGCAAAAATAGGTGAGGAACTACAGCCTCCCTTTTCTCTCGAAAGAGCCAAGAGGGAGGGAGGAGTTTCAACAAAGGCCCTCTCCACATAAAAAAAAAATGGACGCTTGTGCAGAGAAGCCATGGTGTCCTGCTCCTCACAGTCTACATGCTGGCATTTTTACTTCTAAAGCCTTCAAAGAGGACAGCTACTGGCAGATTCTACACTTGATGCCTTAAAACATTGTTAAATGGGGTTTGTATGTCAAGATTAGCCGTATTAATCATGTTATTTTGTGGTTTTAGGCCTAGCTCTGTGCTTATTTTTCTTCCCCTGTCTCTGACACTCACAGTGCTGCCCCTGCCTGCACTGAACAAAGATAATTACTCAGGAAACATTTCGGCCAATCAGACGCGGCCTTGTATCTTGCCTGTGAGGAAAGCGACCAGTCAGGATCTGGCTAACATCACTGGGGCCTGATCGCCTTGCCTGAAGAGCGGAGCCTTCCCCGGCTGAGGGCTGAGAGTGTCCTCCATGTTTTATAAGTGTTGACATAACAGTGTGTCAGGCAGCCATGCATCCACAGAGGTAAGCTCTGTCTTTTTTATCTCAGCTCTGTGATAACAACATAGCTTCCTTCTTGTTGTGGTGGTGACTGTTGGTTTCTCATGATGAATGTGCACACCTTAGAATCAGTTTAGTGTGCAGGAGGAGGAGCTGGGGTGGATTGGAGGCCTCGCCAGGCCTCTCTGCTCCACAGTGCTGAGGAGGGTGGGGGGTTGGGTAACGACTCTCACCCTTGCTCTCTCTCTGTGTCTCAGGGTCACATGGGTGCCCCAGACAACCAGGCTGCCGTACAGGAGGCAGAGTGGACCATGGCAAATCCTTTTCCTTTTTTATAATGCAAAAGAGAGTTGGATTTAAAAATGGCACCCACATCTCCTTTCTGTTGTGGCAGTCTTGTGTTGTAGCCTGGCAGAGAAAGAATGGGGGATGGGCGGTGGAGGAGGAAGGGGGGTATTATGTACCCTTTGTAAGTGGATTGGCTCTGTGCTGCTTTCTTGTGTGTCATGCCAGGCCGGTTAATAGACATGGGGGGCAACAGATGTGCTTGTTAGGAGGACAAGGAGTGCAGGGCATAAATGAATACTGGTTTTCAGTCTGCTAGTTTTATTTATGCATATGTAAAATAAACGACGCCTAAACTAAAAACTGCATAACTGTGCACATTTAAGAAAATTGCGCTGCGGATAGAGTTTCTACCCTTCATACTGACCAGAGTAGGAGCCCACATGAACCAGAGCTTTTGTCAAAGAGCAATCCTTTTCCACCACTTCCAGTCTAATCTTTAGAAATAATGTGTTGAGACACAGAGTAACTCTGTTTACGGCCTTAGGCCCCGAGTTTACAGCCCGGGGCTTCGTCGACTCTACAGCACTATTGTGAAACTGCTTCCTCCACTCTGATCCTCAAACAGACCGTAGCCATTTTGTGTTTTAGAGAGCTCTTCTCAGGAGAACTTAAGTCTTCTCTTCTTCACAGATCAGATCAGACAGCAGGACAGAGAAACGACATGATTCGTAACATGTTTTTGCATGACGTGTGTAAAAACAAAAAATTTAAATTAATATATATATATATATAGATAGATAAGATATTTTATAAAAAATCTACACAAAGACAGGATGTACGAGGAAACTCGTACTGTTTGTTGCCGTTAATATATTTTTGAGAGCACAGACTGCACTTTGTGTTACATCATGAATCACTGTTTTAGCAGTCTCAGTTGCTTGAGGGAAACAAAGAGTGTTATTCCTCTCTTGTGGCCAGTCATTTTTCCTCTACATGACAGCCCAAAAAAAGTAACGTTGCAGTCAGTGTTTCCTCCTAAACTACAATTAATTCAATGCCTGTAAAACCAAAACCAAAACTTTAACTACCAAGTAGTAGCGAGTTACTCCACAGTGCTCGAGTGAGCCTGTAGTACAAACTTTACATTGATAGTTAAAAATGTCAGCAATGCGTAACGTCATGGTGTGGGAACAAATCATATGGGCCTCTTACTGAGGCAATGCAGCCTATAAACAGGACGGCAGAGGTTGAATAGCAGAGCCACTGACTTATGAACCATAACCACAGATATAATCTCCCAAAAGAACTTTTTCAAATCCCCCCAGATTTATTCTGTCATAATCAAGAGGGGCACGCTAAACTGAAGGAATATAAACCGTCTAATGCAGGGGGAAATCTCTGCATTGCAGCAAAAATGCTGTTTAAGAGGAAGAGGGGAGCCTGCACACTGTGATCCGTGTGGCATAGCACAGCCGACCAATAATGTTCCACCCTGTTGGCCCTCCAGCCAATTGCAGCTGCAGTTGAGGTTAAAGATTGACAATCAGAGGGAGCGCAGCAGGGAGAGCAAGGGCCTTCTGGAAAATTCCACAGCCATCTTTGATTCACCCTTTACAGCCTTATATAAAATCCAGGTCAAACCTTTCTTTCATACTGGATATTCTGAGCATACTAGTAGTGTACTTTGATGTTGGGACATTGTTTAAACATTGTAAAGGAGTCGTGCTAAGAAAAGGCATCTTTATGGAGTTAAAATAGCTATTTTATGAAATGTAGACTAGGACATTATACCGTCTGCTTTTGATTAATTTGTTGTTTCAGGAAAAGCATAAACTAATAATACGTATTTCCTCATTTGTCTGCATGTGCTAGTTGGTCTTGTGAAAGCTGACTGCATCTTGTCATTTTACAAAACCTAATAATCTCTCTAAGGCTTTATGTTGCAGGATAAGTGGGATGTTTTTTAGTCAGTCGTATTAATCCCAAGTGCTCTCTATGACAGTTCTGGTGCAGTGAGTTCAATATGATGTTTGCAATGGCTTCCCTGTAGAGCCATATAGAAGAAGGGTCATTTATTCTGATATGTTTAATGTGTAAAAACTGCACATTCTTTAAGCTATAGAGAATAGCTTTAAATGGCTTCACAGTGCTGGTCTCTCTTCCTTCAAAATGAAATCTAATTATTCTATGACAGCAGTATTCTCAGGGAAGGAGGGAAGCAAAAATCAAAGACGTTAAAAAAAAAAGAAACAGATGAGATGAGTGTTTCTCACTTTGCTGGATGTCCTTGTGTCTCCCTCTCTGTGTTTCTCTTCTATCACGGCCGTGAAGGTTTGTCTTGACATAGCTGTGTGTGTGTTTTTTTTCCTCTTTTTTTTTTTTTTTTTAAATGTTGGGCTGTAATCTCCATAGATCTCTCTGGTCCTCCTGCATGGATGTGCCAGTGCCTGAGACTGAGCCTCGGAGTGGGGGATGGGGGAGAGGGGGGAGGGGAGCAAGCTGTGGCCTCCATTTTCTGTGACGAGAGAACCCTGCTCGTCTCTCACAGGAGAGGAATCTAAAGGCACTGAGTCAGTGTTGTTTCCTTTTTGTCCATCAGGTACTACTTGCAGAGGGGAATACTGTCAGTGTTTTCTTGTACCCGCGTCTCTCTGGAATATATCCCAGAATCTGCTGAGGATTTATTTTCCTTACTCTCCTTGTGTGATGGATCATAGTTCCTGATCTGAGAATGCCCTTTGGATCAGCAAACCTTTTTTACTGCTGGTCATCCTGTCTGTTGCAGCAATGTCTTGCCATTGGTATTAAGTGTGTATATAATACAGGGTTGTGGCACTTTGTTCAGCAGCTCTGGGCTGCCTGGTGATGGCGAATGTTCTCTCCTTTCAGAGCTGTGGTACACGTAGCAGAGCTACTTGGCTAACGTCTTCTTATTTTCATGTGGGCCTCGTTTGTTCACTCAGTCCGGAACAGGAAGGCCCCGGAGGGGTTGGGGTTTGTGTGTGTGCGCGTCTATGTGTGACTGTTGGCAGGCTGAAACAAGATACCCATATGCCATATTTTAAGAAACTCTGCTCAATCCATGACTGTCGTTTTTCAGACTATACCAGTTATGTTAAGCCGTCTGTGATTGCCAGTGTATTTAGAGTAGCCCTGAAGATTGTGAGTAGCAGTCTTGGCTTTGCTATTTTTTTGTTAGAGAGAAGATATTACATTTTTAAATCGATGTTAAACTTGTGAATTGAGAAGCAAATATCCAGGCTAACTTGCTGTTTAAATGAGTATAGAATTAATAGCAGATATGATTACATTCAATCTCTTCAGTCATATCTGATTGACTAAACTCTTAAGGATATGCATTTTAACCTCCTTATTACTATCAGTGAACCGACATTTGATCAACTTTGCATGGAATGTCTCTTTAAGGGTGGAGGAGGGGACATGAAGAGCATTCCTTTACTTTTTAGAGGAGAAAAAAAGCTTATCCCACAAATGTGGTTGACCTTTGAGTCTTAGCCTGTAAACCCATCACCCTAGCTGGAAACCAGAGCTGCAGCCAAAGCTATGAACTGGTCAAGTGTGTGACCTGTCAGGGGTCCTTGCGAGGGTTTTCTTCTCGGGGCTTGTGAATAAAGGCTACATCCTTGGAACGAGGCCCTCTGTTGCTCTGACAAAGGAGGAGCCAAACACTCAAAGACTTTCATTTATCACCAGAGCCCCTTTTATTCTCATCCTTTTTTTTTTTTTTCCTCAGGAAATTTGATGAGAGTAGGACTGGAGACCAGGGAAAGCAGGTTTCTCCTGTGCTAGATGTGTTTGTGTTGGAGATAATGTACACATAGCTTTTGGATTGATTCGTAATCTATAGATTTATTAAGCTATGGTACATTAGCTTTCAAGCACAGCAGTAACATAGGCCTATATTTTGAGCTTTAAAAATAAAAAAAATGCTTATGTAACTCCACAATTATGTACGTGAATATATCCTAAATAGAAAATATGTGGTGCCAGATTTGTAAATTGGGTGATAAACAATGTTATAAGCATGACTTTGGCCACTGGAGCTGTTTTAAATATGCATGTAGTGAAAAAATATTTAGATAGACCTTGTTCAAAGGTTGTTAGATTGATCTCTTGCTATTGGTCTCCAAGAATGGGCCCAAATCCTTGGAGGGTACCCTGTTGTTACTGAAGGGGCTAGAAAGGTAGCAAAAACGTATACTGTTAATTGCCATGAGACGCTACTCCTCTAGTAGCGTGGACCAATTCCCTCTGACTCTCTCCTTACTATAGGACTGTTCACCATTTGTAGTAAACAAAGATCAGGACCTAGTCGGACTATGTTTGACTGCTGCAATCTCTCCTGAAGGACGGAGGTGCAGGGTAATGTCAGCTAAATGGCCCTATGTGGTGTTGTGAATATCAACTTGTGCTTAGCGAAGAGGACTGTTGCCATGGTGATTGTTACCGTTCTCTCTATTGGAACATAAAGAACACATTCAGACTCGTTTGTCACTTGTCGTTTGACTTGCTTTGCTCGTGTGTTATGGGAAGGATTTGAACTTCGTACCACGATATCAGAGATGTGCTGAAATCAAATGAAAACAATAACAATGGAAACCTGCAGAGTCCCCATTGACACATCCTCAGGGACGCGGGTGCCCAAGGTGGTGTTCCACTTGTTTACTGTTATGGTGATGTGGTTCCTGAACACCCTGTCTGACTTTGTGTTTGCCTCTCTTTCTGTGTGCTCTTGTTCGGTGCTCTGCAGTCTGGCTGAGGAGGAGGTAAAGACAGAGTCTGATGTGGTAGAGGGGATGGATGCGTCTGCACGATCCAAAGGTAAGTCTCTAAGGCCGGGTACCTCGCATTTAGATTCAAACATATTATGCGTTTTAGTTTAAGAGAATGACATGGTTATTTACTATACATTTCCGTGAGCAGTGTTAGGAATTTTGCTGGTCTCTTGAGACTGAAGATAATCCATAATGCTTGGCTGCCTGCCTGTTTAGAATTTGTGTATGAAGTATGAACACAGGGTCTACTTAGTTTAGAGGAAGCCCTCTAGCTGTGTGTTACTACCAAGTGGTAAATTGATATTTTGCATCTTCAATTACTGCTTTTTAGATCAGTGTGCTTGCTGTCAGGACAAGAGGTTAATGTTATCAGGATGAGAAATTTCTAAAATCTGAACACTGCATGCATTGTATTGAATTGCCCAGCTGAAATGGCTTGTTTCAATTTGCACTTCCTTAGTTTCTCAATACGCTCTGAGAATGTGGGGTGATGGGAATTATATATTATGATTGTTATTGTTATCATCCTCTTAAGTTATTCATGTCTGTCTTTTAACCTTCTTAAATACGTGTGAGTGAACAATACAAGCTTGTCTCCTGTTGTGTGACAACCTGGCTATTTTGCACCCAGTCCCTGATCCACCGGGGTCAGCAGAACGACCAGTGGCACCACAGAAGAGAAAGGTGTCGAGTCCCACCCATTCTTCCAATGGACACTCTCCTTCGGACACCTCCCCCAGCCCTGTCAAGAAAAAGAAGAAGCCTGGGGCAGTCAACAGCAACAGCAAAGACCAGGTAAGGGCTCCAGTATACTCATTTCAAAATCCGGCGTGCTCTCAAAGGCTGTGGAGAATACTGCTGGGGGCAAATGCCAGTGTAGTCGCTGCAACCGAAGGTTTCTCCTTCCACATCAGAGAGTGGAGTTAGCAAATGGGATGGCACCTAAAACAATTAAAAAAAGAGTGACTTTGGGTTGCTTCTTATTTCCCCCAGCAATTCATCATATTTAAAGGGCAATAAACTCACAAAATCCTAAGGGACTCATCTTTACGCTCAAAAAGGAGTTGTTCGTATGACTTGTTTTCCAACTTCATTGTAAATAAAATGTGTCTATAGTTGTTACGACCAGCCGTACTCAAAGATGGAGTGACAAGCCTGCCATCACAGTATGTGATATTGTGAAAATATGAGGATAATGTTGCCCATTCTTAGTCTCTCCTGGAAGGCATTTGTATTGTTGTACACATGGAAAAGTGCCAGAAATGGTTGTGTAAAGAATGACAAAAGAGACCTTTTAGAGAGAAGTTCAAACCCTCTTTTCTCATCCCGCAACAGCTGGCACCTTTTAGTCTTCTTCTGTAATATAGTCTTGTTCATGTGGTCAGCACCTGTATTATCACCCTTCAGGTAGTCTGAGAGAACACAAAACAAACTCTGACTGGAGGCCTGCAGAGATCAAAGCCCACTGCAAAGTCCAGTGACTTCTGTCTCTGTCAAAAATACGCCACATCGCCTGCGAGAGCACGCCAGTTTTGATTTTGACTGTAGTATACTGCCAGATTTCAGGTTGACCCACATGTATGGATGTGGATATGCCTTGCTGTGATAGATCTTGTGTGGGTTTGGAGCAGTGCCATGAATGCATAGTCAACTCGCAGTTACTTTATTATATTTTTTTTTAGACAGTTTGCATATTTGTGTGTTAATCACCACTAGTGGTCAATTCTATCCTGTTGTTTTGCTGAATTTGAGTGTTGTGCATTTTGGTGAGATGACTCTGATGCATATGCTTTTATTATCTGCGTGCCGAATTATTCCCTTTTTGCCCTTTAGTCATCTGTTGTACCTGCATGATATTAAAAGATAATTCTAGCATTTTTTTGTGTAATGGATGTTTGATGTGAACATGTAACGGCTTGCCAATATGTTTAGAACAAAAGCTGCAATTGGATTTAACTCCTACTCCTGATAAATTACTACTAAACGCTTATTCAGTGTAAACTAAAGTGTTACCAGCTTGAGATAACTGGGATTGTGTAATGTCATCTTGAGTTGTGAAAGCAGATGCATCAGCTTCAATTGAACCATTAATGTAGTATCACAGTATCAGTTAAGCACTAGTTAGTACTTACCATACCATGCATTGTGTTCACTCTCAGGTGAAACATGAGAGAGAAAGATGAGCTATCTAACTATAACATTAGAGTAATCACAGTAGCCAGAAGTTCACACCCAAAGACCTGTTGGGTTAGTCTTGTTTGACTCACAGTTGAAACAGTCACGTGATCAGATGTTCAGATAGTTTACTTATTTCCTGTTGGATTCATGGCCTGAACTGCCCTCAATGCTGCTTACCCTCCTTACCCCACCTTACTGCTGCCTTGTTTCTGTTGCACTGCACCTTTTTGTGTTCCTGCGTGTTTTTGAAACCTGCCCCCTGTTTCTCTTGCCTGCATTTCAGTCAGAGCTAAGACATGGTCCCTTTTACTATATGAAGCAGCCAGCACTCACCACAGACCCTGTTGATGTTGTACCGCAGGACGGCAGGAATGACTTCTACTGCTGGCTGTGCCACCGCGAGGGCCAGGTGCTCTGCTGTGAGCTCTGCCCCAGGGTGTACCACGCCAAGTGCCTCAAACTACCAGCCGAGCCCGAGGGCGACTGGTTCTGTCCAGAGTGTGAGGTATCTCGCTAAAGACGTGTATGTGTGTGGGAGTACACAAAAGATTGTGGGACTTGAGGCACGATCTTGCTTGGTTGACAAATGGGGTGTCGAGACTATGTGCCATGAGCAGCATCAGCCAGGGAGGAGGAACGGATCACTTGATATCACTTGCTTTTGTCTGTGGTTGATCAACAAACCTGCTGACTCTTGGCCCACCATGACACATGGTGTGACACCCCTGCAAGCTAATGGCTCACACTACAAGTTTGAGAGATGTAATATAAGAATTTTGATCTGTCTCTTTAGAGAAATTTACTGTGGACTTATTTCTATTGGCACATTTAGATATTTGTACAAGCTCAATCAAAAGACGGCAGATAATGTAAACTTTACTAATGTTAAGAATTTCTATCAGTAGCAGTGTTCAGTCATTTTGCTTAATGTTTATTTTCATTATATGTTCGTGTTATTAATTATTAAACTTCTTGTTGTTGCAGAAAATAACAGTCGCTGAATGCATTGAAACCCAGAGCAAAGCAATGACAATGCTGACAATAGACCAGCTCTCCTACTTGCTCAAATTCGCACTCCAAAAGATCAAACAGCCTGGGGTAAGGCTTGTAAAAATCCATTGTATGCTGGTTTAATTGCTGTTTTATAATATGCTATGTTATGTTTAAGAAAGTGTTTGGTATTCAAACAAAAAAGTCAGGAATGATATCAGGGAAATGAGACATCCACATTTTGGCTAATGCACCTGCTTCTTTTTTTCATATTTTGCTGAACTGAGCAGACTGAGCCTTTTCAGAAGCCTGTGTCCCTGGAACAGCACCCAGATTATGCAGAGTACATTTTCCACCCCATGGACCTGAGTACTTTAGAGAAGGTAACACTAGTTATTTTCTTTAAAGAAAAATATTTTAAAAAATACTCCAAAAATGCTGAATGTGAACAAAAATGTTGGAATGAGCATCAGAGGACAACAGAAATACACAAAATGTTATTGTGTAGCCTTCTGAGTGGTAGATTTGCAGCTTTGATTAAGGATAGAAATTTCATACAGAAACATACAGACAGACCAACACAAGTGAGGCAAAGCATCGCCAGAACATTTAATATAGAAAACAAGAAACCTAATGAAAAAATGTGGTCACAAAATGCCACTGAGGAAAAAAACACACAAGTACAGAGTCATTGCCATACACAAGTAAAAAAAGCAGACATTGCACAGCAAGATATGTGGCACAGCGTTTATCATATTTACCACACCGTAGAAGTATCTTGTTTTGACTGTCATTTACACTTTTTCCTAGACTATCAAAAAGAAAATGTATGGCTGTACTGAAGCCTTTCTCGCTGATATGAAATGGATCTTACACAACTGCATCATCTATAATGGAGGTAGGACACTTAACATATCAGTAACCCCTCTACTCTGCCAATATAGTGACGAAAATATAAATTAAGCGTGTTACTTTTTTCCAGGTAATCACAAATTAACAGCAACTGCAAAAGTCATCATCAAGATTTGTGAACATGAGGTAAAGAAGCTTTAGTAACTTAGTAATAGCAAAGATTCTGTTGATGTTTCAGATTTTTAATTGATTTAATTTATGGCATCTCTAGATGAATGAAATTGAGGTGTGTCCAGAGTGCTACCTGTCTTCATGCCAAAAAAGGGACAACTGGTTTTGTGAGCCATGTGTAGGTCTTTACACAGTCTTAAATATTAGATTCAAGCAGTGTTTCTTTTACATTTTGGTTTACATTTTAGATATGTGAAGTATTGAATTATTTTGCTTTGTCGTTAATAGAGTCAACCCCACCCCCTGGTCTGGGCTAAGCTAAAGGGCTTTCCGTTCTGGCCAGCAAAAGCTCTTCGGGAAAAGGACGGACAGGTAGATGCACGATTCTTTGGGCAACATGACAGGTGAGAAGTCTTTAAGTAGAGAGCTGACTATAGAAATAGGGTTGCTGGACCAAAACTAAGTCTTGTGATTATTCTAATTTGGTTGAGTTCATTGTTCATTGTGCTTTTTGCTGTGCTTTTATGTAGAGCCTGGGTCCCCATCAACAACTGCTACCTCATGTCCAAAGAGATCCCCTTCTCTGTGAAGAAGACAAAGAGCATTTTCAACAGTGCCATGCAAGAGATGGAAGTCTATGTGGAAAACATTCGCAAGAAATTTGGGGTTTTCAACTATGCACCCTTCCGCACGCCCTACACACCCAACAACAAGCTGCAGATGCTGCTGGATCCATCCAATCCCAGTGCTGGGACAGTGAAAACAGAGAAACCAGATAAACTTCGCTTCAACTTTGATATAACTGCATCTCCCAAGATGGTCCTTAGTAAGAGTTCCACTCCCAGTGGCATGAGTCGGAGGGTCTCCATGACAGACATGCCTCGGTCTCCCATGAGCACCAACTCCTCGGTCCACACAGGGTCTGATGGGGAGCAGGACATGGAAAAGCCCAGCAGGAATCCTGCCTTCCACTACAGCACTGGAGAGGAATCAATGGACTGTACTGGTAAATAAACATTCATTTATCCATCCACCCAGTATCTATACAGCTTGTCCTTAGGTGGTCATAGGGAGACTGGAGCCTGTCCTAGCTAACAATGGGTGTGAGGTGGGGTACACCTGGACATGTCACCGCTCACAGGTAGACACATAGGAGCAGACAACCATTCATACTCACATTCACACCTACATCCAATTTGGATTGACCAGTTGTAGCTATAATTGCTATTTTATTACTATTACTATGTATCAAATGACGATCTGAAAACAATTTCAATGTGAAAAGGTTCGCTCGTAGGAATGAACCTACAGAGAATTGTCACCATAGACTAGATATTAGAAGTGGACGTAGCTACCGTGACCTCACTCATTGGTTCTTGGACTACCATTTTGAAGCCTCAAGTTTGACGATGTGCCATCTTTGCTTTTTGGAGCCAGAAGTTATACTTTTTTTTTCTCCCCACCCTCATTGGTCCACAACTTTATTGTTTGGATTCACTCTCATCGCTCTTATAATGTCGTCCTATTTCTCAGGAGGTTACTGTTTTCATCATCAAGCTCTACAAACCCACTGCTCACAACTGCTTAGCACCAAAGAGCAGACAGACAAAATTAGCAATTAGCTGGTGAACAAAGTAGAGCATTCAGCAGATTAAGAGCCAGACATTTCCTTCAGCAGATGGTTCATGTTCAAGTTACAGCTAAAAGAAGAGTGAATATTGGACCTACGTACATAAATTGGCCACAAACATGACATCAAATGAATAATAAGGTTGCTCTGTAACTGCTTGATATAGGCAACTGGTTGCTAACAAGTTCATTGTATCTACTGTAGTGGTGATGCTATGTCAATACTGTGTCACAACTTGCTTCTGTCCCTGAAAGTCTCTGAAAAAATCAGTTATTGTAGCTGTATAGTCACCTGCATGTATACACATCACTATGGCTGTTTAGCCATGAGTGGAGTGATGCTCTTTTCAAAAACATTTTTCCTCAACATGTAAAGTAAAACTATCTAAACTTGGATTTTTAAAAATGAAATTGCAGCATCTCCTGTCTCAGGGAAGATGGGTCCTGCAGGCAGCGTGACAGGCAGCCCGAAGCCTTTTAACTCTGGACTGGTGCCCAAGCAGGACAGGACTGCAGGCACAGGTGGCATCCTCAATCTCAACTTGGGTCAGTTCCACCAGCAGAAATATACTGTAATGATGTCATAAAGGCTAATAATCACCATATCATCATTCTCACGTTAGCTAATATTTGAATTTATGCTGAAATCGGACATTTACCTGTTCCTTTCAGATCGAGTGAAGGCTGAGATGGATCTGAAGGAGCTCAGTGAAACGGTGCAACAACAACAACAACAGCAAAACCAGCAACAACAGGGATCGTCAACTGCAGCCCCAACCCCAAAGAGACCTATCAGGAGCCTAGACAAGACTATTGAGAGCTGCAAGGCACAGCTTGGTACATACAGTCACCGCTATTCTTATACTGTACATATTGTACCTTGATGATGCTAGATGAGATTTTTGTTCAACAGTATTTCATGTTGTAATAATGTAGGAAGAATTTACCCAGAGCACGTCGTAGCTAACATGTTAAATCGGACATAATGTGACTTAGAATTGGTAGTGGGAAACAGTTTGTCTGGCTATTACCAAAGAAAGTATTTATTTCTTTATTTCAATGTGTCTGACAGAAAGGATTTTAACTCTTAAAAGCCCTGAATAAAGAATGTATGTTTCTCCATACAGGGATAGATGAGATTTCCGAAGATGTGTATAAGGGTGTGGACCACAGTGACTCTGAGGACTCTGAGAAATCGGACTCGAGTGACAGCGAGTATCTCAGCGATGAGGAACACAAGCCAAAGAGCTCCACCCAGGACGACAAAGACAAAGCAGAGAGAAAAAAGCCCAGAGCAAGCACGGAGGGAGATAATAAGGAAGGAGTTACGGGGACAGTTGATAAAGCTACTTCTGAATCCCTGCTCAAAGACAAGCAGGGTGTCAATGGACCAGATAGGGACCTCCAGGACAAGCCCAGAACGCCCCAGTCTCAACCCCTTACTGACAAGCCCAAAGCCCCAGAGGAGGGCAGAACAGCTGCTGCCACATCAGTGGCCGAGCAAGACTCTGATTCAGAGAGAGAGCTAGTGATTGACCTTGGGGACGAACATGGAGGCCGTGACTCCAAGAGGGGGAAGAAAGAGCCAGGGGCGTCTACTGCCAAAACTCCCAAAGAGTCTAATGTTGCCAAGTTGGAAGGTGAGGCCCTTGATATACTGTGTTCATTTTCTCCTGTGGTTCTCATTCTGACTATGACTCCCAGTTAGGACCACTGGGAGGAAATAATAACCTGATCTTATAATGTTAGAACACACCCACACAGCGAGGTCCTGGTCAGGGTGAGCTTCAGTGGAGGTCCATGTAAATTAAAACACAACTCTGCTCCAACACACCGTGCTGTATCCACCAAACCTCTAATCTATCTTGTCTACAGGTTAGTGCCTGAGGCTGTTTCCCCGTTTCCTTATATACAGTTCATGATCAGTGATGTGTGGGATAAATCACCATAGATACAAAGTATACAAACATTATTATTTTCATAATCCTTTTCTTAATGATATGATATGTACAAAATACCATTGATCTTGGCAATACAAAAATGTAGGGTATGTATGAAAGGTGGATATAAATTGCCACAAGCACAAAATATATAATTGGATCCATATTTTTTTTCAACCACATTTTAAAAACACTATACTTAAATCCTATCTGTCTCTGTAATTAGTAAGTTATACTATATATTCTAAGTCCTTGGTTGACCTTAAAACATCCAGCCCTTAAATGTATAGCACTGCACTCAATACTCACAATCAAAATCGATGCAGCAGAACCAAGAGAATTCTTTTTATTCCACTAACTCACCTTTCTTTTCATAACCTGGCACCTACATTATCCACAAAGCAAGTCAACAATAGTTTGGTCAGGGTTTGGGTGTCTTATGCTGGCAGTGGCTAGCCTGAAGCAGAGATGAGGAGCGCGCTGGTAAATTTTCTATCTCTCTCAAATTCTGTTCCTAGACAGCAAAACATGGCTTCACAACTACTCCTTCATTTAACCCTCCTATGTTTAAACTGCCTAGTTCAGGAATCCATTAGCTATGTTATTTTCTTTCTCCCCAGGTAAACAGCCTTCATCTTCTGCAAGCGCCACACCGTCACGGGAAGCAGCCTCTAACCTGAAAGACTCACTGCAACCTGCCATCACAGCAGCCCTCAACCTTGTTTCCACTGCAGCCTCTGGTCAGTCCAGTGCCACCACAGCTCCCAGCGGATCCGCCAGTGCTCCCTCTCCCGCCTCCACCTCTGTCTCCACAACATCCCCAGCACCTGCTGCTATAAAGAAACAGCGCCCTCTACTGCCTAAAGAAACTGCTGAGGCTGTGCAGCGGGCAGTAGTTTGGAATCCAACCAAATTTCAGACGTCCTCTCAGAAGTGGCACATGCAGAAGGTACAGAGGCAGCAGCAGCATGGCGAGCAGTCGGCAGTGCAGACACAGGTTCAGAGTCAAGGGCAGACGCGCACCCCGCAGCAGCTGCAGTCACAGCAGCAGAACAACCTCTCAAGTACTCGCTATCAGACCAGACAAGCAGTCAAGGGTATTTACACCGGCATAATCATTCATCCGAACATTAAACTCTACATAATAAAATTAAATGTATATGAAAAGATGTATAATTTCCATTGTTTCCAACTTTATCCCCTGCAGTGCAACAAAAAGACCCACCGCAGAGTACTTCCTCATCGACAGCTGGCCTAGTCCCATCTGGTAGCTCCTCCTCTTTCATGTCGGGGGACGTGCAGATCCCTACAGTCTCAGCAGACGTGGCCGCAGATATAGCCAAGTACACAAACAAAGTAAGTTACAGTCCTCAGCTCTGTGTTTAAATGTGCAAAACGAGAAAAGGACTGCAGTCATTAATCACTGAGAAAATACAGAATTTCTCTCAATATTGAGTAATTTTGCCCTGATTATAATTTTGCATGAAGTATTTCACGTAATGTAAGGAAGGACCAGAACATAAAGAAATTATTTTACTTCAAATAAATCAAATTAGTGCTCTGTTAATTTCATTTTTACAGAATGTAAGAAGTGAAAAATGAGGACTGATATCATGTTTGTCAAAACTCTGCAGATTGTGGACACAATAAAAGGGACAATGACCGAAATATACAACGACCTCTCCAAAAGCACGTCAGGAAACACGATTGCAGAGGTGAATTCTAGCATAAACACTGAAGCTTATAACTCTGTCATCCTAACACATGACAAGTTTTAATCCCCTCTTTTTTTCCCCACAGATTCGACGATTAAGGATAGAGATTGAGAAGCTCCAGTGGCTGCATCAACAAGAGTTATCAGAGATGAAACACAATCTTGGTGAGTTTCCTGCTTCTGGAAATGTGTCCACACACCTGAGAGTTGATTTATTATTGAACCAGTCTTTTCATGAATATTACATATAAACAGATGTTTCTTTTTCACACACTGTATGAGTTTCAAGTTGTTTTTGTTTTGTCTCACTTAAATGCAGAGCTGACAATGGCAGAGATGAGGCAGAGTCTGGAGCAGGAAAGAGAACGGCTGGTGGCTGAGGTGAAAAAGCAGATGGAGTCGGAGAAGCAGCAGGCAGTGGACGAGACCAAAAAGAAACAATGGTGCGCTAACTGCAGGAAGGAGGCCATCTTCTACTGCTGCTGGAATACGAGTTACTGTGATTACCCCTGCCAGCAAGCCCATTGGCCAGAACACATGAAGTCCTGCACACAGTCAGGTAGCGTAAACACACTCATGGCATACTAATATGTCCAATATACAGATTGCATAAAGTAATGAAATAAAAGTAGTCCACCAAACCACTCGCATGGGGATGCACACAAAAATATCATGCTCCAGTATTTTATTATGAAACAATATACTGTTTTTCATTTAAAGTTAATGTAGGTCGACTAAATACACTTCTGCTGTTCTCAGAGCCATCGTCAGGCTGTGCTTACTGGACATGTAAGACACATGGCAGTGAGCTAGCATTAAGTAGAAAGTAGTGTGTTCTGCCACAGAACAGACAGCGGTGTACTGCATAATTGTTATATTCTCTGCCTTTAGGATGGATGCTTCCTCTGACATTAACAAGATTTATATTGAAAGTCAGCATTCTTTTAAATTTGAGTGACCACATTTTTGTGTATTATACAAAAAGACGTGTAATTCCACTGTCACTTGTCTAGGATAACGGTTTCTTTTGTGGGTTAAACAGAATTTTTTCCAAGGTTATCTCTATCCACTCACATTGAAGTGGTGTGAAACTCATTCTTATCAGATGGGGTTGCAAGTGCATTGAAAAAGACAAATGTTCTCACTCTTGACGGCTGACTTGTTTTTTAATTCAAATTGGAGGCAAGTACTTCTCCCCCTTTTATGTTACAGTATATTCCATTTAATGTCAAATGCATGATGTGTCAAATGCAAGACACCATCTCAGACACAGCCTGTCATTCCTCCTCTAACCACACTCCCATGGTCACTAAGCCTCTCTCAGCCCAAACACTCATCCCTTCAAATGCCCACAGAATGTATCGAACAGCTGAGAAAGCACAATATAATTTTGCAGTAATAATTACAAATGGTTTGAATAGTTAACCTCATCATTGTGTTTTTATAGACACATAAAAGTCTGCAGACAAACCCAAGCAGAAATACAGTGTCCATGTTCTCATTTTAAATTTTGCTTGTCCTTCCAGCCACAGCTTCGCAGCAGGAGCCAGAAGCAGAGCCCAACTCTGAGCCTTCAGTCAAATCCTCAGGCCTCTCTCCTGCCACACAGACCCTGCCTGCAGGAGCAGGATCCATATCAGACAAAAGCAACTCTCCCACATATATGGAGAAGAGCAAGGACAGTGCTGGTGTCACTGTGACCTAACTGCTACACTACAGATACTCTTGCACATTTTTCAAGGCCACCATGGAGCTTGCCGTGTCAAATGTGTGTCATTGAACATTGAAGCTTGAAGGCTTGCATCTCCTGTGACAAATCTTTTTTTTTTTTTTCCATTCCCATTCATACATCTGCCTGGTGGACACTTTTTGGTTCATCTCATGGTTTCCACAAGTTTGTGTTCAGGTTGATTAACCTTGTGAAATTAGTCTGTCTTGAGAACTGAAATGTGAGCCTGTACATTTCCATACTGTAGCTTTGTTATAGTTCTGTTACCACTTTGTTTCATGGCTGAGCAAGATTGTATGAACCCACAGAATATTTACTACATTTAATACTTTAAAATGCTGCTCTGAAGTACTTCATGGCTGTTTTTATTTTGTTGATTGCTCCCCATCTAATGAGACAAAAAAAAATTAAACCGCTATCAGCAATTGATACTCATTCATCATGGTGCCATCAGAGGTGTTTTGAGTTATGCAAGTCAGATCAGTGTTTTATACCATGTCCACTTCATGTCATTTTAAGTATTCTGAGTAATGCAAGTTTAAGCCTGTTTTCAACTTTGTCCTCTTCATGTCAGCGGTGACATTTTTTGGCTCATACCAGTTTTGTATTCTAGTTCCACATTGTATAGACCTACATTAACAAAAAAAAATCAGTGATTTATTAAAAAGAACTAAAAAATGTAAACTGTACAAAGTTTTTGTAAGAAAATACCTGAACAATATTTATAGTGTTATATGTTTTTATAGTATGTTAAATGAAATCACATTTCTATGTGTCTAAACAAAAAGTTATTTGAAAATAAATTACTTCACATGAATGTCAGGTCTGAGCGCAAATTCTCTGTTAAACTGGTTATCCAAAGCTGATGTAAATCCTGATCAGACTGTGTCTAAGAGCTGGGTAGACCTAAGTAGAAACTGCATTTTGGCTGGGTATTCTTTCCTGTGAGCATGTCTGTTTTGAGCTTGTGTCTCTTTCGTGTTTACATATTGTACATACAAAAAATAAACTCGTGAAGAAAAAATAAAAACGCTCTGATCAACTTAGTACAATGAATCTTGACTCATTTATGGCATCAGGCGTCTTTCTTAAGAAATTAACCACAAATAATCAAACGACCTCTGATAAACTTTGGACCCAGATCTCAGGTTTCCGCCTGCGTGAAATCTCGCGAGATTACGTAGCGGCGAGGCAGAGAAAATGGAAGGCTGTGCTAGCTAGCTAGCAAGCTGAGCGAACCCATTAGTAACTGGAAACTAATCATTTATATCCAAGGTATGACTTCGGTTTTCCTCACGGTGTTAATGTACAAGCCTTCAAAATTTAATTCATATGTCGGTATCGTTGGAGACTATTAGCTTCGCAGTGCATTGCTCGTATCACCAGGTAGTGTAGCAGCTAGCCGTTAGCTAAATTAGCTGCTGAGAACAATGTCGGTCGAGAGGCGACAGGAGACTCCTCTACTCCATTTACAGAATAACTCATGAGGGTTTGCCTCACTGCACATCACGTACGTTTCGTTTCTGCGCTTGTACATCCGACCGAGGTCTGGTTTTGAAATAAGTAAGGACTGTTGTTTCGTTTCTCTTTTGCTAACGAGTGTTATTTCGAGTACATCACTGTGGACTGCCTACCTATTTGCCACTCATGTTGACTTTGCATAAATGGACCATCTGCACCAGGCTGAGGTACACACGTCGGTAGCATGTAGGTAACATTTTTGGGCCTCAACACAACAGGCAACTAACACTAGAAAGCAGTGAGCAGATGCTGTAAGTAACACCGGCGGATAAAGGCGAACAATAGGAAGGCAATATTGATTCTTGTTAGATTAGGCACAAAGTTGGCAACAACATCTTCATCAAGTATTCCCCCAATGAACTTGCAGTGAAATTAAAATGCACACATTTGCTAAGCTAAATGAAAGCCCATAGCTACACTAATGTAAATATGTGGACAACTAGCCTTACATTTCTTTACTCTGTAATGAAGGCATCAAACATAATGTCTGCAGTAGTAAGGAAGTGGAACATAATATTCTATGTTTTCACTTGTCAAACGTGATCAAACCCAATTGTTTCAGCTTTCTCATCTTCATTTGTAAGATGAGCTTAAGTGAAGTTCCAGATCAACTTGATTTGAGTTTGGGTTGAAGTTCATCAGTGTAAACATACATTCAGTTTCTCAGTAGATAATGCAAATGCAGTCTAATACAACAGCCCTGCAATAAATCCCATCTCTGTGAAGGTTAAAATGCTCAGTTTTTGTTGAAACTGTTTGTGGTTGACTGTTGAATTATTAGATAATAACTCCTCAATATACAACTCAATAGTAGTTAACTTTCTGAATCTGTTAAACAATAATCGAGTGTTATAACCTTATGAAGGTTTGATGTGTTGAAGGACTGTTTTATTTTCATGTATCATTCATGTATTACAAGTATGAGTTTTTAAATACACTGTTCAGTGTGGAATGATTTACCATGACTGCCATTGCCCACTGCAGGCTTTATTTGTAATTTAGTTAAATTGTTATGGTATACACTACTCACAAAAAGTTAGGGATATTCAGCTTTCGGGTGAAATTTCAGGATGAACCTAAAATGCATTCTAACCTTTTCAGGTGAACTTAATGTGACCTTCTCTAAACTTTTGAATGCACATGTCCAACTGTTCAGAGTTTCAGCACTTTTTGCACAAGTTGCTGTTCTCTAACAAGGTGATTAACAGCAAAATTCAACAAAAAAAAACCAGGTTTGATCCCGGAATCGACCAATGCATTTCATGGTTCAATCAGAATTGGTATTTAAACAGTCCTCCTCATCATGCTGTTCACATTCTGACATCATGAGACCAAGACGACACCTAACAATTGATCAGCAGCACCTCGCCATTGCGAGGCTTCAAACAGGAAGTCCTCAGATGGAGGTGTTCACTGAGCTTAGAGGGTCCCAGAGTGTTATCAGGAGGTTGTAACAGTGATACAGAGAGACTGGAAGAGTCACAGAAAGGAGAGGAGTGGACATCCTTTGGCCACATCCCAATTTATTGAGACACTGAAAATTTTTTGTTGTGGTATACCCACCACTGTTGTTAGATTTTCTTTCAATAAATTGTTTGAGATGAAGAAATTACCATTGCATGCTTCTACTTAAATGCCCTACTTTCATGATATAATATCATTGAAGCATTCACTTTTTACATTTTCCATAAATTTCACCTGAAAGACGAATATCCCTAACTTTTTGTGAGTCGTGTATGTTTGTGGATTGACTCCTAACCTAATGTGATTGTTTTTGTGTGTTTTTCTCCCTAATTTCCCCAGGTGCAAAGAAAGATAAGTGGAATGATGCTTTGCATGTCCTGAAAATTAGGCTTTGGCAGCCATCTGCAAATTGGTTGTAAAGGTAGGTTTTTCTGCATTTAGTCCTCGTTCATCTTGCCCAGTAGTTAAATTTCCTTTAAGCTTGTATACTAACAAATGATCTCCTCTGTGTTTTGACAGCCTTGTTACCTATGAATGTCAATATGGACCCAATGGAAAATAACGCCAATGATAATGATTCAGGTAAAATAGATCCTTTAGTTCACGAGTTACTTCATTTGGCAGACTGTTGCTTTAGATGAATGTGAAATAGATTTTAGTTATCTTTTCTCTAATCTGGTGTATTCCTGTCTTTCTTTAGAGGAACAGCACAGTCGGTCAGAAGGGGCAGATTCGAGTGTTAGGCCATCCCTGTCTCAGGTTAAAAAGTCCTGGGGCTTTAGGCGGACAACCATTGCTAGAAGGGAGTTCTTGGAAGAAGTTGGAGAACTAACCCACAGTCCTCCGATTGTACGCAGAGGCAGAAGTCGTCGAACCACCCAGACACCCCGGGCCACTCCAGATATCCGCACTACCCAGAGACCCTCTCGTGCAACCAAGAGTGTTCTAGATGACCTTGAGTGGTCCGCCCCATCTTCACCTATATCAGAGGAGAGCAAGTCGGCCTCAGAAGCCTCTGCAGCAGGGAACCTTGACCCCAGTTTATGGCAAGATTTTGGGTCTGCCTTCCACACTGCCTTCTCACTGCTCGGCGGGAATGAGGACTTGTCAATGGAAATGTCTAATACACTGGCAGTCCCTGACATTTTGGAAGGCACTGATGCCATCGAGGCCCCTCCTTTACAGGCTGTAGATGAAACTGAGGTGCCTGATAGTATGGAATCTGCAAATGATGAGGAGATTTCGCAGCCTGTTGCTCTAGACAATGTGCCAGAAGGGGAAATCGATGATGTGGTATTAATCTCTAGTCAAGAAGAGGACAGTGATGAAATGACTCTGATACAGATAAAACAGCAGATGGCATCTAAAGGCAGACAGGGAGAAACAAGAGCTAGAGGGGGGAAAGGTGGAAGAGGAAAGGCCAGAGGGAGAGGCAGAGGAAGAGGTAGGGGAAGAGGTAGAGGTAGAGGAAGGGGCAGAGGGAGGGGCAGGGCAGTGGAACTTCAGTCAAACATTGTGGACGCTGAGGATAGCGATGATGACGTGATGCTTGTTACTCCGGTTGAACAGCAGCTCCAGCAGTTGCAAGAGGAGGAAAAAGTAAACGACCCACACAGCCCTGCGGAAATAGAGATATCACCTGGTCACTCTGATGTAAGTCTGAGTCCTGCTCAGCAATCCAGCTCAGACTGCATAATCATAGACACTGATTTAGACCAGATTGGTGATGTAACTCCTGGCCAGTATGATGATGCACCTGAGGAGGAGGAGGAGGAGGAGGAGGACGAGGAGGAGGAGGAGAAGGAGAAGAAGAAGAAGAAGAAGAAGAAAGACCACAAGAATGTAAGAGAGTATTCAGACATATTGGACTCAGAGGCTTATGACTCCAATGCTCTGTACTGCATCTGTCGACAAAAACACAACAAAAGGTAACATGCTCATTTCTGGTAACAAGATCTCTTGGGGTTTGGAGGTTTGCATACCTCAACCATCTGTTAGTTGCGCTTCCTGATCGCTGTTGTTTGTTCACTGCTTCTAGGTTCATGATCTGCTGTGACAGTTGCCAGGAGTGGTTCCACGGCAACTGTGTTGGTATCAGTCAGACACAGGGCCACATGATGGAGAGGAATGGGCAAGAGTACATCTGCCCCCATTGCACTGCTAAGAAGCAGAGCCAACTCCAACCTGAGCCTCACTCTCAGCCAGAGCTCGAGCTTAGCTTTCCCGAATGCTTGACACTGAATCCTTCAAGTGAAGAAGGGGAGGGACGTGAAGAGCAGCAAGCCCTGAAGGTTAGAATTGCATTTGGATTTGGATTGCCAGTGATACCCTCATGGCTCACTGTCCTAGATCACAACCAAATATATAAATAGCTTCTCAACTTGTTTGGGGCAGCAGTCATTCCTGTGTGACAGTAAATATGTGATATATCATTGCAGTGTTTGTATCATTAGTCATTGGCTGATTTGCATGAAGGAAGTCTGACTGTGGGGTCTAAGGTAAGACTCTGGTTTCAGGAGACTGTCGTGACGGAGGAGGCGGCAGTGGAAGAGCAAGAGAATGAGGAGGTCACTGTGATGAAGGCAGAGCCTGAACCCGAAGCCAAGATGGAGACCAGCAGCTCTCTTCCGTTGTGCATCGGACCAGGGTGCTCCAAACAAGCCTTACCGGACTCTGTTTACTGCGGCACTGACTGCATCCTTCAGCATGCTGCTGTCACCATGAAGACTCTTTCAGAACCAAAAGTGCCCAAGTCCAGAGGAAGGGCGGCGCGAAAAGCTGCCACTGCCAGACCCCTCACAAAGGTATGTCATTTCAACATGGAGACTGAAAAAATGAGTTAGTGCATAGGCCATATATTTTCTTGTCAATGTTTGCATTTTGTGTCTGATTTTAATGTAAAACCACAGTGTAGAAATCTGTTCTATATTTTGAAGTATCTTTATTTGTAACAAATATTTTTGTCACAGGGTCAGAGGCCTGGTAGGATGTCTAAGAGATTAGCAGAAAAAGCTGAGGAGGGAGGTGAAGAGGAGGAGATGAAGGAAGATGATGGAGGTCAGAAGAAGGCTGCATCTCCCTTAGCCTGCGACCCCAGTCTCACAGAAGTTATACCATCATCTAAGTTTTACACAGCGTGTATGTACCATTCGCTACTCATACACACCCTAATCATACAGCAGTTTACATGCACAAAGTGCCTCTTTTGGCATTACAGATTTTGCTTCTTCTTTCAAACAAGGCACCATAACACAGTCATATACAAGCACACACACACACACACACACACACACACAGATGGATCCACACATTCTCTCACTCTGGGATGACTGATAAGTAGCAGGGGTCTGCAGTGGGTAAGTATATCCACTTTTATAGTTTTTGTTGATTCTAATGCCCAAAATGTGCAGAAACAGTTTTGACTGGTCTGGATTCCAGTATTTTCTTTTAAACCACTCTCATAATGGCAAAGTGCCAACTGCAACACACAGCAATTATGTGTGTGGTTGTGCTGGGTAGGTTAGGCACTTAACCGCATTTGCTATCAGCATAATGAAACTGACGTTCAGTTTGTCCGATTTTGCAAAGGGTCTCTTGCAAACTCAAAAGTTTCTCTCAAAAAATATACGTATATGTTGCAGAACATGACAATCAGTCACTCACTGGAAGAACAAGGGTTGGAAGAAGCTTTAGTTGGGGGAAAAAGGAAGGCTTAACACATCAACGCGTTTGTTTCTTATCCTTGCAAACATGCCTTGTACTGAGAAATAATCTGTTGGCCTTTGAGAGTATGAACTTTACAGTCAAGGTTCAAGGGGAGTTTCTCTGCAGTGCACTAAAAGCATACAGCGTGTTTCACATGTTCAGCTCAACAGTAAGATGCACATAAACACAACTTCACTAATTATTCTAGTTTTTCATTACATTCTCTCAAAATCAATTGTAACGGCTTTTTAAAATCAGATACTCAAAGTTTGAACTTTATCATTCCCATTGTAGATGTTCAAAGACCCTGTGATATTTTTTTAGTCACACCACTGTATGAAAAGAAGTAAATTTTAGATTGAAATTTAGTGTAGCGATTATATATAAAAAATATATAAATTCAATTACTAAACTGCATATCTGGCTAAAGGGCTTTGGCAAGTGCTGGAAAAACAATCCCACATAGATTACAAAGAAAAGCTTTGTGCACACTCCATTTTATTATACTACATACTATACACTCTATGATCTGCACTCTGTTTAATCAAAGACTACATACGACTTGCCTGAAGGTGGTTTATGGCCAGAAGTGTGTGTTTATTAAAATGGAGTGCTCATATCTCAGTGAAGATTTTTCTCAATATTTAGGAAATGAAATGACGGTGGGACTCTATTGGGTTCTATTATTATTATTATTATTTTGTGAAAAATAAGTAGTGCCACGATGTTGACGAGACACATTTCCTTTTGAAACTGAATGGTTATCTCAGAGTGGTTCATCTTTTCAAACAAGGACCCTGATGTCCAAGTACCTGTAGTTTCTTCCTACAGACACACAATCATTAGTTGTGTGCATCCTTTTTTTTTTGGCAGTTGCATAAATTGCTGAACCAGTTGCTGCATTAATCCATGAAATGCACTTGATAACACACACACACAGCAGAACATTTTACAACTTTCCTTGCCTCTGTCACACCCTGATACGTTTCCATTCAATTTTCCATGTATCTCAAAGAAAACTTACATCAACTCTTTCGATGCTGCACCATGTAGTGCCTTATCCGTCAACATGCAACACACAAACACACACACACTTGGACCAGTTGTTGCACAGACACATCAGTATTAGCTTGGACAGGATTCTGACTGAGTAGGGACTGGGCAGCTGGTGAGGAGGAGGAGGAGGAGGAGGAGTAGACATCTTGCTGCTGCAGGGATACAGAGGGGACTGGAGGATTCATCAGTGCAGGTGCTAGAATGAGGTTCCACCTGGAGTTCGTCCAACAGTGAACGGGAGATTTGTTGTCACATTTCCATGAAGATGATTTTGAAGTGTCAAAGCTGGCCGCCATCAGAAACTGCATCATTCCTCTGAGAAGAGACTTCACCCCTCAGCAGATGAAGACAGCTTATGGTTTACCACACATGCATACAAACTCAAGGGATGAAGGATAGACAACCTTTTAGTATCCGCGTGTGGGTATAGTGTTTAAATAACCCTACTTGGATAATCTCACATATAGTCCTGTTAATGGGTAGAGGATAACAATATGGATGCACCCATGATACTGTTGCGCTTTTGCTTACACACACACATATTCATCCACATTCTCTATGCATTCATACAAACACACAGACGGCAGCAAACAACATTTCAGTTTTCTAAAACTGTTTCTGTGGTTTCCTTTGAGCGCTGGCACGGGTTCAACTTGTGCGCCGTTTTTTTAATTGTAGTGTGGAAAACAGCAATTTCACCTGACATTCACAAGTACACTTCACAAACAAAAATACACAATATAAATGTACGTACAGCAGACAATAGTGTAGACAATAATGTAATAATTTGTCAATTATCAGCAGTCGTCAGTACGATACAACAAACGGATTTCCGCATTACTAATAAGTTGAGGTTTAAAGATGTTCACTAGAGTAGCCACATTTCAAAGTCTCTATTTTAGTTCAAGAGCTGAAAGTGATATTTTGCAGCTTCATATGATTACAAATGAAGCTGGACCCTTACTCACAACACATTCTTGTGAAGTCACAGAAAGGTAACTTCGATTAGCACCAATTAACTAATAACCATTGATTCTGTTTCTCTAACATTATCAAAGAAACTTGTTGGCCAAAATACCCTAGAAATGTGCTGCTACATCACCCAATGTGGGTCAACAAAATTTGATTATGTTGCACTAAGCATTTGACATTCAAAAAGCACGACGACAGGATGTATTTGTCATGCCCTGGTTACTTTGGATAATACACACACCTTGTAAAAAGTTTTCTTTGAAACTTATATCTAATGAATTGCTAGTTCCAATTTTTTCCAAGTGACAATGCGACATGCGATATGACTAGACATCAGTAAGGCTTAGTGGAAAACATCACTTTGTTTTATACCATTTGGGCAAACTGATCCTTAAAACTTATAGACTTTTGAAACTAAAATTTCACCATGTCTTTGCCTACGTGGACATGCCTGCATTTTGAAGAATCAAAATAAGTTCAAGAGTCAGAGGGAAGGTGTGTCCAGAGCCATTTTAGTTGACTATATAGATTAGTTGATCAAAATAGCATGATGTTAAGTTGAATACGTCTTGAAATATTTTAATGGCGAAAATAAATCCCAACAATGCAATAAAATAAATAAAAATAAAAGCAATAGCAGAAGAACTACTACGTTTCCTAACCAATAACTTTATTTACAATAGTTGTCCAGTTGTCAGAGCCGTTGGTGATCACCTGTTGCGGCCACACCTGCTCGAAACCTCTCGGAGTCGATGAGCCTGTGAATGTGCAGCTGTGAGGTGCTGCCACATTTGCGGGGAAGGTCCTGTCTAAGCTGCCTGCTGTCGGCACGTCTCACAGGCTCACAGAGGAGTCAGGAAGTCAGGAGATGATGCCGGCTCAGTCAGCGTCTGCTAACCAGCAGTCCTCAGGGCAGGTGTGGCCAGGTGAACAGAGGTGTTATACCAATGTACGATGGTGTTGCTGCATTGGATGATTTGCTGCACAATTTCATCTCTGCATCACATGACATCATGGAACTCAGGAAGTGTGGTCTTTACGAGAGTGGCCTGAACCTTAAACAGCAAGTTTATGAAGATGACACGAGTGCATATTGCTCTTGCTGGACTTCACAGTTCCCCCAATGAACCGCAGTATGAATGTGAACTTGCAAGTTTTGGTACCCCACTTTATTGCTGGTCCGAATTGAAGACAAATTGACAACTTTATGTCAAAAACATCCTATAGCAGTATTTTCCAAAAATGTTCCTTTTACATCAGTTTATGAAGAGTATAAAACACTATTTCTCTATCACATGCAATAACAAATTTTTCTTAATTTTCACGTTTAACGTGTGTTTTGTGCTTTGCCAAAATGATATATCCAACAAAAGAAAACAAGCGTAACTACAGAATACAAACATGTACAGTTTGATTATGGTCGACATGTTAGGAATAGTTATTGGAAGGGATAGGGTTTGTTGGTGTTTCATGGGTCAAATAAGATTGGTTTTCCTACAATACAGTACCTCCAGTTTTTGCTTATACACTTCATAGACCAATAAGCAATATGCTCGCTTACTAACGGCCACTGTCTGTACGCTGGAAATGCCTTCAGTGATCACGAGGTATCGGTTTCACCACCTGTGTTTTTCACTTTCACTATTAGTGGGAGATGTGAACAACTGACTGCAAATCAAATTACTAAGAAGCAAGGAGCTACTTCACCATTCAACAAATGCAGTGGATAAGCAAGACAAGTGTCTGTACAACAGGCAGTGACTGGATCTTTTCTACTTTAGCGGGTGCATATTGGAAGGATATAGTGCGATCTAATTTTTTTTCAGTTAATCATCCACCTTGTGATTGTGATGGACTGCAAAACGGCCAAAGTGACTTTAAGCCAACTTGTAGAGAATTGTCATAGAACATTTTAAAGAAATCTATCCTTAATCTTAAATCACATACCTCAGTGCAACACATATCTGCCTCTGGTTTGAAATTTTCTTTCTCTAGGGTCAAGGGGATTTGAGTTGCTTTGAAAGATTTGTTTTTTTAGCTTGTTTCTACATCATGACTCTTGCTTCTAAAGAGGAAAAAGAAGAAGATAAAGACAAAGAACATTTTGGTCTCAATGGTTTCAAGTAAATACTTGCAGTACCACTGGGAAGTTGTGTGTACTACATGGATTTGCATAAATGAGGTGTCGCATACATGAAGTTCAGCGACCTCACACATACTCACATGTGTATCACTAGAGCCAGGCACGCAGACCACAAGGCCTCGAAGGGTTCTGTGTCACACAAGTTTCTGTTTCACACAAGTTTGCCACACGTTTATAATTGCAATCAGTATTTGCAATTGATTTGATTTTAATCAGAAACTAAAAACGGAGAAAACAGAAGAGCCATTTCCAGAAACTCTCAGGGTTTGTGAGACAACCTGCTGTGTGATTGGTGAGCAACATCTGCGATTGTTGCCTAACGTTTGATTTCTATTTTTTGGCCATTTGTGCCTTTATTACAGATAGTAGAGAAATGCAGCAAAGCTCTGGACCTGAACCAGAGATGTTGATGTGGTCTACTTCACAACCCCCCAAGTCACACGGGCTCCCCTGTTACTTAACTTTTGTGATCAAACACACACCTTTAGTGCACCACTCTGCTCTTTTGTTTTTCACTAGGGTCTAGATCAAGAGAAAATCCTTTCAAAGCTTTCATCTCATTCATCAAGAACAGTTTGTCCTTTCAACGTGTTCTGCTCGATATGTATCGCTCCACAGGAAGAGAGCACCACAGTATATTTACTTAAAAAAGGATAATAGTAATTCAGTAGTTTGATCATTTTACTTTTTCCCCACATATGTTCCTCCAAATAAAAATTGTAAATCTACTTAAGAAAAGATTGTAACACATGACTGAGACGGCACAGTTGACTGATATTCAACTAATTTATTGAAGACTGCACCAGTTGTTTTTTCCGTTTTATCTTGAGCAATTGAGTTTGGTCCCTGTCGTCTCTTTTAAGCTGTCAGTGGGTGTTGCTGTTGGGAAGAGCGTTTTCTCTATGCTTCATTGTCTTCTGCTTTTAGTTGAAATCTCATTGACTGTTGGCTGGAAACCTGAGACCAGTTCTGTTGAGCACGAATACACAATGAAACCCAACATGTTTGAAGTCACTAGATAGGACAAAGGCTTTCTTACCCAGTTTCTTACACAGTCTGCACATAATGGAATAATTGATATTTTCAAAAATAATTAATGGCTGTTTAAAGAAGCCCACAAGTAGAAGTTTTGGCTTTTCAAATAATTAAAACTGCAAAGGTGCATTACTTAATATTACATGCGTATGATGACTTGCATCAGGCAAAAACATTAGACAAAGTCTAAGCGAAGTCCTCACTGAGTGCTGATTATTTATTTTTTCAAACTTTTCCACTAAATGTCAAAAAGTTTTGCCCCACTCAACTGAAAACATATCACCAGCTGAACTCAATGCTGTTTTATCTAGACAACTTCCAAATGATTAATCAGCTCATGTGACGCTTTAATGGCTTGATGTGTCCTGTCAGAGTCCACTGGGATAACATCAATCCCCACATTTGTCACCATGACACATTAAATGGGATGTCAGTATTATCAAAACCTCAAATATCACACTTTTAGTATGCTAATCCCCTTTGATTGGTAGTGACACAGAATTTCTCATCGAATTTAATACATTATTTCTTCCTTATTGTAGATTGCATGCCTCCTGTGAGTGTACAGATTGACTTTGCTGTGTTCAACCTGAGTGCAGTGTGACCACATGGTGAAGTTGAACTGGCATGGGAAAGGCATATGATTTCTGTTTAGTATTTACACAGAAACAAATCTGGGATAGTAACATTTATTTCACTGTGAGTCAGTGGACACAAACTAGCATGTGTAATGTTTAGTTTTGCGAAGTGAGCTGAGTTGAATGTCTGAGAAAAGACATTTGCTATGAGAGGTGGGGCCAGTAAATGCCAGGCTTTAGCCATTTAACATCTCTTTTATTTCATTTTTCTCCTGGATCTAGATTGTAGCTGTCTGTTGTTTCTTTTGAACCTCATCACTACGCTTTGTCCACCACATGCTTTCAAACTTTTCCTCGGCGCCCTAACAGTTTGATGAAGTCAGTACTTCAACATTTACTTGTAAGACATGAGTACCCTCTACTGGTCAAATGAATAATGTGCAACCAAAGAGAACACACTACTGTCATTCCCACCGTTTCACAGTTCGTGAGAGCGTTATGTCTCCTCTGTGTTTTTAATGGTTTATTCCGTGTCCATCTGTCTAGTAGTGATGTAAGATAGTACGGGTTACATAACATCAGTTATGTTTCACCAAATATTATTCAAGTTTTCCCCAGAATTTTAATGTCCAAAGTTTTTCCTTTATTGATTTATAGATGATTTAACACAGTTTGTCACAACAACAATTTTGCACCATATTTGAAGTATTTGCTTTGCTTTCTGAAGGCATGTGTGCTCAATATATCCAGTGATATATGGCATGAGAACATACCATACATATTAGCCCTTAAAATCACTGGTGTTTCTCAAAACACCAACAAAAGCATGTACGAAATACTGTTCCCTGTAAACAGCAGGTGATGTTATATTTTGAGACTCATGGCGTCATGAAGGGACTTATCATGGGTTCTCCATGAAGAGTAAATAGGAGACCCTCTGGTGGTGACATTCCCTATGTACCACATGTAAACCTGTTCCCAGCAAGGAGGAAAAAGACGGCAGAATCAGGAAGTCACTGCTCAGAGCCAACAAATATTCCTGCACGTTGTCCAGTGTAAAATGAAACCTTATTTTTTCACTTTAGCTGTGTATGGATTAAATACTATAATGTGGTAATTTATGAGCTTTAGAAGTGCTGCTAGGCAGGTTTTGTTACGCTTGGAGAGAGCCAGGCCAGTGGTTTCTCCCTGTTTCCAATATTTATGCTCAGACAAGAAAATCATCTCCTGGCTCCAGCTTCATATTTGCTGTACAGACATTAGTTTTATCAATATTTTCATTTAACTTGTAAGACAGTAAATAAGTGCATTTCCCAAAATGTCAAACTATTGCTTTTAGAACAGACAGATGTTCAGTTAAACTCATTGACAACTCAAGAGTTCCAGTTCAGTATTTACATGCCCTGGAGGGTGATGTGTCCTCAGTGTTTTATCCTGAATGTGCAACGTTGAAATCACCTTGTGGTCTTATGCTTGATAAGGCTCCCACCTTGGAATGAGGATGTTACATTTCATGAATATTTATCTAATATATAAGATAGACTAGGTTGATTATTGCTTTAGAGTGTATTTTTAGCCACACTATTGGAGTGGCTCAATGGATGAACACACCAGTCTGTAGGTTGTTCATTATTACAAAATGTTTTACATACATATATTCTTCCATAACAAGTCCCACTGAGTTTAGTGATCCTATGACTTTTCCTCTTGTGCAGCCATGAGGTCGACATTTTTGTTTCTTAGTGAAATGTCTTTACAACCATTGCCAATTGCCATGAAATTTGTCCCACACATTGATATCCTCCTTAGGATGAGTTGTAGTACCTTTGGTGACTGCTTCACTTTTCTCCTAGCGCCATCATCAGGTCAAAACCTACATTTCTCCAACACTTTGGCATTTGACCAGATGCCTGCTGAACATCAGCATAGTAATATTATCATTATGAGCGCAGTCTCATTGAAGTGTTAGCATGGATGTAGACTCTTAGTCTTGTTTTAAATGGAGCAGGCATTGGTGCTATTTTCTATCTAAATGTTTCATTATTTGAAGAAAAAGATCACATACATTGAAATTTATTTTGGATCAATCATGGTTGGAATGAAACAAAATTAAAATCATGTTAGGTTTAATAAGATTAATCTTGCAAGTCAGCGACACCTAACATTTGAACTAAGTTGATAATGTAAAATAAATGGCTGAGAATGTATCTACTGACCTGGTGAAGAGTTGGGCCAACCCAGATTTGCCTCACAAGCAAAACTTTTAGGATTAAGACGTTTAATTTTTAGTGTAAGCACCTTTTTCTGACATTCTCAGCACATTTCACCTGTTGACGTACTGTGCTCAGTGTTATTTTAGGACAATAGTGTTTAGCAAGTACCAAAAACAAAAACAGCTTTTTTTGCCAAGTAGGTTCTCAGGAAGTTAGGAGGGGTTGTTGGGGAGAAGAGCTTCAGAGTTGAAGAGAGATAAGTGGCGATCTTACGGGCCACTGTATTATCTTCTATTACAATCTAAACTCACATTCATACTCAACAAATCTGCCCATGGTCAATAAGGTGTAAAATTAAGTATACTAACAGTTCACCTATTTCAGTTGTGTAACTAGAGTAGTTACACTGATTAACTAAACAACTAAGTTTGTTCACAATATCTGCAAATCTTAAAACTGAAGACATTTGATTTACAAATGGCCAAATGAATTACAGAGAGTCAAGAATAAACAAATGATAAACAAAGTAGTGCACAATACTGCTGGTAAATAGTTTTTGAAGTGAAAAATTCAACCAGTATAATCTTGCTTGCAGGTCTATGTTCTTTTCTGCTGTGGTTTGATACATTAACCAGCAGTGTGGTTTGTCTGTTGCCTTAATATATCAAGTCTTTCCAGCTTAGTTTGCATTTGATCTTTACTACCACACATCTAAATATGAATGATTTGTTCATTGTATTACAGTATGTTGAGTGGGGGGGATAGATGACCACAACTACTGAGTGTAAAGTTTGACTTTGTGCAAAGAGAGGCATGTAATAGCTGATGATACAGTTCAGAAAGACCCAAGTGAACTGTTAGGACTTGAGTGACAATCAGGCTGAATCGCCATTTTGTTTTGGCGAACAAATCTGAAGTGTGAGCAGTGAGATGGAGAAACCAGGCTACCTACCTACAGTCATGAAAAAGAAAGTACTATTAGTAAATGTTAGAAAACAAGGTCAAGGAGTGAAATATTACCAGATCTGTCATTCATTTCATCACTAGCATCAGAGAGAGAGACTTCAAAGCTCATTTTGGTGACATTCTGTGAGTTATCTTGGTTTGTAAGAATTTCCCTCTAGAAATAAGAGTAAATGCCAGGAAGAAGCTACTGGATGTAAGAAACATTTAGCCCTCAAGATTGCTTTGAATTTGGAATTTATTCAGAGTAGATATGAAGACTTTAAATGGCCTTAGGAGTTTCTCATGCAGAGGGGTCTGAAAAACAGACATAGAGTACAGTCCTAAAATGAAAATAGCATGTTGTGGGTATGATGTTTTAGGTTGATTTCATCACAGATAAAGACAGTTTTGAGGACTTAATGTACTTTATTCTCACTTGAGTTCTCACTTGAGTTGCTGGAATGTGTACATTGAATACAGTTTAATATGGAGAGATCAATTTAAAATGTATAACTGCATTCATCAAGGATAATAACAGAGAAAGGCTTTTGCATTTAGACCCTATCTATGTGAAGCTTCACCATAAATCACAGGCCCATTATGAAGGTAAGAGTTAGAGGAGGAATTGAGCCAGCAGGCGGTTGATGGAAACTCTTACTTGAATCTCGTGGAAGCTTCTGGAGGTAACGTTGGTAATGGAGAGGTGGTAGGTTGCACAGTAGTACGCAAGTTAAAAATTGATATTCAAAGAACAGCATCTAAGGATCGATTTGCTCTAAAGAAGGACTGCTGTCTAGACCTGGTGTCAGAACTGTGAATGTAGGGACTTCAACAGAAGATTAGAACAAGAGGAAACAGCAGAAATTCACCCACAGAGGAATAAAGGCAAAATGTGAAAGTTACAAAACTACTACTGAAGCGTCATCGCAAATACCCTAACTAAAGAAATTGCATGTCAGTCTGTAAGGACTGTATGAATGTTAAAGATTAAAAAGGAATTTTCTTGATTGTACAATTCATGTACTGTAGTTTTAAAGGTATGCGGAGGTATGATTGACCAATGATATGGTCTAAAAAAAGAGCATCACTCTTTGAAAGCACATTTACCTGCTGAGCAAAACACTAGTTTCTTCGTTGACTTTCACTTTCTCTCTTACACACACACACATAAATAGTGATAACTTAACAAATAATTTTATTAATTTCAAACTGACTTATTTAAAACGGTCATGATGAAACAGAGCCATATTTTATCATTATCCCTGTCTTACATTCATCACAACACAAAATTGCAAGTTAAGGAAAGAAACCTCAAGGGTCGGAATAACAAAAAATAATCTGAAAAAAATTATGAAAATGGTTGCGTATTGATAATGGAATTGATGAAATATCTGAATTCAGCGTTTCCCCTAGGATGGAGTTGTAGCAGCTCAGGTGAAGCGTGTGCTTTGCCTGTGTGCAATTTTTTTTCTGCATAAAAACCCCTGCTGAGAGGTTTCTATGTGTCTACCGGCATCAGGAGGGCTAAAATCATACAGTACATTTTTGCACAGTAATGAGTGGGGCAAATCTGTAGAGATTATTATCAAAAAAATAAACTGCATTTATGTGGGATTGACTCAAAATAATCTACAGTACCTAGGTTCATCGCAATGAAGAAACACGTCACCCAGTGCAACACTGTCTCATTTGTTTGCCTTATTTTTAAAACTGACATTCAGGGATTTTCATGTTCTGGGGAAAATATATGAATGAATTTCTCTCTGATAAACTGTGAAAAGGGAGAGTGCTGTGCACAAGACAAAGAATTCACCCGGTCTTTTCAAAACAGGATTTTTGATTCACTCCAAACCAAAGTATGTCGGTCTCTGTCACACACAAATACACAAGAAATTTCTCTGTTAGCTTAAAAGGTGACTAGTTTGTATCTCTGTATCGCTTCGTAAAAGAGACATACATATTTTCAGGTCCATGCTCTAATGGCCAGAAAACACGTTTTTTCTCTTACTATGCATACTGATCTTTACACCCTGTTTTTGAAAGCTCCATTTTAGTTCCTGTCTCTTAAATGCCCCCGTCCTGAAAAGCCCAGTCTGCTCAGATTGGTCAGCTCCCACAGGACATTGCAGGATTCGCCCACCAACTCCCACATCAGCTCTGCAGCCTCCAAAAGGGAGCCATGTTAGCCAAGCAACATGCTAGCTGCAACTTCAACAGGCTAACCTGCCAAATAAACAGCATAATAACATGAAACACAGCAAAACTAAAATCTTTGAAAGTCTGAAGTTGGGTCACAGTCAATATTGATCCATCTTTCTATGGCCTTAATGGCCCTCGTTAAGACTGTAGTCCCCAGTAATATAATGTCTCACACACACACTTAGTGGTGGGAACATTTATGTCACAAAGTAACCCAAGATGAAGTAAATCCTCTGAAGGACATGAAGACTGTTGTATTTGTGTGCTTTACTCATACCTGCGACACCTTACTACCAGAGCTAACATTAGCCACATAGTGATTGTAGACAGCGAGGTGGATTCAGGTTTTTGTGGCCAGGACTGTCAGCCTGCTGAAGGGTTTAAGAGGCATTTTCATAGTCATATACTGAAAGACGGTGGAGGACAAAAAGGGAGAGGATGGTGTTTTATCATAGTTTGAGGGTCTCTAGACACACTGGGGACACATTTATGTTAAAAAGACAGTCTGTATTCCCCCTGGATATACTGGATAAGAAGGTATTGATGTCATGCAGCAAAGTGAATTGATTGACATTAATGTATGACACAGCAGCCAAGAAGTGTAATGTTACTGTTATAGGCAGGCTACACTGAACATGTCACTGTGATCAATGAAACTGGCTACAGACTATAGTTAGAGGCACAGGGGAGACGCCCTTCACTTTTCCAGCAGTTGGGGCAACAACAGACAAGACTTTTTTTTTGTCTTGAGAGGCAGCAGCATTTATTAAGTGACACACAGAGCATTGTAGCAGCGGTGCTGACAATACTGCCATGGTAGGGGGCCGCTACTGAATGAACATAGGGGAAACACTGGAATAGGAAAATGGAGTGATAAATTGTCAATTGAATTGATAAACTTGACTGACAGTGTATTTGAAACAGTGTTGATCTGATAATCAGCTGGGCTGTGTTATTGTCTACCATTCATCATACACATGGCCAACTGACAAGCAATTTTTTTTACTTCCAACCAAAAAGTCAATCAAAAGCCTCACCGATTGCCCAAGTGATCGAGTCTTTGGCTCTCAGCTTGCAGGCCTTGCTTGTTTATGAGCTTTTTTCTTGGCATTGTCTTGTTTTGAACCAGAGGATCTGCAAATTAATTCCATACCGGATATGTTATCATCCACCAAAGTTATGCACAGTATGTGGAAAGTTTCTGTTATGTTTGCCGTCATTGTGACTAAGTTCTTTTGTACAGTTGTACAAAAAATCTTGTGTAAACAGCTTGAATCTACTATTACAAACAAGTCAGGAGGACCAAGGGTTGTAATGGAAAAGATAAAAACATGTTAAAAGATATCTTGTAAAGCTAACAATGGTTATAGGTTCAGATAAGGTTATGATTAGGTGTCGCAGAGATCGCCTGCCTCTGCTGAATGCGGATTTCTAGTTATCAATTAATGTTTGTTACTTTCACCCCTCATGCAAAGTGACTCTCCTGCACATTTGTTGCTTCCTTCTTTCCCTTATTCCTTAGATTAGTCAGTTTTTCATTCTTTCAATTCTTAATCCACCTGCCTCTCAGGATCCAAAAGCTGAAAGAGAAGTGTCTGTGTGACATTAAATCAGGGTCATTCATGTTCTTCCTGTTTTTAAACCTGTTAAACTATGTAGTGTTTTTACAATCTCTGTGAGTTTTATTTATTTATTCATTTATTTTCATTTTTATGCCTGTATGCCAGCGACAGGTGTGGCTGGAAGCATTATGTTTTCAGGCTGTCCGTACGTGCGGACATCTGTCTGTCCCAAACTTGTGAACGTAATATCTCAGGAAAGGCTTGAAAGATAATTCAAGAATTCATACGGTAACTAGAAAAGTGCAGAACAGTATAGGTCTCCACCAGGCGATCTCTACTACAACCATAACCATAAGCTAACCTAACTCTGTAACCTTGAAAGCTTTAGAAGATTTAACATTTAAATCTTGTTAATTACAATCTTTGGTACCTCTGGTGTGTATGCAATTGTAGGCTCAAAGTGTATACACAATGTGTTTTAAGGTTGTAGTAAAACTGTTTCATTAAAGTAGTTTTAAAAAGTACATTCAAAATGGCTGCGAAGACAACAGAAACAGTGGTTTATTCAAGTTGTATCATGTCTAACTTAAGTTGGTCTTACTATCAACTATCTGTGAAAAGACATTAAAAAGGGCATTATGCTTAATATGGGAAGTTTTGGATTAATAGACATGTCAAGGAAAATATCCATGCCGTGTTGTTATATTTTACACATTAAAACAGCAGGTACAATCCATAATTTGTGTAAAGTTGAACTCTTTATTCCCACTTTCCCCCCTATATTTTGAAATAAAAACCTTAAACAGTATCAAATGTAAGCTCCAGGTTTGGATTGGATCTGCTAAGGACTGCCAACAGCAGACAATTCCCTTTCTAATATTTTCCTTTTAAGATTGTGTCCAGAGCACAGCACTAGCACAGGACTAGAAATAACAGGATTTTCTTTGCATCTGTGGTATTAACAGAGTCAATCAGTTAATCTTTATTTATATAATGCTAGGTCATAACAAATGCTATCTCAAGACCCTTCATATTGGGCAAGTCAAGACCAAACTCTTCAATTAAGAGAGGTCAAAATTAAGCATTCAAGAATCCCCACATAAGCAAGCAACACATGATTTATTATGATCTGGTGGCAGGTGATCGTTGTTGCACTCTGTGCAAGTACATGCTTTCAGACTCATAGTCCCTGGAGGAGACCAGCTATAACTGTGGATGTGCTTTCCCAAAACAGACATTTGTGCCATCACTGTGACTGTGTCGCTCTCTGGCGTTTCTCCATGGGGGAACAAGGATATTTTTTGCCACGCCTGAGACTATTCACTGAATGATGATCTGTCAAATGCCATCCCACCTCTACTGATTTTTGAGGACTATGATACATTTTAGTCATGTAAAGTAATGAATGTCAGTGAAATCCTGAATGGGATTAAGTGTCTATTTTAAACACAACTTAAGTGTAGTCTGTGGTTGAGATGAACAATTAGGAGTCACTAAAATGTGTGTATGGATATCTGAATTTTCATGTTTTCATATTAATGAAAAAACAAACCAAGCACAGAAATTTTTTGTTACATTTTAACAATATATCTCAATAGCCAATATCCATATAGGGATTTGGTGAGCAGAAAACTATATTTAACGATGAATTAACTTGAGCGCTTTTTTCAGGTAAAAACAGGCAACTGCACAAAAATCTATCTTTTTAATTAAGATGTGAAGCAGATTAAGAGGTTAAAAAAATATATATCTAGTGTAAATTGTGTATATTAACGCAATGACATGTCTCCTACGCAAGATATCCAGGCATTTTGCAAAGTACAGCATGTAACGAAGTGCATAAATAACATTTGTTATTGATAAACACAAATTTTGTGTGTGTCATTGCATTCATGAATTTAAATGATCCAAACTCTTTCCTAATATGAAGCATAATATAGTCAAAGTACAGCGCTTTGGTAACATTTAGTGTCTCTTAAGACCATAAAATAAAGTGAATTAAGGCACAGAGACACATTTACTTACATTTACATTTACATTTTACATATTATACAGGTATTCATTGAATTACTCTGTAGAGAATAGGAAGCCACACCAATATTGATATTACTGTTAAAAGTGAAAGTACGCTATAATCAAAGTATTAATGTTCCATCAATGCTAGTACCAGTATATTTATAAATCAGAAAAAATAAGTGACAATTATATTTCCCTTGGCCATTGTAGTGGAGGACCGTGATAATGTGGAATGTCATAACACATTAGCTCGTTCATGAGTTGTATGTGTAACCTGCTTATGTTAGTTTTTGCCTGTAGTTTAATGTGATCCATTTCAAAGTTATGAAGTCACTTTGGGCCTCATAGGCCCAATCTGTAATGTGTAATTTTCTGACCATATCAGGTACAACTTTATTCATATGTGTTTTCTAAAAGGCAATTCACATTTTATTTGTTTCAAAACTGACCATAATTCCTAATACAGGACCACTTTACTTTGCCTGTTATAAACAAATGCAAAACAAACGGCAACAGAAAACATGAATAACTTATGGTTATTACGTTTTTACTTATGGATAGCAGATTTGATCAATAAACAACTTGCTTTTTAATTTGCCACTGATTTACATATCTCATGATGTGTTGTTTTCTTTCACAGTAAATAGATTAGTTATATTTCTTCACATTCACAAAATGCCTTGGTGTTCTTTTTTCTAACAGCTGAAAAGGACAGTGAACAGGTAGAGGCTGACAGTGAGGCTGTAACTCCTTCAAAACAATCTCCAGAGGACACTTCTACAGATGCTGCTCCCTCTTCCCAGCCTGCCACTGAGCAAGCTCCACCACAGAGCCACTCAGAGCCAGAAAAGGAACCCATCAACAGTGGTGTGTCCAAACAGCAGTCTGTGGAATCAAGTCCTTCTATATCACCGAACCCAACAAAATCTACTCTGTCTCCAACTGCACAATCCCCATCCACCTCAGCTCCCAGACATCACGAAACAGGAGCCCTTATGGTCTCTAAGACCGCATACGTCATACCAAAGAAGCAGTCTGGACCCCAACCTCCGTCCAGCCACATCTCAACCTCAGCATCATACCAGAAGCCTTCTGCAGCCCCCACGCTGCTTAACGAAACCAGAAATCTGCCGGTGCCACCTGCACCCAGTGCTCCCTCCTCCAGACCCTCTCAGCCCAACAATCAGATCAGACAGAGCATCCAGCGCTCCCTCACCAGCATCCTGTTCAAAAGGTCAGTTTTACAGGCATTTATGAAAGCCTCAGTCTGGGAGTTTTTGATAATGTAAAGTCTCGTCTATACCCTTTTGATGAATCTGAATTGTGAAATGAAAAACTGAGCCCTATGAAAAGATAAAGTGATGATGGTATGAGTTAAAATAGTAATTGTCAGTACCTTTTTATAATAATGTATTAAAACAACATGACATAACTTGATTAGAATGGAATAACATACTTTAACCTATCTAAGCATCTAGGTGAGAAAGATACCAGGTTACTTGTGAGTCATCTATAGTTCAGGTGTGTTTTCATAAGGTATGCACCCCCTGGAAGTACTATGGTCCACATTTTATAAGATTGTGAGTAAACTCTTAAATATTCTTCACAAAACAATGTTTTCATCCCATTATAGATTCCAGGAACATGTCTGTGGCTTTTGCACTTTTACAGGAACTACGGCTTCCCAGTCTGTTAGAGCAGTGATGCACAATAACTTTGTCAACTAACTGCCTTTTAATTTGTCAAGGGTGTGTGATTGTGAGGACCTGGAGATGTCTGAGAGTGAAGTTGCAAAGCTCGTTGCGAGCATAGAGATGGAGATGTTCGACATCTTTCGCAACACAGACAGCAAATACATGAACAAGTACAGAACTATAATGTTCAACCTGAAAGACCCAAGAAACAAGGTTTGTTCAAAGTTGATAAAGCCCATTTCTGGTTTTTGAACTCTGTTATTATCATATATTTGAATACAAAACTTAACATTGATTTTTTCGGCCAACATCATAGTTATTTATGTTTTAAGTAAACTGACAGTCCAGCTATGTGCACTCTGTAGGGCTTGTTGTATCGGGTTGTACGTGGAGAGATTGGCCCCTTCAGACTGGTCAGGATGAGCCAGAAGGATATGCAGGCTACCAAGGCATCAGAGCCTAGTCCAAAAGAAGCAACAGAGTTAAAGGTATTAAACACAACAACCAAGATAAACCCAATATTATGCTTTGTTATCATTCCTCAGAAAGGTTGAGCAGTGCTTGTATCAGAAGTGATTGTCGTCTTCCATTGCTTGTGTGTGTATAGGTTAAGGGCACAGCTGCTAAAGCAACAGATTTGCTACAGAAGCCTGAAGCGGTGAAGGTCGATTTGGCCAGTTTGAATCCTGCTGGACCTGATAGAGGCACGGTGTGTACCACCTCATATGCATCAAACTGATGAAATTAACATTTTTCATATGGTCATTATGTTGTTGCTCCTGTTCCATAAAAACATTTCTCATGAAAGGCTGTGGAGTTTATAATATCATTGTGGATCAAGTCTTATTGTTTGTGCGCTTGTGTGGGTGTATGTTGTGTCCCAGGAACAGAAGAAAAGTCTTCCTGGTTCTGGTTTTAAAACCAGAACAAGCCAGCCAAGCCAGAGCAGTGCTGTTCCAGATATTCTCGCCTGTATGCTTAAGGACACAACATCGGAGCACAAAACTCACCTCTTTGACCTGAAATGCAAGATATGCACAGGTGAATTAAAAAGATATTTTACAATAGCTGTGCAATACCTGTGATTATCTATTATTATGTAGCGATCATCCATTGGTATTTGTAGCCATTAAAAGTAGATTCTTATTCCTTCCCAAAGGCCAAATAATACTTGGGGACGAGGAGGAACCCGCAAAGAAGAAACCCAAGGTTTCTGAAAGAAAAAATAAATATGAACCCTCTTGGAGAAAGTCTGGGGGAGATGACTCCCCTCTGCGGGCGCCACCTGACTCCCCTGACATGGATTCTCCGACATCATCCCCAATGGATCCTTCTTCCCGTCTTGTCATTGATTCTCCTACACTGACTATAGTAGAATCCACTGCTTCCCCCATAAGGGATTCTCCAGCCTCTCCTACTTTAGATTCTCCAGCTTCCCCTGTCATGGAGTCCCCTGCATCCCCAACTCAAGACTCTAAAGCTACTACAACGAGAGCATATACACCAGTTGTGATTCCAGCTGTCTCCACAGTGACCATCACCCGACGTGACCCCCGCACCGCAGCAAACAGGTTCTCTGTTTTGTCTAGTGGCACCTCTGGTCTCAGTAACACAAATTTGAATCAATCAGCCACTTATGCTCCACTTAAAGAGACCAGATCTGCATCACCCCCGGCACCAGCCTCCTCACTACCAACGAAACCATTACCTAAATCTATCTTAATGAAACCGTCACCCTCTGCAGATCCCAGACTCTACGGAGCATCATCAAGGTATTTAAAAAACTGTTCAAGTATCAACACATAGAATAAATATTTACACATACAAAGAATATTTTATTTTTTATTTTATTTAGTATACATTTTAGCAAAATCTTCACAAATTGTGGATCTGATTGTTATTATGCTGTTGTGGTTTGTGTCACAGGACCATGGCATCTGAATCCCCAGCTGATGGCGAGACGGCAAAGTTCTTGGCCAAGCAAGACATAATGTGGAAAGGCTTTCTAAACATGCTCTCCGTAGCCAAGTTTGTCACCAAGGGATATTTGGTTTCAGGATCTGCTGAAAATCTTAAAGCGGTATAGTACTGCACATTAATAACTTTTTTCACAGAGCTGCATTAAAAAGATTTGTCATTATCATTAATTGAATTGTCAAGGATAGTAACAGCTTTTGTATTGTTTGTAGGATTTACCTGATACCATACAAATCGGAGGACGAATCATGCCTCAAACAGTGTGGGACTATGTTGCAAAACTAAAGACCTCTGTTACAAAGGCAAGTCGTAGATACAGTATTTCTTTGTCTCGTACAATAATATTCTAAATCTATCAATATTTTACATCTTCTTTTATTTGTCTTTTGCTTATCAGGAGTTGTGTGTGATGCGGTTTCAACCTGCAACAGAGGAGGAAGAGGTGGCCTATGTCTCCCTTTTTTCTTATTTCAGCAGTAGAGGTCGTTTTGGAGTGGTCGCCAATAACAGCCGTTCCATCAAGGATGTATACCTTGTCCCTCTCAGTGCAAAGGAGTCAATCCCATCCATACTACAACCTCTTGACGGACCAGGTGTGGTAATGCTTTGACTGCCGTTGTAGTCACATTTAATACACATTTTCATAACTTTGTTTCAGGGTCAGAATAAGGGGGGAAGACAAGGGGCGATGTTCCATCTACTGAATGAAACTGACAAATGTTATCCCCAGTAAAACAGAATTGCTTATCTCCATCTCTTATGAGAAAGTAACTCACTTCCTTCTACAAAATGTCAAAATTTTGTAGCCCACGCTCATCAAATAGGCCACATAGGTTTGACAATACGGGTCTAAACCACTAAGCGGCTTTGAGAATTTGATATATAATATTGCCATTACTTTTTTTGCAATGATCATGATTGATGTGTTTGTCTTTGTTAATTACAATACAATAATAACTAGATTAACAGTGTTGTATGTTGTAACGAACAATATGTGTACCATCTTTTCAAGGGGCTATCTTGCAGGGTGGACAGAAATGGATCACAGTAAAAAAACAAGATTTTGCAAAACATCTAAGCTTTAAAGCTCTGATGGTTGTAATCAGATGGGTTTTTTTTGCAGTTTTTTGCATCTAAAAAAAGAGACCAAAAATATAGAGGAAAACCTGCATACATGTTTTTTATGTTCAAATTGCATATTGCCAAAAATGTGCCCAGGTTTTATTCTTGGAAACTGTCTTTAGCTGACAATACTGACACCAGCTGGCAGAGGTGTTTACCAGTGAACATCTTAATTTTGTTAATTTGACAATAATGAGTTAATTATGAAGTTCACTTGTGGTTTTGATTTCATTTTGCATTACATTTTTGCTATCAGCTTGGCATATAGAGCATTTGTCATTTTAATTATTGGCATTTTGTGGTCCCAGCCCTGATAGAAAGCCCTGCACCAACACACATGTATTTTGTGTATCTAACTAATGATCTAACCTTTCTGACCAAAATTGCCAGTCACGGATTAAGAAAAAGTGGAACAGCAGGGAGCCAATTGCCAATGTTATATATAGACTTGTTCTACTTATTTATACATCTCATTTTTTATGTGGCTTAATTTCACAGGGCTTGAAAAAAACCGGCCTAACCTTCTTCTGGGTCTGGCAATCATTCAGAAAACAAAACGTCCTGGAAGCTTGCCTCAGGAAATTGAGGAGAAGAGACCTAAAGTTCATATGTCCAAAGACCCTATGTGGATCCCAAAACCGCCAGTCCTCTATGGTTCTGACAAACTGGAGATATTTCAACCTTACGACCCAGAGACTCCTTCTAGCACCACCCCTCCTGATTCACCATCTTGCCCTGGGTCACCATCAGAGTCTTCCTCTTCAGGCTCAGTTTCTGTACCATCTCTTTTTACTTCCATTAGAGCAAACCCCTCTGTTTCTACCTCAGCTGCTGTTGCTGCCACTCAGTCCACCTGTAATAGTACCTCCAACAATCCCACCACAGAATCCAGTAATAAGACACCGCTGCAGTCCATCTTAAAGACTTTGTTTGGCAATAAGCAAACTGACTCCATGGACTCTTCTGATGGAAGTTCTACAAAAACAACTGCAGTTGGTGTTAAGAAGCTTCCTCAGGTGACTGGATCAATGGTGGATCCAATTGTTCAGCAGTATGGACAGAGATCCAAAGTCAAAGAAATAGAAGAAGATGAGAATGACTTTGACCGACCATATGACCCAGAAGAGGAGTATGATCCAGCCATGGGATATGGAGTGGCTGCTCCACAGAGCATGGAAAAAATTAAGGCAGATAGCCCTGCAGTATCCAGATTTGTAGACGATGATGTGGCCTATGATCCAGAGGATGAGACTATCTTTGCAGATATTCAAAGTGATATTGTAGCAAAGCCTCCTGTTCCAACTCAGGCATCAGATTCTCCATCATGCCCAACCCCAGTTTCCACGCAGGCTGTAACATCAGCTTCCACAACCCCTCCAGTGCAAACTTGTAACTCAGCTGGAATAACACAGAACCTTCCAACAGGCATTGTGGTTGTCTCAGCTGCAACACTAAGTGAACAACAGCGGATGCTTGAGGAGCTCAATAAGCAAATTGAGGAGCAAAAGCGACAATTGAAGGAGCAGGAAGAGGCACTACGTCAACAGAGAGAGGCTGTTGGTATGTTCATGGCTCACTTTTCTGTTTCTGATACCCTGATGTCTCCCCCACAAAAATCTTTGCCTCTTAGTCAGGTGTCATCTCTGCAGAGTGGCATAATGCAAACAGAGTCAAGGTCTTCAGAATCAACAGATAAGACCAGCAACCTTACAGAGACTGTGGACAGTTTAAATGTGGATTCACAAACTGTTAAGCTAGAAGAAACAACTACCATCCCTAATGATACAGAGCAAGATGAAACACAGGAAAATTTCAAGGAAAGTGACAAATATTCCTCTGCTGGAGAGATTGAAGATTCTGATGTAGCTTATGATCCTGAGGATGAATCACTTTTTAATGAAATTCAAGATGATGTTTTTCAAGGAGGCAGTACAAAGACTCATGATTCATCTAGAATAGGGCATAGTGGCAGCCGCAAGGGTAGTTCCCTTAATTCATATCACAGCAGAAAGCGAAGACTGTCACCGAAGAAGCGGAGCCATCGTGAAAGGGACCGCCATAGAAGTCCTTCAAGAAGGTCACAGCATCGTTCTCCTTCACATTCCCGGAGACGTAGAGAAAAAGATAGACACAGAAGAAGTGAAAGGGAAAGGTCAAAGCATAGAGCTAGAGACCAGTCTGAACGCCAGGGTCGTCATCATAAAGACCATACTACATCCCGGCATTCTCGTGGGCATAGAAAATCCCCATCATCTCCTAGAAAGAAAGATTCAGTGGCTCTTTCACCAAAACAGCACATAGGGCCTTCCCCACAAGTCACTGAGAAATCAAAGCATGTAGGTGTTCTGTGTAATACTCCAGACTCATCAGACTCTGTTGTTGGACAGTTTGCAGAGAGTACCACATCGTCATGTACCCCGATTACTATTAAAAAGGACCCCGATGGATATCAGTTAAAATGTAACCTTGGTGAGAGCTCTGGTAAAGACTTTTCTCCCTCTTCACATGACCCTCTTCACAATGTGAAGCTTGAGATTTCAGAACCACCAAAACCCCAGCAGCTTGAGAAAAATTCAGTCAGTGACCATGACAATGCAGATAGTGGTTCTTCTACACAGGAGGATAAATCCTCTCTACAGGACACTCTGCTGATAAACAAAATAGATAGTACAATTCCTTTAAGAGAAATCGATCCACCCATTCGAGATTCTCCTCAGAGCCCTGATCCAGAGCCACAGTTTATGAAACCTAGTAGCATAGAACAGAGCGAGTGTGTTAAGATTGAGGAAATTGGAGATCCTGACACATGCACCAGTGTCTCAGTGCCACTTAAAGCTGAAAATAATTACCAGCCTATTACTAGTCAAGCAACAATCTCCAATATACTGTGGCCTACTCTTGGAAATCCAAAAAATAAAAATTTGGATTTTAGAGCCCCTGATCTTAAGAGTCCAGTTGTTAGTGATCAAGGTATGATAGAAGAATGCAAACAGAGAGAAGGGGAAAGTCCTTGCTTAAACCATCCAGAAATATTGGGTCAAGGAGGAGGGCAATCAGATCGAGCTAGAGGTTCAGGACCTGAACTAGACCCTGCGACAAAGCATCTGGGACCTGGTATGAGTGGTTCAGGTATTAGGATTCCAGGACCAGATATGAAAGACCCTGGGTATAGAGGACCTCAGTTATACCCAAGAGAAATGGGAATTAGATTCCCAGGGCCTGGTATGAGAGACACAGCCATGCAAGGTATAAGCCCCAATGTTTGGGGCCCTGTATCACATGTACAAGACCTAGCTATAAGTGGTGAGGGTAAACATGGGATGGAACCAGGGGGAGGGATGCAAGGTTCAGAGCAAAATATGGGAGGACGAGGTATTCAGAATCACAATACTAATAAAATTGGTACAGGGCCAGTCATGCAAGGCTCCGGGATGAGGAGTCCAGTGCAACATATGGAAAGTTCTAGAGTGCAAGGTGTAAACCCAGAAATAAAAGGTCCAGGTCCTGATATGAGACACAGTGAACCAGAGGTGCTCGTACCAGCTGTTACAAATTTACATATGAAAGGATCAGGTCTACAGAATGAGAGGAGAGATCTAGTCATGAACCGCCCTTCGTCGGATAGACCTGGGCCTGACATGAGTGGCTTAGGTTCAAGGGAGCCTTTAGCAGCTGTGTGTCATCATAATGTAGATACAAGGGGACCAAGTCCATCTCTTAGGGGCTCAGAAGTAGTTCAAAGACAACTAAGGCATGATGGTAGTCTAGTTTTAGAGGAAAGGTGCCCTTGGAAAAGGAGTTTTTCACCACAAGGAAGAGATGCAGGCTTTGGTGTTCAAGAAAGGTGTTTAGATTCTAATACATCTACCAGTTCAGGGGAAATAGTTCGAAAACCAGATGGACTATCTCCAGCAGATGCAAGGTGTGGTCCACAAAGAGGGCGAGAAGTACCCATGAGAGGACCAGGGCCAAACATAAATTATGGAAATGTTGGGTCAGACATGTCCTGCATTGGACAAGACAGCAGTGGACCTAGAGAACACTTAAGGGAGCCACAGCCAGATATTAGGTCTGTGCATGGCCCTAACATGAGAGAATCAGAAACTATGCATGAATTAGGAAGGCCAGATATGACAGGGAGAAGTTATATAGAGTCTGGTCAAGGTATGGGTAGAATGGGTGGCTTGGATACAAGAGAAACATGTCCAAATAAGAGGGATACAGACATGCAAGGAACAAATATACAGGGTCTTTGGCTAGAAAGGAGAAATGAACACATGGGTCAAGGAGACAAAGGCCCCATTCCAAACATTGCAAATCCAGATTGTGGTGGTCCAGGACCTGATATGAAGGGTCAGAGGAGTCAAAATAAAGGCCCGGGTCCACATATGAGGGTTCCAGATTGCAGTGGCCCAGGATCAGACATAAGAGATGATTGGATAGGGCCAGATAGGAGAAGATCAGGTCCAGTCGGCGGAGGGCCATTTGTACAAGATGAGTGGACGGTCAGTCTGCCTGATAGGAGAGGTCCAAACATGGAGAACCAGGGCCCTGAAATGAGAAACATGGGGAACCCAAGGCATGACAGGAGAGGACCAGGGTGTCCAGATTTCATGGCACCAGGTCCAGTAAAGAGAGGACCTGATATGGAGGCTCCAGTGCACAACAGGAGAGAACCAGGAGGTCCAGATTTCATGGGACCAGGACCTGAAAGGAGAGGTTCCGACATGGGCATTCCAATGTATGACAGGAGAGGACCTGGAGGTCCAGATTTCAGGAGACCGGAGCCTGAAAGGAGAGGCCCAACTGATGACAATCTAGGACCTAACATGAGAGGGCCAGGGGGTCCAAACTTTGTGGGACCAGGCCTTGACAGGAGAGGTCTAGCTATGGAGGGTCCGGGACCTAACAGGAGAGGATCAGCTGGTCCAGATTTCAGAGAACCATTTCCTGAAAGGAGAGGTCCGGGTATAATTGGTTCTGACCCCGACAGGAGAGGACCAGGAGATCAAGATGTCTGGGGACCAGGGCCTGAAAGGAGAGGTCCAGGTATGGAAGGTCCTGGGACTAACAAGCAAGGACCTGGAGGCCCAGATTTTAGGAAACCAGGACCTGAAAGGAGAGGTCCTGCTATGGAGGGTCCTGGGACTGACTGGAGGGGACCTGGAGGTCCAGATTTCAGGGGACCAGGGCCTGAAAGCAGAAACTTATCTATGGAGGGTCCTGGGCCTGAAAGGAGAGGATATGGAGGTCCAGATTTTAGGAAACCAGGACCTGAAAGGAGAGGTCCTGCTATGGAGGGTCCTGTGCCTGACAGTAGAGGACCTGGGGGTCCAGATTTCAGAGGACCAGGGCATGACGGTCTAGGTTTTTCTATGGGTCATCCTGGGCCTGACACTAGAGGGTGTGGAGGTCCAGATTTCAGAGGGCCAGGACCTGAATGGAGAGGTCCAGATATGGAGTCTCCCCGACCTGACAGAAGAGGACCAGGAGGTTCAAATTTCAGTGGACCAGGGCCTGAGATGAGAGGTCCTCCTATGGGTGGCCCAGGGCCTAACAGGAAAGATTCAAGAGTTCCAGATTTTATTGGGCCAGAACATGAAAGGGGAGGTCCTCCTATGGACAGTCAGGAGCCTCAGAGGAGAGGACCTAGATGTCCAGATTTCAGAGGACCGGGACCTGAAAGGAGAGGTCCAGCTATGGAGGCTATAGGACCTGATATAAGAGGAGCAGGGGAGCCAGATTTTAGTGGGCCAGGGCCTGAAAGGAGAGGTCCTGCTGTGGACAGTCAAGCACCTGACAGGAGAGGACCAGGTTTCCAGGGCCCAGGGCCTGAAAGGAGAGGTCTGGCCATGGATGGACCAGGGCCTGACAGCAGAGTACCATGTGGCCCAGACTTCAGAGGGTCAGGGTGTGAAAGGAGAGGTCCCCCTATGCAGGGTCAAGTCCCTGACAGGAGAGGACCAGGAGAAAACACTGGTTTACTGGGTCTTGAGCGAAGAGGACCACATATGAGGGGTCCTGGGCCCGATTTCATAGGACTTGGGCCTGAAAGAACTGGTCCAGGTATGGAACGTCCAGGACCTCACAGTAGAGAACAGGGAGCCCCACACTTCAGGGTAAGTGGACAGCCAAATATGGAAGATACAGGGCCTGACAGGAGGGGTCAAGACATCAGGGGACCTTGGCCTGAAAGACCGGGTCCCAGAATGACAGGTCCCGGGCCCAACAGGAGAGGGCCAGGTGGTCCAAACATGAGAAGACCAGGGCTTCAGCCAAACACAGAGGGCCCAGGGCCTGATAGGAGAGGTCAGAGGGGTACAGATATTAGAGGACCGTCTTGTGAAAGTAGAGGTCCAGACATTGAGGGCCCAGGGCCTGACAGACAAGAACCAGGAGACTCAGGCTTTAGGGAACCTTGGCCTGAAAGGAGAGGTCCAGATATGGAGGGCCCAGGCCTAGATTGGACAAGATCAGGTGGTCCAGGCTTTAGAGGTCCAGGCATCAGGCAGAAAGGTCCAAATATTGAAGGTCTAAGACATCGAGATGACTGGGGAGGGAATGACTTTGGAGGGTCAGAACCGATTAAAGAAGGCCCAGATATGGTGGGCCCAGAACCTGATAGAATAGGTCAAAACTTGAGCTGTCAAGGGAATGTGAGGAGAAACATTAGAGGACCAGGACCAGACTTTAGGGGCTCCACACTTGATAGAGGAGGCCCAGACACAGTAGAGCAATGGTCAGATGGAAGAAGGCCGAATGTGGAGGCTGTAGGAAATGAAAGAGAATGTTCAGGACCTGATTGGAAAAGACATGGCAACAGGGGTCCAGGGCGCATCCAGGAAGGCCCAGGTGTGCAGGTTCAAGAGCATACTAGGCAAGGTCCTCGTACAGAATGGAGAGATCCTGGAAGTAAGAGACCAAGGCCTATACAAGAACGACCAAATTTGCCCTTTCCAGGCCCTTCGAGAGGTCCAAGAGATGATTGGAGTGGTCCTGGTTACAGGGGTCCAGGGTATGTCCAGGATGACCCAGATATGGCATGCCCAGGGCCCAGTATCGGAGGACCTGGAAATGAATGGAGAGAGCCTGATAAAGGGGGTGCTGGGACAAACAGATGGGGACCTGGTCCATTTTTCAGAGGGGAAAGAGATCTAGACAATAAAGAACAGAGCCATGATAGAAGAGGTCCAAGCATGAGAGGATCAGATATGACAGGGGGTCCAGATGTGGGAAATGACTGGGGGCAGCCAGACTTTAGGGGCAATAGGAGAGGGCCAAACATGGAACATGGACCTGGGGCTCATATGGGAGGTCCAGACTTAATTCATTCATTCCCAAATAGGAGAGGATTTGAGATGGGAGGTAATGATAGAGGATTCCCTCATGGTCCAGATTTAAGATCTTCAGGGTCTGAAAACAGAAACTCAAATGTTGAAGGTCCAGGGACTGATGGGAGGTTTTCAGATTGTGGGGGGATGAGATCTGAAAGGCAATGTTTAGATATGGAAAGCTCTGGAACAGGAAGACATGGATTTGAACATGATTTTATGAGAGAAAGGAGAGGTCCAGATATGAGGGGGGCAGCACCTGAAAGTTCATATATAAGACACGGGCCTGGGCAGTGGGATACAAACACTGAGGGTCCAGGGTGTAACCGTGGACCTTTAAGGGGATCTGAGCCACCATCGTCTCAATTCAGTAGGCCTCATCAGATTACCAGATTCCAAGGCCCTAGTGATTCACCCTCTGCACCATACAGTGGGCCCCAGGGTCCAGCTCAAAACAGTGGAGGAAACTCCTGTCCTGACTTTGACAACCTACAAAATCAGCAAGCAGTAAAACCCCAGAGACACAGAGGTGCCTTGCTTCCCACTCCAACAGAAGGTCTCATACGCTTCCCAAATCGTATGATCAACAATCCTGATGTTTTCAGCCCGAAAAGAAAACCAATGGGTCACCCAACAGACAGGGAGTGGAGTAGAGGCAGACCAGTGAGTCGGGAGAGAGAATTGGGCAAAGGGCAAACACAGGAGCAGGAGAAAAGTACGGCTAGTAAAATAAGCACACCTGTAGATGCAAGCACAGGGGGTGGAGGAGAAAAAAAGGAAGAGGGCACTGATAAATCAGGGATTCATGGTGTGAGTGTAGAAATTAAAACCAATCAAAGTATAAACAGTGATCGAAATATAAACAATGTCAAGCCAAGTTAGACAGGCTAAATATATTACATGGACCTCTCTGGACAGCTAGGCTAATGAAGTACGTATTGGATAGAGATACTACAGCATAACACACAGTGAATGTATTTTTCTCAAGGAGCGATGTCCATGTCATGTTTAGAATTCAAAAAGACCTACAGACAAAGCCATGCAAAGGATCATATACTGTGTCTTGATATGGAAATGCTCAGTTATTTCAGTTCATTATGATCTAATTTATCTTGTATTTAAAGTAGATGCATTTATTTTTGTTATTTGATAACTAAATGCCTGTTAAACCTAATTGATCACATGCATATTCAACTACTTAACATGCATTTTTAGTTGGAAACAATCTAATATTTTGTACAGAAAATCTACAGTTTTTGTTTCTTTGTTACTTAACATAGCCATCGTGTCAGTACAGCAGCCTTGATCTGGCTTTTATGTTCCTGATGATAAAAATGGCTTGTTTCATTGTTCTTTTAGAATGCAAGAAGTCATTAAAATTATACATACCTTTTTAAATGTGTATTTTGTCTGATTTTTGTCATCATCATATTTAGATTGATTGATCACTACATGAGTAATACCCTTATCTGCCACTTCAAGATCAAATCCCCCCATATTAAAGCAGAGTCTAATAAATGTAGTGAAGTAAAAAGTGCAGTATTTGCCTATGAAACGGGCAGGTATACAATACAATAGTGAGATTACTAAGATACAAATATCAAAATATGTATACACTAGTGTACATATTTTGATATTTGATCTGTACTGTAGTTCCTCAAAATTGTTCTTAAGTACAGAATTTGACTAAATGTGCTGTGTTAAATTTCATCATTGAGTAATGATCCATTTGAATAGTAAGCACTGGAATGAGTCATGCTGCTCTCACAATAATATTAGGTGTTTCGTGTGTAACAAGCACCACCTTTTAATCAGTTTCAGCGGGTGCTGATAGATAGTGGGTAAGTGAGAGACACTGAAGGAAGCCCACTGTACTAATACAAGACCAAGTCTGCCTGTAGCAATACTGTACTTCTCCACATCCACCTGCAACTCTCAGTTCTTACCAAAGGAGGGCGACAACATTCAGTTGAATTTGTATTCATCAGGCATCACAGCATCCACCAAGCAATTGGTCTGTTCTAGCTTTAGTAATTGCAATTGTAAAATGTAAGTATGTTTACTCAAGTACTGTTAAGTACAATTTTATGTACTTGTACTTTACACATTGTATTTTCCTTCTACCCCCGATATTTCGGATCCTAATCCTAATCACAGGGCCACAAACTAATAATGCCATATATAATATGTCACTCTCAGGGGACATTTTTCTGTATAATGAGTGCTTTCAGTTCTGATACTTCAAATACATTTAGCTGACAACATTTTGAGTGCTTGACTTTCATTAGTAATAAAGTATTTGTACACTGTAGCATTGCAACTTCTAGGTAAAGAATCTGAATAGTGCTGCTACTCCTGGGTAATGTACAATTGTTCTATAGCTGAAGTGGGATATTTTAACTGCAAATGATGTCCAGTTGTAGCCAGTTATCATTGTTACTTAACAGTCAAGTCGCAACCACTAATGTCATGTGTGCTCCCTGTGGTTTTTCTGCTCAGCACAGTAATCCCTGCAGACTGGCCCACAGACTTATTTGCTACACATCTACATTGTGTGGTCATGTAGAATAAATGGTACAGTGGGATAAAAATGTTGTGCAATTATCAGTTTAGTCCAGTGCTACACAATTATTACAAAAATACTTTTTTGTCATGTTGGATAGTGTTTACAACTAGGGGTGGAAGTGTATTTAGTTGTTTTACTTAATATAGCAATACCAGATGGTTGAAATACTCCATTACAAGCAAAAGGCCTGCAGTGAAAATATTACTGAAGTAAAATAGTTTTTTTTTTTCTGCATGGAGTGACATATTATTTCATCCATTGAGTAACAACTTGATTTTGGCAGTTTCAGTCCTCCATACCAAAGTTTTTACTTGGGTGGTCTCTTATTCTGGTTTACTGACCTCTAAAATGTGCCTTGTGCTTATGTAAAGTGCCTGACTAAACACACTCTCCATCAGTACTTATTTAAAAGTTCTTAATAACATTAGGGCTAATGTTAGACTCTGTTTTCCGACTGTAACATATAATAAACGTGGTGAATTAAATAATCTGAGTTGAGACAGACAGACAGACACCTGAGGGGACGGCAGTGACAAGCGGGGCCATCGGTCAAGCAGCTGGTGTCAAAGTAAGCTAAAAACCTAAAAACACGGACAGCTTAATGTTAACCTCAGCTAATTCAGAGTCCAAATCTTGAAATTTTTACTACTTAATATTTGAGTAAAGAAAATGTTACGGTCTTTAAAGGTGTCGGTGTTTTAGCTTGGTTTTAACGTTAGCGCACTAACGTTTCCTTAAATGTAGCTACTAGCTTAAAGTTCCTCTTTAGCTAACGTAAATTAACGAGCTAGGCAGCTTTTGTAATTGTTAATTAAACAATTTGTCAAACTACGACTGACTTGTTGAGAGTTGAAGATGATATATTTTTTTTAATTTTGTTGGTGTTTTAAGGCTAATGTGAACAGTAGTTTATGCTACGTGCATATATAAGCTGCCATTTTACTACCGTCGACACAGTTATAGTCATATCGTTGATATGCGCTGCTGACTAGGTAAGTAATGTTTTTGTGTTTCTCCATCCTATCTCTAGAGTGAAGGATGTCCATCTTTTCCTCAGCTTGTAAAACCAGCTACGTACCGCCGTCGCCTCCATCCACAGACCACAGCTGTGACCCTGTTGGGCTCATTTTTAGCCAAGGTGGATGTCTGATACATGATCAGGGGCAGCTGCTGGGAGCTGATGTTGGTCTGATGGAGATGCCAGAGGTTGAGTACACTCACCTTCAGCACCTCATCCAGGCACATCTGGAGGCACAAGCTGCTCCTCCAGAAGGGCCAGACACCAGGTCTCACCCTGCTACAGTGATGGTCAAAGACACCCCAGCATCCACAGCGATCTCTCCCTTCAGAGCCACTCAAGCTATTGACCTGTCAACTTCATCTGATGATCACTGCCTGGTGCTGCCAGGGGAAAAGACACCAGCTTCTTATGGAGAGGTCCCAGGTTTTGTGCTGGCCAGAGTCAGAGGTGAAGACAGTCCGACTGAGCTGTGCGCCAACAGCAGCACATCGCCACAGAAACGGTCCAGAACAGCAGCGAGAGTTTGCTTGGAGAAAAGGTTCAACACCGTGTCTGCTGATACCCCAAGACAGCAAAACATTCAGTCCGCAGTTCTGAACAAGTAGGCCTCACTAATATATCACTAATGCTATTCATCAGTAGATATAGCCCCATAATACTGACATACTGTACTTTGTTTTGTGTGTGTTTCAGTTTTTTGACCCTACTTCAGCAGTCTGCCGAGGCCCAAGAGGCAGTCATAAATCCTGAAATACAGAAGTGGATGAAAACAGACAGACCTTTTGAGGTTCTTAGCCCATTTGTTGTGGGTGTTTTTAAACCAGTCACCAACATGTGTGAACAAGTATGGTGAAAGAAAATAAACACGCGCTTTTATAAGGAGCCACAGGAAGCATTCATTGTTTAATCCTCTGTTTTTCTATTTCAACCACAGGTGATTAGCCACATTCCCCACATGGTTGAACCTAATCATCAGGGTTTAATCATACCCGAGGGTTTTCCTTTTAATTTTCACCCGGAGAGGGTTGTTACAAAAGCTCACTTTACAAGTGGCAGCAAGTCAGCAGAGGAGCAGCAGTCAGTGAACGTAGAAAGTAATAACCAGTACCCTAAACCCATTATTTCAGAAATAGTAGTTTTTTTGTTGTTGTCTGCCATACTGCTCTTCAAATGGATACATTTGTGATTAATTCAGTCTTTTACACTCTATTCATAGATAGCGTGGCGACACTCACTGCCTCCGGGAAACATGGTTGTCCCGTCAGTCCTCAGCCTGTCAAGGCTGCTGAGGCTGCCCCAGATTCGGCTGGAGAGTCCGGGAGCAGCACCAGGAAAAGACCTCGATCTCATATATCACTGAGCCAGCGCAGGGAGAGACACAACAGTAAGGAGAGGGAGCGCAGGTGAGCAGCCATTACTAATAGCTGAAGGTGTCTCTGCCTTCTCATCAATCACACTTATGAAATACTCTATAAAAGTTAATCTACTCTTAAAATAGACAATTTGATGTTTTATTTCAGTGCCATATTAGTCTGTGGTGTGATACATTGTTAGTTTAACATTTTGGAAGTGTGGTTGCCCAGCTTAGCCATCACTAAAGACTGTGTCCATGATTATTCCCTCGTTCGCTCACTGTACACAGTTCCCTACGTAATAAACACAGCAGTTTAGTAAATGGTATATTTTGGACATAAAAGCATCCAGGGCATTACATTAGCTTTGAAACATTTAGTTGATTACGTGATTAGTTGGCGTGGTACCAAGCGTCCCCTAGTTTGTCTCCTCCATTGTGTAGATTTACTGTGTTCCTTTGTCTCGTCTGATAGTAAATCAGTACTTATTGGGCATTGGAGTGTTTGGACAAAACAAGCTTGTACTTTAGGAAATGACAATGAGCCTTTGTCACTATTTTGTGCCATTTTATACACCAAACTATGGTGTAAATAATCTGGAGATAAAATAGATATCATGATTTTTAAACATCTGTATTGTTTTTGCTGCTGGGAAGGAGGAAGATTCGCTGGTGCTGCGATGAGCTGAACATGCTGGTGCCATTCTGTGACTCAGATACAGACAAAGTCACCACCCTGCAGTGGACCACTGCCTTCCTCAGATATATCAATAAAACCTATGGAGACATCTTCAGACAGGTTAGTCTGTGTTGCTTGTTCTCTGAGTTACCACATTTATTGATGTAACGCATTTTGGCTTGATCATCCTGCAGCTGAATTATTTGAGACTACAAACCTGGAGCTGGAAGATAGGAGCTTAATTACATTACCTCTCGCTGCCTGAGTACCAAGAACTATAGCTAAGTCTGTGTGACTTTTTTAATTTAGAGAGCGCAAATCAAATTCTTCTTACTTTTGCCATTTGAAATCAAATGAACTTTATTATTCTACTGCAGTCTGTGGTGATTGATTTACATACTTAAAAATACATAGCAGCAAATTAAAACAAGCCCTGATCTGTCTGACCGCATTATGCCGACCGTGTGCATCAGTACCACCACCTGTATTACAGGAGAGGGGCAGACATATAACAATACAGTAATTTTACTACGTGCCATTGACTTTGATAATCTGCTGTCGTCATGCAGGAGTTTCAGAAGGCATTCACTGATGAGAAAGGACTCTCTCTTAAATCGAGCCCCTCTTCAGGCCAGGATCCGATCCACCGGGGGATGGAGGAGACACTGAGCATTCCTCTTACGATAGAACAATGACACCTCACACTATTATATCTAATATATCAGCCAGATATTTTAGTACGTTTTAATTTCACCTTTAAAGTAGCTTTTTAAGTGACAAAAAGCACCCTGCCTTTGAGTCAGACCGTGTGAAGCTCTAACATGGTTGATTTTCTCCTGCTGCATCTCAAGATCACACTGTTTAAGTCTAGTGTTGGACCTGCCATGCAACTTGTTCTACCACTGATCTGTCTTATCCCCTTTGAGAGGCAGCTTCAGTAAAAAGGGCGTTTCACAGAGTCATACACAGGTGGCGCCATTTCTCTTTACAAAACATCTGACACAGTGCACCCGTGGTTAGATTTCAGCTCTTCAGCTTTCGAGGATTTTGAACATTTTTATTATACATCCACTTTCTCTGTGCTTGATTCAAAGTTTGCGTACTTGAATTGTCATGGAATGTGTTTTTAAGTGTTTACTTTTGTTAAAGTTTGTTCATCCAGTATGTTGTTCAGTTTTCCACAACACATTTATTTATAAGCACATATTCAAGTGTTTTGCATGGATATACGTGTTGCTACTTTGTGAATTAATGGGATTACTTGACTCTTGTAGTGTTAGGTGTATTACTCTGAAGTGCAGACTGATCATTTGATGTGTAGAGAAGAGTAATGTTTTACTGAAAAGTGGCTTTATTTGTTCTTTTCTTACAACATGTCGCTGTAGCATCTTACTGTACATACAACAGTCACCCACAAATAATAAATAGTATTTAAGGTCATGGATATTTAATAGTTACAGCACCGGTAGTACATAGTGGATGTGGTCATTGCAGATTTAAAAAAAAAAAAAAAAATTACTCCTTGCTCCTAAGATTGTTAAATTTATTTTACAATGACTGATTCATGCATCCACAAGTTTTATTTTGTTTTTGATTCTCAAATCTAGAGAATCAGCTTCACATGAAATAAAAAAAAACAAGGTGTAAAAAAAAGACTATCAAAGGTTTTAAATTTTTTGCATTAATCTACACAATTTCTGGGCACCTGGGTATTTGTGTTTTATTCCTTTTACAATACATACACAGCTCCTGGACAGAGTCTCTTTTTGTTTTGCCACTGGCGCCTACTTCCATATTTTACACTGTAAGTTTGTATGTTGAGGTAACACCTGTGATTTACATTAATGGGCCATAATACATGCACATTGACTTCAAAGACAGTCACTGTTGTTTTTAGAGTGTCATCTGCCAGGTGGATGTTAGCGAAGGTGATGGGGGCATGGAAACAACATGTACAAAGTTTTTATACACAAAGGACAAGGACTCATCATTCATTTTCCAGCTGTTTGTAAGTCAAGTCTTGTAATATTTGGAGCAATGCAGTTGTTCTCATGGACTCTTCCGTGCCTCTGTCCACTTCATTTCTGGATGTCGTCTTGATGTTTTCGTCTCTGGTATTCATGTCAATCCTTGGATGTTCCTCTGTTCCTCTCACAATATCACACCTGTAGATGTTACTCTCCCCATCTTGTGATACATGTATTTAAATAAAGAGGACGTTTTTGTGATCACTCTCTTCTTTTATTCCTTCCTTCCCTCCCTCACCTACCACCCTTCCTCCTCAGGGTGGACGGTGTCAGGCTGCCAGAAGTCATGTTTAATGGTTTTTGGGGTTGGAGGATTTTCCAGCGGCTGATGCTCCTTGACAGGCTGATGTATCACAGATTCCAGGAGGTCCCTGGTGCCCAGTCCTACCAACCCTGCCTGGCTCTCCAGGCTCACCTGGATCTCCTGGAGATCCATCACGCCCATCTTTGACAATTCCAGCTACTCCTGGAAGACCTGTGGAGCGCATACAGGGAATGAGCCAAAGACTGCCAAAGTACTGCTCTTCTCTTAATGTGGAAGTGACAACATTAATAATGCCTCCATTCTACCAAAGGTGAGATTAGAGTGTACTGTACAGGGTCACATACCTTGGTATCCTTGGTCTCCAAGTGGCCCATCAATGGCTTTGCCAAGGGATCCCTTATCTCCTTGCTCACCAACATTACCTGTTGTGAAAACAGAACATTTAAATCAGTGGTGGAAATCAGTGCGTTTACTAGTAATCATCTCATGGCCCCTCAGATGCATCGTGATCCCTTGGAGAGGACAAGACCCCTAGGTTGGGAATCACTGGACTAAACTACTGAACTGTAAAAAATATTTTAAACTAGCAATGTACTGTTTACACTAATGCACCAGCGTTAACAATCTGATGATATTATACATAATGATAATATCACATATAAAAATCACAGGGGCTATTTTTCTGCATTATGAGTAGTTTACTTTTGACAGTCCAAGAGCATATTGCTGATAATATTTATGTACTTTAACTTAAGTAGGATTTTGACTCCAGCTCTTTTATTTGTAAGTTATTAGTAAAGTGTATTTTTACATTGTTGCATCTGTACTTTTCCTCAAGGGTCTAAGTACTTCTTCCACAACTGATATCGATAATTAGATCATGTCATTGTTCATCTGAAGCAGAACTAATTAAGTGATTTTTTATGCTCTTACTAATAGATCTAAAGTCCATGCTGTTTTCATTTTTCATACCTCTGGGACCTGGGTCTCCAAGTTCTCCCGGCAGGCCTCTGTACCCTGGTGGTCCTCGAGCACCTGGATGCCCAATTGAGCCAGAAACTCCTGGCTTGCCTGGAGTCCCAGCAGGGCCGGGGCGGCCCACCATGCCTGGAGCCAGGGGTCTTCGAAGGTTAGCGGCCAGCTGTGCAATCTGATCTGCACGTGATAGAAAACACCACAAGGTCAGTTCCCAGCTTAGCATTTATTCAACCTGAGAGTGAATTACAGACAAAGATTGATTGGGATTTCTCACCATCGATCATTGAGCCACACAGCTCTCTGATGTGTTGCTCACTTGCCAGTTTTCCCTGAAACACAAGTAAAAGAGTACGTTCATTCAGGCAGTTTATTAGAAAACATTAACATTTAACATGCTTCCATCGACCAGAAGCTTTTTACTGTTGTGTTCTTATCAAAAAAACAAAAAAAACACTTACAAATACGCCTCTCTTTCCTGCAATTCCAGGCAGACCCTGTTCCCCTTGGAAGCCCATTGGTCCTTGCTTTCCTGGCAGACCTCTTGCCCCAAGCTCTCCTTGAGGCCCCACCACGCCCTTAGGCCCCAGTTCGCCCCGCTTCCCTGGCTGCAATCAACAAGGATTATCGGTTAAATAACTCATTATATTTCATTAAGATGAAGAAATCAATTTCTTGTTGATAAGCCTCTGGTTTGATCGTTGACTAAACACCAACCAAGGAGCAAACTGGGTCTGCTGAGACTGTGCGGGGGCGCATTCATACAGAGTCTTGTTGCTTGATAATTACTCCAACAAGCACGGCAAACAGTTAATGAGACAACAAGAGTGAGGCTCATCAGTAGCGTGCCTCTAATTACATAAATTGTGCAGCGGCTTAATGTGACTCGTCTCTCCCTCGTGGCGATGGCAGCGAACAGGCCAATAAAGCTAAAGCAGTGATACCTATCTCTAATTAATCCTATTAAACCTGGAATGTGAAGCAGAATCATGTGCAATGAGTATGACAAGTGGGCACCAGCTCAGAGCTAGGCACCACTTTTTAATGTTTAGTGAGGGAGTTTGGAACAGACTTGTGCTGCTAATTACACCCACACACAACATCTGATGTAACTGTGTTTCGTGCTCATAGACGGACATGTGGTGTATGTGGAAACGTGGTTTGGAGGGAGCAGATCCATGTAGAGGAATGAAACACAAGCAGGGGGTGGGTGGTAATTAATAGTAATAATAGAGTTACAAGTAGCACACATTAGTAAAAACAAGTACCTTTCATGTTCCTGTTTTTAAACTCTTTATTTGGGTATATTTTTGAGCCGGTGATCTACTTTTTACCTCGATATATTTGCCATTCATACCTTCATTACAACTAGTTTGCTCTGAATGTGTGAATGTGCAGACCCTGGCCACATTTGGCTATACTTTTAAAAAGTTTTATCAGAAACTGCTGTTTTTTCATTACTTTGCACTGGACCGTACACCCTAAATATATTAATATAGAAAGTAACCTATATTTGAGTAATTTATTAACCAGGTACTTTTTTACTTTTAGACGAGTAGGTTTCTTAAATGGTACTTTTCACTTTTACTTCATTTTTCATGGGAGTTATTGTTCTTTTACTTGAGTACAGATGACAAAATGTAAATGAAAACATGGCGGCAGCTCACCTGTCCTTTTTGTCCAACTGGGCCAAAAGGACCCTGAAAGTAAGGACACATGTTTAGTTCAACATAAGTGAAGACTATGAATTAACATTACAGAATATTACATGGCACACAATTAATCACACTTTATAAGTGTAGACAGGTGTTATAAAGAAACAATACAAGTGATGTACTAAAACCAATAAAATAGATGAGAGAATGAAAATCAGCCAGACAACAAATACAATACAATAAATAGTAGCGTAAAACATTTAAATCAAAATCTCAGCCTAAAAAGGTGGGGTTTTTTTTTTTCGCTTTAATGATAATTAAAGTGTTAAAGGCATCAACACTTTCAGTTGCAGACTGTTCCAGCAACTCAGAGCATAAAAACTAAAAGCTGCTGCTGTCTTTGGAACAACTAAAACAGTCGTACCAGAGGACCTGAGAGTGCAAGTGCTTTCTAAACATGTAACAGAATTTTAAAATCTATATGAAAACTGGCAGCAGCCAATGCAAAGACTTTAAAACAGGTCCAATGTGTTTATCTTCCTCTGGCGCTGGTCGGCCTCCGGGCAGCAGAGTTCCGAATTGATTGTGTGACTAATTACCGCTAATAATGACCTGAAAGAGCAGAGCAATGAGTCTCTAGAGTCAATATTACTGCATGTGTTTGGATTGTGATTGGACAGTGAAAATAAGACAATACTTACAGGCTCTCCGTTCTCTCCTGGTAAACCATCACTTCCTGCCACACCCTAGAGAGACAACACATCATCTGAACAATAGTTCCTGATAAAATGATTTGAGCATCATAATTGAGAAAAAAACCGCATTAACCATGTATGAAGGATGTTTTTCTTCCATTCTCTATTACAAGAAGCTGGATGAAGACTATCACAGGGCTTTCACTCGAGGTCATATTTAAGCTTAACCTGCTTGAACTTTGATTTAGAAATACTTACCATGTCTCCTTTGGCTCCAGAAGCTCCAACTGGACCCTATAAGGTTGGAAAAATAAAAGAGAGAGAGAGAATAAATGAGAGCCATGTAGAGACATTTGTGGAAGGCCCGGCTGTGGCAGAAGGAAGGGGGGATGAAGGGAAGTGAGGTGGGCTGATTGAGGGGAACCAGGAGCGCTATGAAGGCCAGCTTTGTTCTGTCCTCAGATCCTGAACAGGAGGCCTTTTTGTGTTTGAGCTCCCTCCTGGCTGTAGTTAGAGTTGGTAGGGCTGAGACTGAGGAGGGACGGCCTGGTTATTGACATACTGTCCAGTGCCCTCTCCTGTGGATACCTACACATCTCTGCTCTCTCTCTGTGTAGAGATACGCTGCTGCGGAGAGACATTTGTTCTATGCTGGAATTTGAAGGAGTGACTCTTGGTGCAGATTTGTTTTGAGTTTTGTTTTGTTTTTGACACACTGAATTAGAGCTGGAACTATTAGTCAGTGAATAGATTGAACATAAAATTAATCTGGTTCCAGCTTCTGAAATCTGAATATGTTCTTGTTTTCTTAGTCTATTCTAATAAAATTAATATGTTTTTGTTTTGGACATTTTAGGACATTACAATGGGCTTTGCTGACATTTTATAGACCAAATTAACTAACAGACTATTCCATAATAACTGAGAGAATATATTTTTATATAATAAGAAAGTTGTTGCCTTAGACTGTATCATGGATTAGACTGGATGACGTTAAGCCCCTGGACACATTTAATATTGGCACACACGTCAAACTCACCCTTTCGCCAAACTCTCCACGGATTCCTGTTGGACCTGGAAGACCTGGATCCCCCAAGGCTCCTTTTACCCCCTGCAGTACATGACACACACATTCATTGAGGTAACTCGTGATGAAAAAACACTGATAATGATTGGTGATGTCATGCAACTGACCTGGAAGCCTTTCACTCCCTGAGGCCCAGCGTTACCTGCTGGTCCAATACCTCCCTGTTGGAAACAGACATTGTCATGTAAACCTACTGGGAAAAAGCATGCAGTAGTAAAACAAACAGCATATTAATGATGTTTCCCTCTAGAAAAAAAAAGGTGTTTTTTTCATTCTAACACTTCAGAGATGAAGAATTAAAAAATGGACATGATGACTCTGTGAGGTATGATTCATTATGCAGTGCAGTATGCGGGAGAAGTGTGTTAATTCCTACGCTGTTTTATCCTTTTTTCCTCGCCGCAGGGCCTGATATGAAAAACAAAGACCTCTCTGTTTATGAATTCCTCCTTTATGAATACCCGCTCTCATCACTGGCCCTTCATTACTATCAAACTCCACCTTAACAAGCCACTGAATCAGTTGCAATACTCTCAGCACTTTTGTAGCAGAATATCATTAACTTCAAAGGACAGTAGTTTATCATCCTGCTAGTCCAGTTTTATCTCGTGCGAGAAAATTCATGCTGTGTGCTGGTTTGCATTGTGGTCTCAGTCATTATGAGCTTAAATATCCACACTTATTAGAAACAGAATGCTTTCAAGTGTTGGAAACTGAGTCTACAATTTACATTCTGCAATTTGGTTACATTTAACAGATGATCATCTGTGCAGTAGAAAGTTTGTCTAATTTGTCTTGTCTACCTGGAGCAAAGATTATTTTAAAATGTCCTGTAATAGATGCATCTGAAGCTTTTATAGCTATACACAACAGACACGTGTACACATAATTTACAGTGTAAGCATTCACTTACAGCCACTCCTCTGGGTCCTGCTATCCCCCTCTCCCCTGGGATGCCAATGTCACCCTGAGAGAAGAGACAAAAGATGGTGTGGACAAGTCAAGAAAGTTTCGAGTCCAGGCGCAACATTGTGGGGTTAAGTGACTTATCAGAGAGGCTGTGACCCAGTAATACCACCCCAAAAAGCCCATCAGATACATACAGGAATACCTGGCTCTCCAGAGGGTCCTGTCTCCCCAGGCTTGCCCGGATCACCCTGGTGGCAAAGAAGGGAAAAGATAAAAGTAGTCCTCCACTGTGCCTATCTTAATTTTAGGTAAGCTGTTTCTATTTGGTTATAATACTCACAACTTGTCCTTTAGATCCCTTTGCACCGGCCTTTCCTTGTAGACCCTGGAATGGAAAATACACAACAATGACTTCACTGCATTAACCCCATGTGATCTGCTTATCAGTTTTTAGGTAAGGAACATGTTTAGGGCATTTAACATTTAACACATAAATGCACCCTTTTCTCTGATGACTAAGTGGGAAGGACTAACTGAGCAAATGAATGAGCAGAATGGTGCTGAAACTAGGTATTACAATCACTGATTCTTAGACTGGAAAATCAAGGCAATGAGGGATTTCAATACTATCCTTCATTATCAATTAGTCTTTCTCAGAATACTTACAGGGAGGCCATTTGGTCCTTTCTCTCCAACTACCCCATGGCGTCCAGCATCACCCTATCAACACAGAAAACACATTACACATTGTGACATTAACTCACTCAGGCTGTGGGCTAATTTAAACCCAAAGCATGCAGAAAGAAAAGGTGCAATTTACCTTCTCGCCATCTAACCCTGGTGTACCATCTTTGCCATCTCTGCCAGGAATACCCTGTCAGACAAGACATCACATGTGATCCTCATGCCTGTGAGGTGATGTGTATTAAGAATATACAATTTTTAAGACAGGCACTTACAGGCTCTCCTTTGGGTCCTGATCCCCCAGGGCCTCCTTTGGGACCAATTTTACCCTGTTGAAAGACACACCAGGGTGTCATTTATACATCTCATAAATATTTGTGAAACTAAGATCCACAATTCAAAGTCTTTTACTTACAATTTCTCCTTTGGGTCCTGTGAATCCCTGTGGTCCCTTTTCTCCAGCGTCACCCTGGGGACATCAGATGAAACACACACAGCTATTCATTGATGGGACCAGTCGTCTATTCTGGTTGTAAACTACAACCAGACACAGTTTTTTATTTTAGCTGTGTTACAAACGATGAGATACTCACTGTCTTTCCGATGACACCAGCGATGCCATGTTTGCCTCTGAAACCAGGCAGGCCCTAGGGACAAACAGAGTATGGGGTCAGACGAAGGCTACTGGGAGTGCACATGTTTAGATATCTGCATTGTGAGTGACAGGAAGTTGAAAAAGGAAGGTTCTAAAAATTACTTACTCTGTCTCCTACAGGTCCCATGGGGCCTTGTAAACCTCTGAGACCACGTGGGCCCTGAAATACAGCATTAGAGCATTGTGAGGACACTTTAAAACATCAAAACCACTCAGGACATTTAATAATTTGTGAAAAGACTGCCTGCCTGTGAACTTATGTGAGGATAACAAGTGAAAAGTAACACAAGAATAGGAACAAAATTGGATCTTTATGTAACTCACCTGCAGACCCACAGTCCCAGGAATACCTGGTGGACCAGGGGGACCAGCATCACCCTAGAGACAGAACGGGACACTTAGGATGGCAACAATTTACAGAAAAACAAGTAGCTGTGCTCAATGAAACAAATATATTACACATAATCACTGACTGCAGCCAAACTCACATTCACATAATAAACTCACCTTCTCTCCATCTTTTCCAAGCTCTCCCTTGTCTCCTTTGTGCCCGGTGTGACCCTGCATAAGGGAAAAAAAACACAGAATTTAATGCAGACATGGGTTTGTGCACGAGGAAATATATTGTGAGGGCGCAGGGTGACGAGTTGTGTACATTCCCACAGACATGTGGAACTGCGTATAGTTCAAAACAAATTTAAAAAAGAGCCATGACAGGAACTTTATTCACCTTGAATCCTGGCATCCCAGGAGAGCCAGCTGGACCAGGTGGGCAGATCGCAGGACACTGCAGAGGACAGAGACAAAACACTGAGGATGCTACACTCACTATCAGGAAGGGGAGGCGTCCTCAGATTACTGCAGTCATAATGCTGCTCTCACAGGTGCATAATTGAAAACTTACCAGAAGGTCACCGCTAAGATCATGAAGAGTACCAGGAAGACCCTGAGAGAAGGAGAAATGACAACACATAGTAAGAGATATTTATTAATGTTGGAGTTAATACGCTTCTGGCTCAGTGCATTTCCTCCCTCACAGTTGGTGAGGTGCACCTGTGACGTCACAGACATTCAACAAGAGATCCACTGGGTGGCAGTGGAAAAATACAGTATAGGGCAATATTGTATTATAAATATTGATACTTACTGGTGGTCCATCAGGGCCTGTAGGTCCAGGAAGTCCTGGAAGACCCTCAGAACCCTGAGAAACAGATAGATAGCACCAAGATTAGTAGCATCTTCAGCATCTCAGTTTAAGATAAGCAATGAGATTTTTAGAGACACTCTGCAACATCTCAGCTGAGTGAAGTCATCTGGTCACAGTTCTAACAATCAGTTGTGGTTGTCCCGGAGGGAGGAGTAACCCTTAAAGTCCTTATTGTCACTTCGCTTGGATCTTTGACCTTCATAGTGTGAGTCTGACACTAGACTGCTGTTGTCAAACTAATCCGTTAAAGTTTCTCTGCGCTGAATTTAAATTTGAGTTTAAGACAATATGTATGAGCATGATAGTGACATCACAACTTGTTTGGATCTTACACGTTGCATGTGCGACCTTCTCCAGCACACATTAACTGCGAATGGATTTTGAAGTAGGAGATATCACGTTAGTTAAACTTCTGAATAAAAGAATATTAGCAAATGTATGGATACTGTATTCGTCAATGAGGGAGAAGGAATAAATGTAATTCTTAAAATAATATTTAACAAGGTAATGAAAAACGGGAGTGGAGGGGATCTTTGATTACTCAAATGAAAAAGTAGATCAATAATACTTCACTAGACGACTTGCTGCATCTGTGTATACAGTGGTAACCATGACGACCGCTGACAACAATCCTAGCACTGACCTGAACTGTATTTCTAATGTTATCACCAAACGTAAGGCTACTTCTGACCAAGACAATAAAACATCTTCACCCCACTTCAAACAATACTGTTGAATCTTCTGTAACTGAACAAGCTTTTGGCTGACTATGAGCTTTGGATCGATCCAAATAAAGAGTGACCCAGTAGTAGTAGTCCACATACTAAAGTGTCCTTCCTCTCCAGCGGTTATTCTTATCCTCCTGCTCCTGCTCCATTATATAGGAATTTAGGGCAAAGTTGCACTGGTTGATTTTAGCAGAACTGTGAGTTAGAAGAACTGCTGGGTCTCAGTCAGCTTTACTCTTTCTGCTGCAGAGGCTTGTGCATGGATTTAGCTGCCATTCTCTATTCACCTAATAAGCTATCTGGATGATAAGTTTTGATGACAGTGTTCTGTGGCCAACTGGGTATTGAATGACGCATATAATAAAACAGAATAGATAACAAGAATGATGTGATTATCTCGTTCTGAATCAGAGGATGTAACTCCTCCATGAGGACGACAGGATGTGTAATAGGGGAGATCAGACAGATACTCACCGCTGGACCCTGGGGTCCGACTCCGCCTGGCAAGCCGTTGGTACCAGGTAGTCCCTGGAAACAAAAGAAACTGGATGTGTGCAAGATATCAGAGTACATGTGTGGATGCACCACACAATCAGGGCTGCAACATTGTGTAACATGCACAAGACTGATACTAGGAAGGAAACAAGCTTTAGCGATGTGTAAAAATGATCATCACAATCTCAGAAGAAGACAGTGCTGTGTACTCACTGGAGCTCCTGGTCTCCCTCTGCCCTACGGAAGACACAGGAAGGCAAATTAAGTCACAAACACAGAGGGGATGATTGGATTTGCTCACAACATCAATATCCACCATGAGATGGATTACAGCGTTAAATCTGTCTTGAAAGTTTGTCCCAGGTTGTTGCTGTGAGGTGGATATGCACTTTTGCAGTTCAGTTAGATCTGAGCAAACTATCATCTGAGTACTCCTGTGACAATATGCGACACTGTCGCTTTCAAAAGTGTTAACCGAGGGCTACCTAAGTCTAATTAGTCCTGAGTCATAGCTTTAAATTTAGAGGAGCAGAATACCAGAACTTGATTGATCCATTTCAGTCTGAAAAGGAGTGACTGCCTTTGGTCCGGGATAAGATGGTATGTATGGAAAAGTATCAAGGAATGAGAGGTCCTCTGGGCTCAAATGGTCACTGTGACATTGGTCAGAGGACTGGACTAACAGCTGCTGTGTACCCGTGTGATGTTTCTTAGGCATTATATAATACGTGGGGGTACTTACAGGAGGTCCGGGTGGCCCAGAAGGTCCAGATTCACCCTGCAGGGAGCAAGGCAAAAAGCCACAAAGAGCCTCTCAGACATAATCAAACAGTGCAAAAGAAACTTTGAGACCTGAACCCTTTGAGCATAAGACTTTCCCATGTGTGGACATAACAGGCATTTACATGCTTTTTCTTTCCCATAATTAATTGAAATGCAGGCTTGTTAATCAAAAAACGCACAACAATGTGACAGTGTTTACTGAGAGCAATTAAAACTATATTAACAGATTTTACTTTAGACCTTTCTGTGAAAGTTTCCTTATGTTCTACATGGTTTTAGCCAACTAATGCGGGCCATTCAGTAGCTCTTTTATTTATTGTAAGGGTGGTTACTATGAGGCTTTGTCTTTGAATTTGTATGTGTATGATGCTTGACACAATTAGCAGTTAAATGCAACAAATGACAAGGAGTGGAGATATTACCTTATTTTATATATATTCTATATAACATTTTTGACGAATAAAACCAGCTTTTAATGAAAACTAAAAAAAGTTGTCAGTGTTCCAATGTTCTGTACAATCCTTACACAATTCATATTGTAGTATTGTTAGCCTTGGAGGACACAATAACGAGTATGTTTTGAGATATACTGAGATATATGTATGTCTTCCTATTTTCTTCATTAACTTCAGTTTGTGCCACTTACTCACTTACTTACTAACCTGCCATGGTCATTTGTCCTCCTCCTCTAACTATTTTATTTGCCTCCCTCACAGCTGTATTTGTGTTGTCTGAGAGGTGAGAGGGCAAAAGACTCCAAATAAACAGGCCTAACATGGTGATGTTACTTATTCGCTGCATTCCTCAGTCTGCAAACTAGACAGCAAGGTAGACTGCCACACGAACCATAACGAACAGATGTGAAGTCGCAGAAAATTACCAACAAATGTAATACAAAGCAGATGTGCCTAAATTTAATTGCGTTGAGACTGTGTTGTGTGGCATCTTTACTGTAGGCTGATCATGTGTGGCTTAGTGAGCTGATATACCGGCGTACACTTGCTTATGATCAGTCTCAAACTCCACCAGTTTGATCCTGTTTGTCTTCCCACAACACTTCAGCACTATGAACCAGCCATGACAGTGTAGTAATCCAAGTAATTAGGGACACTGTGGGGGGAGTATGTGTGGAGGGGAGGAGAGACTGAATACTGAATTTGCAGCCTTACAGCGGAGGTCCCTCAGTCTTTGTTCTTTCATATCTTACATCAAATGTGGGAAATAAAAGTCGTCCTGGTTAATCATAAGATGCAGCTGCAGTGCCAATGTGGTTGTAATTCTGTCTTCTCTCGTATCTCTCTAAGGATAATGCTTGTTTCCCTCAGCATCGGGGCAACAGATCATCATCCCCTACAGCCTTACAGATTGGTGGGAAACAGTGTGCATTCCGGGCCGGATTAGGAAAGCAGCAGAAATAAATCCGATTCTGATCCCTCATTAAAAATATTCCCACCAAGAGGCTGAGCCAGCTTGACAAATCAGGGCTGACAGAGGAACCACAGGCCTTGTCCCTGTTAGACCCTCCTAAACATCTCCTTAGAACAGCACCCAATCAACACGCAGAGTTTTTGCAAACAAATGTGTTCATGCATCTTACTAGTGGCTTATTTCAACTGGTTGATTAATGGGGGGGGCAGTCTGAAGTAGAGAAGGGCATAACATTCAGTTGGGTGCATCTTTAAGCGTATCCTCAGCATCCCAGAAAGATCAATAGACTGAGACAAACTTACTGCTTCCCCTGGGGGTCCATCCTTTCCAGCAGGACCGTCAGGACCTGTCAAACCCTGAAGAGAAAGTGCATCATAGCCTCGTGCTTTGCAGTGATTTTAATTACAATCAGTCATTACAACTTTACTGCAGAAACTACACTCTGTTTAGGCAGTGATTCCTGACATTCCTTGACAAAAACAACAGTGGTGTGTTAATATTAAGAAGAATTGTCTGTTTGTCTTTTATTGGACACTTACATCCACCCCTGGAAGTCCTGGCAGGCCTGGTTTTCCTGCAGACCCTGCTATTCCTGCTTTTCCTTTGGGACCCTACACAGACAGACATTTATGAAGTAGTGCACAAGAAATCAATTATCTAGCCAACTGAGCAGCGGATTTCTTCCTCTGAACATCATGAAATGGAGCCAAAAAAGCGCACTTTAATTTGTTTAGACAAATTTGTGATTTTGGGCTGGATAAGGGACTGTACAAAACTTATTGGGGGGGAGATGGGGTCAAAAAATGTGAGGGGATTGTAATTCTAATTTTGGCAGACTGCGGGGAAGTATAACTTATGGAGAGAGCTGGGGATGGTCTTATTTTTTCCATTTTACGTTTACATTTGAAATGTAATGAAATGTAGTTAATGGTTACAAAGATATTTACATCAGAAAGACAACTTTCACGTGTACCCTGGTTCAATAAGATGCAGTGTGCCATATGCAGAAGATAACAGTTTTATCTCTGTATCAGTGCGTTTAATAATTAATCACCACTTATGTGTACATCAGAAGTTTTCAGTAAGCTTTTACAGTTTACATTGGGGAACACTCTTAAACAAGCTGTACCAATCTAACACTGTTATATTATTTTGAGGTGTCGTGGGGAGGGTGTTACAGTGCTGTCTCCAAGTCAAGAGGAGGGTTCAAAGAAAGCCTCAATAACACAAAGTGAAAGGTTCAGCACCCATCACCACTGCAATCATTTTCATACTTACTTGTTTCCCTGGTAGTCCCGCAGGTCCAGGTTTGCCCTGTTAATGAGAAAGGAAAAATAAGTAATACAGCAAGACAAAAATCTACATTTTATTCATGTATTGTTCATTTGTTGCCACACAAGCGCAGATACTTCCAGTGTCTTTCAGCGTTCTTGATCCAAATTCCTCCCAAACTTTGTGTAACGCTAACAACAGAAGTACTGAAGAGACTGAAGCAGTGAGTCTCTGGCTTGCTTCAGTTTA